>NC_134102.1:79712765-80367765 GCF_000715075.1 Nicotiana tabacum
GATCATGATCAGATCCTAGTTGTTGATGCACCAGCTTAGGCACCACCTGTGCCTATTGTGATTCCAGGCCTTCAGGAGGCCCTGACTCAGATTCTGACAACGTGTAACGACCTTGCTCAAGCGGTCTCTATATCGACAGCTGCAGCCACTTCCCAAACTGGGGGAGGCACTCAGACTCTCGCCGAGTGCACACCCAAGCAGGTTTTTCAAGTGCTCCAGACACCAAAGGCACCACCAGCTCAGCCGGTTGCAGCTGCTCAGGACTATGTTGTTCCTTCTATGCCTGAGGATGATCAACGTAGGTTGGAGAGGTTTGGGAGACGCCAGCATCCACCTTTTAGTGGAAAAAAGAGAGAGGATGCTCAGGACCTCTTGGACATGTGTCAGAGGATACTCCGTACAACTGGTATTCTGGAGACTTATGGGGTCTCATTCACTACTTTTCAGTTTTCTTGGGTTGCACTAAGATGATGGGAGACTTATGAGTGGCGTAGGCCTGTTGGCGCAGCACCCCTTACTTGGCAGCAGTTCTCCACAGTCTTTTTGGAGAAATTTGTGCCTCAGTCCCGCATAGAGGAGCTACGTAGGCAGTTTGAGTATCTTCGCCAGGGTGATATGTCCTTGACAGAATATGAGATGTGATTCTCGGAGTTGGCTCGTCATGCTATCTGGTTGGTTCCCATAGACAGGGAGAGGATCGTGAGGTTTATAGATGGTCTCACTTATCAGCTGTGATTGCTTATGACCAGAGAGAGAGTATCTGGTGCTACTTTTGATGAGGTTGTCGACATTGCTTAGCAAATTGAGATGGTTCACAGTCAGGTACGAGTCGAGAGGGAGGCCAAAAGGCCTCGTGGATAGGGTGGATATAGTAGTGCTCCTTTTGGGGGCCATTTACAGCACGGTAGAGGTCGTCCTTTCAGGAATGCTCAGACGGCTCGCCCAGTGCACTAGGGTGGATCATCCGGCTATGGGCCTCATGGTAATTAGCAGGGTCAGACATCATTCGGTACGCTACTAGCGCATAGTTCGTCTCATACACCATGAGCTTAGGGTTTATCTGTGTCAGGACCTTCTAGCAATTATTCCACTTCTCGGGGTTCCCTTTAGTCCCTAGTGGCCGGTAGAGGTTTCTTTGAGTGTGGGGATTTGGGCCATATGAAGAGGTATTATCCTCGCCTGACGGGAGGTTCATCTCAGCAGAGGAGTCAGCCTTCAACTTCAGCACCAGTTCCTTCACCACCTGCCCAGCCAGCTAGGGGTGGAGCCCAGTCAACTATAGGCAGTCCGAGAGGGGAAGGTAGATCAGGGGGTGGCCAGGCCCGTTTCTATGCCCTCTCTGCTAGACCAGATGCCCTTGCTTTAGATGCTGTGATTACAGGTATTTTCTCAGTTTTCCACAGAGATGCCTCGATATTATTTGACCCTGGGTCCACTTATTCATATGTTTCCTCGTACTTCTCTCATTTTCTTGATATGCCCGTGAGTCTTTAGTTTCATCTGCTCATGTATCTACTCTTGTAGGTGATACTATTATTGTGGACCGCGTATATCGGTCATGTGTGGTGACCATTGGGGGTCTGGAAACCAGAGTGGATCTTTTGCTACTTAGTATGGTCGATTTTGATGTGATATTGGGTATGGATTGGTTTTCTCCATGTCATGCTGTTCTAGATTGTCACGCTAGGACTATGACGTTGGCAATGCCGGGGTTGCTGAGGGATGAATGGAGCAGTTCTATAGACTATGTTCCCAGTGGAGTGATTTCATACTTGAAGGCTCAGCGGATGGTTGAAAAGGGTTGCCTATATTATTTGGCTTTTGTGAGGGATGTTAGTGCAGAGGTCCTTGCTAATGATTCTGTTCTTGTGGTATGTGATTTTCTAGATGTGTTTCCAATAGACCTGCCGGGCATGCCGCCTGACAGGGATATTGACTTTGGTATTGATTTGGTGTCGGGCACTCAGCCTATTTCAATCCCACCGTATCGTATGGCACCGGCAGAGTTGAAGGAATTGAAGGGACAACTTCAGGAACTCCTTGATAAGGGGTTTATTCGGCCTAATGTGTCACCTTGGGGTGCACCGGTCCTATTTGTGAATAAGAAGGATGGTTACATGAGGATGTGCATTGAGTAGAGGTAGTTGAACAAGGTCACGATCAAGAACAATTATCCTTTGCCACGTACTGATGATCTATTTGACCAGCTTCATAGGGCAAGGGTGTTCTCCAAGATTGATTTGAGGTCTGGGTATCACCAGATGAAGATTCGGGATTCAAATATTCTTATGACAGCTTTCAAGATCGGATATGGCCATTATGAGTTCTTAGTGATGTCTTTTGGGCTAACCAATGCCCCAGTAGCATTCATGCATTTGATGAACAGTGTATTCCAGCCATATTGGACTCATTCGTTATTGTATTCATTGATGACATCCTGGTGTACTCTCGTAGCTAGGAAGAGCATGCTCAACATCTGAGGATTGTATTATAGAGATTGAGGGAGGAGAAGCTTTATGGAAAGTTCTCCAAGTGTGAGTTTTGGCTCGGTTCAGTAGCATTCTTGGGGCACGTGGTGTCCGAAGAAGATAGAGGCGGTGCAGAGTTGGCCTAGACTGTCCTCAGCCACGGAGATTAAGAGCTTCCTTGGTTTCGCGGGCTATTACCGTCGCTTTGTGGAGGGATTTTCATCTATTGCATCGCCCTTTACCAAATTTACCCAAAAGGATGCTCCATTCAGGTGGTCGGATGAATGTGAGGAGAGCTTTCAGAAGCTCAAGACTGCTTTGACCACAGCTCTAGTGTTAGTTCTTCCATCAGCTTCAGGTTCTTACACCGTGTATTGTGATGCCTCGAGGGTAGGTATTGGATATGTTCTGATGCAGGAGGGTAAGGTGATCGCCTATGCCTCGCACCAGTTGAAGACCCATGAGAAGAACTATCCTGTCCATGATCTTGACTTAGCGGCCATTGTTCATGCCTTGAAGATTTTGCGTCATTATTTGTATGGGGTTCAATGTGAGATCTATACTGATCACCGGAGTTTGCAGCATCTATTTAAGCAGAAGGATCTTAATCTGCGTCAGCGGAGATGGTTCGAGCTACTCAAGGACAATGATATCACTATTTTGTACCATTCGGGGAAGGCCAATATGGTGGCCGATGCTTTTAGTCATCGGGCGGAGAGTTTGGGGAGTTTAGCATATCTTCCAGTAGCAGAGAGACCTTTGGCATTGGATGTTCATGCTTTAGCTGTCCAGCTTGTCAGATTGGATATTTCGGAGCCGAGTTGGGTATTAGATTGTGTGGTCTCTAGGTCTTCTCTTTATGACCGTATCAGGGAGCGTCAATATGATGACCCCCACCTACTTGTTCTTCGGGCCAGGGTTCAGTGAGGTGATGGTAGGGAGGCGACTATTGGTGATGATGGCATGTTGAGGATGCAGGGCCGGATATGTCTACCCAATGTAAAAGGTCTTACAGAGTTGATTCTTGAGGAGGCCCACAGCTCGCGGTATTCCATCTATCTGGGTGCTGCGAAGATATACCAGTGTTTGAGACAACACTATTGGTGGAGGCGAATGAAGAAGGATGTAGTTGGGTTTGTGGCTCGGTGTCTCAATTGTCAGTAGGTTAAGTATGAACATCAGAGACCGGGTGGCTTGCTTCAGAGGTTAGAGATCCCAGAGCGGATGTGGGAGCGGATCACCATGAACATCGTAGTTGGGCTCCCACGGACTTCGAGGAAGTTCGATGCTATTTGGGTTATTGTGGATCGGTTGACCAAGTCCGCGCATTCATTCCAGTTAGCACTACTTGCTCTTCAGAGCAGTTAGCTGAGATTTACATCCGAGAGATCTTTCGCCTGCATGGTGTCCCAGTTTCCATCATTTCAGATAGGGGCAATCAGTTTACATCGCAGTTTTGGAGGGCTTTGTAGCGAGAGTTGGGTAATCAGGTTGAGTTGAGCACAGCTTTACACCCTCAGACGGACGGGCAGTCCGAGCACACTATTCAGATATTGGAGGTCATGTTGCGTACTTGTGTCATAGACTTTGGGGGTTCATGGGATCAATCGAACATTTAGATGGCTCTGTACGAAGCTTTATATGGGAGAAGGTGTAGATCTCTAGTAGGATGGTTTGAGCCGGGTAAGGCTAGACTCTTGAGTACAGACTTGGTCCAAGATGCATTAGATAAGTGAAATTGATTCAGGAGCGGCTTCGCACGGCATAGTCTAGGCAGAAGAGCTACGTGGACATGAAGGTCTGTTATGTGTCTTTTATTGTTAGGGAGAAGGTTTTGCTGAAGGTATCACCCATGAAGGGTGTTAAGAGGTTTGGGAAGAGGGGAAAGTTGAGCCCCCGGTTTTATTGGGCGTTTTGAGGTGCTTCAGAGGTTAGGGGAGGTGGCTTATAAGCTTGCCTTGCCACCCAGCTTGTTGAGTGTGCATCCATTGTTTCATGTTTCCATGCTCCGGATGTATGTTGGCGATTCGCCCCATGTTTTGTACTTCAGCACGGTTCAGTTGGAGGGTGATATGACTTATGATGTGGAGCCGTTGGCCATTTTGGATCACCAGATTCGGAAGTTAAGGTCAAAGGATAAAGCTTCAGTTAAAGTGCAGTGGAGAGGTCAGCCTATGGAGGAGGCCAGTTGGGAGACCGAACGGGATATGCGGAGCAGATATCCACACCTATTTGAGACTCTATGTATGTTGCTAGACACGTTCGAGGACGAACGTTTGTTTAAGAGGGGAAGGATGTAACGACTCGGCCGGTCGTTTCGAGAGTTATAGCCCTATTTTCCCCATTTCTGCTTCTTTTTGTGTTCTTCAGCTATATTGTGATATACCGGGTTAGTTGGGTCGGGTCCAGAGTGGTTTCAGAGTTAATTGAGACACTTAGTCTCTTTATTAGAAGCTTAAGTTGGAAAAGTCAACCGGATGTTGACTTATGTATAAACGATCTTGGATTTGAATTTTGATGGTTCCGTTAGCTCCATTAGGTGATTTTGGACTTCAGAGTGCGTCTGGAATGTGATTTGGAGGTTCGTAGTGGAATTAGGCTTGAATTGGCGAGTGTTGGTAATTTGGCAATTTTGGTCGATAGAGGAAATTTTGATATCGGGGTCGGAATGGATTTCCGAAAATTGGAGTAGGTTTGTGGTGTCATTTGTGACGTGTGTGTAAAATTTGAGGTCATTCGGACGTGGTTTGCTATGTTTCGGCATCGTTTGTGGAATTCAAAAGTTTAGAAGTTCTTAGGTTTGAATCCGGGGGTAATTTGGTGTTTTGATGTTGTTTTGAGTTATTCGAAGGTTCGACTAAGTTCGTATGGGGGGATATGATTGGTTTGTGCATTTAGTTGAGGTCCCGAGAGCCTCGGAGGTATTTCGGATGCTCAAAAGAAGGAAATTTTGGACTTGGGCTTGGCAGATGTTTCTGGTGTTCTGGTGATTTCGCACCTGCGTTGGGAGGCCCGCAGATGCGAGGCTGAGACGCAGATGCAGAAGAAAGGAGTTTGGCTATTTCCGCAGAAGCGGAGGGAAATGCGCAGGTGCGCGTCCCCAGGTGCAGGCCAGTGCGTTAAGTGAGTTCCGCATAAGCGTAGTTCCCAACCACAGAAGCGGCTCCGCAGGTGCGGATATTGGACCGCAGGTGCAGTTTTGCTGGGTAGAAAGAATAAATAGAGGACTTCTAGATTTTTCCTCATTTTCAAAATTTGGAACACGGACTTTTGAGCTTTTAGAGTGATTTTTGGAAGGAAATTCGAGGGTTATCGCTGAGGTAAGTTCCTTGAGCCGAATTATCCTTCGCTATGGTGTTTTCCCGTTGATTTCTCACCTAGTAGGGTTTTGAAGTGAAAATTGGGGATTAGGGCTTGGGATTTTAGAGAGTGGATTTGGGGGATTTGAGAGACCAAATGATGTCGGATATTGATGAAGTTAGTATGGTAAAACTCGTGAGTGAATGGGCTTTCGGATTTTGTGACTTTTGTCTGATTTCGAGCCGCCGGGTTTGAGTCGATTTTAGATTTTGCCACGTGAGGAGGTGTAGGACTTTACTTGGTTTGAGGTAAGTAACATTTTCAAACTTGGTTATGAGGGTTCGAGACCCCAAATTATACGCTATATGATTGGTATTGAGGTAACGCACATGCCAAGTGATGGGCGTGTGGGCGTGCACCGTGAGGATTGTGACCTGGGTGATTCCATGGCACCATTTAGTGACTCTATCGTGTTGATACCCATGTTTTCATCATGTGATAAAGTAGTTGAGCTGTAAATCATGCTAGATATCATGTTTAGGCCTTGTACAGGTATTGTTTGGACCCTTAGCGGTCATTTCTTGATGTCATCTCACTAGTTTTCATTCACTATTTCATACTCAGTCATGATCATGCATTTTGTATCATATCTCGGTCTCAGTTATTTATAGATTCATCATATCATTGTTCCGGGTTATTTTCATGACATTGTGAGCCCGTGGTGAGACTATAGAGGTTGATGATTGAGTGAGGCCGAGTGCCTGGTTATGAGTGACAGTTATGGGATCGGGCTGCACGTCGTAGCGGTTATAATGATGATTATGATGGCGCTTGGGCTGTAGGAGCCCTTCCGGAGTCTGTAACACACCCCCAGTAAGCGCGTATGATATTATTGCGGGACAAATTTCCCTGGACATGGATTTGTCCGAAGTACGTGATACCTGGAGATGGATTTATCCACAGGGTTGGATTGCCCTTTTCCTCAGTACTGGTGACTTATAGTCAGTGTTGTATATGTTCCGGGATGGATTTTCCTGGGCCGTATGGCCATATACTGTACCGAGTGGTTGAATAATTGAGAGTGGAGCACATAGTGCATTTCATATAGTCTGTGCATTGGCATGCATAGATAGCTGAGTTGTATACCTTACTCTGTTTGAATATGCATTTCCTTTACTTTTTGAGCTATCTATTTGACTTGAAAGCATACCTACGTTTCTTCATATTTCCTTTAAGGAGACATTTCTCGGTGAACAACTTTTCGCTATCACGCATAATCATTCCCCATGGTACACGGATTATGTTAACTACCTTGTAAGTGGAGTTTTCCCTCCAGAAATTCAGTTTTAAGCCAAAAAGAGGTTCCTGCACGATATGAACTTTTACTACTGGGATGAGCCATTCTTGTACAGACACTTCGCTGATCAACTAATGAGGAGGTGCATTCTTAAAAAGTAGGTGGAACATGTGTTATATGATTTCCATTCCTCACCTTTTTTGGATCATCATGGGGGTGATAGAACATTTGCAAAGGTGTTGCAGTTGGAGTTCTATTAGCTAAGTTTATTCAAACATGCCTATGCATTTGTAAAGAAGTGCACCTAGTATCAAAGAATAGGAATAATCACAAGGAGTAATGAGATGCCTTTGACTAATATCCTAGAGGTGGAGATTTTTTATGTGTGGGGCATAGATTTCATGGGACCGTTCCCATTGTCAAGAAGAACCAAAACATCTTACTAGCGGTAGATTATGTGTCCAAATGGGTAGAGGCCATTGCTATGATGACCAATGATGCCAAGGTGGTGGCCACGTTTGTGAAAAAGAACATATATTCTAGGTTTAGGACTCCGCGTAAAATGATTAATGATGAAGGAACACTATTTCAGTCGATTGTTTAATAACCTTCTATCCAAAGATGGGGTCCGCCATAGAGTCGCCATCATGTATCACCTGTAAACAAGTGGACAAGCTGAAGTGTCAAATAGAGAAATCAAAAAAATATTAGAGAAAATAGTTAGCGTGAATAGGAAGGATTCAACATAAAAGTTGGATGATTCCTTATGGGCATATAGAACTGCATACATAACACCAACTGGAAAATCTCCGTATAAGCTTGTGTATGGGAAGGAATATTACTTGCCAATAAACTTGAGCATAAGGCATATTTGGTAATCAAAAGGTTGAATATGGACTTAGAAGATTCGGGCGAGAGGAGTCTCTTACAATTGAATGAGTTAGATGAATTCAGGCTGGACGATTATAAACACCAATCTTTTACAAGGAGTAAACAAAGAGATTGCATGACAGGGCGTATCCAACACAGTATTTTGAACTATGACAAAAGGTATTATTATTCAATTCCACGATCAAGTTGTTTTATGTGAACATAAAATTGAGGTGGTCGGGTCCATTTGAGGTGGTGGAAGTGCAATTGAGCTACGCATTTAAAATAGAGAAAGAACCCTTTTTCGTTAGTCGACAAAGAGTCAAGCATTATTAGGGAGATGTGATTGATCATCAAAGGACTAAAGTGATACTCGTCAATGAGTAGGCAAGGCCCTGCATCATACCGCAATGTTAAATCAAGCGCTTGTTAGGAGGCAACCAAATTTCATTGCTTTCGTAGAATTATTTTCTCTTTGTAATTAGAATGTAGAATAGTGTTTTGATTTTTTTTGTAGTCATATAAGTTGTAGGGAGGAGTGGTATTGGAATGTACAGGTGATATAATAAAATGATTGGTTCGAACGAGGATTAGTTTAAAAAAATAGAATCAGGAGACCCAGTGTCCAGGCCAGCGCCTCGCGCTACACTGGCGCTAGGTTTAGACGCAAATATTCACCCAGCACATAAGCAGCGCGCCTACCGTGGTGCCGAGGTAAGTTGTAATTTTTCTTTTTTTTCATATTTATTTTAAACCTCTTGACCCCTTGACCCCGACCCATTTTTACTCGCATACTAACCCATCCCTAATATACATTTCTCTTTCAAACGTAAAATAAAATAAACCAAACCCCTATTCCCTCCCTCTCTCTCCCTGATCTCTCACTCTCTACCAGTGCTCTCCCTTTCCCTCTCTCACATTCTCCTCCTTGTCTCTAGGTATTTCTTTCTTTCTCCTTTATTTTGCTTTATTTTTCTTTTTTTCTGTTTTTCTTTTCTATTCCCCCATTCCCCCACTATTTCGTCCCCTCATCCCCTCCCGCCCCCGAGTCTCTACCCCAAATACCCCTAGTTTAGAACTTGAAATACTATGGTGGGTAGTATTCCATATGGGGAAATTGGATGGTGCGATTGTTGTTATTGATTTACATAAGGTAGTAAACTATATTCTCCACTATCTCGTTCAAATTTGAGAGGGTAATCTTGATACCCCATTGTTGGACTATGATGAACACACTTGATGCCTACCACATATTTTTGTAAATTGCTTGAGAGACAATTTCTTATGCCGGTGAAGTCCGAGTAGCCAAGCATTTATGTACGATATTTTGGGCTAAGTGTGGAGTATTTTGGGGTGGTTTGACAATGTGTGAAGATCGATAGCTTGAATACCATAGCCCGCCTACCCGCAATTTATGTGTAGCTTGTTTACTTAATTATATGATATATTTTAGTATAGTTTAGTGTATCATATTAGTTCTAAGTATTAGGGGCCCAAACTTCTCACGATTGAATCCTACCAGCCCTGTTATGCTCTATTTGAAGGATTTAATATGTACATTGTGTGATATGTAACATATGCTTGATTGGCATTGGGAAGTCTTGAGTACTCACTGCCATTGTTGTACAACATTTTTGGTATGCTATGCAACCAATGTGAGTATTTTTCATAGGGCCTTCGTTCTACGTGTGGGGTCATCTACGGCTGAAAAGCTTGAAGATGGACAAGTTGCTGGAGTGTCATGGGCATGCGAAATTGAGCATGGTCAAGGAATTGTATGCAAATTGGAATCACAAAAAGGCACATTTCTTCGATTAGGGTAAAGGAATACCACTTGACATGGATGGTTTTTGCAAATTTGTGGGGGTAGACAGTTCGAACTCGAAGATTCTGTCGAAATTTATGAAAAGCCCAAACTATACTATCATTCGTCACACACTTTGTGGTATGGATTCCAATACTAAGTAGACAAGGACAAAGGATGACACCCATAATGAGCTTCTAAGGGTGGACTTAAATAACACTGCCAAAGTGTGGTAGAATTTTGTGCAAGTAAGGCTCATGCCGGTGGAAAATAATACGACTGCACTTAAGCTCGGGTGTGCTTGACCTAATCTTTTATGATTGGAAGGACGGTCAATATTAATGATATTATGATTGGGGATATGTCCCGTACTCGGTTTGGGTGTAAGATAAGGAGGAATTCTTTGGCAATCTTCTAAAGAAATATATGTTGTCTCTTGAAGTGCCTGAGTTCCCAGGGTACAATAAGGTGAAGGTAGCTCATAAAAGTCTAATGGATATCACGACACAGTTGGACACCACTACTAAGCTGAGCACTGTAGCTAGGAATTAGCATGAGAAACACTTTAGCAGGTAAAACTATGGGTCATTGAACTTGATGATGCGTCAGCTTGGAGAGACTGATGATGAGAGAATGCATCGGAAAAATGAGTGCCCGCTTTCTGGGGCCTCAAAGGAGATGTTGGGGATTACGCCTAGCAGTCCCAATTACCCGTCTAAATGTGAAAGCTCCGATGATGGCTCGGATGTCGAGGGTGATGGTGATAATGAAGTTGTTGAGCCGATGGCATTGGTGTTGCTTGGTGAGGATGAGGATGAGTTTGAAGCTTTGGCCAGTGTGCATTTTGAGGATGACCAGCCTGAGTATGACCCCGATGGGTCAAATTAGCAGGGACTTTTTCTTTCCACCCTACCTTTGTTTTGCTATTTTATTATGCATCAGGGATTATGCATGTAATATGTGTAGGGTGGATAAATGACTTTCTGTGTACAATACTTGTGAATAATCGATAGCTTTTGTTAGTACTCATAATTTGTAATTTAGTATTTGTACAGTATTTAAAGTTAGTAGAAAAAATATGAAAAAGGCAAAAATGGAAAATTTGGAAAAAGGAAAAAAATCAGAAAAGTTTGGACTTTTCTCCATAATGGATCTCTCGAACAACTTTCTTGAGGGATTCGAGTCTGATTAAAAAATGCCATAAAGTTTTCGTTTGTTTTACTAGTGGTAGTTAGGTAGTAATCCCCTTTGTTTTCTTTGGGCACCGGTTATTTTTCAAGGGATGCAATTTGAATCCGATTTTTTAATCTTTGTAGGAGTGGGATAGGAAGGGAAACCAGAGTTGCTCTATATACCTTTTGATGTGTTTGATGCCGGTATACTTCGGACATGGATTACGGTTTATCTTCTTGTTGTATTTTGTTTGGAACTTGATGCTTTAATTAAAAATGAATAACTTTCTTTGTGACGCCCTTCCTTGGTTTCTTGGCTCATATGTCATCTAGAGTGTTGTTGCTTAAATTTCTCAACTATGTGTTTACTTGCTTTGGCTTGAGGGTTGAACAGAGCCATCTTGATTGAGTAATGTAAAATAGGTGATGTGAGGCTTAGTTGATATTTTATGCTATCATATGTAGTCTAGAACACGTCACGTTTGTTAATCAAAGGAAAATTATTAAGTTGTTCTAGTCTAGGAGATGACTTATGCATTTCTTTGCTTGATCATTGATTTACTTGCCAATTACAAATGAAATGTCTCATTATTAGCCCATTTGAAACTTTAGACCTTTTCTTTATTACATGCATCACAAGTTATCTCCTAATCTTCTTAATTCGTGCTAGTGAAGACATAGATGTACTTAAAGAAAAAGGTCTAAGTTGTGTATGGTTTGTGGAAAGGTTTTGAATTGGTTAAGAAGAATATGTGTTTGAAAGTTGAGTGTAGTGTATTAAAGTTCATAAGGGGGTTGGTCACTAATATCCAATTCTATCATACATGTCCCTCAGCATACATTACAATCCGGAGAGACCTAATCCTTGCTAGACTTGTCTAGCTTAAATTAGTAGAGATATACACTACATGAAAGCCTATAGTTCGACCATGAGGTGCACCTAAATTCCTTTACGAGAGTGAGTAATTTTTTGTTCAATTGTATGATGTCCTTAATTTATGTTCAATGTCAAACTTGAATGTGTGGACTATCTTTATATTCACTCTCTTGTTCTATGGCGAGGGCACATGGTCTCATGAAATATAGGTAATGTTATTAAAATTCTCTTATTGGGTGAGTGCGCGAGTTAAGGATGCTTAGAGGCTACGAGTCTGCTTTTGAGGTGAGGTGGTTATAGGTAGGTTGTTTGAATTTTTTGAATTTGAATATTTTTACTTTGGAATATTGAGGATGGAAAGGATGTGAATTTCATATGCCTATGCTTAATTAACGGTATCAACCATAGTCAGAGTTATAGTGTATAATTAAAGGCGATTTGCTCCTCCATAATATGATGTGTAAAGTTGTTGGGGTGCAGTAATGAGTTACATTGCTTGAGGCCGAGCAAGCGTCTAAGTAAAGGGTGTTGATATCCGGCTTGAAGTATGTGTATTATATGTATGTCGTCTAATATGTTACACGAATTATATGTATTTGCATGTGTATTCTAATGCATTGAGCTAAATTTTGGTGTTGTTATATATAAGAGTCACCCGAAAGCGATGTAGAACGAAAGGGCAAGAATTGAAGCAAAAAGAGAGAAAATGAGAAGATTTCCAGGCTAGCGTTAGGGCAGCTTGATTTGCTGCCTAGGGCGCAAAAGACAGACCCAAATGTTTATTGATCTCAGCTCAGCACAACGCGCTACCTTTGGACGCTGAGTCTGGATGTTTCCTACTTATCTTGGGACTTGGTTTTGACGGCCCCACATGCTCCTAACTCGTATAAAATAAGTTCTAAACTTAATTTAGAGGGGGAGATGCTCCCAACTCATGTTTCCTTCATTCTTCTTAGTATTTTTAATCATTTAAACACTTGTTAAATTGTTTAGTAATATCATGAGTGGCTAAGATCCATCAGATATACCCATGAATATTTTTGTTTATCGTTAACTTCTCCTTGATTATAATTCGCTATCATATGGTTGTTTCTTCAATTCTATTCTTAATTGCTTGTTTGTCTGGCCAATGATTAAGTTCTATCAACTATTTGGATTATGCTTGATAAAGCTATATTTAGATTAGAGAAGAGTTGAAGAGGACGTGATCTTAACTCTAAAGTAGTGGGCACATTGTGGTTGAGATAGGATTATACCTAATTACTATGCTTAATTAAATATTGTGATTTTTATGCATTCTTGAGAGATTAATTTCATAGGAATACAGGCGTTTATCTATTTCAGGCAGGCTCTTAGTAATTCGAGAGAGTACTACAAGTAGACATTACTCGATTAACTAACAACCATAAAGTGAATTGCATAAAAGGGTAGTTAGCTAAAAATAAATAGGATTGGTGAATCGATCACAATCCTGGAATATTTATCACTATTGAATACACAAAACAACCAACTTTATGTTGTGCTGAATTAGTTAATTGTTAAATTTGCTTCTTTAGTTAATTGTAACAATACTCAACCATTGCTCGACTTGACTTAGTAACAATATGTGTTGAAATGAGTAGGTAGTTAACTCATGTACCTATGGGTTTGGCACTCTGCTTATTATTATATTACTTCTTGATTACATATACTTGCATGTGCGTTTTGGAGAAATAATTAAAAACTTCTTTGTGCATTATTGAACTTTGTGATCTTCATGACTCATGTTTCATTTGCTTCTAAAACTATTATGAGTGAAATTACCCATACTATAAATGTCACGCCCCAAAACCAAGGAGCGCGACCGGCGCTCAACCGAGTGAACACGACCGAGCAATCCTATTAGATTTTTTTTTACCCAAACTCATCCATAAATGGTGATAATACATATTTTCATTAATTAGACAAAAAGGTGATCATGTCTACAATACCAATTCATTACCAATAGTTTCATCATTTTTAAAGTCTCAAATGGAACAAGTAATACAACCACAATATAACATAGTTTGACTTTCCCAGCACCCATACACAACCCACACTATGTCTACGGAGCCTCTATAGATAAAGAAGAGTACTATGATAATGCCGGCAACAAGGCCACGGCTATACCTCAAACAGAGTACACAAAGAACCAAAGATACATGACCCCAGGATGAAGTGGGGCTCATCAAGTCAGCTGGGAAGAAGGTGTACTACTATCACTGATCAATATCTCCTGTTGCGAAACCACCTTCATCCATTTAAAGATGCAACACCCATGGCAAAAGGGACGTTAGTACTGTCGAATAGCACTAGTATGTATAACTAAACAAACTCTCAATAGAACAAATAATATTACAAGGAGGAATAATCATAAAATCAATGAAAGTCTCGAACAATACCAAAACATCAAGTTTCACGTAAATTCCCATATTTTTAGATTGGAGTTTCTTAGCACTAATATACTATTGTTCACAATACTATTATTCACAATATTATTATTTACAATACCAATTATTTATAATGCCAATACCACCGTACTCTTAGCATGGAGTCTGATAACGACCCGATCGGCTAGGCTATCTCATTAAAGACATCAACAACAATCACTCCCAATATCAATACTCCCGTACCTTTAACACGGAGTCCGATCATGACCCGATCGGCTAGGCTATCTTATTAGAGACATCAACCACGATCACTCTCAATGTCAATACCCCCGTACCTTTAACACGGAGTCCGATCATGACCTGATCGGCTAGGCTATCTCATTAGAGATATCAACTAGAGTCACAAATTCAATTACAATTTCCAGCACAATCACCACCATTTGTGCAGCATGATGTCTGATCACGACCCGATCAGCTAGGCTGTCTTATTCAAGACATCAACTATTTTATATCAATCAACGCATTTCATACTTCTTTCACATCTTTTCATTTCATTCGCACTAGTGGCCACAATTATAAAATTATTTTTTGCATGTTGGCTGTATTTAGTATTTAATGCTCACCTTTTCAATTTCAAACATCATCATCATCATCAACAACAAATACAATTCAATTAAAGGTTTGTATTACACATGTGAGCAATTAAGAGTCTTAGGCACATAAGGATATTTCACAAAATTTGGCATAATAGCCTTCGTTTGAACTTGACTTGAAGTCGAAACATTATTAATGCACATCCCATATTTGAACACATCCTCAATTGATAATATAACATGAACAAAGAATTTGGGATACTTATTGAACATATATCTTTCAACACAAACTTACTCTGAATATCCAATTTTATAATAAATCACTCTGGTCTCACATAAATTACATGAATATTGTGGGATTCAATTCTAAGAGAAGAGTTTAGCCAACATACCTCAATGAACCTTTCTTAAACTCTAAAATTTTTTGGAATTCTTAGCAACTGCAATCTATTTTGGAAATATAACAAATTGAACCAAAATTAGGAAGATGATCATGGTTCTAGCTCATTTGAGCCTTTTACCAAACACTAGGTGTGCATAAGGTTACAAGGTCTTTTTATGGAGGATTCCATCATCCCACAACCCATTCTTTACCATTATTAGCTTAACAATCTTCTTACACCCTTTGATAACACATGCATGCAAGATCATTAACTCTCATGCCCAAAAATTATCTTACTAATTACCCAATTCTAGACAAATTCGAAATTGTGGGTTAGGGTGTAGAATCTTACCTCTAGGATGAAGACCTCATGAGGATTCCATCATCCCACAACCCATTATTTACCATTATTAGCAAGAAATGAAGAACAATTGTTGAGGAACACCTTCTCACTCTATGGCACTATCTCTCACTCTAAAATGTCAATTCTTTAGTCAAAAATGGTCCATTGCATCTATTTAACGAAGTAGGGTCGGGTTGTAAAAATCCAAAAATGAAGGTCCGGAACAAGGTCTGCAATCGCATAATTGATATGCGGTCCGCATATCGGCCGCATAATTGGTGTCCAAAACTGGAAAAAATATTCCTGGGTCTGCGGTGACTATGCGGCCTGCATACCTGTTCTGCGGTCGCATAATGAACCGCAGAACCGTTCTGCAATCGCATAGTCGACCGCAGAATAGCGTCCAAAATTGGCTCGTACCTGCCTTACTCTGCGGCCATTATGCGATTCGGAGAGTGATTCTACAGTCGCATAATGGACCGCAGAAACGCATTTTTTTGCCAAATATTTTTCTTTAACTCTTCAGTGCATTGTTCAACCCAAAAAGTCCGATCTTAACGAGCAAGCTCGCCGTGAAGAATTTCTTTAGTTCTCAACACGTAAAGCCAATTCAGCACCACGAAACATTATATTTCTTTTTGCAAAATTTTACGAGGCCTTACATTCTCCCCCACTTAGGATCATTCGTCCTCGAATGAGGGTCAAGGTTCACTATTAGCATCTTATGCAACTCAGTTTTCATACCACACACCATCAGCCCCAAATTTGACTAACTCCCTAAATTACCAAACATTTCGCCTGAGTTTCCCCTGTAACTAGACCTATCCACCTGTCAGAGCACCCCAAAAACACATCCTTAAAACATATATATAAACTAATGACGTAACATAACTCATAACAATACCAATTGTGGCCTCACAAGCAATTATATTACCATAAAAGGAACACGCTTATCATCAATGGTAAAATGATACATAATTCATAGAAAGTAACTCTTAGCATTTTCATAGAGTACAACTTATATGTACATGGTTACTCAAACAAATAATTATACTTCTTCTTCATTTATTGCTCGGCCTCCCAAGTAGCCTCTTCAATTAGCTGGTTTCTCCATAACACTTTCACGGAGGCGATTTCTTTATTTTTTAATTTTCGGACTTACCGATCAATAATAGAAACTGGAATCTCTTCATAAGTTAATTTCTCATTAATCTCAATAGTATCAACTGGAACAATGACTATCGAGTCTCCAACTACTTTCTTCAACATGGACACATGAAATACCGGATGCACTAATGACATTTCAGGCGGTAGCTCATGTTTGTACGTCTTTGAATTGATTCTCACCATTTTTCTTGGCAAACCTTTGAGGATATAGAGGGGAAGGATTAGGTGATTGTGCCTTTTCCTTTTGCACGACCAGTTCCGGTATGTCAATAACATGATTCGTAGACGGGTTCAATTCCTCTTGAGTCTTTTCCACATTGTCATTAATATCAATCCGCACTTAATCATGTGTTTGCACCACGTTGTTCAGGATATCTTCTTTGTGTACTACTTGATCATCATCCACAAGTTTCCTTTGACTTGAGGTGGGTGCATTCCCACCTCTTCCACATCTTGCCGTAACGGCCATTGCATGCTCTGTATTTTTCCCAGTCTTTGGGTTCACCTCCGTATGAGAATTTAGAGCTTTAGAGATTTGCCCCATTTGCACTTCTAAGTTGCAGATCGATGTGTTGTGTGAGGCAAGTTAAGCATAGGAATCGGCATTCTTGTCCATCATTTGCTTGAACATGTTCTCAACATACCCCATTTCATTGTTTGAAGAACTAGGACCATGGGAAGGATAAGTAGGGGGGTTGCTCGGTTGTTGATACATCGGGGGCCTTTGAAAACCCGACCCCCCGATTGCCTTGATTGTTACTCCATCCACCTTGAGTGTTACCTCCCCAATTGCCTTGGTTATTGTTGTTGTGCCAATTCCCTTGATTATTGCCACCACTCCAATTTCCTTGATTGTTGTTGTTATTCCAATTTCTTTGATTGTTTCCACCACTCCAATTACCTTGGTTGTGAGAATTCCAATTTTCTTGATTGTTTTGAGGTCACCATTATTGTTGGCTTGGGCCTTGAAAGTTGTTTCTTTGCCCTAGAAAGTTGTTCACATATTGTAACTCTTCTTCTTGGTCATTATAAGAGTCATCTTGATCAAACCCACTATCTTCTTGCACAAAATTGTCCACTCTTTGATGCACTTGTGGACCATTTATTCTTTATTTGTTCACCATCATGCTTGCTCCCTCCATTGCATTGACTTGCCTCGGGTTTTGCACTTGTTGAAGTTGAGCCTTTGCCAATTGGTTCATGGTGGTAGTCAATTCGGCTATGGCTTGCCTGTGGTCATGCAACTCTTTATGAAGGTGAATCGCATTGGGATCACATTGTGGAATATTATCCCGGTATTTCCACGCCGATAAATTATCCGCCATTTTATCCAAAGTATCACATGCCTCCGCATAAGGAGTAGTCATGAAGTTCCCACCGGCAAGTTGATTCACTACACATTGGTTGGTTGTGTTGATCCCCCGATATAAAGCTTGTTGAATCGTGTTCTCCATCATATTATTGTTGGGATACTCTTTAACCATTGTTCTATATCGGATATTCTCCCAACAACAATACCTGCTTTTCTTTAATCGTGGAACCTTTTTCGTAAGTCTTCGAATATCTTTTCCTTTCCAAGTTTACAAAGATTTTTCTTCGTTGTTAACTTTGTATTTCCATTATTCTAGATACTCATTGGGAACCTCCACGGGTTATGAACCTTGCCCAATGGGTACAGAAAAGTTTGGATATTTCCACACCGGAATCTCAAAGGTGGAAAGAGATAGCTCCCAGATTTGGGTGGAAACCAAAAAACCATGGTAAGTAAAGGTTTTTTCTTCATTCTTTCATATTTTATCATGACTCATAATCAATTTGTTAACTCTCTTTTTGCAACATAAAGGACTCCCGAAGGGATCCGTTGTTTGTCCTGTCATCGAGGTTCTCGATAACCTAGAGGAAGCTCAAAGGGAATTGCAAAATGTCCTTAACCATAGGAGAGCTCATGATCCTACTCTTGCTTTCGGTGAAGGCGCCTCCTCCCAGAATCCCCAACCTAGAGATAAGAAAACTCAAGATAAGAAATTGAAAGAAACATCAACCGGACCGGCCAAAGTGGTCCTTGATGACGAAGGAACCGATGATGAAGCGGATTTCCTTTAGAGAAGAAATGGATCTTCATCAGTTAAACTGGATGCTCAGCCAAGAGAACTCCAAACACTACAATGGGATAAGTTCAAGGACTCTTTCAGGAAATAGAAATCATTGAAAATGCTGAGTCCCGCTTTCGGGCTCCTATCGATGTTTCCACTAAAAGGAAACTTACCCCTGAGCTACCTCTGTCATTAACTTCTAAGTGAGTTATAACTGCATCTCCTTCTACCCTAGCTGCTACCTCTCCACCGGCCCCAACTGAACAAACAAACGACATTTCTTCCCCACGGTCAACTGACCATGAAAATATAGGGAACACTTACACGGTACCCACTCAAAACCCTAATAAAAATGGAGTTTCATCCTCATAGTTTTGAATGAGTGCCACATACTTTCCAAGCCGATGGAGCTTGCCAACTATATGAAGCCATTGGCCAGAAAAAAGATTAGAGAAAATAGACTCTCTTTCTGCTGAGTATCTGTTAAACAATAGCATGCACAGTTCAGCTCACATATCAATCTAACCTTCCTCCTTTCCTTTTTTGTTTGTTAGACTTGGCTTTAATAAACTTAGTTTTAACCTTTTTAGGCTAACCTCCTTGATTCTGAGGGCCTACAAAGATTGATTTTTGATAAATAATAACTTACTTCAAAATGAGATCAACTTTTGGCCGAACGGAATTAGTTTTTCGAGCGCCTCCCAGAGCTAGAAGCAAAGATTGCTCAAATGAGTGAGCTCGAGGCTCGGTTTCGGTAATCCGAGCAAGATAGAATGGCCTGCAACCAAGAAGCTACTCAATTACATGAAGATCTTAAGTAGGCGAAGGCCAAGTGGGCTGAACTGCATGATACCATGACTGATGCGGCCGAGCGCGAGTCTACTTTTTGGAGCAAGTCAATAATTTGAAGGCTAGCTTATGCTCCAAAACTGAAAGGCCAATGATTCAGATGAGAAAAGAGCAAAAATGGAAGAGTGGCTCAAAAGGGTCATGGAGCAGAACCAACTTCATCCCACGACCAATGTTGAACTTGATTCCATGATCAACATTGTTAAAGCTGAAAATGATAAGGTCCAAACTAAATTTGAGAAACTCCGAGCTAAACTCCAAGACCAGAAAGATTCTACCCTCTTCGAAAACACCTATGTCGTTTATCACATGAAGAGGAAGACTTTGGAGGAGGCTAAGGAAGGCATTGCAAACATCGATGACTATATTTCCAAAGCTCGTGAATTGGAGACAACTACTCTTTAGAACCTCCCTGCTCGGCCCGCTATTACTAATTCTTCGAACACTAACCCCGAGTATTCATGAACCGAAGAGGAAGCTAAAGAGGAAGAAGATAAGGATGAACGCCTTGAACCGGAAGTGGAATAACCTTCTCCTGAAAAGGAAAATGAAGACTCTTCTCTCCCTTCGAGTTCCGGTAGCAAAAATAACAGATGTATATTATTTTCCTTTTCTTTTGTAACTATGGAAAAACTTTTTTATTGAGTTTGACATTTTAATTAATGAAAGAAATTTTTTGCTGAAGTGTTGTTGTGCAAAAAATACTCTTTTTTCTTTAATTGACAAAGCTTCAAAAATATTTTTCACATCTAATAACTTTTGATCCCGGGCATTCACACTTTCGGAATCTACCCTTTGACTATGAGGGTTTTAAGCCCTTATGTTTACCGTGCTCTTGAAGAGGACATATCCTGATCATTTTGGTACAAGAATTTGAAGTTTAAACTAACTTTCAAACGAAAAATTAAATTAACTTATCATTCGGACAAGAAATAAGATAAAATTAAAGGACTTTGATTTATTCCTTCTATCTTTAAAAGTACATTTACATAAACATTCATTTGCTTAAGTAAATAAAGTTTTCAATACATGTGGACAACTTGTACAACTTAGTTCTACGGGTCTGATCATGCATTTCCCAGTCCTAATAAGACATTGATCCATGTTCTATCAGTCACAGGCCTTCATTTCCTTGCTAAAGTCACTGTCCGAGGGTGACCCCCCTCCCCAAGTGTTTGGATGCTAAGTATGAGAATTCGAACACTCGAGATCTTGTTATCGCCAATGACCCTTTCTTCGTAGTATGCTTTTAATTGCTGCCTCATTATAAATCTTGCCAGAAAAATCCAATTGGGAAAAAACTGGACTAAGGAAAAAGCGTGCAACACATATTTTCAGTACCAGCAAGGATCTTCAGCATGATTCCTCTTCATCATTATCTTCAATTGGGGTAAGAGAATGCACCGGCTCCTATAATTGATATTTGCTCGATTCTTTGCCTTTGCTACGAGGAACCCAGTTGATCATCTTCTATTATAATCTTTGACGCATAATGATTGTGGACGTGTGCCCAGGTAGTTGACTGAAATTCTAACAAGCTTTCCTTCAGTTTCCTAGAAGCATAGAGCTCAATGGGTTGAGACCCTTTATGAAAGCTACCGCTTCCCACTCATTCTGTACCGCTGGCAACAACATCCTTTCCTTCTAAAATCGGATTATGAATTATCATAATAGTTTGGACTCTCCTTGGGCTCTTCTGAATATGTTCGCCTTCCTCGCTTGGACCTTTATTGCTCCATCATGAGCTAGAATCAATGAAATGCTCAAGCAAAAGAGAATACAAAGTTAATGCAACTTTCATCAGAGTTTCGCCAAATTTCTTCAACAAGACTGACTCAGTCACGCCCTAAACCTGGGGAGGTATGGTTGGCACCCGATTTTGTACTAGCTCGAGCGAAACACTCTGTAACTCATGATCGTCCAACAAAAACTAGATCATACATAGGTTGAGTTGAATGAACTTATTCCTTCTGTAACCATCATGGGCCAACATGGCCACAATTCGTAATGCATAACTGTAAGTGGGTATATGTTGTATTAGCAATTCATCGTGCTTAAAACATGAATACACACGGGCCTTCAAGGCCTCTGACATACTGTACATAATGGACATGTGTCTATAAAGCTTCTAAGAGAATTTGACATCGAAACATGGTCGGGACAGGGCCCTTGCCAACCCATAAGTCTGTAGCAAAACTCTAATACGATGACTTATAGACTCTGCTGCACTCCGAATGAACTGGAGTCTTACCGATTCTTCGCTGAGTGCTAACCTCGTCTACTATGAAGGCTCATCAAACTGATTACCTACACCTGCAGGCATGAATACATCGTCCACAATAAAAGGACGTCAGTACGAATAAGTACCGAGTATGTAAGGCAAAACTGAAACATAACAATAAGTCAACATCAGTGAGAGAAATATAAGAATCAAATTGAACCTCTGAAGTGCCACTGAATGCCATGATATGAATACTAATTATACTTATATATTTAATGCCTCTCTTCGGAATACTATCCATATCATAACATGACTGCCCAACTAATCAGTGGTAACTGCCCGACCGGTCATAGCACGGTGGTAAATACATGACAGCCCGACCGGCTGTAGCACAGTGGTAAATGCATGACTGTTCGATCAGCCGTAGCACGATGGTAAATATATGACTGCCCCGACCGGCCGTAGCACGGTGGTAAATGGATGATTGCCCGACCGGCTGTAGCACAGTGATAAATGCATGACTTCCTGACAGACCATAGCTCGGTGGTAAAGGAAGATACATGACTGCCCAACCTGCCATAGCTCGGTGGTAAATAAAGATGCCTGATTGCCCAACCGGCCGTAGCTCGGTGGTCAATGCCTGACTTCCTGACCGGTCGTAACTCGATGGTAAATGAAGATGCATGACTGCCCAACTGACCGTAGCTTGATAGTAAATGAAGATGCATGACTGCCCAACCGGCCGTAGCTCAGTGGTAAATGAAGATGCATGACTGCCCAACCGGCCGTAGCTCGGTGGTAAATGAAGATGCATATAACACTACATTATGAACGTTAACATCATTTTTGTATGCCTCAATAGAGACTTAGAAACATACTTAGACATGTTTTTATATTACATTTCATAGAAATGAATAACGTAGACATCCTTAAATACTAAGTGTAGAACTATTTATGGAATAAGATTACATTTACGTTTCGTTGCATGAATCATGCCATAAGAAGAAAGGGTTAGCCTTAACATACCTTTGTCTTTTACTTAACCTCACATCGTTGGTTCATCCCGTTAGTACTTCAATCTACAACAAATGATAAGGGGACATTGTTAAGCTTAAAAAAGCTAGAATTCAACACAAATGAGCGACTAGCTCATCTACAAGTATTTGGACATCACCTCCCCTTATTCTTTTCCTTTCCTCAAATCAAAAAACAAGACCAACTTGTCCAAAATATCAACAAACATATTACATCAATATCCAACCTTATATTCATCGTAATACATCACCAAAACAGTCCAAATAATCTCATACAGCAATCAAGTGCTACTTTGCACTTTTCCATCCCTATAACTTAACTAGAACTTGAATACACTTCAATAATGACAACCACTATACACTCATGTTATACATATTGATTTTAAGCCACAACACCACATAAAAATAAACTCGTAACAGTCCACAAATTTCAACAACTGAAAACTGATTTTCAAATTATTACTTCATCATTTCTTACTCCCACAACTTAGTTATGGCACCAATAAGATTAAACACAACATGTCCAAGACAAAACTCTCATGTGACAGCCATATGATAATATGAACTTCAAGATTGGAGATTGCCCTTTGATAACACATCAGATCCTTTGATAACCATATGATAACACAACATGTCCAAGACAATACTTCATCATTAACTTGCTTCACATCAAATCCTTCAAGATTGGAGATTACCCTTTAACTTGAATTGAAAGAAGAAGAAGATTATCAACAACTTCTTGAGGGTTTGGAGTAGGTCAATCTGGGAGAGCATTTCATGGCTATCTTTATATTTCTACTACTTGGATATTATGAGTATATGTGTCTTGATTCAGCCCCAAAAATGGCCCTCTTGGCTAACCTATACATGTCCATTTAGATGGACTAATTTGGGCCTTCCCTTTTAGCAAGTAGGTGGCACACCTACTTGTCACCTTCTTGGTTAATTAATAAATGTCACATGCTGCCCTTATTCACTTAGACAGACATCTTGCCCTCATTTATTAATCACGACATGTGTTAAGTAGCTCAAGCTAGTAGGATGGGTAAGAAAGTAGCTCGAGCAAGAATCCCGGTAAGTAAGAAGCCATATTTTATGCATCCATTATCTCATTTGTTTTTCCAAGTCTCATTCAACTTAATAGCCTGTTTGGCCAAGCTTCTCAAGAGGCCAAAAGTGCTTTATTTCTCAAAAGCACATTTTTTTCTAACTTGAGGTGTTTGGCCAAGCTTTTTTGGGCAAAAGAAGTGCTTTTGGGAAGAAGCAGAAGCAGTTTCTGAGAAGTAGAAAAAAGTAACTTCTTCCCAAAAGCAGAAGCAGAAGCAGCTTTGACTTTTCTTCTTATCAAAAATACCCTTAACAAAATAACCGTTAAACCTAATACTTAGGATATTAATGTATAAATATTTCTTATTATTTTTAGGATAGCTTTCTAATATATAGTGACTTTAGGGGTGAATGATTTTATATTTGTTGAATGATTTTTAATATATTTAACTTATATTAAAATAATTAAGTACTTTTAAATTTTATTTTCATATTTTACTTAAATAAAATAAAAATATTTAATTATTTCCTGTAATAACAAATTTTAAAGATTATTTATTTACTTATAATATTAACTATTAACTAAATCTATTCATGTCCTTATTCGTAATTTGATACTTAAAAGCACTTTCTGAAATGCTTGGACAAACACAAAGTATTGCTCAAAAGTGCTTTTCAGAGTGATTAGTCAAACACAAACAACTTCTCTTCAAAAGTACTTTTTTCAAAAGCACTTTTGAAAAAAGCATTTCTCAAAATAAGTTGATTTCTCCAGCTTGGCCAAAAAGGCTATAACTTACTTAAGATTTCGATAAACCTTCCTGATCCTTGTAGAGGAATTTCATTCCTTTTGAGATTATATCAACCGACTTACGATGTACTTTTACGTAAAAAAAATACGAGGTGTAACAGATTTGATCTCGTGTTGGGACAAGTTATTTCCCTTTACGATTGTATGTAGGTCGTGATATGTTTATGTGGATCCGAAGTCCCATCATACTTTGGAATATCTCATATCTTAACCCTTTTCAGAATCAACTCTGGAGCCGCACTTAGTTTGAATGGCAACTGTATATCCATCTTACAATATGGTTCCTTTAACACCGGCGGCGCTCCCGGGATCTAATCCATCCGAGCATGGAATTGGTTTGCATTTTGGTCCATTTGTTCATTCATTTCCCTCATGAATCTCATGATCTCAGTTTTGAATGGGTCATTAGCATTGTTTTCATTCCTATATCCACTACTGGTACCTCCTACCTCGTTAAAACCGAACTCCTCCCTTAGAGCATCATTACCGACTCTTTGAACTTTTGTTTTGCAGGGATGGTGTGAGGAACTCGAACCCCTCTATTAGAATTATTGGAAGCAACTGATAGAGACATTTGTTGCTCTCTCAAGATCTTGACCGTTTCAACAACGTGTTCGTCATCCGCATCATCAGGAGTTGGACTTCTTATATGCCGAGGATTTTTATCTTCGCGAACTGGAGTTATTTCATCTCCTTCATTGCGGGTTTCGCTAGTTGAATCATCACATTGGAATACATCCTCATGTTTGTTGTGTTCCTCAACATTATAGGAATTGTTGACGTCGTTAGCTGCTATATCTAATTTCTCTCTTGCTAAGAAAGGAATCAAAATTTGTTAGTAACAAATTAATGGATCAAAGCAATTACACAGTTATCTATGCCCCATTGTAGGCACCAAATTGTTTACTCGTAAAACAGTACAGTTGAATTTGTAACATATTTTATAAACATGTGAATTAACTTGAATCAAAAATATAAAATAAATAAGAAACAAGTCAAGAATATGAAAAGAATTTAAAAGCAATACAAGCATGGCTATGATGTTAGCTTCTCCGGTAGTAGAAACAAGATCAATATTAAGAACAAAGTAAAAGAGCAATTTTATAGAAGGAGTGCTGATTTTAGCTTTTGTGTACATAATGTTTCATGTCCTACAATGGATAATAATTTTCCTATTTATAGTTATATTTAGGGAGACAAGATCCCCAAATCAAGCTGCTCTTGAATGAGAATAAAACCGCCATTGATGGCTACATAATGGTTGGCTATTAATACAGTGATTCTTGGTAATGGCTGCTCGTTGTATGTTATTCGATGACATCCCTTCAAATCTTTATTATCGATTCCCGTGCCTTCTGAATTTACACAACACCGATCACATGCTTGTATCTGATGCTAACTACTTGATAACTTACATCTTACCTGTTTTCAGTTCCACGTATCATCTCGCCATTCATCCAACTGTCCCTAACCAATTTTACCCGATAAAGACCGTAGATAAATAAATTAAAAAAGAATGGAATCACTTCTAAAGCAAATCTCTTCCTATTACGTTGTATCGTCATCATTAGCCGATAGTGGCGGATCTAGTGGCTACAAGGCGGATTCCCAGGAACTCAATAGGTTTTGCCCAGATCTTATATATGTATTTGTTAACCGACTCTCTCCACCTATGCTCAGTGAATTTTTTTTCTCTCTTTCTTTCTTTGCTTTTTTTTTTGTCAACTTCTACGAAGAGTATTCATACGTTGTCCTCACTTTTACATGCATACTGTAGAGTTGTCCAAACTATTTTTGGACATTGAATTGATTTCAAAAATAAAATTGGTTGTTAGAAGTCCTACTTTACGATCAAATATCGCATAGGGAGTGATAATTCAAAGAAATATAGTATAAATTGTTATTAAAGTGGAGTACATCAATTCCATGGATTGTTAATGAAACATGTGAAGTCTTTTTTTTTTCCTTTTTGAAACATATTTCCAATCCTACTCCATACCTCTTTCTATGTTTTAGTAACAATTATACCGGAGTAACTTTTAAGGACTAAAAATGTAATGACCCGACCGGTCGTTTTGTATATTTGGACCTTATTTCCCTATTTGATGCTTCCCATAAGTTTACTTATCATTTTATGACACACAAGAATGGTTGGTTTGGTTTCGGAAAAGGTTGAGAGTGAGTAGGAACACTTAGTCTCATTTTGGAAGCCTAAGTTGTTAGAGTTGACCAAGGTTTGACTTTTGAGTAAATGGCCTCGATTGGTGACTTGATGGTTCTAATATGTTCGTATGGTTATTTTGGACTTAGGCATATGTTCGGATTTTGATTCAGAGGTCCTTAAAAGGTTTTGGCTCTATTTACCAAAAGTTGGCAATTTGAAGAACTTGGAGAGATCATAAGTTTGACCAAGAGTTCACCTTGATGTTATTGGATGTTGCACGAAAAACTCACGTGCCATAATCTTAATAACCTCTGGGACAACTCACATGCTATCAATCCAGTCCATCGCAAAGATCGGAGAGACAAAAAACAAACATATACGAACAATGGATATCAAAATCACATACTCATGGTCTGAGGAAAATAACATGCTAAGGTATATGCATGTGCGAAGTATACAACTTAGATTAGGCATCAAACAATAACAAGTATCATGATCAAACAGGAAGTCAAGCCTACACATGGCCTCTCGCATGATTCAACAAGTTGACGTAGTCATACAAATGATCAAAATAAGGATCATAGGAAGCACACAGTCCAAACAAGGCATAATAAAACCCTAAATTCTAATCCGGCCAAAATTATGCATTATACCAATATAAACACTCTGTACCTCGAATATTGCTTTCCACAAATTCCAATTTGCCAAATATGGTGACCTCCTAAGAGTTATTCCCTTACAATAAGATTAGGCAAGTTACTTATCTCAAACAGCAACCTCAATACTCCAAGAATGCCTTCCCTCACAAATAGGCCTCTGAACGGCTAAGATCTAGTCAAATATAACTCAATAACGTCAAACAAAACCATACGAATCAATTATAAATAATAAAGCTTCAATCTTAATCAAATCCTCAAGAGCCAACAAAAGTCAACACAGACCCACATGGTCAAAACCTGAGTCAGGGGCCGATCCCGACTATCCATAACCTCACGAGTCCTAATATGTGTTTGTTTTCAAATTCAAGTCCAAATCATAACTCCAAACCACAATTTTTACTCTCTTAAGCTGTAATAATCCGCATAGATTCTTAAAATAATTCCATAAATGAGTAAAAATCACTTACCCCAAAGTCTTGTATGATATTCTCCAAGCCAAATTTTCCCTCTCCAAGTCTAGGGTTCAAAATATGAGAGAATGAGAAAAAATTCCGAAATATAATACTTAAGTAGTCTGCCCCGCTCAAAATGTTCTCTCCAATTGGCGATTTCCGACTCTAAGGTTACGCTCACACTGGAATGGGCACAAATCCGCCTATAAGCGGAGAAATTCCTCCAGACCTGCCTCAAATAAGACTCAATTACACATCTACTCAGTTTATTTCAACCGAAAAATCCAAACAACATGCTACAGATTCGCAAAAAGGGAAAGGTTCATTGTAGCGACAGGGTGTCTGGATTCTCCAAGAACAACTCAGATAATTTCTGGGCCAAATCGACCAACGCAAAGGAGTGGAATTCCATCTCCAATTCAAACACAACCTCCCATCAAAAATTCAGAGCATTCGACCATGGGATTTGTGAGCATCACTCAGCTGAAAACGACGGCGACCACAAGCTGGCAAGAGATAATGAACCAGATGTCCAATTGGAACAAATTCAATGTGAAATGGTATTTGCAGGTTTGTAAATGATTGCTGAGCAATCAAAACAACACCTCATTGTGCCAAACTCCATCGCAATCGATACAACGAACTCTGCTAATCCGCCCACAGAAGCTGCTCGAGAAAATATCCCAACCAACGCTACAAACCGAATTGAGGCTCAATTGGATGGAAAATATCCTCCATATGTTGTTGAAGGTCGCCCGCATATCCAGTTTCAAACACCAGTTCATATCATTGATGCTTGACCAATGGCGGAAAATTCGAGTGTTTCACTGACTAGCCATGGAGCTCTTGTTATTTCAATTGGCCTAACTTCAGTCGAGCAACTTCCTATTGATAAGTAGAAGGAAGTTGCACCAACTCCTACTACTCAAGCTCAGCCAATCCCTACAACAGCAAATTTGGCATCTTCAGGTAATTTTTCTGCAGCACATTTGTCTAATGAAAATCTGATCACCACAGATGTCATAACACCACATGAGCAAACTGGACTAGTTAATACAGCAACTACCGATTTAACTAGGAATGTCAATGTTCAAACTAATCCCCAACTCACTCAAATAGCAATCGCTTCTGTGAGGCACCCTACGCAGTGGCGGTCTCCCAGCACCAAGCCTTCCTTTGCTTTTGTGCCCCAACCACCGCGGGTAAGACATTGCACCTACACACCAAACTCTGCAGGTGCGACATACAAGTCTAGCAACACCAACTAACTCAAAAATAAAATGGAATCATCCCAAGACATACACGAGCCTCCCGGGAAACCGTTCAATCATACCACCAAGTACAAACACCTAACTCAAACTTATCCAAGGTTCGAAACACCACAAATAACAAAATATTCAAGAATCAACGACCAAAAAACTATCTCTCAACTTTCCAACTTCGCCAAAACCCATCTGAATCATGTCTAAACATCCCGGATTCTAACCAAACTTTTCACACAAGTTTCATACAACAAAATGAACTTATTCTAAGTAAAGAAACAACATACAGAGTCCGGTATCATGAA
Source organism: Nicotiana tabacum (assembly GCF_000715075.1). Taxonomy (NCBI): domain Eukaryota; kingdom Viridiplantae; phylum Streptophyta; class Magnoliopsida; order Solanales; family Solanaceae; genus Nicotiana; species Nicotiana tabacum. The sequence goes on from NC_134102.1 coordinate 79,742,344, forward strand.
AGTCAACTATCGGTCAAACTCAATAACTTTTTAATTCTTCAAATTGCTAACTTTTGATAAATAGGCTCAAAACCTTCTGGAAACCTCCAAATTCGAATCTGAACATATGTCTAAGTCAAAAATAACCATACAAACCTATTAAAACTATAAAATCACCACTCCGATGTTGTTTACACAAAAGTCAAATATTGGTCACTCTCTAAACTTAAGGCTTTCAAAAATAAAACTAAGTGTTCTAGTTCGCTCCCGAAACCCATGAAAGCCAAACCACCTATCTCTACAAGTCACAAAACATTAAATACACATACGGGAAACATCAAATAGGGGAATGGGACTAAAATATACAAAACAATCGGTTGGGTCGTTACATTCTCCCCTCTTAAACAAACATTTACCCTCGAACAAGTTTAGAAATGTACCTGAACTACTGAAAAGATGTGGATATCTGCTCTGCATATCTGAATTGGTCTCCCAAGTAGCCTCTTTTAACAGTTGACCTTTCCACTAAACCATCATCGATGCAATATCTATATATCTCAGCTTCCGAACCTGTCTATCCAAAATGGCCACCGGTTCTTCTTTGTAAGCCTGATTCTCATTCAACTACACCGAACTGACATCCAACCCATATGACTTATCTTCATGATACTTTGGAAGCATGGAAATGTAAAACACCGGATGTACTTCCGACAAGCTATGTCGAAGAAAGTCTATAAGCCATCTCAACCACTCTTTCCAAGACCTCAAATGGACCAATATACTGAGGATTCAACTTGCTCTTCTTCCCAAATCTCATCACACCTTTCATAGGTAAAACTCTAAGAAGAACCCTTTCGCCCTCCATGAAAGCCACATCATGAACCTTCTTATCAGCATAACCTTTTTACTTGGAATGCATTGTATGCAACCACTCCTAAATCAGTGTAACCTTCTCCAAAGCATCACAAACCAAATCTGTGCCCAATAACCTAGCCTCAGCAGGCTCGAACCAACCAATTGGAGAATGACATTGCCTCTTATATAATGCCTCACACGAAGCCATTTAGATACTAGAGTGCTGTTGTTGTTCTAAGCAAACTCCGCTAATGGTAGAAACTAAACCCATTGGCCTCCAAAATCAATAACACAGGCACTCAATATATCCTACAATATCTTAATGGTCCGATATGACTGCTATCCTTGTGAGGCTAAAATACAATACTCAGCTCCACCTGCATGCCTAACACATGCTGAACAACTCTCCAAAAGTACGATGTAAACTATGTGTCACGCTCCAAGATGGTAGAAACATACACACCATGCAATCAGATAATCTCTCTGATGTAGATCTGAGCCAACTTATCTTAAGTGTAAGAAGTCAAAACCGGAATGAAATGCACCGACTTGGTCAACCGATCAACAAAGACTCAAATGGCTTCAAACTTCCTCTCATTCTGTGGTAAACCTACCACAAAGTCTATAGTAATTCGCTCCATTTCTTCTCCGGTATATCAATATTCTGAAGCAAACCACCCGGTATCTGATTCTCATACTTAACCTGTTGATAGTTCAAATACCATGAAACATGTCCAACAATGTCATTATACATCCTTCTCCACCAATAATGTTGCTTCATATCACGATACATCTCCATAACACTTGGATGAATAGAATAATGTGAACTATAATCCTCCTCAATAATCAACTCTCTCAAGTCATCAAAATTAGGAGCACAAATCCAACCCTAAGGTCACAATACACCATCATCACAATTAGTCACCTCCTTTGCACCACCTTGCTGCACCATGTACTCAAGGACAAGCATATGGGGATCATCACATTGGCGAGCCTTAATGTGCTCAAATAAGGACTATTCTGAAACAACACAAGCAAGGACTCTACTAGGATCAGAGATATCCAATCTCACCATCTATTAGCCAACGTCTGAATATAAATAGCTAAAGGAATCTCCATAGCTGGAATAAACACCAAACTCCCTGTACTCTCCACTTTTTACTCAAGGCGTCAACTACCACATTTTCCTTCCCTGTATAATACAAGATAGTGATATCATAATCCTTTAACAACTCCAACCACCTCCACTGCCTCAAATTTAAGTCCTTTTGCTCGAACAAATAATGAAGACTTCGATGATCAGTGTAAACCTCATAAGACATGCCATATAATTAGTGCCTCCAAATTTTGAGCGCGTGCATAATAGATGTTAACTCCAAATCAGGAGGCGGATAATTCTTCTTATGAGGCTTCAACTGGCGTGATGCATAGGCAATCACCCTAACTTCCTACATCAACATACAACCTTACCAACGCGTGAAGCATCACAATCGATAGTATACATCCCCGATCCTGAAGGCAATACCAAAATTACAGTTGTAGTCAAAATAGTCTTGAGCTTATGGAAGATCTCCTCGCAATTGTCAAATCATCTGGATGGAGTTCCCTTCTGATTCAACTTGGTTAATAGAATGACAACAAATGAGAACCCCTCCACAAAGTGACGATAGTAGCCAGCCAATCCCGAGAAACTCTTAATCTTAGTAGCGATAGAAGATCTGAGCCAACTCTGAACTGTCTTAATCTTCTTTGGATCCACCTTGATACCATCACTAGACACCACATAACCAAAAAATGCTATTGAATCCAACCTAAACTCACACTTGGAGAAGTTAGCATATAACTTCTTCTCCCTCAGAAACTGAAGTATGACACTCAAATGTTGTTCTTGCTCGTGCCTACTATGGGAATATACCGAGATATCATCAATAAACATAATAACAAAACAATCCAGATAAATCTAGAACACTATGTTCATCCAATGCATGAAAGTTACAAGGCCATTACTCAAACCAAAAGACAACACCAAAAACTCACAATGCCCATAATGAGTCCTGAAAGCCATCTTAAGAATGTCTGAAGCCTTAAACTTTAACTGATGATACCCCGATCGCAAGTCAATCTTCGAGAACACTCTTTCACCCTGAAGATGATCAAACAAACATCATTGCAAGAAAATATATACTTGTTCTTGATGGTAACCTTGTTCGATTGCTTATAGTCAATGCACATCCTCATGGAACCATCCTTTTTCTTTACAAACAACATCAGTACACCCCAAGAAAAACAAATGGCCTAATGAATTCCTTATCCAACAACACATGCAACTGCTCCTTCAACTCCCTTAACTTAGTTAGAGCCATGCGACACAGTGGAATAGATATAGTCTGAGTACCCAACACCAAATCAATGACAAAATCAATACCCCTATTGAGTGGCATATTCGGTAGGTCTGCAGGAAACACATCTAGAGACACCCTCACTAATAGAGTTGAATCGACAGCAGAAGTATCAACACTAACATCTCTAACAAAGGTTAGGTACACCAAATATCCCTTATCAATCATCCATTGAGCCTTCAGGCGGGAAATCACTCTACTTATAAAACTACCCAGTGAACCTATCCACTTCAACCTCAGTATGCCTGGCATAGCCAATGTCACGGTCTTAGCATGACAATTCAGAATAACATGATACGGAGATAACCAATCCATACCCAAGATCACCTTTAAATCCACCATATATAATAACAGCAAGTCCACCCTCATGTTGTAACCACAAATAGTGACCATACAAGATTGATAGACTCGATCTACAATAATAGACTCCCCATCGGTGTGGACACATAAATAGGAATATCAAGAGAATGACATGGCATATCCAGAAGAGAAGTATAGTATGATAACACATAAGAATAAGTTGAACCAGGGTCAAATAATACTGAAACATCTTTGTGGCATACTGAAACAATACCTGTGATCATCGCATCTAAAGAAACTACCTTTGGCCTCCCCCGAATGCATAACAATGGGCCTGTCCTCCACCTGACTGACCTCCCCCTCTAAGACGACATCGAACAGACTAGGCTCCAACCTTATATAGGTGTATGAGTGGTGTAGCTAATAGTAGTGGAACCATAGACTAGTGCCTTGACGTGGTACGCTACTCAGAAGTATGGGACAATCCCTCTTGATATGACTCAAGTCTCCACACTCAAAGGAACCCCTCTTTTGATAAGGTTGGCTCTATGACTGTTCCTGAGAACCTGAATATCTGCCTTAAGAACCCTGAGCAGATGGAGCATAATATGAACTCTATCATAGCAGTGCACTGAAAGATGACTGGCCTGGGTGAGCACTATATGAACTGTGGCTAAATTGAGAACCATAATGTACCTGGTGGACTGACTGAATAAGCCTAAAAGGACAGCCTATGTTTTGATGCGCCTGGCCTCCAGATTAGGCACCACCAAAACCACTTGAACGGACCTCTTGGAGTTCTGTTCCTCTCTCTCTTCTGCCTGCGAATACACTCTAAGCGTCTAGCAATCTCCGGAACCTAATGAAAATTAGTATCAGTCTCGGCTTCTTGGGCCATCCCATGTCGAATAACAAAATTGAGGCCCTCAATGATCCTCTTAACCCTCTATCTCTCAGTAGGTATCACGAACACAACATGATGTGCCAGTTCCATGAACCTCATCTCATACTGAGTCACAATCATAGCCTTCTAGTGGAGATGCTCGAACTCATTGCGTATCTCATACCTACAAGTCTATGGAATAAACTTCTCCCCAAGAAGAGAAATGGGAAATGAGACCATGTGAGTGGTGTTGCGCCAGCTGGCCTACTTAACTCATAAGCCTACCAATGCTGTCAGTGTCAGCTGGAAAGTGACAAAATCAACTTTGTTTAAGTCCACCAGACCCAAACTACACAAAACCCAGTGACATAAATCAAGAAAACCATATGCATCCTCAGTAGGCTCTCCACTGAAATGGGGAGGAAGAAGTCTCTAAAACCTCTCCAGCCTCTTATGCTCCTCCCTATTCAAGGCTGGCCTAATCTCGGGCTGAATTGCAATGATTGGCTACACCGACAAAACCCCTGGTGTCTGGTAACCATGAGCTAGCCGCTCTGGTGCATGTACGACAGGAGTCTGGGATCTTCCTCTATCCTGTGAGGTAGCTGGTGCAACCGGGATCATACTCGCCTATGTAAACTCGCATACACTCTCAGGATATGAGCCAAAGTCTCCTAAAGTTGAGATGTAGCAGTAGATTCCTCAACTGCCTGAGCTGGTCCCACTGGCTTAACATGATCAAGAAACTGCTCCTCAACGGGAGCTACGGGTGGCTCTACAGTGGTTGTTCTAGTAGGTCCTCTAACTACATGTGTACTCTACCCTTGCCTCTACCTCGACCCCAGCCTCTCGCGGATCTGGCCTGCAGTACTAGCGTCTGCTTAGCTACTCTAGAAGAACATGTCCTCACCATCAATGAGAGAATAGAAGAGCAAAGATTCAAACTTCAAAATAAGAAAATATGTACGATAGAGAATGAAAGAAAGAGAAGTTTTCCTAACAGTCCTTGCGCCACTCGAAGATAAGTATAGACCCCTCCTACCGATCTGCAAGACTCTACTAGACTTGCTCATGACTCGTGAGAATTAAGCAACCTAGGGCTCTGATACCAAGATGTTACGATCCGAAACCACCATCGGTTGTGATGGAGCCTAACCGACTTGCTAGGTAAGACAATCATAAAACAATAGCAAAATATAATAACAAATAGATAATAAATAAGTCTGAAAGTCATATAAACTTTGGATAAATCCTAATAAATACAACGCATCCCAGAAATTGGTAACACGGAGTCACAAGGTCTAACATATGAATATAAGTCTGCTAATACAATACAATATCTAAAACAATAATAGTAATAAAAGGATAGAAGGAGACGCTACGGATCACGATCAGGATGCAGCTCTACCTCGGGTCTCCACAACAACAGCTACAACTCTTGATTCTCAACTAGGTCCAACTCCTAGATCTACATAATTAACTGCATATTGTAGTATGAGTACAACCGACCCAATATACTCAGTCAGTATCATGATTAACCTCGACAAGGTAGTGGCGAGAGTGGCCAATGATAATCACTATCAAACCTGTACAGTTCATGAATATATATGTACACAGTAACGGTACGGAAATCTAAGCACTCCTTAGATAAATACATGTTTTTTTACCGCATATCTTCTCTATATGCTAGCCTCAGAATGTATACATTTCTTTTATGCATATTTTCTCTATATTCTAATTTAATTGATGAAATGATTCATGGTACATATCTTTGCTATTATGCCAAATCTGTGTAACTTGACTTGTTATGCTTGCATATCTTCTCTATATGCTGAACTGTTAGCTTGATTGCGATGCTTGTGCATATCTTCTCTATGCGTAGGGTACGCCAAACAATAACGAGTATCATGCTCAAACAGGAAATCAATCCTATACATAGTCTCTAGCATGATTCAAGAAATTCACGCAATCATAGAAACATTAAAAACATGGATCATAGGAAACACACGGTCCAAACAAGACATAATAAAATCTTGATGTCTAATCAGGTCAAAATAATACATAGTACTCGCATATACGTTCGTCACCTCGCATATACGACACTTTCCACAAATTTCAATTAGCCAAATACGGTCACCTCCAAAGAGATATTACCGCATAAAAAGATCAGACAAGATACTTACCTTAAACAAGCAATAGCAATACTCCAAGAACGTCTTCCCTCCCAAATCGGCCTTCGAAATGCTCTAATACAACTCAATAACTTCAAAAAAAAGACATAGGAATAAATTCTCAACAATAAAGCTTTAATCTTTAATCAAATCTTCAAAAGTCAACAAAAGTCAACCCATGCCCACATAGTCAAAACCCGAGTCAAGGGTTAGATCCCAACTACCTATAATCCTAAGAGCCCAAATATGTGTTTGGTTTTATCCAAGTCCAAATCATAACTCCAAATCTCAAATTTCACTCTCTTAGGTTGTTTAAAAACCCAAATTATACCTCGAAAATCCATGTTTTAGGTATTAATAATCCATGTAGATTATTGAAATAATTCTATAAATGTGTAGAAATTACTTACCCCAAAGTCTTGTATGAAATTCTCCAAGCAAAATCTCCTTTTTTTACATTTAGGGTTCAAAATATAAGAGAATGAGCAAAATCCCCAATGCATAACACTTAAGTTGTATCCCCAGCGATTCCGCATCTGCAAGCTCGCTTCTGCGACAAAATCTTGCATCTCCTAGACTCCTTTCCTCAGCCACACCTCGCACCTGTGACAAGGCCATCGCTTTTGCGGAGCCGTAGGTGTGTAAAACATATCGCAGGCACGCTATCGCTTATGCGAGGCACCCTCCGCAGGGGCAATCTCCCAAAGCCAAGCTTTCTATTGCTTCCATGCCCTAACCACTGCATGTGCGATATTGCACCTGCACACCAAACTCCTCAAGTGTGACACACCAGTACCAGCAAAACCAACTAACTCCAAAATGATCTGGAATCATCTCAAGATGCACCCGAGCCTTCTGGGACCCCGTCCAATCATACATACAAGTCCAAACACCTAAATCAAACTTATCTAAAGGCCAAAAACACCAAAAGTAACAACAAAGTCAATAATCAATGACCAACTTCCAAATTTCCCAACTTCGCCAAAACACGTCTAAGTCATGCCTAAACATTTGGTTCTAACAAAACTTTGCACAAACTTTTCTTACAACAAAATGAACCTATTCCAACTTCTGGAACAACATACGGAGTTTGATATCAACAAAGTCAACTATCGCTCAAACTCAATAAATCTCCAATTCTTCAAATTGCTAACTTTCGGCAAATAGGCTCAAAACTATCTAGAAACCTCCAAATCTGATTCTGAACATACGACTGAGTCCAAAATTACCATACCAACTTATTGAAACCATCAAATCTCCATTCTAAGGTAGTTTACACAAAAGTCAAACCTTGCTCACTCTCCCAACTTAAGGCTTCCAAAAATAAAACAGAGTATTCTAATTCACTCCTGAATCCCATGAAAGCCAAACCACTCATTCCCCTAAGTTACAAAATATCAAATACACATACGAAAATATCAAATTGGGGAACAAGGTTCAAATATATAAAATGACTGATCGGGTCATTACATGTTATGAAAAGTTAAGTTAAATGATTAGCCATAACCATCTCATATTCATTTTATTATTCATTAGTGTTTTATTATTATGTCCCGCTGCATCTTTATCACATCATTTCATATGCACATACATGAGTTAGAGAGTTGGTTATTGAGGAATGTTGAGGCTTTTGCGCTAAGAACATTGCGAGCGGATATGGATATGGAATATGAATTATTGATTATGATTAGATCGGGATACATGGAATGGCACTTGGATATGAATTAGTCCCTCCGGAGTTAGGTGATTACCTATGTTACTTTGGGCCCTATGAGCGCAGGCACCCAGATTAGTTCTTAGTTTGGACACTTAGCCAGTATCAGTCACATGGATTTTTACTATGAGATATTAAGAGTGGATTAGGAGTATGCATTTGCATCTTAGGTTCATGTAGTATCTTTTATATAAATGTTGATTAACTCATATCATGATTATGAAAAGAATTGAGGTATCTCACTTTATGATTTATCTCCTTTGCTTAAAAAAGCATGTTTAAATTCCAGTTTTACCATATCTTTATCTTTCACACCTATTTGATGACACCTTTCCTTATTTTTTGCTCTATTTATTCTTTGACTGTTTATTTGTTTATTAGTAGGTGTCAGTATCGACCCCTCGTCACTACTTCTTTGAAGTTAGACTTGATACTTATTGAGTACCGTGGTTTTATATACATACTACACTTCAACATATTTTTGTGCAGAATTAGAGGCCGGTGCTAGTAATAGACATCTAGCCACCTAGGAGCTTGCAACGGAGGCTTCGTGGTGAGTTGCCCTTATTGTCGATCCGCATCACATAACATCCCCTTTTGTTGATTTATCTCTTCTTTGTGTATGTACTTATTCCCATATAGATGTTGTTATTTGGTTGATACAGTTTACTATTTCTTAGATGCATATGACATTGTGTCATCGGGTTTTCCGCATTGTTAGACAGTTCTAGTCTAGTTTAGACCTTATCTTATACATTTGTATTTATTCTATTGGTTATGAGACTATTTACGCTTTCTTATTAATATCATAATTATGTTAAAGGCTTAATAATTGGTTTCAATTATTGTTATTATGTGTTGGCTTTTCTAGCAAAAAAGTTAGTTTCTACCATTAGTGGAGTTCGCATACAACAACAGCTACCACTCTAGTATTGAGATGGCTTCATATGAGGCCTTATATTGGAGATGATGTCATTCTCTGGTTGGTTAGTTTGAGCCTAATTATGCTAGGTTGTTGGGTATGAATTTGGTTCGCGATGCTTTAGAGAAGTTGAAGTTAATTCAGGAGTGACTTCGTACAGTGCAAACCAGAAAAAAGAGTTATGCTAATAGGAAGGTTCGTGATGTGGCCATCATTGAGGGTGAGAAGGTTCTTCTTAGAGTTTAGCCTATGAAGGGCATGATGAGATTTGGGAGGAAGTCCAAGTTCAACCCTCAGTACATTGGTCCATTTGAGGTTTTTAATAGAGTTGGTGAGGTGGCTTACAGGCTTGCTTTGGTACCAAGCTTGTTGGGAGTTCATCCGGTATTTCATGTTTTCATGATTCGAAAGTATTATGGAGAGAACTTACATGTGCTAGATTTCAGTTCAGTGCATTTGATGAGAATATGGCGTATGAAGAAGAGCCGGCGGCCATTTTGGATAGGCAGGTTCATAAATTGAGATCAAAAGAGATTGCATCGGTGAAGGTTCAGTGGAGAGGTCAACTAGTCAAGGCGGCGACTTGGGAGATAGAGCATGATATGCGGAGCAAATATCTTCATTTTTTAGGTATTCCAGCTATAATTCTAAACCCATTCGAGGACAAACGTTTGCTTAAGAGAGGGAGAACGTAATGAACCGGTTGGTCATTTTGTGTATTTGGTCCCCATTTTGTCTATTTGATGTTTCCCCTATGTTTACTTATTATTTTGATGACTTGTAGGAATGGTTGATTTAGTTACGGGAAGGATTGAGAGTAAGTAGGAACACTTAGTCTCATTTTGAATGTTTAAGTTACTAGAGTAGGCCAAGGTTTGATTTTTGAGTAAATGGTCTCGGATTGGTGATTTGATATTTCCAGTAGGTTCGTATGGTAATTTTGGACTTGAGCGTATGTTCGGATTTGAATTTGGAGATCCCTAGAACGTTTTGGCTCTATTTGCCGAAAGTTTGGCAATTTTAAGAACTTAGAGAGTTCATAAGTATGACCAAGAGCTGATTTTGATGTTATTGCTTATTTCATTTTCCAACTTTTGGAGCTTATTTTGAGGAGTTGAAGCTATTTTTTCACACACAAGCTTGGGATAAGTGATTCTATACCAAATTTATGAATTTTACAACGAATTAACACTAGATCTAACATCAAAACAATGATTTGAACAGGAGAATTTGGGGGATTCGTCTATTATTTTAGATAGTGTGTTTTGGGGATTTGAGGGCTGATTTGGACTCAATTTTTGAATCTAATCATATATTTGGACTCGTGGGGTTATGGATAGTCGGGATCTATCCTTTGACTTGGATTTTGACCATTAGAGCTGGGTTGATTTTTGGGGATTTGACTAAATGTTTGAACTTTATTGTTTGGGGTTGATTTCTATTGCAGTATTTGATTTTATTAAGTAATATTTGACTAGATTAAAGTCATTTAGAGGTAGATTTAAAGGAAAAAACTATTTTAGAATGTTGAAGGTGTTCTCGGGTAGAGGTAAATCTCTTGTCTATCCTTGTAAGAGAAAATTCTCCCTATAAGTGATTTATTTGCTAATTGTTATTTGAGTTAGGTGCTTCGTATGTGCGAGGTGATGAGCGTATATACGTATCTAGGTTATTGTGATTCCCATGATAGAGGGTGGGCTGATGAGGGCGGGTCAAGCAGGACTGGCAGACTTCTAGGTTGGCAAGCTTCTGAAGAAGGGCTACACATATCACCTTAGGCGAATCCCACATCGGAATGGGAGAGAAAAGTGAAGAGCTATATAAGAATAGCACAATTTTACATGGTATACGTGCTTTTGGGGCTCGAGGTGGCGTAGCCCAAAAAGATAAATTTATGTGGGCCTAGGCCCATGGGCTTGGGTAATATGGTATCAGAGCCAAATCTCTCGCAGTACGATGGTGGGGAAAACCTCAATGAAGACATTAAGTCCCAAGAGGGGGAGAATGTGATGCTTATGATGGAGGGCGGGCTGATGAGGGCAGGTCAAGCAGGACTGTCAGGCTTCTAGGCTGGCAAGCTTCTGAAGAAGGGGTGCACATATCACCTTAGGCGAATCCAACATCCGAATGGGAGAAGAAAGTGAAGATCTATATAACGAATGACACAAGTTTACATGGTATGGGCGCTTTTGGGGCTCGAGGTGACGTAGCCCAAAAAGATAAATTCGTGCGGGCCTAGGCCTGAAGCTGAAAATCGGTGCCATGGGCTTGGGTCGTGACAGTTATGGCCTTAGCCAGATAGGGTTATGCTTATAATTTACCTTATTTTGTCTTTGAGAATTATTTATTCTTCTTTCATTGATTCTATGATTATGTGATGAAATTATCTATGATTAGAAATCATGTTTAGGATTTTGGCTTGATGATTTGGCCGTAATCATGTTCTAGCTTTACCTGACTTACGATTTAGTGATTACTGGCCCTTGTTGTTCATGATTGATATCATGATCGGACTTAAGAATATTAAATAAACATATTGAATTGTTATGAAAAGTTATGTTACATGATTACCTTAACCATCTCATATTCATGTTATTATTCATCCGCATTTTATTATTATGTCATGTACATATTTATCACATCATCTCATATGCACATACATGGGTTAGAGAGTTGGTTATTTAGGAAGTTAAGAATTTTTTCACTAAGGACATTGTGAGCGGATATGAATATGGATTATGGATTATTGATTATGATTGGATCGAACTACACGCTGCAACAATACTTGGATATGGATTAGTTCCTCCGGAATCAGGTAATTATCCATTGGATCTTGTGAGCATAGGCACTCAGATTGGTGCTTAGTTTGGACACTTAGCCATTATCAGGTGCATGAATTTGTGTTGTGACATATTGAGAGTGGATTATGAGTATGCATTTGCATCTTAGGTTAATTTAGTAGCTTTTATAAAAGAGTTTATTGACTCATATCATGAATTATAAAAAGAATTGAGTTATTTGACTTTGTGATTTATCTCCTTTGCCTGAAAAGGCATGCTTAAATTCCAGTTTTACTATGCCTTTACCTTTCGCACCTATTTGATAAGTACTGTGATTTTGTACTCATACCATATTTCTTTATGTATATTTTTGTGCATATTCAGAGGTTAGTACTAGTCATAGCCATCCAAGCAACTAGGAGCTTGCAGTAGAGATTTCGTAGTGAGCTGTCCTATTTTTCGATCCGCAGTACATGGAGTCCTCTTTCCTTAATTTATCTATTCTTTGTCTATGTACTTATTCCCCAAACAGATTGTAATGACCCGGCCAGTCGTTTTGAGTATTATAACCCTGTTTCCCCAATTATAACTTAATTTATGCTTTACGGTTGTTTTATGACTTTTCGGGGTAGTTGGTACGGGTCCAGAAGGATTTCGGAGTGAAATGAGACACTTAGTCTCATAATTGACAATTTTAAGTTAGAAAAGTGACCGGATGTGGACGTATGTGTAAACGACCTCAGATTTGAATTTTGATGATTCCAATAGCTCTGTATGGTAATTTTGGACTTAGGAGCGTGTCCGAAAAATTACTTGGAGGTCCGTGGTTGAATTAGGCTTGAAATGCCGAAAGTTGAAATTTTGGGAAGTTTGACCCGGGTTGACTTTTTGATATCAGGGTCGGAATATGATTATGAAAATTGGAATACCTCCGTTATGTCATTTATGACTTGTGTACAAATTTTGAGGTGAATCGGACGTGATTTGATAGGTTCCGGAGTCGTTTGTAGAAACTTGAAATTTTAAAGTTCATTAGGTTTGAATTGGGGTGTAATTAATGGTTTTAGTATTGTTTGAGGTAATTTGAGGGTTTTACTAGGTTCGTATGGTGTTTTAGGACTTGATGGTATGTTAGGTTGAGGTCCTGGGGGGCTCGGGTGAGTTCCGGGGGGTTAACGGATCATTTTTGGCCTTGGTGAGATTGATGATATTTGCTGCTGCATTGTTTTGATTTTCTCTTTTGCGTTCACGAGTGGGCCCTCGAGTTCGCGAAGAGTGTTTTTTGAGTGTGAGGTTTTGTCTTTCGCGTTCGCGAAGGGGAGGACGTGAACGTGAAGATATGGTCTCTGTGTGTATCGCGAACGCGTGAGTGGTGCCGCGTTCGCGAAGAGGAATGATGCTATTGGGGACCCCAGGTCCTTGTTCTACGCCTTCGCGAGGTGGTGGTCGCATTCACGAAGGTCGGAGCTGGTAAAGCTTCGCGTTCGTGAAGCAGTGGTCGCGTTCGCAAAGGGTAAGATTTGTAAAGCTTCGCATTCGCGAAGACATATTCGCGTTCGAGAGGGGTTATATTGTGGCCAGTCGAGTTGTGCTTCGCGAACGCGAGAGACCAGTCGTGTTCGCGAAGAAGAGAGGTCTGGACAGAAAGTTTATGTTCAGAAAACAGGACTTCGTCCCATTTTCCATTTTTAATGATTTGGAGCTCGGATTGAGGCAATTTTTGGGAGATATTCATTGAAAACAATGAGGTATGTGTTCTTAACTCAATATTGGTTAAATTACCCGAATCCATGGTTGTTTTTATCATTTAATTGATGAATTAAGTTGGAAAAGTTAGAAAACCCTCTTGGATAAATTTAAGAATTTGAGGGCCGAATTGTTATCGGAATTTACTAAAATTGGTATGGTTAGACTCATGGTTGAATGGGCTTTCGGATTTTGTAACTTTTGTCTGGTTCCGAGACGTGGGCCCCACAGGCGATTTTTTAGCTAAATTTCGAATTTTTATAGAAAACTAGCATTTTCTTATGGAATTAATTCCAATAAATTTTATTGACTGAATCGAATTATTTGTGGCTAGATTCAAGGAATTTGGAGGTCAATTCACAAGGAAAAGCCATTGCAGAATAAAGAATTTCACGATTTGAGGTAAGTAACAGTTTTAAATCTGGTCCTGAGGGTATGAACCCCTGGATTTATTGGATTATGTGAGTATTCTAGAGGTGACGCACATGCTAGGTGACGGGCGTGTGGGCGTGCACCATAGGAATTAGGACTTGGTCCATTCCGTGAAACTGTAAAGTTGTATAACTTGTTGCTAGCTATATGCTCTCTCTCTCTCTCTCTATTATATAGATTTGACTGCAAATTATGTTATATACCATGTTAGGTTACATGTTGGTACTGTTGGGACCCACAGAGGTCGTGTACATGTTGAACTATCTGCTAAATTATTGTTTTGTACTCAGTCATAGTTTACTTGTTTATTTTATCTCAGTCTCTATTGTTCATTATTGATGCATCATATCATTGTTGTTTGGGCTGATTTCATGATTATTGAGAGCCCGAGAGACTGGAGAGATTTGTGACTGAGTGAGGCCGAGGGCCTGATTGTGAGATATTATATTATAGCACGTGAGTTGTCCGTGCAGTGAGTTATTCGTGCGGATCCAAATATTGATATTATAGCACGTGAGTTGTCCGTATAGACGTGAGTTGGCCGTGCGAATCCAGATATTGATACTATGGCACGTGAGGTATCTGTGTAGCACGTGAGTTATCCGTGTAGCACGTGAGTTGGTCGTGCAGATTATACCGCTTGGGCTATAGGAGCCCTTCCGGAGTCTGTACACCCTAGTAAGCGCGGGTACCCATTGAGTGTGAGTGTTGAGGGCCGAGGGCCGAGTGGTTAAGCTGTTGTGATGAGTTGAGTGATTGTTACCTGAGAGGATGTACTTGCTTTGCATTTGTTGTTGCACTTGGTTGCAATCTGTCATTGTTGTGAAATCTCTGAAAGATTTATATACGGATTTCATGAAATTGAACTGTGTAAAATTGATTTGACTTAAACTGTCGGATTTGAAAGCATGTCTATTTTTTGTTGGAATTACTGAAAGTGAACTATAACTGTGTAGCTCGTCACTATCTTATGTTCTTTATTTATTATTGTTACTTGTTGAGTTGGTTGTACTCATACTACACCATGACCTTCGTGTGTAGATCCAGGTGTTCCCGGATATAGCGTGTATTGATTCTTTTGCACAGCTGATTTTACGGAGATTCTGAGGTAGCTGCCATATTTCGCAGACCTTGCCTCTCCTTCCCTATCTCCTTGTTTACTGTATTTGGTCTCAGATTATTATGGACCATATTTTCCAGACTTGTATTCATATTAGATGCTCATGTACTCAGTGACACCGGGTTTTGGGGAGTGTTTGTATCAGTATTTGTGGGATTTTTGTATTGTATTTAATTATTATATTTTCAAACTTAAAGAGAAATTGTGGTTTATGGAGATTATCGACTTGCCTAGTGTTGAGATAGGCGCCATCACGACAGGTTGGGATTTTGGGACGTGACAAGTTGGTATCAGAGCTCTAGGTAACATAGATCTCACGAGTCATGAGCAGGTTTAGTAGAATCTTGCGGATCGGTACGGAGATGTCTGTACTTTCGAGAGGCTGCAGAACCTTTAGGAAAATTTCACTTTCTTGTATTCTGTCGTGCGAATTTGTTGATTGCGGAGACTAAATTTATGTTATTCTATTCTCTCACAGATGGTGAGAACACGCACTACTGGATCGGACGGTCAGCCACCAGTGCCACCAGTGCCACTAGTTAGGGCCGAAAGAGGCTGGGGTCATGGTAGAGGCCGGGGCTGAGGTAGAGGTAGAGGTGTAGCACATGTAGTACCATCAGTTGCTCCAGCTCAGGAGCAGATTCCAAATATAGCTGAGCCGACAGGACCAGCTCAGGCACCAGTTGTACCCATTGCGATTCCAGGCCTTCAGGAGACTTTGGCCCAAATATTGACAGTTTGCATTGGTCTTGCTCAGATGGTTTCGGCTCAAGCCGCACCTGCCACTTCTTAGGCCGGGGGATGTACTCATACCCCTGTTTCTCGTATTCCAGACCCGGTAGTACAGGGACTTCAGATACCAAGGGCGCTACCAGCCCAGCCGGTTACAGCTGCTCAAGCCCCGGTAGTTCCTGTTATGGCAGATGATGAGCAGAGGAGACTTGAGAGATTTGAGAGGCTTCGACCTCCACCATTTAGCGGTACTGAGTCAGAGGATGCTCGGGGTTTTCTGGATAGGTGTCAACGGATGCTTCGGACAGCGGGTATTCTGGAGACCAGTGGGGTCTCATTCACTACTTTTCAGTTTTTTGGGGCTGCACTCAGATGGTGGGAGACTTACGAGAGGCGTAGGCTTGCTGGCGTAGCACCCCTTACATGGCAACAGTTCTCCATGGTCTTTTTGGAGAAGTTCGTGCCTCAGATCCGCAGAGAGGAGCTGCGCAGACAGTTTGAGCAACTTTGCCAAGGTGATATGTCTGTGATGCAGTACGAGATGAGATTTTTTGAGTTGGCTCGTCATGCAGTCTAGTTGGTTCCCACTGATAGGGAGAGTATTAGGAGGTTCATTGATGGCCTCACATATCAGCTGCGGTTACTTATGACTAGGGAGAGGGTGTCTGGTGCTACTTTTGATGAGGTAGTTGACATTGCTCGGCAGATAGAGATGATTCATAGATAGGAACGTGGAAAGAGGGAGGCTAAGACGTCTTGTGGTCTAAGTGATTACAACAGTGTTCCTTCAGCAGTGTCAGTTTTACCGCGGTAGGGGTCGTTCTTACAGACACGCTCAGACGGGTCGTCCAGCTCATCGTGGTGCATCAACTAGCCACAGTTCTTACAGTGCTCACTCAGGACAGTCTGCATTCCGTGCACTGCCAACGCAGAGTTCTCATCATGCCTTGTCCACCCAGGCTTCTACAGGTAATTTCGAGTGCATAGAATTTGGTCATTTCAAGAGAGAATGTCCTAGGCTGTTGAGTGGGGCTCCACAACAGAGTCCTCGACTGACTTCACCTGCACCAGAAGTTACACTACTCGCCCAGCCAGCTCGGGGTGGGGGTTAGGCAGCTAGGGGTCGCCTAAGAGGGGGAGGCCGATCAGGTGGCGGTCAGGCCCGATTCTATGCTTTTCCTGCCAGGCCAGATTGTTGCCTCAGATGCAGTGATCACAGGCATTGTTTCAGTATGCCATAGGGAGGCTTCTATATTATTTGACCCTGGTTCCACTTATTCATATGTGTCATCGTATTTTGCTCATTATCTGGATATGCCCTATGAGTCCTTAGTTTCACCAGTTTGTGTATCTATACCGGTGGGCGATATTATTAATGTGGACCGTGTGTATCGGTCGTGTGTGTTAACTATTGGGGAACTCGAGACTAGAGTTGATCTCTTATTACTCGGTATGGTTGATTCGATGTAATCCTGGGAATGGATTGGTTGTCTCCATGTCATGCTATTCTGGACTGTCACGCAAAAACTGTGACGTTGACGATGCCGGGGTTGCCAAAGGTTGAATAGAGAGGTTCTCTAGAATTTGTTCCTAGCAGGGTGATTTCTTATTTGAAGGCCCAACGTATGGTTGAAAAGGAATGTTTGTCATATTTAGCCTTTGTGAGAGGTATTGATGCTAATACTCCTATTATTGATACAGCACCGGTTGTGCGAGACTTTTCGGATGTATTTCCTGCAGATCTGCTGGGTATGCCACCCGGCAGGGATATTTATTTCGGTATTGACTTGGTGCAGGGCACTCATCCCATTTCTATTCCTCCGTATTGTATGGCACCAGCTAAATTAAAAGAATTGAAAGAGAAACTTCAGGAACTCCATGAAAAAGGGTTTATTAGGCCTAGTGTGTCACGTTGTGGTGCACCGGTTCTGTTTGTGACAAAAAAAGATGGTACTATGCAGATATGTATCGATTATAGGCAGTTGAACAAAGTTACAATCAAGAATAAATATCCTTTGTCGCATATTGATGGCTTATTTGACCAACTTCAGGGAGCGATGGTGTTCTCCAAAATTGATTTGAGATCGAGGTATCACCAGTTGAAAATTCAGAATTCGGATATTTTAAAGACGGCATTCAGAACTCGTTATGGCCACTACGAATTTATTGTGATGTCTTTCGGGCTATCCAATGCCCCAGCAGCATTTATGCATTTGATCAATAATGTATTCTAGCCATATCTTAATTTATTTGTCGTAGTATTTATTGATGATATTCTGGTGTACTCACGTAGCCAGGAAGAGCATGCACAACACTTGGGTATTGTATTACAGAGGCTGAGAGAGGAGAGACTTTATGCCAAATTTTCTAAGTGTGAGTTCTGGGTTAGTTCGGTGGCATTCTTAGGATAGATAGTGTCCAGTGAAGGAATTAAGGTGGATCCGAAGAATATAGAGGCAGTTCAGAATTGGCCCAGGCCATCTTCAGCTACTGAGATTCAGAGTTTTCTCGGTTGGTCGGTTATTATCGTCGTTTCATAGAGGGATTCTCATCTATTGCATCGCCTATGACTAAATTGACCCAGAAAGGTGCTCCATTTAGGTGGTCGGATGACTGTGAAGAGAGCTTTCAGAAGCTCTAAATAGCTTTGACTACAGCTCCACTATTGGTATTGCCTACAGGTTCAGAGTCTTATACTGTGTATTGTGATGCATCGCGTATTGGCCTTGGCGCAGTACTGATGCAAGATGGTAGGGTGATTGCCTATGCGTCTAGACAGTTAAAGATACATGAGAAGAATTATCCAGTCCACGATCTTGAGTTATCTGCTATCGTTCATGCCTTAAAAATTTGGCGGCATTACTTGTACGGTGTTCAGTGTGAGGTATATACCGATCATCGGAGTCTACAACATTTATTTAAATAGAAGGATCTTAATTTCCGGCACCAGAGGTAGTTAGAGTTGCTTAAAGATTATGACATTACCATTCTCTATCATCCCGGAAAGGCCAATGTAGTGGTCGATGCCTTGAGTCGTAAGGCGGAGAGTTTGGGCAGCTTAGCATACTTACCGGTAGCAGAGAGTCCTTTAGCATTGGATGTTCAGGCCTTGGCCAACCAGTTTGTTAGATTGGATATTTCCGAGCCGAATCGAGTTTTGGCTTGTGTGGTTTCTTGGTCTTCTTTATATGATCGCATCAGAGAGCGCCAGTATGATGATACACATCTACTTGTCCTTAAGGACACGGTTCAGCACGGTGATGTGAATGAAGTCACTATTGGAGATGACAGTGTATTACGGATGCAGGGCAGGCTATGTGTGCCTAATGTAGATGGTTTGCATGAGTTGATTCTCCAGGAAGCTCATAGTTCGCGGTACTCCATTCATCCAGGTGCCGCAAAAATGTATCAGGATTTGAGGCAGCACTATTGGTGGAGGCGAATGAAGAAAGATATAGTTGGGTTTGTAGCTCGGTGTTTAAATTGTCAACAGGTAAAGTACGAGCATCAAAGACCGGGAGGATTACTTCAGAGACTTGAAATTCTGGAGTGGAAATGGGAATATATTACCATGGACTTCGTAGTCGGGCTCCCACGAACTTTTAGAAAGTTTGATGTTGTTTGGGTGATAGTTGATCGGTTGACCAAATCTGTACATTTTATTCCAGTTGTATCTAATTATTCTTCGGAGCGGTTGGCTGGGATTTATATTCGCGAGATTGTTTTCCTATACGGTGTGCCGGTGTCCATCATTTCACATCGGGGCACGCAGTTTACATCACAGTTTTGGAGAGCAATGCAGTGAGAATTGGGCACACAGGTTCAGTTGAGTACAACATTTCACCCTCAGACGGACGGACAGTCCGAGCGCACTATTCAGATATTGGAGGATATGCTACGCGCTTGTGTCATTGATTTTGGGGGTTCTTGGGATCAATTTCTACCACTCGTGGAGTTTGCTTACAATAATAGCTACCAGTCAACATTCAGATGGCTCCGTATGAAGCTTTATATGGGAGACGGTGTCGGTCCCCGGTGGGTTAGTTTGATCCGGGTGAGGCTAGGCTATTGGGTACTGGCGTGGTTCAGGAAGCTTTAGAGAAGGTCAAAGTAATTCAGGAACGGCTTCCCACGACACAGTCTAGACAGAAGAGTTATGCCGACAGGAAGGTTCGTGATGTTGTTTACATGGTTGGGGAGAAGGTTCTACTCTAAATTTCACCCATGAAAGGTGTGTTGAGGTTCGGGAAGAAGGGAAAGTTAAGCCCTCTATATATTGGGCCTTTTGAGATGCTTAAGAAGATTGGAGAGGTGGCTTATGAACTTTCCTTTCCACCTAGTCTATTAGGTGTTCATCCAGTGTTCCATGTATCCATGCTCCGAAAATATTTCGGGGATCCATCTCATATTCTGGATTTCACTACAGTGCAGCTGGACGGTAATTTGACTTATGATGTGGAGCCGGTGGCTATTTTAGACCGGCAGGTTTGAAAGCTGAGGTCAAAGAACATAGCATCAGTGAAGCTGCAGTGGATAGGCCAACCAGTCGGAGATTGAGCAGGAGATGCGGAGCAAATATCCACACTTTGAGACTCCATGTATTATTCTAAACCCGTTCGAGAATGAATGTTTGTTTAAGAGGGGGAGAATGTAACGACCCAACTGGTCGTTTTGAGTATTATAACTCTGTTTCCCCAATTACTGCTCAGTTTATGCTTTATAGTTGTTTTATGACTTATCGGGGTAGTTGGTTCGGGTCCGAAAGGAATTCGGAGTGAAATGAGACACTTAGTCTCATAATTGAAACTTTTAAGTTAAAAAAGTGATCGGATATGGACGTATGTGTAAACGACCTCGGATTTGAATCTTGATGATTCCAATAGCTCTTTATGGTGATTTTGGACTTAGGAGCGTGTACGGAAAATTATTTGGAGGTCCGTGGTGGCATTAGGCTTGAAATGCCAAAAGTTGAAATTCTGGGAAGTTTAACCGGGGGTTGACTATTTGATATCGGGGTCGGAATCCGATTCTAAAAATTAGAATACCCCCGTTATGTCATTTATGACTTGTGTGCAAAATTTGAGGTCAACCGGACATGATTTGATATGTTCCGGAGTGGTTTGTAGAAACTTGAAATTTCAAAGTTCATTAGGTTTGAATTGGGGTGTAATTCATGGTTTTAGCATTGTTTGAGGTGATTTGAGGGTTCGACTAGGTTCGTATAGTATTTTAGGACTTGATGATATGTTTGGTTGAGGTCCCGAGGGGTTCAGGTGAGTTCCGAAGGGTTAACGAATCATTTTTGGCCTTGGTGAGATTGCTGATATCTGCTGCTGCATTTTTCTGATTTTCTCTTTCGCGTTCGCGAAGAGTGTTTTCTAAGTGTGAGAAGTCCTTCGCGTTCGTGAAGGGGAGGACGCGAACGCGAAGGTATGGTCTGTGTGTGCATCGTGAATGCGTGAGTGGTGTCGCGTTCGCGAAGAGAAATGAGGCTATTGGGGACCCCAGGTCCTTGTTCTATGCGTTCACGAGGTGGTGGTCGCGTTCGCGAAGGTCTGAGCTGGTAAAGCTTCGAGTTCGCGAAGCCGTGGTCGCATTCGCAAAGGGTAAGATTTGTAAAGCTTCACGTTCCAAAGCTACGGTCGCGTTCGCAAAGCCACGGTCACGTTCGCAAAGGGTTAAATTTGTGGGCAGTCGAGTTGTGGTTCGCGAACGCGAGGGACCTGTTGCGTTCGCGAAGAAGAGAGGTCTGGACAGAAAGTTTAAGTTTAGAAAATTTCATTTTTTATTTTTAACTATTTGGAGCTCGGATTGAAGCGATATTTGGGAGATTTTCAGAGAAAACAACTGGGTAAGTGTTCTTAACTCAATATTGGTTAAATTACCCGAATCCATAGTTGTTTTTATCATTTAATTAGTGAATTATGTTGGTAAAGTTTGAAAACCCTCTTAGATAAATTTGAGGATTTGAGCTTAATTTCGGATTTTTATGAAAAATTAGTATTTTCTTATGAAATTAATTCCAATAAATTTGATTGACTGAATTAAATTATTTGTGGATAGATTCGAGGCATTTGGAGGAAATTTCACGAGGAAAAGCCATTGCAGAATAAAGAATTTCACGGTTTGAGGTAAGTAACAGTTTTAAATCTGGTCCTGATGGTATGAAACCCCAGATTTATTGGATTATGTGAGTATTCTGGAGGTGACGCACATGCTAGGTGACGGGCGTGTGGGCGTGCACCGTAGGAATTGGGACTTGGTCCATTTCGTGAAACTGTAAAGTTGAATAACTTGTTGCTAGCTATATGCTCTCTTTGTGGTATAGAGATTTGACTGGAAATTATGTTATATACCATATTTAGGCTATATATTGGTACCGTTGGGAACCACACAGGTCGTGTACATGTTGAACTATCTGTTTAATTGTTGTTTTGTACTCAGTCACAGTTTACTTATTTATTTTATCTCAGTCTCTATTGTTCATTATTGATGTTTCATATCATTGTTGTTTCGGCTGATTTCATGATTATTGAGAGCCCAAGAGACTGGAGAGATTTGTGACTGAGTGAGGTCGAGGTCCTGATTGTGAGATATTATATTATAGCACGTGAGTTATCCGTGTGGGATATTATAGCACGTGAGGATTCTGTGCAGCACATGAGTTTGCCGTGCGGATCTAGATATTGATACTATAGCACGTGAGTTGGCCGTGCGGATCCAGATATTGATACTATGACACGTGAGTTATCCGTGCAGCACGTGAGTTGGCCGTGAAGATTATAGCGCTTGGGATGTAAGAGCCCCTTCGGAGTCTGTACAACCCCAGTAAGCGCGGGTACCCATTGAGTATGAGTGTTGAGGGCCGAGAGCCGAGTGGTTGAGCTGTTGTGATGAGTTGAGTGACTGTTTCCTGAGAGGTTGTACTTGCTTTGCATTTGTTGTTGCACTTGGTTGCTATCTGTCATTGTTGTGAAATCTCTGAAAGAATTATATCCGGATTTCATGAAATTGAACTGTATAAAATTGATTTGACTTAAACTGCCGGATTTGAAAGCATGTCTATTCTTTGTTAGAATTACTAAAAGTGAACTATAATTGTGTAGCTCGTCACTATCTTCAGTTCTTTATTTATTATTGTTACTTGCTGAGTTGGTTGTACTCATACTACACCCTTCACTTCGTGTGCAGATCCAGGTATTCCCGGACATAGCGGGCGTTGATTCTTTCGCACAACTGATTTTACGGAGATTCTGAGGTAGTTGTCGTGTTTCGTAGACCTTACCTCTCCTTCACTATCTCCTTGTTTACTGTATTTGGTATCAGACTATTATGGACCATATTTTCCAGACTTGTATTCATATTAGATGCTCATGTACGCAGTGACACCAGGTTTTGGGGAGTGTTCGTATCAGTACTTGTGGGATTTTTGTATTGTATTTAATTATTGTATTTTCAAACTTAAAGAGAAATTATGGTTTATAGAGATTATCGGCTTGCCTAGTATTGAGATAGGCGCCATCACGACAGGTTGAAATTTTGGGACGTGACACAGATGTTATTTGGTTAATACATTTTACTCTTTCTTAGATGCTTGTGACATTGTGACATCGAGTTTTGGGTGTTGTTGTGGTCCTGTTTAGACCCTGTCTTAGACATTTTTATTTATGCTATTGGTTATGAGACTGTTTTCGCTTTCTTATAAATATCATAATTTTGTTAAAGGCTTAATAATTGGTTTCAATTATTGTTGTTAGGTGGGCTTAATAATTGGTTTCAAGCAAGTTAGGCACCATAACGATTTTTGGTGGGAATTTGGATCGTGATAAAAAAAAGCACCCATGATTTGTTTTTTTCTTTTCAATAAAATTTCTACAAATTTTATTAAACTAAAACAGATGGAATCATGACTAATGTTCGTATTGCAATGGAAATTGGCCAAGTATCTTTTGTCGAGCGACGATGAGTTATTTGTTTGAAGTTAATCCATGCATGATTCAGTAGGAGACACCAAAGGGGAAAAAAATCAACATTACAACGATAAATTTTCAGGTATAAATTTAACCCAGGATCTATTACGGACTATTGGACTTCATTAATTCTTGCTAGCTACTTGGTGAAATAAAAGCTGAAACTAACTAAGATGTTTTGACAATTTTTTTTATTAAATAATAATTAACCGACGTGATTACTATTTCGTATTGAAGAACACTAACATCTAAGCATTACATTATAATTCGATTGGAGACAAATATAAACATAGGAAACAGTGTAACAACAAATTTCTATTAGGAAAAAAAATGCAATAAAAGGTGAGAGATTGGATTGAGATGAGAGAAAACGAGCAAGCTTAATGTTGTGTTGAGAGAAAGAAAATATGAGAATGGAAAAGTGTTCTTACATAATCCTCTTATATACGTGGAATTTACTAACCTGATAACCAAAGAAGAAATGCATGCAAGTATTGCTATGCAAAAGCAAAACCAAAAATTGTTTTATACTGTTTACCCGAAAAACGGACAAAGTTTAATTTGTACGTAGTTCTAAGGATATATGGTATACATTAATACAAATTATAAGGATAAATAGAAATATCAAATGCGGATTTCAAAGAATGCAAAATAAACAAAGTTGGAAAGAAGATGATTTTTAGGACTAAGCAAGATTAATCAATTTATGAATCTTAAAAGAATAACTCTTGAATATCGGAGAATATGGTACTTGAATTACAATGCAAGCAAAAACTGCCCTCTACAGAAATGTAGTCATCCTCTTTATAGTGGAGGATCCTACTTTAGATATAATTAAAAATACATAGTGAAAAACCCATGATAAATCAGTTTTTCCCTAATTTTCGCCGAGATTCTCTCCCTTAGTGTGTTTGCAACGGCTCTTGTATGTGAGCTCGAGCTCGATCAGCCTCGGTGTTGGTCGGTATTGCTTCTAGAGCTAGATGTGGACTCGGGATCAGGTGATGATTCGGGCTCGGTATCGGTTGGCCTCTGCCCCTTAAGCTCGAAATTATCTCATCATAGTTCGATTCGGACCCGAGCTCGATAATGACTTCGAACTCGGTGTTTGACCTATACCTGAAATCTGAAGCTCGTTCATACCATCTTCGGAACCCATCTCGATATTACGAAGTCTTTTTTCGATCCACTATGTTTCGACCTTGATCAGTCGTACGAAGGCCGAAATCTATTTTGA
The DNA here is from genome assembly GCF_000715075.1 of Nicotiana tabacum. NCBI lineage: Eukaryota > Viridiplantae > Streptophyta > Magnoliopsida > Solanales > Solanaceae > Nicotiana > Nicotiana tabacum. Next base: position 79,767,584 of record NC_134102.1, read on the forward strand.
CTGTATACAGATAGTCCCCTCGTTTCTCGGAAAGGATGTGGCGAGAAATGATATGATTTCCCAACGGCTCGATCAGATATACGATGACGCTTGCATCGAGCCCGACCATGACGTACGTGATAGTTGTTCCATCGATTCAGTTTACCAAGACATTTAATGCGTGTCAGACAGTAGTCGGCCACCACTGATATTGATACGTCATTGCTTCAATCTATAAATAGCCCTTCCCTCCACCATTTATTACTTTTACGTCTTCAATCTTCAAAATATTTTTAAGTTCCTTTTCGTCTCTTCTGTGTTCATTCGATGATCTGTGACTCTTTTCTGCAAAATTCTTCTTCTAAACCACCAAATCTTTGTCACCTTCTTTAAATCCAAAAATGGTGAAGACATCAAAAACCGTCCCCCAAAAAGAAAAAGCTTCTTCTTCCCGATTTGCCGCCGATAAAACACCGGTGGATCCACGGCCTGAGGAGTGCGTTTCGGCGGCATGTGTTCTTACCTCCGATTTCAAATTTGATAAAGGTTCTCCAGTTCCTGGCAGATTTGAGCCCGTATCGAGATATATTTGTTCGATAACCGGGGGGTATATCGAACAGATAAAAAAAGATTGTTAATGGGGGAACAAAGAAGTGGTAGTGCCGTCTCACAAAGAGAATATTACTACTCACGTGAAAGGGTTTTTAAGTATATATACTTACCCTTTCACGTTAGGTCCCCTCGACCCTGTTATCATAGATTTTTGTCGTAAATACCTAATAACCCTAGTCTAGATCGATCTTTCTTTTTGGCAAATCGTTATTTTGATCCGATACTTTGTGAACAAAATCGAGGGGATGCCTTTCACCCTCGATCATCTCATCCGATTGTACCGTCCTCGCCTTTTTCGAGGATGGTTAATAAAACTTCAACGTCGAGCTACCAAGGCTCTGTTCTCGAGCATATACGAGGACATGGATCGAGGCTGGATGGGCAGGTTCATTCGAGTAAGGACTTCGGACCTGATTCCGACTGAAAAGATGCCTTTTCCCGAGGAGTGGAACATGAAGCGTAAGTCCCCGAGTTGGCGGCCCGAATGAAGAAGACCACCGACGTTCCACAGGCAGCTGGATCGATGGTGGTTCATAAGGCTCCGCCTCGAACTGAGGATATATCGGAGAAAGATTCGGGCAGAGTCCTCGAGTTGTTGGAGATCGAAGATGCTTCACATTGAGAACAACGGATGGGGGATATGTCTAAAGGGGCTCTCCCCGAATCTCTTCGAACTGAAGAGAATGCTCCAAGTAATTCACTTGGGGAAGTAGCAATCGAAGACTCGCCCACCTTCCCTGCTTTTTCTGTAGGGGCGATTCGGGAAGCCCAAGCTTTGGGGGCCCTAGAACTAGACAGGCCTCATGATGGAGAGGATCCTTTTCGTGACCTGTTTACCGGTGTCGAAGATGCTACCGGTACAAGTGACACATCAGATCTTTTTCACGGAGTGTAGTAGGCTTTAATCAGGTAGGCCTTAAATTATTTTGTTGGCATTACCTTTATGTTTGCTTTTCTTTTCTAACTTCATTTCTTCTTTCTTTGCAGGCCGTGACAGTTCATCGAGAAGCATGTTCTCGGACACGAACCGAGCTGCGTCGATATGAGGCCGACCTTCAATGGGTTACGGAGGAGAGGAAATCCCTTAAACTCCTCTTAGGGCAAAGGGGAGAGGAAATAGAAGACATCCAATATGAGTTGGCCAAGGCTCACCAAGATCAGACCGATCTGTCCGAGCAGGTAATGATACTTTTAAAAGCCTATGGGCTCGATACCGGAATGATGGCTAATTTTTTGGCCTCACAGCTGCAGCAGAAAATTGAGATGATCGAGAAACTCCATGAGGAGGTCAATGTGACAAAAGCGAAGTCTTTGAAGTGGAAAGAAGGTATGGACCGCTTTACTGCAGAGAAAGAAGCTACTCGAGCCCAATTATCATCGGCCGAAAACCAACTTCAAAGTATGAAGTAGAAAAGCTCGGTTCAAGCAATAAGAATAGAGGAGCTCGAGGCTCGGTTGGCCTCTGAACTTGCCAAGGCCGAATCTAACACCGAAAAGGCAAAGGCCGATGCGGATGTACTCGTGGCCGTCTATCGGGCCGATCTGAAGCTGCCCAGGTTCAAGCAAGAGAGGTAGTCAAAACCGCCGATACTCAAGCACATTGGGTTGTTGAACTTCCTAAGTGCCGATCTCGGAGGGAGACCCTCGAGGTTTCGATCTCGCTGGAGAGATAAAAAGGGCTAAAGAACTCGAAGCTGATGTTGAAGCCTTGGCTTCCGATGATGACGATGATGATAATGATGATGATGATGGGAGTAAGAGCAGGTCCGAGAATGGGGGGGAGCCTAGTGGAGAAGAGACCGCTCCCGGAGATAACCAAGAAACTTAGCCCTTAGTTTCTATGTTGTAATCAATCATGTAAACAATCTTGTATATATATATATAAAAATATCTTTTTCTTTTACCGACTTGCTTCTGTTTTGTTTCCTACCTTATGAAGATTTTATTCATGCCTTATGAATGTTTTCATAAGGATTTAGGCAATTTGATCGAATTTGGACTTCGCAACCTTTATAACCGAGTGAGTGCTTACTCAAACAAGTGAGTGCTTACTCAAACTTGAAATAAGTAGCCCATAGGCTTAGTAGTCGAGTTGAGTGATTGTTTGAACTTAAAGTGATGTAGCCCTTAGGCTTTATTAGTTGAGTGAGTGATTCGAACACGAAGTAATATATCCCATATGGGTAATAGTCAAGTGAGTGCTTGCTCGAACTCAAAATAAAAATAGCCTGTGGGCTTAGTAGTCGAGTGAATGATTCGAACTCGAAATAATATAGCACGTAGGCGTAATGGTCGAGTGAGTGCTTGCTTGAACTCGAAATAAAAGTAGCTCGTAGGCTTAGTAGTCGAGTGAATGATTCGAACTTAAAGTAATGTAGCCCGTAGGCGTAGTAGTCGAGTGAGTGCTTGCTCGAACTCGAAATAAAAAGCCCATAGGCTTAGTAGTCAAGTGAATGTTTCGAAGTCGAAGTAATGTAGCCCGTAGGCGTAATGGTCGAGTGAGTGCTTGCTCGAACTCAAAATAAAAGTAGCCGATAGGCTTAGTAGTCGAGTGAATGATTCGAACTCGAAGTAATGTAGCCCGTAGGCATAGTGGTCGAGTGAGTGCTTGCTCGAACTCAAAATAAAAGTAGCTCGCAGGCTTAGTAGTCGAGTGAATGATTCGAACTTGAAGTAATGCAGCCCGTAGGTGTAATGTTTGAGTGAGTGATTCAAACTCGAAGTAATGTAGCCCGTAGGCTTAATAGTCGAGTGAGTGATTTCGAACTCGAAGTAATGTAAACCGTGGGCTTATTAGTCGAGTGAGTGATTTCAAACTCGAAGAAATGTAGCTCGTAGGCTTAATAGTCGAGTGAGTGATTTCGAACTCAAAGTAATGTAGCCCATAGGCTTGATAGTTGAGTGAGTGTTGCTCGAACTCGTCGATTTACCTTAAGCCTGTTTGCGTAATAAATCTTGGATATAAGATATCGGTAAAGAAGAAATTTTTATTTGCAAGTCATTGTACATGTGTCCATGTTTTGTGTCAGGGCTCAGGCCAACTACATGAGCATGGTTCCTTTTGACCATTTAGCTCTTACAATTTTTCCTATTGGAACCATGTTGTTATGAAGTAACTTTCTTGCATCGAACTTGATATATTTGAGGGCTAATGCCCCCCCAGTATTCCCCCCCCAGTATTCGAGGTTGATTGTAAAGAGGCCTCGTATACTTTCGATTTGTTTCTAAGTTAGCACGATCAATGATTTCCTCATTAAAAACCTTGCTGAAAAACCCATTTAGGATAAAACCGATCTAAGGGAAAAAGAGTGCAACGCGTGCTTTCAGAACTAGGCCTTTGTATTGAAGGATCCATCCTAGCTCCTGATCGGACTCCTGCAGGGGTTAGTTTCGAAATGTAAACGAATATGGGAGGGTCATACCTTAGCAGTAGTATCATTTTAGGTGCGACACATTCCAATTGCTTGATAGTTGGTTGCCGTTTATGATACCGAGCTAGTATGGTCCTTTTCCGACGTTTTCGAGAACCTAATATGGTCCTTCCCAGTTTGGTCCTAGTTTTCCTTCGTTTGGATTTAGGGTATTGAGGGTGACTTTCCTTAGCACCAAGTCCCCGAGTTTAAAATGGCGAAGCTTAGTTCTTCGATTATAGTATTTTTTGATTCGTTGCTTTTGCGCGGCCAATTTGGACGAGAGCAGCTTCTCGTTTTTTAACCGATAGTTCGAGGCTAGTGTTCATAGCCTCGTTATTTGACTCTTCTGTTGCATATCAAAACATGGCACTGGGTTCCATGATTTCGACCAGAATCAAGGCTTCGGAGCCATATACTAAGGAGAATGGGGTTGCCCCAGTACAAGATTTTGATGTTGTTCGATATGCCCAAAGAACTTCGGGTAGGATTTCTCTCCATTTTCCCTTAGCGTCGTTCAGCCTCTTCTTTAGGTTTTGAATGATAGTTTTGTTCGTTGATTCAGCCTATCCGTTCCCACTGGGGTGATACGGTATTGATAATATCCTTTTTATTTTGTGGTCTTCGAGGAATTTTGTCACTTTGCTGTCGACAAACTGTTTCCCATTGTCACACACTATTTCGGCGGGTATCCCGAATCGACATACAATATGATCCCAGATAAAGTCTATAACCTCTTTATCTCTTACTTTCATGAATGCATGTGCTTCAACCTATTTAGAGAAATAGTAAGTCATAAATAGAATGAACCTAGCTCTACCTGGGGACGATGGCAGAGGGGCAACGATATCCATTCCCCATTTCATGAATGGCTATGGGGATAGGACTGAGTGAAGGTTCTCTCAGGGCAGATGAATCATTGGTGCAAACCTTTGACATTTGTCCCATTTTTGAACAAACTCCTTTACATCTTTGTCCATATCAATCCAATAATACCCTGCCCTGATTATGTTTTGGACTAATGAATCGGCACCGGAGTGATTTCCACAAGTGCCCTTGTGCAGCTCACGTAGGATGTAATCGGTGTCTCCTGGACCTAAGCACACTGCCAATGTTCCATCGAATGTCCTTCGGTATAACGTTCCATCTGCAGTTAATGTGAATCGAGCAACTTTGGTTCGTAGGGCCCTCCAATTTTTAGGGTCTGATGGGAGCTTTCCATTCTTTAAGTATTCAATATACTTATTCCTCCAATCCCAGGTTAAGATTATAGAATTTATATCGGCATGACCTTCTTCGATCACGGATCTCGAGAGTTGAAAGACAGTACCCGAGCTTATCTCTCCTTCCTCGACCGATGATCCCAAATTTGCAAGTGCATCGGCCTCACTGTTTAGCTCTCGTGGAACATGATGTATAGTCCATTCTTTGAAATGGTGCAAAGTGACCTGCATTTTGTCCAAATACCTTTGCATTCTATCTTCTCGAACTTCGAAGGTTTTGATTAATTGATTTACCACCAGCAAAGAGTCACACTTAGCTTCAATGACTTATGCTCCCCACCTTTTAGCTAGCTCGAGACCTGCAATCATGGCCTCATACTCGGCCTCGTTATTAGTCAACCTAGTAGTTTTGACAGATTGTCTAATATTGTTACCCGTGGGTGGCATTAAAACGATGCTAGCCCGGACCCCTACACGTTCGAAGCCCCGTCCGTAAAAAGGGTCCATACCCCCGTTGACGTACCCGATTTTAATAAGAGTTCTTTTTCAACTTCAAGTACGAGGGTCGACGTGAAATCGGCCACGAAGTCCACTAAAATTTTAGACTTAATGTCCGTACGGGGTTGATATTCGATATCGTACCCACTGAGTTTGATGTTCCATTTGTCCAACCGGCCTGATAGTTCGGGTTTGTGCAAAATATTATGGAGTCGGTAAGTGGTCAATACTCATATGGATGACATTAAAAGTACGGTCTTAATTTTCTAGAGGCACTTATCAGTGTAAGTGCCAATTTTTCTAAGTGTGGATATCTAGTTTCTGCTTCTCCTAAGGTTCGACTTACATAATAGACGGGAAATTGCGTACCTTGATCTTCTCGAACTAGGACATCACTTACCATAATTTCTGAAACTGCCAAGTACAAGCAAAGTTTTTCGTCTATTTTTGAAGTATAAAGCAGTGGTGGGCTCGATAGATATCGTTTTAATTCCTCTAATTCCTGTTGGCATTCCGGGGTCCAAGCGAAATCGTTCTTCTTTTTGGGTAGAGAGAAAAATTTGTGACTTCGATCTAACGACCTTGAAATGAATCGGCCTAAGGCTGCAATCCATCCCGTTAGCCTCTATATGGCATTTATGCTGTCCACGATGGTGATGTCTTCGATGGCCTTTATTTTATCGGGGTTAATCTCGATCTCCCGGTTTGACACCATGAAGTCGAGGAACTTGCCAGAACCGACCCCATAAGCACATTTCTCGGGGTTGAGCTTCATGTTGTATTTCCTTAAAATCCTGAATGTTTCCTGCAAATGGGTCAAATGGTCCTCTGCGCGTAGGGACTTAACCAGCATGTCATCAAAATAAACTTACATTGATTTACCTATTTGTTCCTCGAACATTTTATTTACTAGGCATTGGTAAGTAGCCTTCATTTTTTAGCCTGAAGGGAATCACATTATAACAATATGTTCCATACTTGGTGACAAATAAAGTCTTTTCCTGGTCTTCCGGGTACATTTGGATTTGATTATACCCGGAATAGGTATCGAGAAAATTAAGGATCTCGTGGCCGGCCATGGCATCGATCATACGATTGATGTTAGGTAGTGAAAAAGAATATTTGGGGCATGGCCTGTTTAAATCCTTATAATCTATACACATTCTAAGTGTGTTCTCTCTTTTAGGGACTACAACTACATTGGCTAACCATTCAGGATATTTCACCTCCCGAATGGACCCTATTCTGAGAAGTTTAGTTACCTCGTCCTTTATGAATGCGTGCTTTGCCTCGGATTGGGGCCTTCTCTTTTGCTTTATTGGTTGGAACCTAGGGTCCAGGCTTAACCGATGCATCGTTATATCCGGTGGGATCCCTATTATATGTAAATAGGACCAAGAAAAACAATCCATGTTATCGATTAGAAATTGAATAAGCTTGTTCCTGAGTTCGGGGGTTAATCCTGTTCCCAAGTATACCTTTCGTTCGGGCAAATGCTCGATTAATATGACTTGCTCCAACTCTTCAATCGTTGATTGTGTAGCGTCGGAATCATCGGGAAGCACGAAGGATCGAGGGATCCTTTGATCATCATCTTCATCGATCTTCTGATTTTCTGGTTGGGTTAAAGCTGGTGTCTATGATTGCTATTTGGCATCTTGTTCCCCTTTTGAGCTCGATCCCTTTATTGGAGAAGACGAGGATATCGAATTCGCTTCCTCGACGGCAAACATTTCTCTTGCGGCCGGTTGTTCTCCGTACACTGGTATGACCCCCCTCGATGTTGGGAATTTAAGGACCTGATGTAGGGTCGAAGGTACAACTCTCATGTTATGGATCCATGGCCTCCCAAAAAGGGCGTTGTACCTCATGTCACCTTCGATTACGTGGAACTGCGTTTCCTAGATGGTCCCGGCCACGTTTATCAGCAGAATTATCTCGACTTTAGTGGTTTCACACACCATATTGAATCCGTTTAGAATCAGGGTCGCGAGTACGATCTGGTCCTGTAGACCGAGTTGTTGTACGGCCTTCAATCTAATGATGTTGGCCGAGCTACCTAGATCAATTAACACACGCTTAACTTTAGTTTTATTCATAAGTACGAATATTACCAGTTCATCGTTATGAGGTTGTATGACTCCCTCTGCATCCTCATCATTAAAGGAAAAAGTTCTTATGGGTGCGTAATCCTGAGTTCGAGATCGCTTTTCTCTCACAATTGATGTCTTAGTGCGTTTAAGCACCGGCCCTTGAGGGGTATCGACGCTGCCGATGATCATGTGAATGACGTGTTGTGGTTCTTCTTGTTTATTTTGCTTGCCGAAATCCCTGTTTTTGAAATGGTTCTTCGCCCTGTCGCTTAAACATTCTCGAAGGTGCCCTTTATTGAATAACAGGGATACTTCCTCTCTTAGTTGCCTGCAATCTTCCGTTCTGTGGCCATGGGTGCCATGATATTCTCACATTTGATTGGGATTCCTCTGGGAAGGATCGGTTTGCATGGGTCGAGGCTATTTAGTGTCTTTGATGCGTCTGATAGCCAACACGATGACGGATACATCGATGCTAAAGTTATACTCCGATAACCGAGGCGCTTCCTTAGATCTAGTAGGCCTGTAGAACCCACTTCTGTTCATCAGTCCCCGAGACCCTTGACCTCGATCACTTTTTTTATTGCTTTGTCCAGGGTTACGTCTCGATTCATTGATTTTGTGGTTTCTGCTATACGGTCGGTATCGATCCCTAATCGGACCTTGTTCTTGATTGATATCCCTTCGAGCAGCTGGTTCAGACGGCAAATGATCATCTTCGACCCTAATTTTTGATTGGTACCGATTGTGCACGTCGATCCAAGTAAAAGCCGGGTACTCGATCAGGTTGTGCCTCAACCGTCGTGAAGCCGTCGAACTTTGTTCATTCAATCCTTGAGTGAAAGCCTGAACAGACCAATCGTCTGTGACCGGGGGTAGATCCATTCATTCCATTTGAACATGAGACATGAATTCCCTTAGCATCTCGTTATCCTTTTGTCTTACCTTAAACAGGTCCGACTTTCTAGTCTCGACTTTTATGCGGCGTGTTCTTTTACGAAGGAATCCGCAAGCATAGCAAAGAATCGATAGAATTAGATGGCAAATTATGATACCATATCATTGCTCCCTTTGACAGGGTTTCACCGAATTTATTCAATAATATGAATTCAATCTCATCATCCTCTAGATCGTTCCCTTTGATGGCACATGTGTATGAGGTGACATGTTCGTTGGGGTCGGTAGTTCCGTTATATTTAGGAATCTCGGGCATGCAGAACTTCTTTAGGATCGGTTTAGGATCCGCGCTTGGGGAAAAGGCTTTTGTATGAATTTTTTGGAATCTAAGCCCTTCAATATTGGTGGTGCCCCCGGGATCTGATCAACCTTGGAGTTGTATGTCTCCACCTTTTTGGCGTTTGCTTCGATCCTCCTTTCTCCAGATTCTATTCGTTTGGTCAGTTCTTTGAACATCTTAGCAATTTTGGAATTAGTCCTTGAGTCCTGATCATTTGATTTTACTATAGCCGGTTTCGTTGTATGGGCGATTTCTCGGGGTTGACTGGGCTCCGGTCTAATCGGTATATGGGTTTGACTCTGCAACTGAGCGATTGCTTCTTGTTGAGCTTGCAACATTTTGAAAATCATACGAAAGATGATGTCTTTTTCCTCGACATTATGGGTATCTCGAGCTGCAGACCGAGTGCCACCATGAATGCTATTTTCAAGTTCAGAATGTAGGTTCGCCTCAATGGCCACATGCGAGTTGATATCTATCGGCAGCTCGATTCGAGCTTCAACGGCATTGACAAGTGGTCTCTCGGTACTGGGTTTCAAGTTGTTGTTCTCATATTGAAGACCAGCTTCGTTGTTGATAGGTAAGGCTATTTGATTGGTAGTTAGTCGTTGCTAATCCGAAATCCAAGATACTTTCGGAAACAAGCGCAAAACGGTGTGTTTTTGCAGATTCGTATAAAAAAAACACTGTTATCCTTAGCCCCATGGTGGGCGCCAAATTGTTTACCCGAAAAACGGACAGAGTTTAATTTGTACATAGTTCTAAGGATATGTGGTATAGCTTAATACAAATTGTAAGGATAAATAGAAATATCAAATGTTGATTGCAAAGAATGCAAAATAAACAAGATTGGAAAGAAGATGATTTTTAGGACTAAGCAAGATTAATCAATTTATGAATCTTAAAAGAATAACTCTTCAATATAGAAGTGTATGGTGCTTGAATTTACAATGTAAGCCAAAGAACTGCCCTCTACAAAAATGTAGCCATCCTCTTTATAGTGGAGGATCCTACTTCAGATATAATTAAAAATACATAGTGGAGAACCAATGATAAATCAGCTTTTCTCCAATTTCCGTCGAGATTCTCTCCCTTAATGTGTTTGCAACGGCTCTTGTCTGTGAGCTCGAGCTCGATTGGCCTCAGTGCTGGTCAGTATTGCTTCTAGAGCTCGATGTGGACTCGGGATCAGGTGATGATTCGGGCTCGGTATCGGTTGGCCTTTGCCCCTTTAACTCGAAATCATCTCATCATAGTTCGATTCGGACCCAAATTCGATAATGACTTCGAACTCGATGTTTGACCTATACCTGAAATCTGAATCTCGTTCATACCATCTTCGGAACCCATCTCGATATTACGAAGTCTTTCTTCGATCCACTATGTTTCGACGTTGATCAATCGTACGAAGGCCAAAATCTATTTCAACCGTATACATATACTATGTGTTAAATTGTTTCATTCGTGAAAACCAGGATTCCTTTTCTCAAGAGAGTGATTAGTCGTCATAAAGCAATAGAATGGGTAGAGGAACCGTCACACAAAGAAAGCTCAATGACAACATTTCTCGTCGAGATGGATCCAAGATATAAAGTTGAGGATGTTACCTTAAAAAAGAGATCAAGTAGGAGGTGCATTCAGTCAATTCGGATGATATTTGGTTCATTAGGTACAATTTACTAGGTTTTTATTTGAAAAAGGTCCACGAAAAAACTAAAACTACATTATTATATATCACTTTTTCTTTCTCTATTTAAAATATATCGAGCAATATTAGAAGAAAAATGGGAAGAGAATGCCAGGCAATCAAGCAACTTATTCAATCAACTAGATTATTGGTTAAAAATATATTCCAAATTTTGTGTATTCTTTGTTTGGATTTAACTTAACTTTAAATTTCACCTCAATTTTAAGTTTAATAACATGCAATTTTCGGTCCTTTTCGAAAGTATGTTCGAGTCGGCAAGATAGAGCGAGAACGAGTTGCACAACAATGAATTGAGAAATAAAAAAGAAGAAACAAAAGGCAAAAAGAAGGGAAGACTGGGTAACTATAAATAAATACAATTTTCTTTAACATAAAAAGACAAATATTCAAGGCTCAAAAACATTGATCTCTCTGTCTTAATTTACGTGTCATACTATCCTTTTAAGTTTCTCCCAGAATGAATATTATACTCTCAATTTAGAAATGATATAACTTTAAACTTCCTACTTTATCCTTAGTGAGATGATTTACAACCACACAAATATTTATGGCTTATTCTAGACCATAAATTTCAAATACCTTCCTTTCTTTCTTAAATTTTGTGAAGAATCAAACGCCGTCACATAAATGGGGATGAAAGAAGTAGTAAAATAAATAAAAGAAGGATTCTAGCAAATGAACAAGAACAGTGAGGATGTTTTCCTTAAATTGGGATTCAAACTCCGGCAATCTCACGCAGCAACCAAGTACCAACCATTGAACCTCCACCACTTTAATTTTTGGAAATGGGTAAAAATTATTTATACCCCTTAATTATGCTGAGAGGTTTTCACTAAAACTGGATATGGGTCATGGATCTTTACATATAGGTTAATTTTTTTAATGGAGTAAGTGCTTTAACTTGGGCCAATAAGAAATTAACACGTAATAATTAAATAAATATTTTTTAATTAGGAATGGGCCGTTAGTCATAAGGGTAAAATTAAGCCAAAAAGAAGCTCAATTTTAGCTCAATAGGTATCCGGATGGTATTTTTGCCCCTCACCATATAGTTCATGTGTAGTTTTAATCCTTTTTCGTTTATAATTTAATAGATTTAAATTGTAATTTATAATAATGTCTAACAAAATTTTAATTATAAGTAAAACCATAAAATAGCATACATATAATTATAAAAAGTATTCCATAGAGGAGAAATCCAAATGCCAAAATAGATAGTGTGAAGGGTACAAAAGGGGAAGAATAACAGTTGTTTAAAGTTGAGGAGGGAGTTTGATCGTTAAAGTAAAATTAGTGATGTAAATAATTTTCACCATTTACAAATGGAGGTGTCAAGAGTCATATTTACTCGCTCAGTTTCAATTTCTGTGAATGTATTTGACTGAACATAAAGTTTAAAGAAAGACGTAAAACAATTTATTATGGTTTAAAATAGTGCTACAGACATTTCTGTAGCTATAGCTATCTTATAAAAAGGTAAAAAAGAAGTTTAAGCTAAATTATTTTAAAATATGGAAAGGTGTCAATTTTTTAAATAGATTAAAAAAGGAAGATGTGTCACATAATTTAATAGGAAACAAATCACAAATAGCCTGATTTACAACTGGTAATTGAAAAATAGTCACGGTTTCTAAAGTAATCAAAATTTAGCCACTTTTTCATGTAAAGATAAAATCTGAAAAAAAAATACCCTTAAAATCCGGAAACATTCCAGCATAATATGTTGGAGTTCGAATTTTTTACGTATGAAATTCTAACATATAATGTGCTGAAATTTTAAAATGCGATGGAGTTTCAACATAATATGCTGGAAGTTTGCATGCAGGAGCTCCAATGTCCAGCATATTATGCTGGAGCTTTCCGTGTGCTGGAGTTCCAACATAATACGCTGGAAGTTTATATGCATAAGCTCCATAATCCAGCATATTATGCTGGAACTTTCCGTGTTTCAGAAAAGTAGTGACTATTTTTCAATGATATTGCAAACATTGACTATTTTTTAATTAGCAGTGCGAAAACTTACTGGCCCGTGCTATTTTCACAAATTAATATGGATGGGGTAAAAAATTTGACAACTCTTACATACGCACATTATTTTCCAAGTTCACGGTTGTCGGTGCACCCCAACTTCTATAAGTGTGTCCGCCTAGTAATATATAATTCTATCATATCACAAGAAAGAGATATATGGAATGGGTATTTTTTCCGATTTCTAATACAAGGCTTTGAACCAAATATAACAAGATAATCACTGAACCTTGAGTACTATATATAGCGAGCTGCTTAATCAATATTTGCAGTAATTGTTATAAAGACTTAAGAAATGAAGGAAAAACCGTGTTCGGTATTGAATAGCAAGCTGAGTATATATTCAAGTTTATCTAAGACTACTCCTTGTATTAGGAGACTTATTCAACATAAAAACTATCAAAATAAACTAACTGAAAGATACTCTAAATGAGAGGATATCTTTAGATTTACTTGTATAACTAAAAGGATAAACATAAAAGATAAAGACTACTTCTAGTAGATGAGAACTAGTAACAATCTGGTAAGAGGAACTGTTGTTCCAATGTGCCCCCTCAAGTTAGGCTATGTGTCACTAAGCCTAACTTGAACAGATTCCGGTCAAAGACGGGCTTGGCAAGGGCTTTGGTGAGCGTATCAGCAAGTTGGTCGGCAGAATGAACATGAACAACTCGAACCAGTTTTTCTTCAACATGGTTGAGCACAAAATGAAAATTCACCTCAACATATTTCATGCGACTATGAAGGACTGGATTCTTGCTTAGGTAAGTGACACCAATGTTGTCACAGTAAATTGTAGGGATATTTCTGACAGGGAACTGCATCTCAAGCAATAGGTTTCTAACCCACAGTAGTTCAGCAAGGGTATTGGCAATAACTCTATATTCGGTTTCAGTTGATGAGCGAGCTATGGTCTTCTGCTTTTTCGAGGACCAGCTGATAGGGTTTTGGCCAAGAAACAAAATATAACAGATGTTGAGGATCTGTCAGTGAGATATCCAGCCCAATCGGCATCAGAATACATGTGCAAATTAAAGTCAAACTTCGGGGACACGCGTAGGCCAAATTGAAGTATACCACGAAGGTACCTGAGAACACGTTTCACAGCCTTCCAATGAAGATCAGATAGTGATTGCATAAACTGGGATAGTTTATTGACTGCATAGGCAATGTCCGGCCTCGTAAAAGATAAATATTGAAGTCTGCCTAGGACTTAGTGATAGCGAGTTGCATCTGTTGGTTGAGCCCCATCATTGAGTTTGAGCAACTCGGATTCACTCATTGGTATTTTCGCACTCTTGCAGTCAGATATCAATTCATCACTTAGGATCTCATTAACATAATTGGCTTGAGATAGAATAATTTCTTCAGAACTTCGAATCATCTCAATACCAAGAAAATAATGAAGATTACCTAAGTCTTTAATTGAAAAGCGAGAGGCAAAAGACACTATAACCTCATTCACAGTAATAGGATTGTTGCCGACAACTATGATGTTGTCAACATACACCAAAACAAACATTAGTATAGCATGGCTGTGCCTAATAAATAAGGATTTATCAGATTCAGTCTTAACAAATTCCATCGAGAAAAGATGGCCTTTGAGTGCATTATACCAAGCCCGAGGTGCTTGCTTCAGGCCACAAATTGCCTTGCGCAACTTACAAATATGGGTCGGATAATTATCACAAGTAAAGCTTGGAGGTTGCGGCATGTAAACCTCCTTTTCAAGGTCGCCTTGAAGAAATGCATTATTAATGTCGAGTTGACGGAGAGGCCAGTGACACCGAAGAGCAACAACAAGAATGATTCGCACGGTAGTGGGTTTAACCACCGGACTGAAAGTCGAGTCAAAGTCAACACAGGTCTCTGAGTCAATCCTTTCGCAACCAATCTCGCTTTATAGCGATCAACTGAACCATCCGCCTTCCTTTTAATCCTAAAAATCCACTTGCAAGAAACAACATTTTTAGATGGATCATTCGAAACTAATTCCCAGGTACTGTTATTCAGTAAGGCATCAAATTCGTGTTTCATTCCTGGTCTTCACTCGGGATATTTCTAGGCTTGTTTGAAGGTATGAGGTGTGATGATGGGATTGAGGTGAGCAAGGTAGTCAAAAATGCATTTTAGCTTATGAATATTATTTTGGGACCTGGTGATAACGCGATTTAGGGGTGTGGGGCAGGGAGTTGGAGATAGATTAGCAAGTTGTTCTAAAAGTGGCATGATGGTAGATGCTTGAAGAAGCATATTTGCTAGTGAATTTTGGTTGGCCGAGCAGCGTCGATAGTCTAGGAAAGGAGGCGACGGATTTGGTAATGTATTGGGCACTTTTAGAGGTGAATTTGCAGGAGAGGAATAAGAAGAAGGTACATGGGAAGGTGGGGCTGGGCAGCGGGAATCTTGGGGGGATAAGAAATTGGAGAGAGATGGAGACTTACATGAAGAAGAAGTCTGTGACGAGCCTGATTCCATTAATGTCGCTGGTGTGTCGTCGGAAATCATGGAGGGATGAGTTTGTGGTGTAGGAGATTGTCACGATCCCAAATTCACTAGTCATGATGGCACCTATACCAACCCACTAGGTAAGTCAATTAACCTCTAACTAATTCTAATAATAATTAATAAAGCGATTAAGTAAAGAGATATCTGAATCTTATATATTCCCCAAGGACTGGTATTACAAATCATGAGCTTCTAAGAATAGAATTTATAAAGCTGAAATGAAATAAAAATATTGTCTATTTGAAAAGTACATAAACAGAGTTTTATAGATCCAAAGCTACCACGAACAAGGGGCAGCTACAACCGGGGCGCAGGTACATCTTCAATCCAGCTCCTATCGAACACAGCAACATGAGCAACCAACATCTGCACGCAAGGTGCAGAAGTGTAGTATGAGTACAACCGACCCCATGTACTCAGTAAGTAACAAACCTAACCTTAGGTTAAAAGTAGTGATGAGCTAACACAATATCGGGTCCAATACCAATATCCCACAACAGTTCATAACAGCATAATACAAGTAATAAAAGATGTATCTCAGAAGTAAAATGTCCGGCTCGTTCACAGTTTCAGAAAATAGTTATGCTTTTCAAGTATCTTAGTGAAACCCAAATCTTTTACTGGAAATGCCAAAAATACGAGTAAGTTTAAAAACTGTAATTTTTCCAAATATCCTTTCCACAATAAATAAGATGTTTCATTTTCTTTCCAGATAGCAAGTGTGAAATACCTCTCTATGCCCACATATCAATGTGTGTAAAAAGTCATGAATGACGTGATACCGTACAGCATGAGGAAAAATACATCTCTATACCTGTATGTAATGTGTGCATGCCAATGCCATGTATCTCAGAGATGAATCATGTACTCACACTCTTAGAGTACTCAATCTCATTGTCTCAAACTTTTCACTCATCATGCTCAACCACTCAGTACTGTATATGGCCCATACGGCCCAGGGAAGATCCATCCCGGAATATATACATCACTGACCATCAGTCACTCAGTACCGAGGAAGGCCAATCCGGCCCCATGGAGAAGATCCATCTCCAGGTATATAAATGCTTCGGACAAGATCCATGTCCAGGGAAGATCTATCCTTCAATATAATCAACCACGCTCACTGGGGGTGTACAGACTTCGGAGGGGCTCCTACAGCCCAAGCGCTATAAATCGCACGGACAACTCACATGCTATAATATCAATATCTAGATCCGCACGGACAACTCACGTGCTATAGTATCGATATACTTACAAACAGGCCCTCGGCCTCACTCAGTCATCAATCTCTCCAGTCTCACTCACGGGCTCACAATGTCATGAAACTACCCCGACAACATTGATATGATGTATCAATAAATAACAACTAAGACTGAGATATGATATGAATGCATGAATATGACTGAGTACAAAATATCAATGAAATCAGTGAAATGACAGCAAGAAACGACGACTATGGGTCCCAACAGTATCGGCATAAAGCCTAAACATGATATCTAGCATGATTGGCAGCTCATTTACTTTATCGCATGGTGAAAATACGGATATTAACAAAATAGGACTACTATACAGTGCCATGGAAACAACAGAGTCCCAATTCTCTTGGTGCACGCCCACACGCCCGCTACCTAGCATGTGCGTCACCTCAATACCAATCACGTAACACGTATTTTAGGGTTTCATACCCTCAGCACTAAGTTTAGAAGAGTTACTTACCTCGAACAAGCCAATACCAAATGCCGAGCAAGCCAAGCGATGCTCCAAAGATGCCATCACGAGCGTAGCAACCTCCGAACGGCTCAAAACTAGCCAAAAGCAACTCAAATACATCAAATACAGCTCAAGGAGACTTTATATTATGACTCCAAATCGATGTTCAAAATCCAAAAATTCATATTATGAAACTTTAGGCCAAAACCCTCAATTTCCTCTTTAAAATTTATCAACCAAAAGCTAAAATCGAAGATAGATTCATGGAATATAACCAAAACCGAGTAGAGAACACTTACCCCAATTCATATGGTAAAAATTGCTTCACGAATTGCCTCAATCCGAGCTTCATACCTCCAAAAATGTAAAAATGGCCGAAACCCTCGAAATAGAGTACTTTATAATCTGCCCAGGCCTCCTCTTTCGCGAACGCGGGAAATCCATCGCGTTCGCGATGAATAAAACTCACACTGCCACAAAAGACTCTACGCGTTCGCGATACACCCCATGCGAATGCGATGAACACTGCTGCCAAAGCTTCGCGAACGCGACTAATCTTACGCGATCGCATAGAAGAATGCTCAAATTCCCAGCTGCCAACCTCAACACTATGCGAACGCGATCCTTCATACGCGAACGCGAAGAGGACTTGCCCCAACTCTACGTGAATGCGTGATATACTTCGCGATCGCGAAGAACAATTTGCTGCTGCCATCAAAATACACTACCTGTTCACGACACTTGCCACACGAACGCGATGAAGGACTGAGACACCAGAAACTAGCAGCCTTCAGCAATGCACTAAGCAACCAAAGTGATCCGAACCTCGTCCGAAACTCATCCGAGCCACTCGGGACCCCGTTCGAATATACCAAAAAGTCCAATAACATAACACGGACCTACTCGAGGCCTCAAATCATGCATAACAACATCAAAATGACAAATCTCACCTCAAATCGAACTTAATGAATTTTGGACTTCAAACTTCCACAACTGATGCTGAAACCTATCAAATCATGTCCGATTGACCTCAAATTTTGAACACAAGTCCCAAATAACATAACGAAGCTATTCTAATTCCCGAAATCACAATCCGAATCCGATATCAAAAAACCCACTCCCGGTCAAACTTTCCAAAAAATCTAACTTCCGCCATTTCAAGCCAAATTCTACTACGGACCTCCAAATCACAATCCGGACGTGCTCCTCAGTCCAAAATACCCAACGGACCTACCGAAACCATCAAAACTCCATTCCGAGTTCAAATTCACAAAAAGTCAAATTTGTTCAACTCTCCCAATTTAAAGCTTCAACAATGAATCCATTCTTCCAATTCGATTCCGAATAACCTAAAAATCGAAACCGACGATTCACATAAGTCATAATACATCATACGGAGTTACTCATGCCCGTAAACTACCAAGCGAAGTGAAAATGCTCAAAACAACTTGTTGGGTCATTACAAAGATGGATGGGAGGGGGACTCTATTGAAGAAGGGGAATTCATTGTTTGTGGGTATTAAAATAAGATGGGGTAATTCTGAAATTATGGGAAGTGTAGGGGTGGATTTTAAAGTCTCTTTATGTGCAAGTTTACGCCATTCCAGATGATGTGATTTAGTGCAATATTAGAGAATAAATATTTAAAGGGAAATAAAATAGTACAAGATAAAATTTCAAAAGGTGACTTTGAGGCCTACGAACGAGACGTCAGGTTTACCTTAAGTCTCTACAACAAACCCGAACAGCTAGCTAGTGAACAACCAACTCCGAAGTATCTGGATCTGCACAAAAATGTGCAGAAGTGTAGCATAAGTACACCACAGCCATACCCAGTAAGTATCAAGACTAACCTCAGTGGAGTAGTGACGAGGGACAGTCAAGACACTTACTGGACTAAACAACCTGAACAAGTATAAATGTAGAACTAACAAGGCACAATATCAATATAAAGCTAGGCATGTTGACAATAATAAAACAATGCTTGTAATAGAAAACTAAAGCAACAATTAGTAACGTGGCACAACAGGTAACAACGCTGTAGAGTAAGCTGAACACAGCCTCAGTCTGGTGAGACCAAATAAAGAAAAATAAGTAACAACTCAATAAGAACCACCACTTTCACACTAGATTTATTCAAGGATTTCCACGAGGTACCAAACCTCATAATCACAAATCACGGGTCCCAATTCATGAACCCTAATCACTTGGCATCTTGTGCCCACATTATAATTTATAACCGCACGGGCGACTCATGTGCCAAGAGAGTAAAAATATCTAATATCCGCACGGACCACTCACGCACCAACAATAATAATAACTCATGACTGCACGGACAATTCACGTGCCAACAGAATAACTCTCACACCGAAGTCAAGTACATGGGAGTACATGTAAATGGTCAATAACATCAGGATTCATCTTCTTAAATCGACATGGGTGATTTGTTTACGTGTATGCTTGTGCAAGTGTTCTATCACAATTCAAGTCAACAAGTAAGAGTAGAGACAATGAATGGCATATAAGAAACGATCATCATAAAATGTACAGTGTAAATAAAGACAGTAATGAAATTGAAACAACGAATATTATAACAAAATTAGCTACACAGAACTAAGCAAATAGTGCAACACGGAGAAAGACAATTAATAGTATGCTAAGGAAACAAGGATCAAAGACAAGTACAAAGAATGAAAAAATGTCAACAAGAGTCACTACCGAGGTACCGCCTCGTAGTCTCAAATTACAAAATGAATCACAATCTTTCCTTATATCACCGCGGGAGCCTTTACATTTTGTTTTGAAAATCATATTTCCCAAAATAGCATCCCGCGTTTTAGCCCACCTTATCACACTGCATGGCTTTTAGTAGTTCCCCTACTAGCCACGCATATCAAGCCTACCTTATCTCATCGCATGTGTTTCAACACCCAGACCTTATACCAGCGCATGCGTATCAATATCCCAACGTATCACAAATCGCACCTCAAGTGCCCAAAATCACAATTTGCTAGAGAAACCAAACAATAACAGAATTTCACAATAAGGAGCCCATGTCTCAACCACAACGTACAGCGGCAACAACAACAACAATAACACGAGAATACGGCAAGTAAATCATCACAAGAACTTCATAACGCAAAGAAACGGAAGAGCGAGCTCACAAAGAAAGACACAATAGGGAATAGTGGTCTCAACAAGAGTAGCTCAACAAGGGAGAGATAATGTGTAACAATGATTCCATAAAAGTATAATTCGACGACAAGAGAGATAGCATGAATCAATGACCCCAAATAAGAGTACGTCAACAATGAAAGGGATAACAAACTTCAATTAAGGCTAAGCAATTACAGAAGGGATAATAGTAATTTCAATTAAGGTTAAGCAAATTACGGAAGAGATACTAATAACTTCAATTAAGGTTAAGCAATTACGAAAAGGATAGCATGACAATAAAATAGGCAACAACTTCAGTTAAGGCACATAAGAGTTTAATCGGCAATAAGGATAGAACATGAAGCAATTAATTCCAAATAAGACACGTAAGGGTGAATTTAGTAAATGGGAGAATTTAACATGACAAAACAACTTCATATCTAATGAACATAAGAACCTAAGAGCCCTAAACGGCCAAATTTCCACAAATAAGCATGTGCACGTACTCGTCACCTCACATAAACAGACTTCACATGACACGATCAGTATAATGACTCAAATCCTAAGGGGTAGTTCCCCCACACAAAGTTATGCAAGATACTTACCTTAAAGAAGCTAGACTGATACTCTAAAATGAACTTCTCGAGTGAAACAACCTCCAGACGGCTCAAATCCAGCCAAAATAACTTCAAATCATAAATAAAACTCATAGAAAACAATTCCGGATAATAAATCTTCGATCTTTAATTAAAATTAAAAAGTCAACCCAAAAGTCAACCCCTAGACCCACACCTCAAAACCTAATAAAATTCACAAAAACTGAACACACATTCCGATACGAGTCCAACCATACCAAAATTATCAAATTTCGATATTGAATCGCCCTTCAAATCTCCATTTTACATTTTTAGAAGATTTTGCAAAATTTCACATTTTCTTCCTTTCAATTCACTGATTTAATGATATAAATAAGTATGAAATCATGAAATGTAATCATTTTCGGATAGAGAACACTTACCAAAATCAAACTCGTGAAGAATCCCTCCAGAATCGCTCAAAATCGAGGCTTTAAACTCAAAAATGAATAAAAATGCCAAACCCTCGAATATATGTGATTCTGCCCAGGTTTTTCGCGTTTGTGAATAGAAACGCCGCATCTGCGGCCTCGCATTTGCAAGAACAAGTTCGCATCTACGAACCCAACTAGCCAACCCAGTGGTTGCACCTGCGCAAGAATGAGTCGCACCTACGACTACGCAGAAGTGGACATCGTCGCATATGCGATCACTAGGCTGCTGTAATGACCCGACCATTCGTTTTGAGTATTACAACCTTGCTTCCCCCATTACTGCTAAAATTGGGCTTTACAGTTGTTGTGTGACTTGTCGGGGCAATTGGTTCGGGTCCAGTGAGATTTTGGAATGAATTGGAACATCTAGTTCCAAGGTTTAAAGCTTAAGTTAAAAATAATGACCGGATGTTGACTTATGTGTAAACGACCTCGGATTCAAATTTTGATGATTTCAATAGCTCCATATGGTAAGTTTGGACTTAGGAGCGTGTCCGAAAAATTATTTGGAGATCCGTAATGGAATTAGGCTTGAAATGTCGAAAGTTGAATTTTTTAGAAGGTTGACCGGGGTTTCACTTTTTGATATCGAGGTCGGAATCATATTTTTGAAATTGGAACAGCTTTGTTATTCAATTTATGACTTGTACGCAAAATTTGAGTTCATTCCGAATTGATTTGCTATGTTTCGGCATTGAACCTAGAATGTTCGATGTCGATTCTTCAAGAATATGTGGTATAACATCAAGAAAATGAGATCCAAATTCAGTTTTGATTAAAGTATTAGATCCGTATTGAAATTACGGAGCTATAGCAATAAGAATCATTGAATTCGGACATCGTATGAGAGAGTTATGCCTATTTTCGTGTCTGGAACGATTTTTCCGTCGCCGCGAGCGCCCAGGGTAGCGTGGGCGCTAGCCCTTGCGCTGAAAATTTTGGGATACTGGAAACTGCGTCACACGCAGCGCCCCATGCTACCTGTGACGCCCGAAATAGCTGAGGGTCTATAAAAATGGGGTTCTTGCCATTTTTACTCATTTTTGAGTTTATGGAGCTCGGTTTAGGCGATTTTTGGGCGATTTTCACGGAAAAATATTGGGGTAAGTGTTCCTTATCCTATATTGATTATATTTCATGATTCCATACTCATTTACATCATGAATCCATGAATTTATGGAAGAAAAATCAGATTTTTATAAAATCTTCCAAAAATATAAAATGAAGATTTGAAGGTCAATCCGAAGTCGGAATTTGATAATTTTTGTATGGTTGGACTCGTATCGGAACGGGTGTTCGGATTTTATAACTTTTATCGGGTTCTGAGATGTGGGCCCCGCGAGCAATTTTTGAACTAAATTTCAGATTTTTATGAAAAATTAGCATTTTCATATGGAATTGATTCCTATACCTCGTGTTGATTGTATCGAATTATTTTGACTAAGATTCGAGGTGTTCGGAGGCCGAATCACGCGGAAAAGGTTTATTGGATTAAAGAATTTGCTTGGATTGAGGTAAGTAACTCTTCTAATCTTGGAGTTGAGGGTATGAACCCTGAATATATGTATTTTGTGAATTGTTGGGAGGTGAAGCCCATGCTAGGTGACGGGCGTGTGGGCGTGCACTATAGAAATTGTGACATAATTGTTTATGTGGAATGTTATAGTTAAATAACCTTGGTATTTTCCATGCGGTTTTATGTGTTAAAGAAATTGAGCTGAAAAGCATATTACAAATCATGTTGAGGCTATGTGCCAGTATTATTGGGACCCACAGAGATCATATTGCTGTGAATTATTGTGTTAAATTGAAAAGTCATACTCAGTCATATTCATTTCATTGCATATCATAACTCAGTTTTATGACTTTATTTTGATGCATAAAAATGTTTTGGGCCGAATGCCCCGTTTTACTGAAATGCCCAAGTGGCTTGAGAGGTTTATGACTGAGTGAGGCCGAAGGCCTGATTTGTGAGGATGAGTGTGGATCGGGGCTGCCCGCCTGCAGCATGCCTGAGTGAGGCCGAGGGCCTGATTTGTGAGGATGAGTGTGGATCGGGGCTGCCCGCCTGCAGCATACTTTATTATTATCGCACGTGAGTTGTCCGTGCAGATTATAGCGCTTGGGATGAAGGATCCCCTCCGGAGTCTGTACACACCCCCAGTGAGCGCAGGTACCTACTGAGTGCGAGTGCCGAGTGTTGAGTGACTGGGAGGCATGAGTGATTGTGAGGTATGCCCGAGTGGCATGAGTGATTGTGAGGTATGCCCGAGTGGCAAGAGTGATTGCGAGGTATGCCCGAGTGGCACGAGTGACTGTGAGGTTTGCCCGAGGGTCTGTATATGAGTGATGTTCTGCCCGAGGGGCTGTTTATGATTTTATCAATGAATTGCATCGCATTGGCATGCACACATGACATACAAGCATAAAGATGTATTTTTTTTCCTCATGTTGTACAACATCACATCATTCATGATTTCTCACACATTTTTGATAGATGGGCATAGTGATGCATTTGTTTTACACGGGTTATCCGGAAGGAAAATGAAACATCTTATTTATTATTGACAAGATTTTGGGAGAAATTTATTGTTTTCAAACTATTCATATTTTTGGCAACTCCAGCAAACAATTTGGGTTTTTACTGATGTATTTGAAAGAAAGAACTACAATTTTTGAAATCATTATTTGGCTGAGTATTTTATCCATGAGTTATTTTTGGTATTATTTGCTTTATGTTGTTATGGATTATTGTGTACTATTGGTTGTGAACCCGACCTTGGTAGAAGCTCGTCACTACTTTCAACCTACGGCTAGGTTTGTTACTTACTCAGTACATGGGGTCGGTTGTACTGATACTACACTTCTGCACATTGTGTGCAGATGTTGGCTGTTGTTGTTGCTGTGCTCGCTGGTTGCGGGACTTGAAGATGTACATGCGTTCCTGTTGTAGCTACCTCTTGTTCAGGGTAGCCTTAGATTTATAAAAGCTCTGTTTATGTATTATTCAAACAGACTATGTATTTATTTCATTTCTGATTTGTATACTCTATTCTTAGAAGCTCATGATTTGTACTACCAGTTCTTGGGAAGATGTATCGGTTTTAGATATTTTCTTTTAATTAATTTCATTAGAATTGGATAGTTGGAAATTGGCTTACCTAACGGGTTGGGTTAGGTACCATCATGACTAGTGGAATTTTGGGTCGTGACAAGTTGGTATCAGAGCTCTAGGTTCATAGGTTCTACAAGTCATGAGCAAGTATCTAGTAGAGTCTTGCGGATCAGTATGATGACGTCCATACTTATCTTCGAGAGGCTACAAGGCATTTAGGATAATTTTCCATCTTTCTTTCCTTATCGTGCGGAATCGATTCAGCTTGAAATATAACTCTTTGAATTCCTTCCACGTATTCGTATGCGTACATGAGTGCTCGGTATCAGTTGTGCATCGCCGGCTTGTGATTCTATGAATGAGGTTCGAGGTGTGTATTTTGTGTTTTGGTGATGGGCCAGTCTGGAGGACTTGAGGCCAAGTTTAGACCACAGCTTAGGCTCGGTAGCTTCAGTTATAACCTGTACATTTGGACTCATATGTCCGGTAATATCCCTATGAGTGGAAGTTGTGGCTCGATGAGCGGTGGAATGACTTTGTGATGAGTATGATATAAATGCGGGATGTGTTAAGACGATTTGAATATGACGAGAAGTGTTTCCTTGAAATGTAAAGGAAAGGCCATTGGGTGCTTGATTTTCGAATTGATGTGGCGTACAATCTGTAGTATGAATGTTTTGATGGATATTTCACATTGTTAAACTTTGGGGTAAAACTAAATTCTCACGTCTGGTTAATGAGTTTGGACTCAGATAGACTAAGTGATTGCATAGTAATTGTGAATGCGAAAGGGTATAACAAGATACCAGATTGAGGCTAAGCAGGTGGATTATCCCCTGCAGAGTAATCTACGTAGGAGTATTCCTTATGATGTGAGTAGAGAGTTTCTTTTCTAATGACGGGGTGTATGAGTGGAGATTTGAATCTGAATATGGTTGAGAAAGTTGACTTGTGTGTTAAGAGGATGAATACGAGCTTAGCGGATGATTGAGGTATTTTTATGGTTAGCATTGTATGAACTTGGGAAGAAGTTTCGTTGGACTGACTGTGGCATTATGGCAGTAAGAGAGTATTGGTATTGTGAGTTATGGAATGTTTTAATATATGGCTTTGAGCCAAGTGGGGGAGTTTGCTATTGACAATTTGATTTAATGGTTAGGTGTTAAATTTTAATTTTTGTCTGAGGCATACTTGTGGGTTAGCTATGATTTGCAGAAGTTGAGATCGAGGATGACTCAAATAAAGAAATTTCTGTTTAAGGATTATATTGCACGTATGAGTAAATGAAATTCGCGAGATGAGTAAGTTGTTATTGGTGAATGATGTAGTGCGCATAGAGTATGAATTTGATATATGGTGTTAAAGTATAGTTACTTCTTTGGGTGTTGTGGTGCTAATGGGGCACGTGTCTTTTGGCCCATTTGGGCGGTGCAATTAGATTTGAGCAAAGTGGGTGACTCCCGAGAAAATTCCAGTAAGTTTGAGAATTATATGTAGCAATTGAAAATATTTTCGAACTTGTGTATGGATAAAATCCGAGATTTGCGTTTGATGGTGCCTAAACTTGCGAAAATTCTATATGACTAAGGATTCTACATTTTTGTATAAGGAATGTAAGAAGAACAATTTCAAATTCACATAAGGTATTCTCAAAGTGAGTGTTATAGTTGTTGTATTTTTGAAGGTGCTTAAGAAGAATACAGTTGCTTATGGGCCGTAGGGCATTGTGGTTCTTTTCTAAGGTTTGTAGGGTGAGTTGTGGTTAAAGATCATGGTATTTTAGCAAGAAGAAGTATCAATCTGAAGACAAATTCGGAAGGGACTCGGAGAAAATAAGACAACTAGGCAGTAGGTTGGATCAGTATGGTAATGGATATGTTCGGTTCTTTGAGTGCTTATGATATGGGGGTTTTCTACAGGTGCTTTGTGGCAATACAGCTAGACTTGGCGACCTATGTGGCTTGGATGAGTTGGAGAGATTCGGTCCTGGTGGCTTGGTTGTGCAAATGGATTCCAAAGAATTCTTGATGGTTTCTACCGGTGTGGAGAACGTGTTATGTATTATGATTTCCTCCTGAAAAGAAGCAAGAGAAAGGTTTCTAACTAAAATGGTATGTAAATTATTGGTGACTCAAAGTTGATAATGGGATTCTTGTGCTTGTCACATGATGGCATAATAGATGCGGTGAGTTGTGTGTGATTAAGATTGGCATGTGCAAGGTCACGGTTTAGCCTTGAAAGGGAGGTCATAAATTCTTAGAGGCATGAATAGTTTTCGATGTCTAGATTAATACTATTACTACTTGGTGTTGTATGAGAAGGGGGCGGACTTTAGAAGGCGCACTGTATTTTTACTTACGGATGTATAAATTGGTAATGCGATACTCACACTGTTGATAGAATGCTGATATTCAAATTTTGACAAGTGGCACGGAAGAATTTTTTTAAAGTATTTATCGTGGGATGATCTTGTATTAGAGAGGTGTTAGACATTCGGGCGATGGAGATGGAATCAAATATGGTGATTCGCGTGTTCTATGGATTTGGAGATTGGGAGTTCTCAAGAGCGGATTGTTTCATGGTTATGGACTGTGAAGTTGTGGCCGGAGCTGGCCAGATGATAGAATGTGTTATGATTCAGTCATTATGGAGTTTGAGAAGAATTTTTATCTAATTGTGGGTAACCCGAGTTGATTTGGCGGTCCATTGGTAGGCCCAATTAAGATGTGTATTCTACACCAAGCCGGAATGGTTGGCTCCATACTGCTATTATTGAGGGATGTGTCATTCGATTGATGTTGAGCTTATTCGTGTTCTGAGATGATCTGTGAGTTCTCCTTTATGCTACGAGGAATTGTGATTCATTGGTTATGTGCACAGATAGTGCGGTCCTATTTGAGTTTATAGTGGAATTTGAGCGTGATGAGTATTTGGGTATTGCATGATCGATTGCGTAATGGTTATGTTCTTTCAGGTTTTGTGTGGCATTTTTGTCATTTGCCTATCCGTGGTTATTGATTTTGAGCAGGGTGGCTCGGGGTATATTATATGGACCAACATTTGTATGGGGACACACATTAAAGCAGAGCTATGTTAAGGTATGAACCTTGTGTTAGAATCGGGTGATGGTTCTACGGTGTATGATGAATTTTCAGCATTTTGTTGTGGCGGTAGTTATTAATATTGCATGGCAGTTCTCTCATTTGAGTCATTGTTTCATGACTGAGTACATTTGAATTGTTGCGTATTGGTGCACAGATGGCACGGGTTGTGACTCTGAGTTATATTGGTGCGGCATGTCTGTGAAAATAATTGTGTTTAGTAATATAAGGTCATTGGACCTCGAATGGGTACTATCATATTTGATTACGGTATGTTAGGGAGGATAATATTGAAAGTCGGCTCAAAAAGTAATTATGGTTCTGGTTGGGGCGAGATAGCTCTGTGACTTGTTTATTTCGCGTGTTTCTTTTATTATCAACAGTGTACGAAGATTTTGGGATGAGGTTTGGCATGATATGAGGTTTTATACTAGTACTTGGTTGGTTTGGAGTAATTACTATGATCGGGAATAGTGCTACGAGCAAGCGAGTTATGTAATATGTTGGTTGATTATATCCGTGGTGATAGTTATAGCTCGATGCAACTTGTTCGGATTTATACGGTGTGTAAGTTTAAGACTTGTGTCTTGAAAGAAATTCTAAAGGTTGGAAATAAAATTCCAAGGTTTATGGGCTAGAGTTAAATTAATGAATTCAGTTGGATTGTGTTGTCAAGCCTATATGGAATAGGGTGACGTGAGTTCACCACCGGGTACGTGTGTGGTAAGATGGAACGGTGATTTGATGGCTTGAAAACAACTCTTGGCACGTTTGAGGACGAACGTATGTTTAAGTGGGGGAGAATGTAACGACCCGACCGGTCGTTTTGAGTATTACAACCTTTCTTCCCCCATTACTGCTAAAATTGGGCTTTACAGTTATTGTGTGACTTGTCGGGGCAATTGGTTCGGGTCCAGTGAGATTTTGGAATGAATTGGAACATCTAGTTCCAAGATTTAAAGCTTAAGTTAAAAATAATGGCCGGATGTTGACTTATGTGTAAACGACCTCGGATTCGAATTTTGTTGATTTCAATAGTTCCGTATGGTGATTTTGGACTTAGGAGCGTGTCTGGAAAATTATTTGGAGGTCCGTAATGGAATTAGGCTTGAAATGCCGAAAGTTGAATTTTTTGGAAGGTTGACCGGGTTTCACTTTTTGATATCGAGGTCGGAATCATATTTTTGAAATTGGAACAGCTTTGTTATTCAATTTATGACTTGCACGCAAAATTTGAGTTCATTCCGGATTGATTTGCTATATTTCGGCATTGAACCTAGAATGTTCGATGTCAATTCTTCAAGAATATGTGGTATCACATCAAGCAAATAAGCTCCAAATTCAGTTTTCATTGAAGTATTAGATCCGTATTGAAATTACGGAGCCATAGCAAAAAAGAATCATTGAATTCGGACATCGTATGAGAGAGTTATGCCTATTTTCGTGTCTGGAACGATTTTTCTGTCGCCGCGAGCGCCCAGGGTAGCGTGAGTCGCTAGCCCTGGCGCTGGGAATTTTGGGATACTGGAAACTGCGCCACAGGCAGCGCCCCACGCTACCTGTGACGCCCGAAATAGCTGAGGGTCTATAAAAACGGGGTTCTTGCCATTTTTACTCATTTTTGAGTTTATGGAGCTCAGTTTAGGCGATATTTGGGCGATTTTCACGGAAAAATATTGGGGTAAGTGTTCCTTATCCTATATTGATTATATTTCATGATTCCATACTCATTTACATCATGAATCTATGAATTTATGGAAGAAAAATCAGATTTTTATAAAATCTTCCAATAATGTAAAATGAAGATTTGAAGGTCAATCCGATGTCGGAATTTGATAATTTTTGTATGGTTGGAATCGTATCGGAACGGGTGTTCGGATTTTATAACTTTTGTCGGGTTCCGAGATGTGGGTCCCGCGAGCAATTTTTGAACTAAATTTTGGATTTTTATGAAAAATTAGCATTTTCATATGGAATTGATTCCTATACCTCGTGTTGATTGTATCGAATTATTTTGACTAAGATTCGAGGTGCTCGGAGGCCGAATCACGAGGAAAAGGTTTATTGGATTAAAGAATTTGCTTGGATTGAGGTAAGTAACTCTTCTAATCTTGGATTTGAGGGTATGAACCCTGAATATATGTATTTTGTGAATTGTTGGGAGGTGAAGCCCATGCTAGGTGACGGGCGTGTGGGCGTGCACTATAGAAATTGTGACATAATTGTTTATGTGGAATGTTATAGTTAAATAACCTTGGTATTTTCCATGCGGTTTTATGTGTTAAAGAAATTGAGCTGAAAAGCATATTACAAATCATGTTGAGGCTATGTGCCAGTATTATTGGGACCCACAGAGATCATATTGCTGTGAATTATTGTGTTAAATTGAAAAGTCATACTCAGTCATATTCATTTCATTGCATATCATAACTCAGTTTTATGACTCTATTTTGATGCATAAAAATGTTTTGGGCCGAATGCCCCGTTTTACTGAAATGCCCAAGTGGCTTGAGAGGTTTATGACTGAGTGAGGCCGAAGGCCTGATTTGTGAGGATGAGTGTGGATCGGGGCTGCCCGCCTGCAGCATACCTGAGTGAGGCCGAGGGCCTGAATTGTGAGGATGAGTGTGGATCGGGCTGCCCGCCTGCAGCATACTTTATTATTATCGCACGTAAGTTGTCCGTGCAGATTATAGCGCTTGGGATGAAGGATCCCCTCCGGAGTCTGTACACACCCCCAGTGAGCGCAGGTACCTACTGAGTGTGAGTGCCGAATGCCGAGTGCCGAGTGTTGAGTGACTGGGAGGCATGCGTGATTGTGAGGTATGCCTGAGTGGCAAGAGTGATTGTGAGGTATGCCCGAGTGGCAAGAGTGATTGTGAGGTATGCCCGAGTGGCACGAGTGACTGTGAGGTTTGCCCGAGGGGCTGTATATGAGTGATGTTCTGCCCGAGGGGCTGTTTATGATTTTATCAATGAATTGCATCGCATTGGCATGCACACATGACATACAAGCATAGAGATGTATTTTTTTTTCTCATGCTGTACAACATCACATCATTCATGATTTCTCACACATTTTTGACAGATGGGCATAGTGATGCATTTATTTTACACGGATTATCCGAAAGGAAAATGAAACATCTTATTTATTATTGACATGATTTTGGGAGAAATTTATTGTTTTCAAACTATTCATATTTTTGGCAACTCCAGCAAACAATTTGGGTTTTTACTGATGTATTTGAAAGAAAGAACTACTATTTTTGAAATCATTATCTGGCTGAGTATGTTATCCCTGAGTTATTTCTGGAATTATTTGCTTTATGTTGTTATCGATTATTGTGTACTATTGGTTGTGGACCCGACCTTGGTAGAAGCTCGTCACTACTTTCAACCTACGGCTAGGTTTGTTACTTACTCAGTACATGGGGTCGGTTGTACTGATACTACACTTTTACACATTGCGTGCAGATGTTGGCTGTTGTTGTTGCTGTGCTCGCTGGTTGCGGGACTTGAAGATGTACATGCGTTCCTGTTGTAGCTGCCTCTTGTTCAGGGTAGCCTTAGATTTATAAAAGCTCTGTTTATGTATTATTCAAACAGACTATGTATTTATTTTATTTCTGCTTTGTATACTCTATTCTTAGAAGCTCATGATTTGTACTACCAGTTCTTGGGAAGATGTATCGGTTTTAGATATTTTCTTTTAATTAATTTCATTGGAATTGGATAGTTGAAAATTGGCTTACCTAACGGGTCGGGTTAGGTGCCATCACGACTAGTGAAATTTTGGGTCGTGACAGCCGCAAAAGCGGCCATCGCACCTGCGTTCAGAACTCTACAAAAGCGAAGCTTCCTCCCAGGTCTCAACATCACAGAAGTGACAAAACCTCGCAAAAGCGGATCCGCATCTGCGATCAAACCTTCGCAGATGCAGACACACCTGAACACTGCCCAAGAGCCTTAACCAAAAATTTCCAAAACGATCTGAAACTCATCCGAGCCACTCGGGACCCCATACGAATATACTAACAAGTCTTATAACATAACGTGGACCTACTTAAGGCCTCAAATAATGTTGAAACTATGAATCGCACCACGAATCTAACTTATGAATTTTTAAATCTTCCAACTTCCAAAATTCGTGCCAAAACATATCAAATCAACCCAGAATGACGTCAAATTTTGCCCGGAAGTCTCAGATGACATAACAGAGCTAATACAACTCTCAGAATCAGAATCTGAGCCCGATATCAATGAAGTCAACTCCCGGTCAAACCTCTTAACCTTCAAAAATTTTAACTCTCCAATTTTCGCTAAAATGCTTCAAATTATCATGCGGACCTCCAAATCTAAATCTGGACGTACGCCTAAATCCGAAATCACCTTACAAAGCTATTAGAATCATTAAAACGCCATTTCAAAGTCGTCTACACCAAAGTCAAATTTCGGTCAACTCTTACTGCTTAAGCTTCTAAAATAAGAATCCTTCTTCCAAATTGATCCTGAATCATCCGAAAACTAAACTCGGCCACACACGCAAGTCATAACACAAAATATGAAGTTGCTCGAGACCTTACACCGCTGAACGGGATGCTAATTCTCAAAACAATCGGTCGGGTCATTACAGACACATGGTGCAGACTTTGGTTCAAGTTTATTGTTCAAAAATGATTTTAGCCACGGATAACATAATCACCCAAAAATTTTAAGTGATTCATAGTTGGGTATTTCACCAAATAACTTTTGAAATGGAGGCATATTATTTAAAAGTGATGTTGGAAGGCGATTAATCATATAAACAACATGATGGCATGCAAATGAACAAAGGATTGGTAGAAATGAAGCCTCGTGAAGTAGTGTTCTTGCAGTTTCGATGATATGTCAGTGTCGTGCTCTACAAGAGCAACTCTTTGAGGCGTATATGGTGGGGGTAGAGAGATGTTCGATACCATGAAGAGAGAGATACGGATCAAGACTTTTATATTCTCCTCCACCATCAGTGTAAAGTGATAAAATCTTGGTATCGAAGTATTTTTCTACCAAAGGGTAAAATTTCTGAAAAAGCTCTTTGACTTCACTTTTTTTTAGGGTGAAAACTAGATATATCTCGTGAATTGATCAACAAACAAGCAGTAATACAATTTTTTGTCAAGAGATAAAACTGGGGAGGGTCCCTATAAATCACTAAAAATAAAGTGAAGAGGTTTAGAGCTATTTAGAGTCAAATTGTGAAACATATGGCGATGGGATTTATTAGACGAACATGAATTACAAAAAATAATTTGTCTCGCTCAAAGAAGGGAAGCGAAAAATTATTCAAAATATACTTTAGAACTCTAGAATGTGGATGACCCAGTCTTTGATGCCAAGTTGTCATGGAATCTGTAATAGAGGACATGTGAACTTGTGAAGTTGGATTGGACCATTCATCCAGTCCATTTTTATTCCGGTCGCACACCGGTGTTATAGGGAAAAGGAAAGAATTCAATAGAGGTTAGATTGTCCTGACAAAATTTAGAAACAAAGATGAGATTACGTTTAATAGTTGGGGCACATAAAGTGTGAGTAAGCTTAAAAACATTATTTGATGCCTTTAACTGAGTGGAACCAGTATGAGTTATGGGAATTTTGTTACTGTCACCCATAGAGATGTCCTCATTGCCATGATATTCTTGGAAATTATGCAGTGTGGTGGTAATGTGGTGAGTGGCACCGGAATCTACAATCCACGGATTAGCTGTAGTGGTAAATACAGATATGTAGTTGGCTTTGGCCTCAAAATGATTGTGAGACTTGGATCAGCAGACGCTCGTGACATGACCAATCTTGTTATGTAACTGACAGCGAATAACATTGGTGTTAGTATTATTCGGGGGCTGCTATTGAGGTGGAGCATTGGAGCACATATTTTGCCGCCATTGTTGATTATTGTTGTTCTGGCGGCAATTGTTGTTATTGTTGTTATATTTATTGCGAGTGGCAACTACAACATTGATTGTACTGGGATTTTTCTTAGACTCCTCATGGCGAACGAAGAGTTCATGCTCAAGCAACTTTTCATACAGTTCTTCATAGGTGACAGTGGTATCACGTGCGAATAGCAGCAGAGATCTCACGAATCTCAGGACCAAGACCTCTAAGGATTTTAACAATGAGCTCAGACTTTGACAGAGGGACACTAGCAATGGCTAGTTCATCTGAAAGAGACTGAATAGCTTGAAGATATTCGGTAATGGAATGAGAGCCTTTACTAATCCGGGCAAGTTGATCACACAGGCTAAAGATTCGGGTTTGGGACCTGTTGGCATAAGCATTGTGCAAGGCGTCCCAAGCCGTCTGAGATGAGTCTGTCGCAGTGACCGTGGAGGCAATGGTAGTGTCAACAGAAGCCATAAGGGCATTTTGAATGAGTTGGTCTTGATGGAACCAAGGTGCATAGGCTGGGTTGGGGGATATGTTTGTGCCAAAGGTGATAGTATGGTTAGGAGTCGGGCTAGATCCATCAAAGTGACCATAAAGGTTATGGTCGTGCATAAGCATGGAAACTGAGCTTTCCAAGTGGCAAAATTGTGGCTGCCACTAAGTTTGATAGGTAGTTGGGAGGCGGGATTGAATTGAATTATGGTATTGGTGTCAGAGTTGTTGTCTGCATTGACAACTCTAAGATTATTTCCATTGTTGGCCATTGAGAAAGGAATTTGATGTAAAGAAAAAATATTGGATCGTACTCGTTAGAGCTGTATAGGCTCAGATACCATATAAAGACTTGAGAAATGATGAAAAACCCGTGTTCTGTATTGAATATCAAGCTGAGTATATATGCAAGTTTACCTAAGACTACTCCTTGTATTAGGAGACTTATTCAACGTAAAGACTATCGAAATAAACTAACTGAAAGATACTCTAAATGAAAGGATAGCTTTAGATCTACTTATGTAATTAAAAGGATAAACATAAAAGATAAAGATTACTTCTAGTAGATGAGAGCCGGTAACAATCTGGTAAAAGGAACTGTTGTTCCAATAATTGCTAAAACTTTAGACAGCTAGACATGAAGATGCCCAAGCTTGGATCAGTCTTCAAGCACCCAAAGGTGTGCATAAGTTGGCTAAGAAAATGGACAATATAAGAAATGCCTTGGTTGGTGTTGGCAAGGAAGATTAACTAATTCCAAATGTGCTAGACTATAGGATAAGTCAAAATTCTGTGTGGTCCAGTTTATGCTAAACTCATAACTTATACTCTTATTTAATTTACGGGTAAGTTTTATTTGTTTTACATTATACCTCTTATATTATATTTTTAGTGTGAATCAAACATCTACAAATAAAAATTACAACAACAATAAATTCAGTATATTTTTACAAGTGGGTTTGGGGAGGGTAGTGTCAAGTGTGTATGCAAATCTTATCCCTACCTAGTAAAGATAGAGAGATTGTTTTCAATTGACTATCGACTCAGAAAAAGCATCTACAAATAAAATTATATTTATTAACCAATTATTTTATTATTTTATCTTGGAAAAAGGGTCAAATATACCCATCTACTTTTGGATATTGTCTACATTTAACCTTCATTATACTATCCGGCTAAATTTACCCCTACCATCAGCAAACTTTTAAAAATTATCCCCTGATCTGTTAAGTAATCCAAAATCTCCCAATTTTCTTTTATTTAAATCAACTGTTGTTCTTCTTGCTCCACTATTTTCAGAAATTACTATTGATGTGAATGCTAAAGGTACTAGACTATACAAATTATTCATGGATATTTTTAATTACCAATGCACCCACTTCTCTTCTTGTGATAATGGGTTTGGAATTGGTTTAAAATTTTATTTATTTTTCAACTATATAAATTCAGTGTGTCTATTTATTGTATATTATATGCAGCTAATCATCATGTACGTACATGTATATCCGAATATATTTTGTTATTGTTTGGTTAGTATATAATTCAATCGACTAACTTAAGCGTACACAATGCGTAGGCATTTGATTAAAGCAAAATTGAATTCTACAATGTAAAGTCTCCAAGAAACTTCAACTTCTATCACTAATACTTGCAAAGTCTTCATACATTTTGTGCAATGAATTCATTAAAGTTGGGATATTGTAAATACTTTTGGAATTTAGACAAACTACCTAATTTAGATTCTTTAATTTACTATACTTTATTTACTAATAATTATATTATTTTAATATTTCTTTCTCTTATTTATTTTTTTCAATTAAGAAAGCAGGTAAATGCCAATTATTTCGAAAATAGTGTATCAAGAAGAAGAATAAGTGACTTAAATAAATGATTTGGGAGATTCTAGGTCACCTGACGGTCTGAGGGATAATTTTTAAAAGTTTGCTGATGGTAGGGGTAAATTTGTCCGGATAGTATAATGGTAGGGGTAAATTTAGCCGGATAGTATAACGGAGGATAAAAATAGACAATATCTGAAAATAGAGTGGTATATTTGACCATTTACCCTTTTATCTTTATAAAAAATTACAATTCCTATAATGATTCCTTAATATCTTCTTGACTTCATAAACTTATACATCTTTTGGACCTATTATTTATAGCTTTAATACATTTATATATTATACTAGTATGTATAAACATGCATTGCACGTTAATAATGGCACGTTAATAAGAGAAATTTTATGTATACTTATATAACAATCATCTAAATGCCGAAAAGTATTATTACATTAGCATAATACATGAATTTAAAATGAAAGGACATCATCAAAACTTACACAAATGATCAATTTTGTCATGTTAGTTAGATAATTATGTATTATAGTTTTAAAATATTTAATGTGATGGTATCTTAACGAACACTTCTTTGTGGACAATATTTTTTTGTGTATGTTTCCTCCTAATGCTTTGGTTGCTCTTCCTTAACCAGAACTCTTGTTGTCGATCTTGATATCCCTCTTGAAAGTGCAACACACAATCGTTCGTACAAGAAAACATATTGCGGTAAATATAGTCCAATATTTAGGATGTTTGTCCTTGTACTTTATTTATTATATTTACAAAATATAAACATACTATAAAATATTTTCACACAAATTTAAAAGGATATCCCTTAGTTTCGAAAGATAAAAGTTGAATTCAGGGATAAGAATGTAGTTAGAAGCACATTGACCAGTATCATAATTTTTGCATGTATGACGTTATTGTCAAAACTTTTATATACCATCTGTGTGTTATTACAAAATATATTCGGCATATTTAAGTTTTTCAGTAGCATGACAGGCATATTTTTTCTTTAAAATCAACCTATATATAGTGGAAGATCAACTTACTCTATTGTAACGAGCCAACCAGTTATTTTGCCTTCTAGAACCCCATTCCCCTAAATAAAATACCTCATATGTGCTTTTACTGTTTAATAACTTGCGGGGATGGTTAGTTCAGGAATTTGAAAGGGTTCGGATTGAAATCAAAACACTTGGTTCCTTAGTTTAGCTTTAAAAGGCCAAGTTTGACTTCGGTCAACATTTTGAGTAAACGACCTCAGAATCGGGATTTGACATTTCCAATAGGTTCGTATGATAATTTTGGACTTTGACATATGTTCGGATCGGGGTTTGGACAAACCGTGAACGTTTCGGTGCTTAACAGTGAAGGTTGACTATTTGAAGGTTTTAAGGTTATTTAAATTTGGTTTGGAGTATGTTTTGGAGTTATCGAGGTCCGTTTGGAATTCTGAGCCTGAAAATAGTTTCGTATGGTTATTTATGACTTGCTCACAAAATTTGGTGTCATTCCGAGTAATTTAAGTATGATTCGGCGCGTTCAGAGCAATTTGAAAACTTGAAGTTCATATTTTGATTCAATTCAGTTTTGGGATGCGATTCTTGGTTTTATTGTTGATTTACGCATTTCGAGAGTTCAAGCAGGTTCGTATTATAATTACAGACTTGTTGGTATATTTAGATAGGGCCCCGAGTGGCTCGGGTGAGTTTTGAACCACCCGGAGCTAAGTTGGAAAAACCAGAAATTTCAGTTCTAGTTTCCTTCTTCGCGAACGCGGAAGGACGCTCGTGTTCACGATGAAGGAATTTGGGAGCTGGGCAATTTCCCTTCGCGTTCGCGTGATGGGCGTAGCATTTGCGAAGCTTGGGATCCTAGGCCTACGCGTTCGCAAAGGCCTTCTCACGTTCGAGTAGAAAGACAGGGACGAGCGTATTTCACCCTTCGCGTTCGCGAAGGAGTCCACGCATTCGCGAAGGGTAGGCCAGGCCAGCCTTCGCGTTCGCGAGACCTCTATCGCATTCGCGAAGAGTATTTTAGGGCTGGCAGAATTTTGCCTTCGCGAACGCGAGGAACTTACCGTGTTCGCGAAGAAGGGGTCAACAGAGCTGGGCAAAATGTCTTAAAAGCGGGGCTCAACCATTTTTGAGCCCATATTTCTCCATTCTTGGGTGATTTTGGAGCTTCTTGACAGAGGTGTTCACCTAGCAACTTGGAGGTAAGCTAATTCTATCTATTGTGAGTTAAATACATAGATTATGGGTAGATTATAATATGTAAATTGTGAAAATCAAGGGCTTAGATGAAAAATCTAGGTTTTGATAAAAATGAGATTTTAACCACGAAAATGGTTATGGAATGGGATGAAAATTTTATATTTGAGTTCTTGAGATTTTGGGTAACGATTTCTCCGAAAATATTCAGAATTCGGGAATGTGGGCCGGGATAAATTTTAGAAATTTTACCAATTTGTGTTGGGTAATTACTCTAATAGATAAATTATGAAATTTTGAGTATTCATTGATTAAATTATATAACATTTGGCTAGTTTCAGATTTTTGGGCACCAAATCGAGGCTTTAACACGAAATCGTGATCGGGAGGTGAACTTTGAGACGAAGTAAGTCCCTTGTCTAACCTTGTAAGAGGGAATGTACCCCATAGGTGTTTTAAATGAATAAATGTTTCTAATTGTGGGGGGGCTACGTACATATGAGGTGACGAGAGTCCATGCGTAGCTACTATTATGCTATTGTCCGGGTAATTTTAGGACCCAATTATAAATTATAAGAGGGCATTAATATTTCAGCCAAACGCTTATAAAGTATCCTCCTCTTCTTGTGGAGCGGGCCGAACGCCTCGGCAGTAGATAAATGTGCATCTATGGTTCGTGTCGCTCGTCCCTCGGCAGTGTACACATTATTCTGGATTGGGCCGTACGACCTCGGCATAAATCGTGCTTAATAATAATAATTATACGGTGCTTTGACATTCTTAATGCAATTTGTGAAGATAAATGACTTATTAAATTGTGAAAGAATTATTTATTTTTGCTTGCTAAGGAACTTGTTATTATTCACATAAACGGTGTTTAGTTAAATATTTCTATCTTAATATTATTAACCCATACTGAGTGTCGAAGTCGACCCTTTCGTCACTACTTCTTCGAGATTAGACTTGATACCTACTGGGTACATGTTGTTTACGTACTCATGCTACACTTGTTGTACTTTTTCTGCAGGATCTGAGACAGGTGCATCAGGCGGTCCTACCGGTGCGCACCCCCGTTATCCCTAGGCCTAGTGGTGAGCTGCCTTTCCTAAGCCATTCCGCAGCACCTAGTCTCTCTCTTTGTATTTATATTCTGTCTATTTTATGTTCAGGCAATATTTATAAGGTTGTATAATCTACTAGATGCTCATACACTTGTGACACCAGGTCCTGGCACACACACTAGTAGAATTACAGTTTAAATTATTATTTTGGTTTTATTTATGTAACCCTTTTATTTTCTTAAATCTTGAAATTAAGAAATGTTTCATTACTCAGAAATTTATTAAAAGAGGAAATATATGTTAAATTAACTAGTTGGCTTGCCTAGCGGTGATGTTGAGCGCCATCACGGCCTATAGGTGAGATTGGGTCGTGATAATATGGTATCAGAGCACTAGGTTCACGTAGATCTCACAAGTTATGAGCAGGCCTAATAGAGTTTTGTGTATCGGTATGGAGACGTCTGTACTTATCTTCGAGAGGCTATAGGGTGTTAGGAAACTACCTTTCTTCATCTACCATCGTGCAGTTGATGTGTAGTACTAAGTATCTTTCTTTTATACTCTCAGAGATGGTGAGAACGCGCTCTACGGAGGTTCCAGACCAGGGAAGAGCTGCTCCCCCTGTTATTAGAGGCCGAGGGAGGGCTCCAGCCTATGGTAAGGGACGAGGACATCCCAGGGTTACTTCAACTATGCCACTAGTGGGTCCCGCAGAGGATCCTATCATTGAGGAGCAGGGTGAGGTGCCTGCGGTAGAGCCAGCTCCGGTGGATTTCACGTCCGCTCCGGGGTTTCAGGAGGTCATGGGCCGTATGCTGCGATTCATGGATACTATGACTCAGGCCGGTTTATTTCCAGCAGACCCAGCCACATCTCAAGCGGGAGGGGGAGCACAGACCCCTACCGCACAGGCTCATGGGCATGCAACTGTAGTATATCAGATACATACCACCCTCTCAGAGGAAGAGTTGTGGTTCCAGTTCGAGCAGCTCTAGCAGGGTCAGATGTCAGTGACCGACTATGAGGCGAGGTTCTCTGAGTTGTCTCGCCATGCACTTATGATAATACCAACCGATGCAGAGAGAGTGCGGAGGTTTGTCGCCAGATTGCACTCTGGTATTCAGGCCAACATGGGTCGGGAGGTGGAGATGGGGACTTCTTACGGGCTAGTTGTAGAGATAGCTCGGAGGATTGAGGGTGTCCTTCAGTGGAGTCGAGAGTAGGCAGCGACGGATAAGCGGTTTCGATATTTGGGAGAGTTCAGTGGTGCCCGGCTAGGGGCAGAGGTCAGTTCGTGAGGGTTCAGCCGAGCAGGCCCCCTTATCCAGCACTGCCACCTCCTCGGGGTGCTCTGGTGCGAACTTATTTCAGCGCTATGCCAGAGAGTTCTTATCACCCACCAGCTATTCAGGGTTCCTCTAATGGGTATTAAGGTCATCAGGGCTAGACTTCAAGTCAGCATCTCACTGTACCGAGAGGTTGTTTTGAGTGTAGAGATCTCAGTCATGTGCGGAGGTTCTGCCCCAGGCTTCAGGGTAGGCCAGTGCAGCAGGGTCAGCAGCCTATGATTACCGCACCAGTTTCTCCACCAGCCGTCCGACCGCCCAAAGGCAGAGGGCAGGTGGGTAGGGGCCGTCCTAGAGGTGGAGGCCAACCAGGTGGCGCTCCAGCTAGATTCTATGCTTTTTCTGCCAGACCAGATGCAGTGGCCTCAGATGCCGTGATCACAGGTATTATTTCTGTCTACGGCAAAGATGTCTCAGTATTATTTGATCCAGGGTCTACATATTCCTATGTGTCATCTCTGTTTGCTCATTTCTTGGATGTTTCTCGCTTGGATACCCCCCGTTTATGTGTCCACTCTGGTGGGCGATTCTGTTGTTGTGGATCGGATCTCCCAGTCATGCGTTCTTACTTTTTATGGTTACGAGACTAGAGCAGATCTTCTATTGCTTGATATGATTGACTTTGAGATCATTCTGGGCATGGACTGGCTATCTCCATATCATGCCATTCTTGATTGTCATGCCAAGACTGTTACCTTGGCAATGCCAGAGTTGCCTAGACTGGAGTGAGAGGGTTCGCCTGTTGGTGCATCTAATCAGGTTATTTCTTTTCTAAAGGCTCGACACATGGTCGATAAGGGGTGTTTGTCTTATCTATCCTATGTTCGGGACACTACTGCAGAGACTCCGGCGATTGATTCAGTGCCTATAGTCTGGGAGTTCTCCGATGTATTTCCTTCAGATCTCCCAGGTATGCCACCAAATCGTGATATTGATTTTTGTATTGACCTGGCTCCAGATACCCAGCCTATATCTATATCACCTTACCGTATGTCTCCCAAAGAGTTGAAGGAACATCTTGAGGAGTTGTTAGCAAAGGGGTTCGTCAGGCCGAGTGTGTCTCCTTGGGGCGCACCAGTATTATTTGTGAAGAAGAAGGATGGGACTATACGGATGTGTATTGATTATCGCCAATTGAACAAAGTTAACATTAAGAACAAGTACCCACTGCCGCGTATTGATAATCTGTTTGACCAGTTACAGGGTGCTAGGGTGTTCTCTAAGATCAAATTGAGATCGGGGTACCATCAGTTGAAGATTTGGGATTCGAATGTTCCGAAGACTTCTTTCCGGACTAGATACGGCCATTATGTGTTTCTAGTAATGTCTTTCGGTTTGACTAACGCCTCGGCAGCATTTATGAATTTGATGAACAGGGTGTTCAGGCCATATATTGACTCGTTTGTTATTGTCTTCATTAATGACATATTGATCTACTCGCGTAGTATGGAGAAGCACGAGCAGCATTTGATAGTGGTACTTCAGACGTTGCGGGAACAAAAGCTATATGCTAAGTTTTCCAAGTGTGAGTTTTGGATAAACTCTGTAGAATTCTCGGGGCATATCATGTCAGGCGAGGGTATTAAAGTTAATCCCAAAACGATTAAGGCAGTTCAGAATTGGCACCGTCCCACCTCGGCGATCGAGATCAGGAGTTTTCTGGGGTTAGCAGGTTATTATCATCGGTTCGTGGAGGACTTTTCATCTATTGAAGCACTTTTGATCAAATTGACCTAGAAGGGTGCTCCGTTCTAATGGTCCGATGATAGTGCGGTGAGCTTTCAGAAGCTCAAGACATCATTGACTTCAGCACCGATGTTAGTGTTGCCTTCCGGTTCAGGGATGTATACAGTGTATTGCGACCCTTCACGCGTTGACCTGTGTTGTGTATTGATGCAGGAGGGGCGAGTTTCATGTCAGCTAAAGCCCCACGAGAAGAATTACCCAGTACATGATTTAGAGTTGGCTGCGATTATTCACGCTCTTAAGATTTGGAGGCATTATCTTTATGGAGTGTCTTGTGAGGTTTACACTGATCATCGCAGTTTGCAGCACTTGTTTAAGCAGAGGGACCTAAATTTGAGGCAGCGCAGATAGCTTGAGTTACTGAAAGATTATGATATTACAATCCTTTACCATCAAGACAAAGCGAATGTAGTTGCAGATGCCTTGAGTAGAAAGGCGGGGAGTATGGGTAGTTTGGCTTTTATTTCAGCAGAAGAGAGGCCATTAGCTTTGGACATTCAGTCCTTGGCTAACAGACTTGTGAGGCTGGATATTTCAGAGCCCAATTGAGTTCTTGCACGTATTGTTGCCCAGTCTTCACTATTTGAGCGGATCAAGGCCCGCCAATTTGATGACCCACACTTGTTGGTTCTTTGGGATACGGTACTATGAGATGGTGCCAAGGAGGTCACTATCGAGGATGATGGCGTTCTGCGACTCCAGGGTCACCTATGTGTTCTTAATGTTGATGGCTTGAGGGAAAAGATCCTAGAGGAGGCACACAGTTCTCGGTATTCTATTCATCTGGGTGCTATGAAGATGTATAGCGATCTGAGGCAGCATAATTGGTGGCGGCAGATGAAGAAGGACATAGTTGAGTATGTAGCTAGGTGACTAAATTGCCAGCAAGTTAAGTATGAGCACTAGAGGCCAGGTGGTCTACTTCAGTAGTTGACTATACCGGAATGGAAATGGGAACGCATTACTATGGACTTCGTAGTTGGGTTGCCACGGACCTTGCGGAAGTTCGATGCAGTTTGGATCATTGTCGACAGGTTGACCAAGTCAGCACACTTCATTCCGGTTGTGACCACGTATACTTCAGAAAGATTGGCCCAGATTTATGTTCAGGACATAGTTCGATTGCATGGTGTGCCAATTTCCATCATATCGGATAGAGGCCCTCAGTTTACTTCACATTCCTGGAGAGCAGTACAGAGTGAATT
Organism: Nicotiana tabacum; assembly: GCF_000715075.1. Classification (NCBI taxonomy): domain Eukaryota; kingdom Viridiplantae; phylum Streptophyta; class Magnoliopsida; order Solanales; family Solanaceae; genus Nicotiana; species Nicotiana tabacum. The sequence continues at coordinate 79,810,867 of NC_134102.1, forward strand.
AGGGACCCATGTAGATCTCAGCACAGCCTTTCATCCACAGACCGACGGGCAGTCGGAGCGGACATTTTAGATCTTGGAGTATATGCTCAGGGCATGCGCGATTGACTTCGGAGGTCAATGGAAACATTTCTTGCCTTTGGACGAGTTTGCTTATAACAACAGTTACCAATCCAACATCCAGATGGCTCCATTTGAGGCTTTATATGGTTGGCGATGTCGTTCGCCCATTGGATGGTTTGAGCCCGGCGAGGCTAAGTTATATGGTACTGATTTTGTGAAGAATGCCTTGGACAAAGTAAAGTTGATTCAGGATCGACTTCGTACAACACAGTCCAGACAGAAGAGTTACGCGGATCAGAAAGTGCGTGATTTATGATTTATGGTGGGTGAGAAAGTTCTCTTGAAGGTTTGGCTGATGAAGGGAATCATAAGATTCGGGAAGAAAGGCAAGTTGAGTCCAAGGTTTATAAGCCCATTTGAGGTGTTGAGTCGAGTTGGGGAGGTTTCTTACAAGCTTGCTTTGCCTCCCAGCCTATCGGGAGTTCATCCGGTTTTCCATATATCTATGCTCCAGAGGTATCATGCCGACCTGTCACATGTGTTAGACTTCAACACAGTTCAGCTAGATGAGAGCTTGGGTTATGAAGATGAACCAGTTGCCATTGTTGATAGGCTGGTTCGCCAGTTGAGGTCCAAGAAGATTTCTGCAGTAAAAGTTCAATGGAGGGGCCAACCAGTCGAGGAAGCGATTTGGGAGGCCGAGGAGGACATGCGGAGCAGATACCCACACTTATTCGGAACTCAGGGTATGATTCTAGACCTGTTCGAGGACTAATGTTTGTTTAAGAGGTGGAGAATGTAACAACCCAACCGGTCGTTTTGCCTTCTAGAACCTCAATTCCCTAAATAAAACTCCCCGTATGTGCTTTTACTATTTTATGACTTGCGGGGATGGTTAGTTCGGGAATTTGAAAGGGTTCGAGTTGAAATCAGAACACTTGGTTCCTTAGTTTGGCTTTAAAAGGCCAATTTTGACTTCGGTCAATGTTTTGAGTAAACGACCTCGGAATCGGGATTTGACGGTTCCAATAGGTTCGTATGATGATTTTGGACTTGGGAGTATATTCGGATCGGGTTTTGGACAATCCGGGAGCATTTCGTCGCTTAACAGTGAAAGTTGACTATTTGAAAGTTTTAAAGGTTGTTTAAATTTGGTTTGGAGTATGTTTTGGAGTAATCGAGGTCCGTTTGGAATTCTGAGCCTGGGAATAGTTCTGTATGGTGATTTACGACCTGCACGCAAAATTTGGTGTCATTCCGAGTATTTTAAATATGATTCTGCGCGTTCGGAGCAATTTGGATACTTAAAGTTCATATTTTGATTCAATTCGGTTTTGGGGTACGACTCTTGGTTTCGTTGTTGATTTATGCATTTTGAGAGTTCAAGCAAGTCCGTATTATGTTTACAGACTTGTTGGTGTATTTAGACGGGGTCCCGAGAGGCTCGGGTGAGTTTTGAACCACCCAAAGCTAATTGGAAAAACTAAAAATTCCAGTTCTGGTTTCCTTCTTCGTGAGTGCGGAAGGACGCTCACATTCGCGATGAAGGAATTTGGGAGCTGGGGAATTGCTCTTCGCGTTCGCGTGAAGGGCGTCGCATTAGTGAAGCTTGGGATCCTAGACCTGCGCGTTCGCGAAGGCCTTCTCGCGTTCGCGTAGAAGGACGGGGACGAGCGTATTTCACCATTCGTGTTCGCGAAGGAGTCCACGCATTCGCTAAGGGTAGTCCAGGCCAGCCTTCGCGTTCGTGAGACCTCTGTCACGTTCGCGAAGAGTATTTTAGGGCTGGTGGAATTTTGCCTTCGCAAACGCGAGGAACTTACCGCGTTCGCGAAGAAGGGGTCAGCAGAGCTGGGCAGAATGTCTTAAAAACGGGGCTCAATCATTTTTGAGCCTATTTTCTCCATTCTTGGGCGATTTTGGAGCTTCTTGAGAGAGGTGTCCACCTAGCAACTTGGAGGTAAGTTAATTCTACCTTTTGTGAGTTAAATACATAGATTATGGGTAGATTATACCATGTAAATTATGGAAACAAAGGGTTTAGATGAAAACTCTAGGTTTTGATAAAAATGAGATTTTAACCACGAAATGGTTATGAAATGGGATGAAAATTATATATTTGAGTTGTTGAGATTATGGGTAACGATTTTCTCCGAAAATTTTTGGAATCCGAGCATGTGGGCCGGGATAAATTTTAGGAATTTTACCAATTTGGATTGGGTAATTACTCTAATAGATAAATTATGAAATTTCGAGTATTCATTGATTAAATTATATAACAATTGGCTAGTTTCGGATTTTTCGGCACCAAATCGAGGCTTTAAACACGAAATCGTGACCAGGAGGTGAACTTTGAGACGAGGTAAGTCTCTTGTCTAACCTTGTAAGAGGGAATGTACCCCATATGTGTTTTAAATGGATAAATGTTTCTAATTGTGGGGGGGGGGCTACGTACGTACGAGGTGATGAGAGTCCGTGCGTAGCTACTATTATGCTATTGCCCGGGTAGTTTTATGACCCAATTATGAATTATTTGGAATTTTGCGCATACTTGTTAATTTAAAAATGCCTAAATTTTATTAGTATTTATTGGAGAAATTGTGACTGCTAATGAAATTAGTATTATTTTTGTATAAGATGTCATTAATATTTTAGTCAAACGCTTATAAAGTATCCTCCTCTTCTTGTGGAGCGGGCCGAACGCCTCGGCAGTAGATAGATGCATCTATGGTTCATTCCGCTCGACCCTCGGCAGTGTACACATTATTCTGGATCGGGTCGTACGACCTCGGCATAAATCGTACATAATAATAATAATAATTACACGGTGCTTTGACATTTTTAATGCAGTTTGTGAAGATAAATGACTTATTAAATTGTGAAAGAATTATTTATTTTTGCTTGCTAAGGAACTTGTTATTATTCACATAAACAGTGTTAGTTAAATATTTCTATCTTAATATTATTGACCCATAGTGAGTGTCGAAGTCGACCTCTCGTCACTACTTCTTCGAGATTAGACTTGATACTTACGGGGTACACGTTATTTACGTACTCATGCTACACTTGTTGCACTTTTTTGTGCAGGATCTAAGATAGGTGCATCAGGCGGTCCTACCGGTGCGCACCCCCGTTATCCCGAGGCCTAGTGGTGAGCTGCCTTTCCTGAGCCGTTCCGTAGCACCTAGTGTCTCTCTTGGTATTTGTATTCTGTCTATTTTATGTTTAGACAATATTTATAAGTTTGTATAATCTACTAGATGCTCATACACTTGTGACACTAGGTCCTGGCACACACACTAGTAGAATTACGGTTTAAATTATTAATTTGGTTTTATTTATGTAACCCTTTTATTTTGTTAAATCTTGAAATTAAGAAATGTTTCATTACTCGAAAATTTATTAAAATAGAAAATATATGTTAAATTAACTAGTTGGCTTGTCTAGCGGTGATGTTGGGCGTCATCACGACCTATAGGTAAGATTGGGTCGTGACATCTATTATATATACGGTGACACTAACATACGTAAGAAATAATAAACTTGACAACAAACATGTATGGTATAAGGCCGTTTGGTATTAAAGTATTTAAATATTCTTCTTGGTAGTAATTATTGGTATTATTTTCTGCTGAGTCAAAAACAGAAAAATATTTTGTTCTTGATATAAATTTTTGCAATCAACCTTTTATTTAATTGATCAACATATTCATTTATGTTAGGTAAGATGTCTTTTTAATTCTATCATGCGATTTGCACAAATTGCGTTTTAATCTAATGACAGAAATAATTTTCTTATTAAATGCACTACTATACCATTGAGATTGATAACCAAGTGTTCAGGAAGAACCAAATCATCTTTTATTGGATGCTCTTATTCGTTTCCGACACAAAGCAAGAAGACACTGAATACTGGATCTGTTCTTACTTTATATTTCTTGTCAGTTGAATCTTTTTCATTTGAGGCCAGAAGTATAACTTTGGCAAGCTACCTTTTACAATCTCTGCTTTTGTCGATTTTGGAACTACTGGTAGTACTTGACATAAATTACCTCTCAAACCATTAATTTTTCACCAAACGGTTCATTAATATCCAATATATCTCTAGACCTCTGTTTGACACTTAGCCATAAGTACTTCATCTCATATTATCAATTTTGTTTTTCTTATAAATTTAGCATCATTGCTCTGCGTTGATATATTTGTGATGGTTATTTAAGTTGTTTGAAGAGGTATATCAAATCTAAAGTGGGTGGCCTCACAATAAAATCGTTGTTGGTACACCACTTACTATTATTGCTAACACTGTCATGCCTCTTAATATGATATTTGCAAGTAATGCATGACATAGAAATATTATTTCGATTCCGTCGGAGGCATTTACAAAGAATAATCCCGTTATAGCAGAGTCGACTCTTTATAATATAGTCTTGAAAGTTTGTTCTTGTTTAATATTTAGCTTTGATTGTGCTTTCTCAGACACTTGTATAACATTTTGATTCTTAATAATATATTTACCTTTTTACTTTGTGTTCTAACGCTCTTTTTGTGGAATAAATTTATGTACCCTAAGATTTTTTTTAACTTGAATAAGAAATTTACTCATGTGATGAATTTAAAAAATAATTGAATTGGATTCTCTTTCTATATAATTAATTAAAAGATTTAATTATTTGATTTTAACATAAAAATAATTTATTCTATGTTGATTTAGATCTTATTATCAGTTCATCTCTTGTTTTGAATATTTAATCTTAATTATAATTTTATCCACCATAAATTTTATTTTCAAAGAGTAAAAGATTGATATGACATTTCACTTTTAAATCTTTATGTATGTAGAATTATTAGTTGTATTGACTCTTACCAACTATTTTTTTTGTCTTTCTCACACATTTATATTCTTAAATATTTTCTTAGTTGTAGTTTAATAATTGGGTATTTTTCAATATTACATGAAAAATTGATTAAAAAAATATTATTTGAGTAGAAAAATAGTTCAAATATAATATAAAAATGTATTTGGGGGGGGGGGGGTATTTGTTTTCTCAATGTCAACTCTTTATGCAGTACATTTAATATTAATTTTTTTTTTATTGGATATTATAGAGTGGTAACATATTGCCGATCCAGAGGATTCTGATATTGATTTTATTAAACCTTCCTACATATTTTTAATAAGAATTTAATAGACATATTTTATTAATTTTAAATATTAAATATTAAAAATTAGCATAGAAGGTATTGTAGTCCAAAATATAAGTTATTGAAGTGATGCCCTTTCCCTATGAGTTCTTCCATTTAATATTTTTGGGCTATTTTGGTATATTAATATTGTATTTATGCTTTGATAATAATATAGGCTCTCCTTTTTCTAAATGGATTTGGACAATATAATACATTCTCAAATTAAATTAGTAATAAGACATTACAATACGTTTTCAAATTAAATTAGTAATAAGAATTTTTAAGAAGTATATCCTAAAAGTAATAGGATTACATGACTAAATATATTTACTTGTTTAATTTTATATGAATTAGATAGCCGGAAAGTAATTATACTAATCCTAAAGGTAATCATGTAGGATTCCTAACGTGCAGTATTATGTCCTAAAACTAATAGGATTATATGACTAATATCTAGAATTCCGGTTATGTCCTTTTATTATGAGTTATTATGCTTAATATTATAAGATTATTTTTGTAAACCGACATTGTATTCATGCTTTTATAATAACTAGTATCTATGAACGTGCGTTGCACGTTAATAATGACATGTGATGATTTAAATATTTATTTATATGAAAGAACAATAAAATTTAATTAATAGGAGAAATTTTATGTATAATAATACGCCAATCGTCTAAATGCCGAAAAGTATTACTACATTAGCATAGTACATGAATTTAAAATAAAAGGACATCATAAAAACTTACACAAATAATCAATTTTGTCGTGTTAGTTGGATAATTGTGTATTATAGTTTTAAAGTATTTAATGTGATGGTATCTTAACGAACACTTCTTTTTGGACAATTTTTTTTTGTATGTTTCCTCCTAATGCTTTGGTTGTTCTACCTTAACCAGAACTCTTGTTGTCGATCCTGATATTTCTCTTGAAAGTGAAACATAGAGTTGTTCGTGCAAGAAAATATATTGCGGTAAATATAGTCCAATATTTAGGATGTTTGTCCTTGTGCTTTATTATTATATTTTCAAAACATAAACATACTAAAAATTATTTTCACACAAATTTAAAAGGATATTGCTTAGTTTCGGAAGACGAAAGTTGAATTCAGGGATAAGAATATACTTAGAAGCACATATCAGTATCATAATTTTTGCATGTATGGAGTTATTGTCAAAACTTCTATATACCATATGTGTGCTATTACATAAGCTATTCGGCGTATCTAACTTTTTCAGTAGCATGACGGGCATATTTTCTTCAAAATCAACCTATATACAATTGAAGATCAATTTTTCCTTAGTTTATTATATAAACGGTGACATTAACATACGTAAGAAATAATAAACTTGGCAACAAACATGTATGGTAGAAGGTCATTTGGTATTAAAGTATTTAAGTATTCTTCTTGGTAATAACTATTGATATCATTTTCCGCTGAGTCAAAAATAGAAAAATATTTTGTTTTTACTATAAAATTTTGCAATCAACTTTTTATTTAATTGATCAACATATTCATTCTTGCTAGCTAAGATATCTTTTTAATTCTATCATGTGATTTGCACAATTTGCATTTTAATCTAATAATAGAAATATTTCTCTTATTAAATGCACTACCATTACCATTGGGATTGATAATCAAGTGTTCAGGAAGAACCAAATCATCTTTTATTGGATGCTCTTCTTCGTTTCTGACACGAAGCAAGAAGACACTGAATACTGGATCTGTTCTTTCTTACTTTATATTTCTTGTCAGTTGAAACTTTTTCATTTGAGGCCAGAAGTATAACTTTGGAAAGCTAACTTTACACTACTTTTGTCGATTTTGGAACTACTGGTAGTACTTGACATAAATCATATCCCAAACTGTAAATGTTTCACCAAACGGTTCATTAATGTCCAATATATCTCTAGAACTCCAGACAATTATTTCGATCATTTGACACTTAGCCATGAGTGCTTCATTCCATATTATCAATTTTTTTTTCCTTATTAATATAGCACCATTACTCTACTTTGATATATTTGTGATGGTTATTTAAATTATTTGAAGAGGTATATCAAATCTAAAGTGAGTTGCCTCACAATAAAATCATTGTTGGTACACCACTTGCTATTATTGCTAACAATGTCATGCCTCTTGATATGATATTTGCAAGTAATGCATGACATGAAAATGTTATTTCGATTCTGCCGGAGACAACTACAAAAAATAATCTCGTTATAGTAGAGTCGACTCTTTATAATATAGTCTTGAAAGCTAGTTCTTGTTTAGGTTTTGATTTTGATTGTAATTCCTCAGACACTTGTATAACATTATGATTCTTAATAATATATGTATTATTACTTTGTGTTCTAACGCTCTTTTTATGGAATAAATTTATGTACCCTAAGATTTTTTTTTTAACTTGAATAAGAATTTTACTCATATGATGAATTTAAAAAATAATTGAATTGGATTCTCTTGCTAAATAATTAATTAAAAGATTTAATTATTTGGTTTTAACATAAAAAATAATTTATTCTATGTTTATTAACATCTTAATATTAGTTCATCTTGTTTTGAATATTTAATCTTAATTATAATTTTGTCTAACATAAATTTTATTTTCAAAGAGTAAAGGATTGATATGACATTTCACTTTAAGATCTTTATATTTGTAGAATCATTAGTGCTATTGACTCTTACCAACATTTTTTTCTCTTTCTCACACATTTATATTCTTAAATATTTTCTTAGTTGTTGTTTAATAATTGGGTATTTTTCAATATTACACGAAAAATTGATTAAAATAATATTACTAGAGTAAAAAAATAGTTCAAATATAATATAAAAAAAATATTATCATGGGGGTATTGTTTATCTAATTTCAACTCTTTATGCAGTTCATTTAATATTACTTTTATTTTTTTTTTAGTATTGAACATTATGGAGTGGTAATGTATTGCCAATACGGAGAATTCTTATAAAATTGATTTTATTAAACCTTACTACATATTTGTAATAATAATTTAATAGACAAAATTTTATTAATTTAAAATCTTAAATATTAAAAATTAGCATAGAAAGTATTGTCGTCCAAAAAATAGGTTATTGCAGTTATGTCCTCTTCCTATGAGTTCTTCCGTTTGATAATTTAGGGCTATTTTAGTATATTAATATTGTATTTATGCTTTTATAATAATATAAGTTCTCATTTTTCTAAATGAATTTGGACAATATAATACATTCTCAAGTTAAATTAGTAATAGAACATTATAATACGTTTTCAGATTAAATTAATAATAGAAATTTAAGAAGTATATCCTAAAAGTAATAGGATTACAAGACTAAAGATATTTACTTGTTCAATTTTATATGAATTAGACAGCCCGAAAGTAATTATACTAATAGGATTCCTAAAGGTAATTGTATAGGATTCCTAACTGTAATGACCCAACCGGTCATTTTTAACTTTTAGAACCCCGTTCCCTAAAATAAAATTTCTCGTAGGTGCTTGTAATAATTTATGACTTGCGGGGATGGTTGGTTCGGGATTTGGAAATGTTTGAGGTGAAACCGGAACACTTGGTTCCTTAAGTTGGCCTTAAAGTGCTAAGTTTGACTTCGGTCAACTTTTTGTGAAAATGACCCCGGAATACATTTTTGATGATTCCAACAGCTCCGTATGGTGATTTTGGACTTAGGAGCATGTTCGGAAGTTTATTTGGAAGTATAGGCATGAAATGGCTAAAAACAAGAACTTAAGTTTTGAAGTTTGACCGATGAGTTGACTTTTTGATACCAAAGTCAGAATCCAGTTCCGAAAATTTTCATAGCTCCGTTATGTAATTTATGACTTGTGTATAAAATTTGAGGTCAATCGGAGTTGATTTGATAGGTTCCGGCATTGAATGTAGAAGTTGAAAACTCTTAGTTTCATTAAGCTTGAATTGGGGTATGATTCATGATTTTAGCATTGTTTGATATGATTTAGAGGTTCGACTAAGTTCGTATGATGTTTTAGGACTTGTTGGTATATTTGGTTGAGGTCCCGAGGGCCTTGGGTGAGTTTCGGATGGTTAACAGATCAAAAATTTGAGTTAAAAAGCTGCTGCAATTTTTCCTCTTCTGTTGAACATTCTGGGCTGTGATCGAGCCCAGATATTGAGCCAGATATCGAGCCCAGGTATCGAGCCCAGGGTTGATGAGGTACAGGATAGAGCTAGTGTATCGAAGCCATGATCGAAGGTCCAACTCGAGGGCCATGATCGAAGGTCCAGCTCGAGGGCCATGATCGAAGGCAAGGTTCGAGGGCCAGGATCGAGACTCAAGATCGAGGGTCACAATCGAAGGCTCAAGCTCGATGCCATGATTGAGGCTATGATCGAAGGCCCAACCTCGATACCCTGATCGAGGCCATGACCGAGGTCCAGGCTCGAGCCTGTGATCGAAGTCGCGATCGAAGGCAAGGCTCGAGGGCATGATCGAAGGTATGGCTCGAGGGCTAGGATCGAGAACCAAGCTCGATGCCCTGATCGAAGGCCCAACCTCGACGCCCTGATCGAAGGCACAACCTCGATGCCCTGATCGAAGGCACATGTTTGATGCCGCGATCGAGGCCCAGTTCGAGGACCAGTTCCGAAGGCTGCTGGGCAGTTTTATAAAAAGAGGGCATTCGTCCCATTTGCCATTTTTGACGAACTTGAGCTTGAGCAGAGACGACTTTTGGCAGATTTTCAAGGGAAAAACATTGGGGTAAGTGATTTTAACTCGGATTTGATCTACATATACAAGTGTATCATTATTTTTCACAATTTAATTAGTGTTTTGAGATTTGAGATTTGGAAAAGTTTAGAAATGTCATAGAAATGAAATTTTGAGATTTCGGTATCGATTCGGAGTCGGAATTGAGTGAAACTGGTATGGTTGGACTCGTAATTGAATGGGTTGTCGGATTTCATAACTTTCGATGAATTTCGAGATATGGGCCCCGCGAGCGAATTTTTAATTAATTTCGGGATTTTTATTTAAAATGTAGTATTTCCTTATAGAATTTATTTCTTATAAATTTTAGTGATTGTATCGAATTATTTCGGCTAAATTCGAGCCAAACAGAGTTGGATAATCGTGGAAAAGGCAAAATTGTGGATTAAATTGGAGCAAGACGAGGTAAGTCTCTTGTCTAATCTTGTGAGGGGGAAATTACCTCATAGGTGATTAAAATTAAATAATTGTTGCTAATTGTGGGGGGCTACGTATGCACGTGGTGACGAGAGTCCGTGCGTAGCTACTATTAATGCTAAAGTCCGGGTAGTTTAGGACTCAAAGCATGCCTTACTTGTGTAAATTGTATTCTTTGATTTATTTATATTAATTGATATCTATATGAATATATTGTGAATTGTTAGATAAAGATATTAAAGGATGGAAATCTCATAGGCTTGATTGTCTGTTTAAATTAATTAATTGTTAAAAGAAATTGTTCTCCTCCCAAATTCATCTTATAATCAATTTACTCTCCTTCCGGAGGCACATAAGAAAATGTCCTCCTTTCTTGTGGAGCGGGCCGAATGCCTCGGCAGGATAGATGCATCTATGGATCGCGCCACACGTCCCTCGGCAGTGTACACGACACTCTGGATCGGGTCGTACGTCCTCGGCAGAAATCGTGCTTAATAATAATAATTATACGATACTTTAATGATTTATTTCAGCTTGTGAAGCTAAGTAATAAATTGGAAAATCCTTGAAATTTAATGAATTATTATTCTTGCTTGTTTTGGAATTAATTGTTACTCCTGTAAATGAGATTTTATTGATAAATTGGAATTTATTTGAATTGAAGGAATTTAATTAATATATTGAGAATTGTTACATTTGAAGGAATTTGATTATTTCCGCTGATTAAATAAATTATTTGTAAATTCTGTAAATCATGCTGATTTGAATATCCTAATTTTATTTCAATTATTATTGACCCATAGTGAGTGTCAAAGTCGGCCATCTCGTCTCTACCACTTCGAGATTAGGCTTGATACTTACTGGGTACACGTTGTTTACGTACTCATACTACACTTGCTGCACTTTTTGTGCAGGATCTGAGACAGGTACTAGTGGAGGACCTATCATCACATACCCACGTCATCCCGAGGCATAGTGGTGAGCTGCCTTTCTGAGCCGTTCTGCAGCTACCAGTGTCTCTTCTTATATTTATATTCTGTCTATTTCATTTCAGACAGTATTTGGAGTTTTGTATAATCTACTAGATGCTCATGCACTTGTGACACCGGGTCTTGGCACACACATTGGTAGAAGTTGGTATTTTTATTATTTTCTTGGAATAAAAGTTTAACCAATGTACGATTGACTTATTAGTTGGCTTGCCTAGCTGTAGTGTTGGGCGCCATCACGACCTATAGGTAAAATTTGGGTCGTGACAACATGGTATCAGAGCACTAGGTTGACATAGGTCTCACAAGTTATGAGCAGACCTAATAGAGTCTTGCGGATCGGTACGGAGATGTATGTACTTATCTTCGAGAGGCTATATGGTGTTAGGAAACTACCTTTCTTCATATTCCATCGTGCAATCAATGTAGTACTAAATATCTTTCTCTTATTCTCTCACAGATGGTGAGAACACGCTCTAATGAGATTCCAGACCAGGGAAGAGCTACTCCCCTAGTTGCTAGAGGCCGAGGGAGGGCTCCAGGCCGTGGTAGAGGGCGAGGACGTCCAAGGACCGTTCCAGTTATGCCGCCAGTGGATCCAGCAGAGAATCCCATTATTGAGGAGCAGGGTGAGGTATCTGTGGCAGAGCCAGCTCCGGTGGACTTCACATGTGCACCGGGATTTCAGGATGTCATGGGTCGTATGCTGCGATTCATGGACAATATGACTCAGGCCGGTTTATTTCCGGCAGACCCAGCCACATCTCAGGCGGGCGGGGGAGCACAGACCCCTACTGCGCAGGCTCATGGACAGGCAGCTGCTGTATATCAGACCCAGGGTGCACTACCCGTGGGTGGAGTTCAGCCAGTGGCAGCAGCTACACCTGAGCCCAGGCCAGCTGTAGCCGCCGATCCTCAGAAACTATTGGACAGATGGACTATACTACATCCTCCTGTCTTTGGGGGTGAGCGACATGAGGATCCACAGGATTTCATTGATTGTTGCAAGGATAGACTGTACAACATGAGGATATTGGAATCCCATGGGGTTGATTTCGCTACTTTTCAGCTAGAGGGTAGAGCCCGTAGATGGTGGCAGTCTTATGCTCTTGGCAGACCAGCAGATTCTCCTCCCATGACTTGGGACAGGTTCACCCGTATCTTCTTGGACAGGTATATTCCACCCTCCTAGAGGGAAGAGTTGCGGTTTCAGTTTGAGCAGCTCCAGCAGGGTCAGATATCAGTGACTGATTATGAGGCGAGGTTTTCTGAATTATCTCGCCATGCACTAATGATACTCCCTACTGAGGCGGAGAGAGTGCGAAGGTTTGTAGCCGATTTACATACTGGTATTCAGGCTACTATGGCTCGAGAGGTTGAGATGGGTACTTCTTATGAGTGAGTTATGGAGATAGCCCGGAGGATTGAGGGTGTACATCAGCGGAGCCAACAGAAGATTATGAGAGATAAGCGGTTCAGGTACTCTGGAGAGTTCAGAGGTGCTCCGTCCGGGGGCAGAGGTTAGTTCGTGAGGGGACAGTCCAGCAGACCCCCATATCCAGCACCACCACCTCCTCGAGGTGCTCCAGTGCGAACTTATCTCAGTGCTATCCCAGAGAGTTCTTACCACCCACCAGCTATTCAGGGTCCTCCCAGTGGGTATTCAGGTCCCCAGGGCCACACACTTAGTCAGCAGCCCATCGCACCGAAGAGTTGTTACGAGTGCCGGGATCCCAGTCACATGCGGAGGTTTTGCCCCAGGCTTCGGGGTAGACCAGTACAGCAGGGTTAGCAGCCTATGCTTACCGGACCAGTTGCTCCACCAGTAGTCCGACCACCCAGAGGTGGAGGACTGGTGGGTAGGGGCCATCCTAGGGGTGGAGGTCAGCCAGGCGGAGGGCAGCCAGTTGGCGCTCCAACTCGGTTCTATGCTTTTCCGGCTAGACCAGATGCAGAGGCCTCAGATGCCGTGATTACAGGTATTATTTCTGTTTGTGGCAAAGATGCCTCAGTATTATTTGATCCAGGATCTACGTATTCATATGTGTCATCTCTATTTGCTCCATTCCTGGGTGTTTCTCATGAGTCCTTGAGTACTCCTGTTTATGTGTCCACTCCTGTGGGCGATTCTGTTGTTGTGAACCGGATCTACCGGTCCTGTATTATTACATTCTGTGGTTATGAAACTAGAGCAGATCTCCTATTGCTTGAGATGACCGAGGACGAACGTTTGTTTAATAGGTGGAGAATGTAATGATCCAACCGGTCATTTTTAACTTTTAGAACCCCGTTCCCTAAAATAAAACTTCTCGTAGGTGCTTGTAATGATTTATGACTTGCGGGGATGGTTTGGTTTGGGATTTAGAAATGTTTGAGATGAAACCGGAACACTTGGTTCCTTAAGTTGGCCTTAAAGTGCTAAGTTTGACTTCGGTCAACTTTTTGTGAAAACGACCCCGGAATAGAATTTTGATGATTCCAACAGTTCTGTATGGTGATTTTGGACTTAGGAGCGTGTTCGAAATTTTATTTGGAAGTCCGTAGTTAAATTAGGCATGAAATGGCTAAAAACAAGAACTTAAGTTTGGAAGTTTGACCGATGAGTTGAGTTTTTGATACCGGAGTTGGAATCCAGTTCCGAAAATTTTCATAGCTCCGTTATGTAATTTATGACTTGTGTGTAAAATTTGAGGTCAATCGGAGTTGATTTGATAGGTTCTGGCATTGAATGTAGAAGTTGAAAACTCTTAGTTTCATTAAGCTTGAATTGGGGTATGATTCATGGTTTTAGCGTTGTTTGATATGATTTAGAGGTTCGACTAAGTTCGTATGATATTTTAGGACTTGTTGGTATATTTGGTTGAGGTCCCGAGGGCCTTGGGTGAGTTTCGGATGGTTAACGGATCAAAAATTTGAGTTAAAAAGCTGCTGCAATTTTTTCTCTTCTGTTGGACATTCTGGGCTGTGATCGAGCCCAGATATCGAGCCAAATATCGAGCCCAGGTATCGAGCCCAGGGTTGATGAGGTACAGGCTCGAGCTAGTGTATCGAAGCCATGATCGAAGGTCCAACTCGAGGGCCATGATCGAAGGTCCAGCTCGAGGGCCATGATCGAAGGCAAGGCTCGAGGGCCAGGATCGAGACCCAAGATCGAGGGTCACAATCGAAGGCTCAAGCTCGATGCCATGATTGAGGCTATGATCGAAGGCCCAACCTCAATACCCTGATCGAGGCCATGACCGAGGTCCAGGCTCGAGCCTGTGATCGAAGTCGCGATCGAAGGCAAGGCTCGAGGGCATGATCGAAGGTATGGCTCGAGGGCTAGGATCGAGACCCAAGCTCGATGTCCTGATCGAAGGCCCAACCTCAATGCCCTGATCGAAGGCACAACCTCGATGCCCTGATCGAAGGCACATGTTCGATGCCACGATCGAGGCCCAGTTCGAGGACCAGTTCCGAAGGCTGCTGGGCAGTTTTATAAAAAGAGGGCATTCGTCCCATTTGCCATTTTTGACGAACTTGAGCTTGAGCAGAGACGACTTTTGGCAGATTTTCAAGGGAAAAATATTGGGGTAAGTGATTCTAACTCGGATTTGGTCTACATATACAAGTGTATCATTGTTTTTCACAATTTAATTAGTGTTTTGAGATTTGAGATTTGGAAAAGTTTAAAAATCTCATAGAAACGAAATTTTGAGATTTCAGTATCGATTCGGAGTCGGAATTGAGTGAAACTGGTATGGTTGGACTCGTAATTGAATGGGTTGTCGGATTTCATAACTTTCGCCGGATTCCGAGATGTGGGCCCCGCGGGCGAATTTTTAATTAATTTCGGGATTTTTATTAAAAATGTAGTATTTCCTTATAGAATTTATTTCCTATAATTTTTAGTGATTGTATCGAATTATTTTGGCTAGATTCGAGCCAGACAGAGTTGGATAATCGTGGAAAAGGCCTTATAGTGGATTAAATTGGAGCAAGACGAGGTAAGTCTCTTGTCTAATCTTGTGAGGGAGAAATTACCTCATAGGTGATTAAAATTAAATAATTGTTGCTAATTGTGGGGGGCTACGTATGCACGTGGTGACAAGAGTCCGTGCGTAGCTACTATTAATGCTAAAGTCCGGGTAGTTTAGGACTCAAAGCATGCCTTACTTGTGTAAATTATATTCTTTGATTTATTTATATTAATTGATATCTATATGAATATATTGTGAATTGTTAGATAAAGATATTAAAGGATGGAAATCTCATAGGCTTGATTGTCTGTTTAAATCAATTAATTGTTAAAAGAAATTGTTCTCCTCCCAAATTCATCTTATAATGAATATACTCTCCTTCCGGAGGCACATAAGAAAATGTCCTCCTTTCTTGTGGAGCGGGCCAAATGCCTCGGCAGGATAGATACATCTATGGATCGTGTCGCACGTCCCTCGGCAGTGTACACGACACTCTGGATCGGGTCGTACGTCCTCGGCAGAAATCGTGCTTAATAATAATAATTATACGATACTTTAATAATTTATTTCAGCTTGTGAAGCTAAGTAATAAATTGGAAAATCCTTGGAATTTAATTAATTATTATTCTTGCTTGTTTTGGAATTAATTGTTACTCCTGTAAATGAGATTTTATTGATAAATTGGAATTTATTTGAATTGAAGGAATTTAATTAATATATTGAGAATTGTTACATTTGAAGGAATTTGATTATTTCCGCTGATTAAATAAATTATTTGTAAATTCTGTAAATCATGCTGATTTGAATATCCTAATTTTATTTTAATTATTATTGACCCATAGTGAGTGTCAAAGTCGGCCATCTCGTCTCTACCACTTCGAGATTAGGCTTGATACTTACTGGGTACACGTTGTTTACGTACTCATACTACACTTGCTGTACTTTTTGTGCAGCATCTGAGACAAGTACTAGTCGAGGACCTATCATCACATACCCACGTCATCCCGAGGCATAGTGGTGAGCTGCCTTTCTGAGCCGTTCTGCAGCTACCAGTGTCTCTTCTTATATTTATATTCTGTCTATTTCATTTCAGACAGTAATTGGAGTTTTGTATAATCAACTAGATGCTCATGCACTTGTGACACCGGGTCTTGGCACACACATTGGTAGAAGTTGGTATTTTTATTATTTTCTTTGAATAAAAGTTTGACCAATGTACGATTGACTTATTAGTTGTCTTGCCTAGCTATAGTGTTGGGCGCCATCACGACCTATAGGTGACATTTGGGTCGTGACACTAACGTATAGTATTATGTCCTAAAACTAATAGGATTATAAGACTAATATCTAGAATTCCGGTTATGACCTTTTATTATGAATTATTATGCTTAATATTATAAGGTTATTTTTGTAAACCGATATTCTATTCATGCTTTTATATAATAATATATATATAGATAGATAGCACTACTAAAAATCTGCTAAAAACCGACCAAATATTTCCGACCAACGTTGGTCGGTCAAAAAAAGCGACCAAAAACCGTCCAGGTTGGACGTAAACTGAGAAAAAAAAAATTTACATTTTTTTAAAACTAAATACCGACCAACGTTGGTCGGTAAATTAGTCAACGAATTGACCCAGCTGGTCAAACAAGAAAATTTTGGATTACCGACCAACGTTGGTCGGTAATCTGGATCCAATTTTTTAAATTTTAATAATTATTTTATTATTTAAAATATTTTATAATATTTAAGAATTTATATTTAAAATTACCGACCAACGTTGGTCGGTTAATGTAGGGGAAGCATTTACCGACCAACTTTGGTCGGTAATTGTTATTTTCTGCAAAATAACCGACCAAAGTTGGTCGGTTATTACGTCAACATTGGTCAAACTTTCGAATTACTTTTATATTTACTATCTAAATAATATAAATGTAATTCGTTAGTACTTTTGTAATACAAATAATGAATACACTAACATATACTATATATAACATGCTATTTGTAAATTGATTCATCGACTTATAACTTACTTAGATGCATCGATGAATATTAAAAACAAAATGTTTGACCTATATCGACTAATAGTAAAAACAAAACGTCTCGACCTATATCGATTAATCTAGCTATGCCATGCATTATTAGTGATGAATGAATGAAAAATAAAAGAATTAATACTAAACATCTTTGACATATATATATATATATATATTAGTATTATCTTTGACATATATATATATATATATATATATGGATCACAAATTAAATAAACGAAAGAAGCTATTAGTATTAAGTAAACGAGTTAAATTAATAGGTCAAACATGGTCAAACTTTAACAAGCTATATATATACACACTAACATATACTATAACAAGCTATATATATAGTTAAAGTATTACAGTGAAGTGTGTTTGTGTGTGTGTATATATATATAAGAACAACACGAAGTGCTAGGACCACAGGGTCGGGTTTTTTTAGGGATAGACTTGGGAAGATACTAATTAGTATATATACTTTATCCTCAAATATATCTATTTGTAAATTGATTCATCGACTTATAACTTACTTAGATGTATCGATGAATATTAATCGATGATTCATCAAAACGTCTCGACCTATATATCGATTAATCTATGTCATGCATTATTAGTGATGAACGAATGAAAAAAGAAGTTATTAGCATCAATTACAATATAGTGTATGTGTGTGTGTGAGAAATTACTCACATACTTAATTATAACTTAGAAAATTTACTTAGATAGATGCTATTATAATTTATTAAAATTAAATAGTTAATAAATTTATTTATAAAGATTATTCTTATAGTTTATAATTATTTATAATAATTGCATAGTTAAATAAAATAAATGCTTGTAGTTTATAATATTTTTTTATAGTTTACAATATTTTAAGAAAAAAACACACAAAAAAAAGAATTTAATTTTTTTAAAAACAAATCGACCAGAGTTGGTCGGTTTTTTTTCAAAAGGTCAACACTTAATGTACCGACCAAAATTACCGACCAACTTTGGTCGGTAATTCTGAAATCAGAGAATTGAAAAATGGGGAAAACCCCCATTTCTCTCTTATTTTCCCCTCTCTTCTCTATTTCCCTCACTCAAAACCTTCCCCTCTCCTTCTCTATTTCCCTCACATAAATCCCATTCCCCACCCTGCGTCGCCACCGCCCATCCCTCGCCGTCGCCGCTGCCACTGCCACTACCGCCCCTCTCCTTCTCCATCTCCTAAAAATTCTAGGTTTGAATTACAACTCATTTATTTATTATTTCTAGGTTTTGTTAATTAGTTATGAATTAGTTTCAATTGATTAGTATTTCAATTATTTGAACATTGCATTTTATTGAGGATTAGGGTTTAGGTCTTGTTTTAATTAGTTTTGTTAATTAGTTTTTTTAACTAATTAGTTTTGTTAATTAGTCAATTAGTTATGAATTAGTTTTAATTGATGAGTGTTTCAATTTTGAGTTTGTATTGTCTTGAATAGTTTAGTTAGAATTAAATTATTAACTTTGTATTGTCATGAATAGTTTAGTTAGAATCTAGGGTTTACGATTTGTTCTTGTGAATTAAACTTTTAGGGTATGGGTTGAATTTCTTTAGTTTAGTTAGTTTATGTTTAAACTCGTAGGATATGAATTGAAATTTTAGTTTTTAGGATTTGTTCTTGTGAATTGAACTTTTAGGATATGAATTGAACTTTTAAGATATGAATTGGACCTTTTGGATATGAATTGAACTTTTAGGATATAAATTGGTGTAATTAGAAAAAAATAATTATCTTGAATTAACTAAAAAAGATATAATTAATTTATAATTGTAGAATAAATTAATTTATTCTTGTGAATCGAACTTTTAGGGTATGGGTTGAATTTCTTTAGTTTAGTTAGTTTATGTTTAAACTCGTAGGATATGAATTGAAATTTTAGTTTTTAGGATTTGTTCTTGTGAATTGAACTTTTAGGATATGAATTGAACTTTTAAGATATGAATTGGACCTTTTGGATATGAATTGAACTTTTATGATATAAATTGGTGTAATTAGGAAAAAATAATTATCTTGAATTAAATAAAAAAAATATAATTAATTTATAATTGTAGAATAAATTAATTTGTTCTTGTGAATCGAACTTTTAGGGTATGGGTTGAATTTCTTTAGTTTAGTTAGTTTATGTTTAAACTCGTAGGATATGAATTGAAATTTTAGTTTTTAGGATTTGTTCTTGTGAATTAAACTTTTAGGTATGAATTGAACTTTTAAGATATGAATTGGACCTTTTGGATATGAATTGAACTTTTAGGATATAAATTGGTGTAATTAGGAAAAAATAATTATCTTGAATTAACTAAAAAAGATATAATTAATTTATAATTGTAGAATAAATTAATTTGTTCTTGTGAATTGAACTTCTAGGGTATGGGTTGAATTTCTTTAGTTTAGTTAGTTTATGTTTAAACTCGTAGGATATGAATTGAAATTTTAGTTTTTAGGATTTGTTCTTGTGAATTGAACTTTTACGATATGAATTGAACTTTTAAGATATGAATTGGACCTTTTGGATATGAATTGAACTTTTAGGATATAAATTGGTGTAATTAGGAAAAAATAATTATCTTGAATTAACTAAAAAAGATATAATTAATTTATAATTGTAGAATAAATTAATTTATTCTTGTGAATCGAACTTTTAGGGTATGGGTTGAATTTCTTTAGTTTAGTTAGTTTATGTTTAAACTCGTAGGATATGAATTGAAATTTTAGTTTTTAGGATTTGTTCTTGTGAATTGAACTTTTAGGATATGAATTGAACTTTTAAGATATGAATTTGACCTTTTGGATATGAATTAAACTTTTAGGATATAAATTGGTGTAATTAGGAAAAAATAATTATCTTGAATTAACTAAAAAAGATATAATTAATTTATAATTATAGAATAAATTAATTTGTTCTTGTGAATCGAACTTTTAGGGTATGGGTTGAATTTCTTTAGTTTAGTTAGTTTATGTTTAAACTCGTAGGATATGAATTAAAATTTTAGTTTTTAGGATTTGTTCTTGTGAATTGAACTTTTAGGATATGAATTGAACTTTTAAGATATGAATTGGACCTTTTGGATATGAATTAAACTTTTAGGATATAAATTGGTATAATTAGGAGCCAATTATTATCTTGAATTAACTAAAAAAGATATAATTAATTTATAATTGTAGAATAAATTAATTTATTCTTGTTTTATTTGTATAGATGGAACATCGTACTTGGATGTACAATAGGAATTATCCTAATCGGCGGGGATTGCGGGAGGATTTTGTAGAAGGGGTTGATGACTTTATTGGACATGCAATGTCACTTCCACCATACCAAAGTGAAGGAGTAATTAGGTGCCCTTGTGTCAGGTGCGATTGTATGAAGTTTAAAAAATCGGAGGAAGTTAAGCTTCATCTTTATAGGAAGGGGTTTATAGAGAATTACTTTATGTGGACTAATCATGGAGAGATCGATGGTAGCCGTGGGATATTTCATAACATGGTTGTTGGTGAAAGTAGTAGGTCGGTGGAGAATACAAATCTTGATTCTAGAATTCAGGATATGGTTGCGGATGCTTTTGGGATGCACTTCGGGGGTGAGCCCAATGAAAATGTTGAACAAACTCCTAATGATGACGCAAAACATTTTTATGAACAGTTAGAGGAAGCTAGTCGTCCATTACGTGAAGGAAGTCTGCACTCTGAGCTGTCTGTTGCAGTTAGATTACTAAGTATCAAATCTAATTGGAATATTTCTCAAGTAGCCATGGACTCTTTCATTGACCTTATGAGTGAACTAGTTGACCCTAATATCAACTTACCTGGTGATTTCTATAAGGTAAAGAGATTGGTTTCTAAGTTAGGACTTTCGTCAATGAGAATTGATTGTTGTGAAGATGGTTGCATGTTATATTATAAAGATGATGCAACTTTAGACAGTTGTAAATTTTGCGAAAAGCCTCGTTTCAAGAGGCTTTCTAGCGGGAATATGGTCGCTGTCAAGGCGATGCATTATTTACCTCTTTTACCTAGGTTAAAGAGGTTATATGCGTCGATGAGTTCTACTCCTCATATGAGATGGCACTTTGAAAATAGAAGACCACCTGGTGTTATGTGTCATCCTTCAGATGGAGAAGCTTGGAAGCACTTTGATAGGACATATCCAGATTTTGCTAGTGAACCAAGGAACATTCGGTTAGGTCTGTGTGCGGATGGCTTCACGCCTTTTTCTATATCTGCGACACCATATTCATGTTGGCCTGTCTTTCTTACACCTTATAATCTACCACCTGAGTTGTGTATGACTAGTCCATATATATTCTTAAATTGTATTATCCCCGGTCCACGTAATCCGAAAAGTTTGATTGATGTATATTTGCAACCTTTGATTGATGAGCTAAAACAATTGTGGTATGATGGTGTTGAAATATATGACATATCAACCAAGCAGAATTTCAATTTGCATGCTAATTTAATGTGGACTATTAATGATTTTCCTGCGTATGGAATGTTGTCTGGGTGGATGACTGCTGGGAAGCTAGCTTGTCCTTACAGCATGGAAAATAGTAAAGCGTTCACTTTGAAACATGGCCGAAAGCAATCATGGTTTGATTGTCACCGTCAATTCTTACTTGATGATCATGAGTTTAGAAGGATGAAAAATGCATTCAAAAAGAATAAAGTGGAATATGATTCTCCACCTCCGATACTTTCAGGTGAGGAAATTTGGGAGAGGGTCCAGAACTTCAGTAAAGTTACTAAGGCTCCACCTTATAGATTCCCCGGATATGGTGTTAATCATAATTGGATGAAACAGAGTATATTTTGGGAGTTGCCTTATTGGAAGGATAATCTTCTCCGACACAACCTTGATGTCATGCATATCGAGAAGAATTATTTTGATAATTTGTTCAACATAGTGATGGATGTTAAAGGTAAGACAAAAGATAACCCGAAGGCTAGAATGGACTTATAAGAATATTGTAGGTGGCCTGAATTATACTTGCAGACAGCAAACAATGGTAAGGTGTTCAAGCCCAAAGCAAGTTACACATTCACTTTGGAGAAAAGACGACAAATTTGTGATTGGGTTATGAAATTGAAGATGCCTGAGGGTTATGCGTCGAATCTTGGAAAAAAAAGTAGATATGGAGGTAGGGAAGTTGAGCCATTTGAAAAGTCATGACTGCCATGTTTTCATGGAGACCTTAGTGCCTATTGCATTTTGTGGTTTGCCTAAAAGAATTTGGAAATCCATCACAGAGATTAGTTTATTTTTCAAAGACTTGTGTTCTACCACATTAAGGGAAGAAAACCTACTTCGGATGGACCAGAACATCCGTGTAATTTCTAGTAAGATGGAAAAAATATTCCCATGTGGTTTCTTTGATGTGATGGAACACCTTCCAATACACCTTGTACACGAGGCACGACTTGGAGGGCCTGTTCAATGCAGATGGATGTATCCTTTTGAGAGGTAATATTATAAGTTTGATGTAATATTCTATTTTATTTGAATGTTCTTGGCTAACATGAGATTATGTAGGACAATTGGCAAATACAAATAATTTGTTAAGCAGAGGAATAAGATTGAAGGATCTATATGCGAAGCCTATCTTGCAAAGGAAACTGCACATTTTTGTTCTTATTATTTTGAGAGTAACGTGCCATGTTCTAGGACCCAATAGGCACATGGTCGAATGTGTGAATGATCCATTATATCCACCAATGTCCATATTCAATCAACCAGGCCGATGTTCTAAGGATGTTAGAAAGAGAAGTTTAAGTGATATGGAGTACAAGTCAGCTACACTTCATGTGTTACTAAATTGTCCCGAAGTTGTACCATTTCTCAAGTAAGTATTGATTTATTAGTTATCAAAATGTAAAATTTACTGTGACTAGATATTGATGCAACTACTAAAAATATTTGATATGTCACAGTCACTTTGTGGGTCAATTTGGCCATGATGTTGTATATACAAGATTTGATACGTGGTTCAAACAGTTTGTAAGTGTATATATATATATATATATATATGTAGTGAATGTATAAAAATTGATTCATAAGTTGTGCTAACTTATGAATTTTTTTAACTCTATGTAGGTAAATAATCCAAATAATGGTGTAAATCAATTTTTGAAAGATATATCTTGGGGACCTGGGCTTCAGGTCACAACAATGTCTAAGTACGTAGTGAATGGTTATAAGTTTCATACAGAGGATTGCTCTAAAAATAAAAATAGCAACAACAGCGGGGTGTGGGTTCAAGGTGGTGATGGCAACCAAGTTGGAGATATTGATTATTATGGTGTGGTCAAAGAAATATTACAACTAGAATATACAGGTTGGCCATATAAGAAATTGATACTCTTTAGATGCAAGTGGTTTGACCCAAATCCAACAAGAGGTACAAGAGTACACAACCAATACAACATAATTGAGGTTAATCATACGAGGGAGTATGATCGCTATGATCCTTTCATAATTGCACATAACGTTAGGCAAGTGTATTATGCTCCTTATCCATTGCGGCGGAATAAGTCCGATTGGTGGGTTGTAATAAAAACTAAGCCTGTAGGTAGGGTGGAAGTCGAGAATGTGTTAGATGTTGCATATCAAAACGATATCTCCAATGTTCACCAAATAGTGGACGATCAGTTAGAAAATGATTTGGAACATCCTGAATGCATATTGGAAGAAGTTGATATAAATGAAGTAACAATTATAGAAAATGAGGACGAAGAATCAACTGATGAAGCTCAAACAAGTGAGGACGAAGAATTCTCGGACGAGGAACAATACGTCGATGAGGATTAAAAATTTGGTTTTTTAAAGCACTCTCATTTTATAGCTAGTTTCTTATATGTTTCAATCTAAATGTGTATTATATTATGCAGATGGCAGGAAAGGGTCAAGGTAACAATGACCCTACTAGTTCTCGGGGTCGAGAAAAGGGTAGGAAGGGAAAGAGGAGGGTAGAAAATAATACTCCCTCTTGTCCACCCTTTTCAGAGATGCCTATGTCTTATCCTCCACCACACGGCTATACTGAGCTGCCACAGCATCACGAGCCGTACACCTTCATTCAGACACCAAGTCTTCCATCACAGGGCCATAGGACTATACGTCCGACATACAGTCCAGCTGCCTCACAGCCATCTGCATCACATCCACATGGATCACATCCCTACATATCACAGCCACATGGATCGCATCCATCCATCTCACAGCCACTCGGGTCACAGCCACTTGGGTCACAGCCATCGGTATCACATCCACTTGGGTCGCATCCAGCTATGTTGCAGTCACAGGGATCGCAACCATCTTCAGCATCGACTCCATCTATTGCAGGCCTTCGCCTGCGAGGCAGTAGCTCTGACCTTCCTACAACGTCTTCACATGCCTCTGATACACATGCTTCGGATGGTGATGACGAGGTAGTACATTATGATCGATATGGCAGGATCATCATAGTCCTTGAGGGTGATGGGTAAGTGTTATTCATTATTTTTGCGTCTATTGATTTGTAACATTTTTACTAAGATATTAATGTATTTTTATTGTTAAATTGCAGGTTCAGGATGGGTAATAAGACTACGAGGATAATCACCAATGCCATCAGAAAGCTTTATGATGGCCTTTATGCGACTTGGACTGATTGCCCATTCTCACTAAAGGAGCAAATTTTCAATCAATTTAAGGTATAAATGTTCTTTTAAATAGTTTAATAATTTATATTTATGATATTTCCATCTAATATTTAACTTTTGAAATACAGAGCAAGTGTGTATGGGATGACCGCTATAGCGCGAAAGTGGCTACAAATTTTCATCATAAAGCTCGCAAGAGATTGGCGGATGCTTTCTCGGATGCTAGAAAGAAGAACAAGAGTCCTGGCTGGTTACTTGAGAATTTGTGGAATGATTTGCAAAGGCAATGGCTTACCGCAGAGTTCTTAGAGAGGAGCGAAAAAGGAAAGAAAGCTCGCACATCCGAGAAGGGAGGCTCCTTGCACACTGAAGGTGCGATCAGCCTAGGGATAATAAAAAGAAGATTGGTACGTAATTACTTAAATTATTTTACTTTTCTAAGTATATTTATTCTGTTTATTAACTAAATTAATTTGTTTTCAGGAAAAAGAAGTATGGGCGTCCAATGAGTCATGATGAGCTATTCAAGGAGACACATATTATGAAGAAGAAAAAAGAGAGGGATCAAGATAGGTGGGTCGAGGACCGGGCCTCGACTGCATATGTAAGCTTTTAATTTTCTTTAAGTATTATAATTTACTTTTATAAAAATTTTAAAATACTGATTTAATTTAAAATAATATAGGGTCGCTACCAAAGTAACGTGGAGGAATTCATCCGTAGTCATCCAGCTGGTGAATCAGGTAAGCCAACCCAACCTTCGGACGAGGATGCTGAAAGAATATGGTTGGAGTCTGTTGGTGGTCCAAAATGGGGGAAGGTATACGGGCTTCCTACTAAAAACTTCCATCGCTATAAGTGTGGAATGCGAGGAATAGGGACTTCCTCACAAGGCGAGCAACTTAATAGGGAGAGCCTCTCCGCTATGCGGGAGACACTGACAAAGCTCACATCAGAGCTAGAAGCGGCCAAGGAAAGAGAAAGGCTTAAAGATGCTCAATTCCTTGTCATGCAAGCTCACATCAGAACTCTCCTATCTAGTAGAGCTTTTCCGTTGCCCCGATCTCGTGAGTCATCTCCAGAGGGTCGACCTCCATGTGATCGTTCCTCCCGTCCTGCTCGTGATCGTTCCTCCCATCCTCCCCGTGATCGTGCTTCCCGTCCTCCACAAGACCGTTCTCTATATCGTCTTGTAAATGAAAGTTCATCAGACAGTGATGATGATATTGTAGAAAATACCCCTTGACTTTTATATACTTTGAACTAGACAAATAGAACCAGTTTTGAACTAGTTGTAATTAGTTTTAACTTGGTTTTGAATTTTTATGTTCAATTGAACTTTAATTTGTTAGTTTTAAAGTATTTATTGAATGTTTTGGTTGTTGTTGTGTTGTTGTTGTTGTGTTGTTGTTGTTATTGTGTTGTTGTTGTTGTTGTTGTTGTTGTTGTTGTTGTTGTTGCGTTGTTGTTGTTATTAGGTGTATTGGTATGCTGGCAGGTGGTGTAGGTGCCAAAACAGGCATTTTATGCCAAAATTAAACCCAGAAAAACCGACCAAAGTTGGTCGGTTTTTAATAAAAAAATAAATTATTCCAAAATACCGACCAAAGTTGGTCGGTTAATGAACATTGAATTCCCAGAATTCAACATTACCGACCAACTTTGGTCGGTATTTTGCCTGCACTGTTGAGATTACCGACCATAGTTGGTCGGTAATGTTTAATTTTAATTATTTTAAAAAAATATATATTTTCAATTACCGACCAAAGTTGGTCGGTTTTTTTTAATTTTAATAATTAATAAAAAAATATAATTTAGTTAAACCGACCAACTTTGGTCGGTAAAATTAAATTAATAAAATATGTTTCCGACCAAAGTTGGTCGTTAAGTAATTAAACTTGTCAGATTGTCGTTTTAAGCTACCGATCAAAGTTGGTCGGTATCGGTAAGCCATTCCGACCATCAAAACACCGTCCACACCGTAATGGTCGCGTTTTGGTCGGTAATTAGCCATAACCGACCAACTTTGGTCGATTTTTTGGGTCCATTTTGATAGGGCATTCGTGCTTTTAATATAGTATAGATATAGATATAGATATAGATATAGATAGATAGATAGATAGATAGATATAGATTATAGTTGCATTTTAAATTAATATAGATATAGATTTAGGGGCGACTATATTAAGTTAAAATTCAATTGATTTCCCTTATTTTGGAAGGGGGTAATAAATTAATAATTGGTGGACAGAAATGGGTATTTTTGGAAAAGGCAGGTCGTTCTGATTGCTGAAGTAGTCCACGTGAATGAATGGATATATATGGTGATGAGCCTAACTGCCAAACAAGAGAGGAAGAGCTAGTCTGCACAGTGCACGCACCCACTTTCCCGGGTAAAAACTAAGACATCACAACAATTCCTTTAATATAATTCCTCTTCTCTTTGGCTGCAACTATAAAACTTACCATGGCATTAAACTTGTACTTTGAAGCTTAGAGGCTAGCTGTTAGTTATGAGGGTCATTCAAACTGCTGGGTTTAATTACTCATTTCTCCTCCAACAATGCTCCTTTTCCAGGTGAATTTACTCTTCTTCTACCCCAATTGTTATATCTTTTTGAGAATTATGATATTATTACTCTTGTTTCATGTCTTGACCTTGGAAAGTTTATTCATATGGTTTTAATTCAGTCATAGTAGAATCAAGATAACTTGTTTCCATTTAACTAGAAATTTCATGGTTTCAGAAATATATATGTCTAATGTTTGATTTAATTTCATCACTTGTTGTGAGCCTAATTATGCTTTATAAATGTTTTACAATAGAAAAGTAAAGGAAGGAAAAACAGCAAGGGAATGGTTGTGGATCTAAACAAATACAAAATACTAAGTATTAAAAAGATATCTTTACACAAATAGCCCGCTGATTCACTCTTTACTTTTCCTATACATTGATTATACATGGTTATATATGAATTATACATATATTATACATCCACCAGCTATTGTTAGTTTAAGCGGCTATTTAGGTTAATTCTTCTATTAAAATAGTATGTAACTATCACTGGTGTCTTTCTACTTCCCTTCAACTCTGTTTCCTTCCAACCACACTCCTAATGTTCAAATTCATGTTACGGAATAGTAAGCGTTTGATTTTTTTTTTTCTGTTCTCTTCATGCTATGGCAAATATAAAGCTGGTATTTGTTTCAGGAAGAGAATTGGAGTCGTTGAAGTGATCAAGTCTAATTTGTCAGACTCAGATTCCAAGAGAGCAAACCTTTCTGCCAGGAAGAAAGAAAGAATTAAGCTTCCCAAACATGACGGTATTGGTGGAGATAATAAATCATTTCATATAAGTGAATTTCTGAGCCATAAATCTGGTGTTGAAGCAATGTTGAACAAAAGAGCTTTGCAAAGCTTTGAATCTATTGATTCTAACATGTACAGGTAAGGATTTGTTTCGTCTTGTCAAGTGTCATGGTCCAAGGACATTCTATCTTGCTCTTCTATCTTTTCTTCTTGCTGTGTGAAACTATTGCATTTTAACCACCTTGAACATTCTTTTAATATTGTGGCTAGATGTCAAGTAGTTTTCGAGTTATCTGTTTATGTATTGACAAAAAGATTGAATACCATTCGGTCATACATGTCATCGTTACATAGAAAAGAAGTTTTGCAGAACAAACGCCACTGTGCAAAGAGACGAATTTGATCGAACTATTACGCCTCTAAGCAGGTATTAGAGTACTGAAAAAGTTAACCATTTCATACAGTTTTATGAATACTCGTATACTTCTATTGGTCTATGAACCGCAAAAGAGATGGCATTAGGCTCTATGCTGCATTCTAGATGACTTAAGGATCCACTTTTTGCACGGACAGGTCCTGAAATATGAGTTGTATGATTACTGTCAGTTTAACCAATTAGTACTTGTAGTTTTTGGTTAACTTCTGAGATTCCACAGTAGCTAGGAAAGGCTTAAAGATTTCTAAGCGTTGTTAATAGGTGTTGCCTAAGAGCCACCTGGTATTTGTTGACTTAACCTGATTCTTGCTTTCATATACTATTGTCCTTATCATTTGTTCAAATGCGTGAGACTTGGTTTATTTTGCTTTTCTGTTTCGGAAATCTTCATATATGCTAGCTATAGATTCTTTTGGTCTATGCTAGTTTTGCAAACAAATAATCGTTTGGTATATCTGCCCTCTCCCTGTTAACATGCGGTCCATCAAAAGAAGAAAGTAATTTAGCCCCCTGTGCTTGTGATATCACAATAAGCTTATAACCTAATCATTTTTGGTAATTAAAAGATAATTAGCTAACTGGTCCTCACCGCAATGCCACCACCTTAAACCTAGACTTACCTTTACTGTTTGTAACTTAAGAAAGAACTGCCAGTTGGGCTGTTATCCCACTAGGAAAGATGATATAACTAAAAACTGCGGCTAAATGAATTGAAAGCCAATTCTTATGATCGTCCAATAACACTAACCAAGTTGCAACGGATGTTTTCAAGAGCCAACTGAATGTGAATTGAGCAACAGGCAGTGAAATGTGCAAAACCAGCAGCTTACGCAACCAAAACTCCAGTGACAACCAAGCAAGATCTTCTGATGAATTCTTCAGACGGCTAAAGTATAACTGCATCTAAACGAGCATTCTACCCTAGATGATGACCATTCAATTCCAATAATGACTAATCAACAATGGACATTCTAAGTGGCCTAACTTCTTCCTCAGATAGTGAGCAGAACATAGAGACCTGGTGTTGTTGTTGGATAGATGACTAGAGTTTATCAACATAAGATAGATGTTATGTGATGATTAGTATTCTTAATAGAGATACTTCTTAAAAATTTGGTAAACTCCAGCCTTTAAACCCACCTCCCCAAGGCCCGATCATGTTTTTTCTTATTTTTCCCTTGTGACTCAAACTCCCAAGCTCTTGGTTGGAAGCGAAGGGTTTTATCACTTGAGTAACCCTTTCTTGCCTTCCCGAATGGAGATATCAAACAACTTGGGGTAAATTTAATAATTCTCTTCTCTCCTTTTAGTCTGCGGATATTACTTCCCATTATTTAACATATTTAACTAAATGGAGGAGATGATATGCTTAATTAGGTTCTCTAACTATTTGGGGGAGTGGATTTCAATTCCACTAGGTAATTATCAGCCTATACCTGAAATAGAAGTGTGTAATTGAGAAGATATGAAATCCTCGAGAACTATCCTGCATGAGAAACTTTCATGTACCTCACATAAGGTTAACGTTTAGCATATTTCCTGTGTTTCTTGAGGTATCCATAAAAGATATGGCAAGGCAAAAGGAAGAGGGAAATTCAACATAGATAAGGGGATTTGGATAGAACAGTAGAACTATCAAATAATCGCATTATGAAAAATGGTTTATAGCCACTGAGAGTTTCAACTACTTTGGCGCCTTTTCAGTTTGTGACGGATAATCAGAAATGTTCATGTATTGATACCAGATACTCTTTGGCAGAGAAAATAGTTCATCTTGTGCTTACTGTATAGGGTAAAATTAGTTTATAATAAATGATCGAATAAAAGCGTGGCACATGGAACTGAAGACAGGCAAAAGGCGAACCAAGTAATAGACAGTATCGGGGACAACGGCTACAATTGATATCGGATAGACCCCGAAGGGAACATGGTCAACGGGAGCAGATCGAATATTTATCATCGGATAGCATTCAATGAAGAATATTCTCTGACATTAAATGGGCAACCGTTGCACAGAATATTTGCATTCATGGTCTGCCGTTACGTCTTCATTAATGGCTCATTTATTGTCATTTTTAAGTGGGACTTGATCCTAGGATCTTGTTTCCCTAGGTATAGCTATAAATAGCAGGCTCAGCAACTATTGTACGACACGAAATCTTTGACAAAACTTATGTTGTATTTCACTTTCACGCTCCATTAATCAATTTTATTGACTCTTTTACATTGCTATCATTTCTGTCTTCGGAAACACTGCTTTCGGAGCCAAACTTGTCATCTTCTTCAACTTTAATCGCTAAGTCTTACTTTTAATCTTATTTATTTACCATTTTTGGATCAAATTTGTTCGCTTGTCTATAGACCACGTAACAAATTCAACTGTACCGTTTTACGGGTAAACACTTGCCAGCCTATACACACTAAATAAGAGTTATAAGATTTTGCTGATTATGTTACTTGCAGGTGTACTCTGCCACAAGTTCAACTTCTGAATTTTGAAGTTGCCCCTGTTTTGATTTTACAAGTGAACCCAACCAGCGAAGACTGCACTGTGAAGATGTTGTCTTGCAAGGTAAGGCTCCTAAAGATTGCGAAGGTAATAAGCATAGATTGTCTGCTTCAAGTATAGTATCCCTGATTCTGGAAGCATCGCCAACCTAAGGAAGCAGTATCTGTGACTGCTGTTCAATGCGTCTTTCTTCTAGACCAAGAATCTTCCAAAGTTTCAATCTAGTTGAATTGTTTCATGAGCTAGCTAAACGCCTGGAGATGTTTAGTTGTCTGAAAATGAAATTATGCTGTGTGATCGCCAGTTAATATAGTTGCTATGAGGAGTAAAATATTCGCAGTTGCAGCTACTGCTTTTAATCTAGTTAGTACCATCGGAGAAGAATTTTATCTGGAGTGATATAGAGAGGAGGAGATAAAAGAGTGTAGTTAAGGTATAATTTCCCAATCTTTGTACAAGCAAGAAAACAGTTTTCTTCTGGACATTAGCTTCTCCCACGTTTAACTTAACAATTCTTCTTTGTAAATGAGTCTTGCATATTCATCGACCTTCCTTTCGAATACACGTAATTCACTGAAGGAAAAAAATAAACCTGATAGCTTAAGATTTATCGCTAATATGTACAACCATCATCTGCTGAGATTCTATGTTTCCTAAATTAGTTATCGTTCAAGAAGTTGATATATAAGTGCCTAATGTTCATTGCAGTTTGAGGGTTCAGATTTGGTAGAGCAGCAGAATGACCACTTTTCAGGTATATCAAAACAAGATCAGAGCATGACATTGTTAACTTGCTTTTGAAACATACTTAGAATTTATAATTACATGTTTACACATGCAATTTTGTTAACTTGCAGCATCAATGGTTAACTGTATAACGTGGGAAACAGTTGGATCTCAGCCTTTCCTAAATGTTGATGTGAAATTAAATATCTCTCTTGAGGTTATTCTCCCTCTCTTTCCTTAGAATGTTTTATGCTTATTCTCATGCCAAATTTCCTATGACATGTAGGAAAATTTCTCAGAAAGAAAAGGCTACCCTATTTAACATTATCACTTTAGCAGTACTGATTTTTCTTCTTAGAATTTCTCCAGGACAGTCTCAATATGAATTTTGCAAGTGTTATTCTTCATTCTGAAGGCTGCGTACAATAGACCCTTGTGGTCCGGCCCTTCCCCGGACCTCACGCATAGCGGGAGCTTAGTGCACCGGGCTGCCCTTTTTTTATTCTTCATTCCGAGTTTTGACAGCATCGCTTGCAAATAATATGATTACAGTCATGGAGTTGATATGGGGAACGGGCAGAGGCGAATTTAGGATTTAAGTTCTATGGGTTTAACCTTAATATTATGGGTTCAGACCTACTATTTTTTGCAATTTTAGTGAATTTTTATACATAAATTTATCCTCTGCGTTGAAAGTATTGGGTTCAGATGAACCCGGTGTTCGAGTGCTACATCCACCATTGGGAAGAGATGAGGGGTTAAAGGAGTACAAGGTTGAAGGTAGACAGCATGAATATGCTCGTGCATGTTTACATACATGCAGCAAGGGATAAAGAGAGCCACTTCCTTGTCCTAATATCTGACGTACGGTATAAAACCTTTTCCTACACTAGAATCATAGCTGCCTTTCAGTTCTCATTGCTTATTTACACCTTTGGAACAGTTGGAAAAAAGTACTTTTAGCATGTCATCCATAAAACAGTCAGAAAATTGAAGCCTTATTATCAAGAATGTTAGATTGATAGCACATTATACAGGGGTGGAGGGACAAGCCGAACTACGGGTTCGGCATGTAGTTCGGCTGAACTCAGTAGCTTTTTCTCAAACAATGTATTTAGTGTTTAAAATTCATCGAATATGTACAAATATTAAATTTAGAACCCAGTCACTAACACTTGGAGTCGTGTACTAAATTTCAGAACTCATAAGGTTGAAATCATGGCTCCGCCTCTGACATATGTTCTCATTTTTGACTTGTTAAGTCTAAACTGGAGTAGGCATGGACTTTTTAACCGTGCTCCTTGTAAACTTCCAATTTACAATTTTCATATCACAGATCCATCTGATTGTAGACTTGTAGTTAGTTATAGTAACACCAGCATGTGATATGCGGGATATAACCAGATTTGATGGGTCATGAATGATCTATCAATAATCTTCAGACTGTTGTTCCACTCCACAGAACTGAGGTCTAAATGTATTTGAATGAGTAGATTCTTTTAGTGAAACTTATTGTTAATCAGAGATATATTTCCTTTGAATCTCTACAACATTCCAGTACAATTATCATATTGACAAGAAAAATTTCTTGTATATTATGATCCTCTCAATGGAATTTGTCACCTTAGATTGTATTTGCAGATATATACCATGCCATTTACCATGCTGCCTACTTCTGCTGTTGAGAGTCCCGGTAACTTGTGAGTCTATTGCTAAATTTTCTTTACTCTCTGTGATCACAAATAGTTTTAGAAACATAAATTGCAATGTAAATTAGATATTAACCAAACTCTGTTCATTGACATGTGTGTTTTACTGTACCCGGATTTTTCTTAGAGTAAGGACCATATCAAAGTAAACAATCGGAGTGTCATACAAGGTCTTTGCTCTGATTTAGACATGAAACCTTTTGCACCAAGCTTGGTCCATCTCATTTGAACCTAAATACATCTGCATGTTTCCATTTGCCAAGTTCTATCGATAATTCCTTCACTCCAGAAGTTAAGGTGATCATGACTAGTTAGCAGTGACACTTTTTCTTGATCATTTCAGCATATAAATGAACATAGACGTCTTCATAGAGCTGTTACTTGCTGTAAGGGTGACAAATTCCCGCAATAAACTTTTCATGGTATCGACCTCGTGGAACAGCCATTTCCATTAGATAGATTCCTTGTAAAAGTGCTTTATACAGCATAACTTAAATTTGATATTAAATGTCTTGATGATTCTTTTTATGGGACTTGTCGCTACGGATTGAAAAATCTTTATCATTGTGAAAACATAGTTCTGCAGACAATCAAATAGTTTCAAAATGAAATGATATTTCTATCGTAAAAAATAGAAATGACCCTCACTATTTTTATACTCATTAGTCATCTTTAAGAATTCTGAAATACCTATTTCTGTAACTTTTGTATTTCATCTCAAACGAACTATGTTTCACACAGAATGATGCAGGCTTTAGTGGACAGGCTAGTGCCGTTGCTTTTGCAACAACTGCTTCAAGATTATGACAACTGGGTTCAGCAACATCAGAAATCTCTGTCGTGAATCCAACTCCTTTGTACCTGAGTAAGTTAACTACATTTATGGCTTGGTGAGGAAAATATAATGAAAATCCATCTAGCTACAATACTCTATGTGAGCCCATTTGCTCCATCCTTGGTGGGTAAGTTTAGCCATCCGGAAAACTGTACTTGTGGGTTGTTGGCTTGTCGCAAGCTTTCAACTGGGTGGTGGACTAGTCTAGGTGCGCACAAGCTGGTTCGGACATCATCATATCTAAAAAGTGTATGAAATTCCATCCTTCCATGGTTCAAGTGTAAGCTGCCTATTTGATGCTCATTTCTTTGTGCAAAATATCAATCTCAAAAATACCATCATCTTTAGTGATATCAATTCATTCAAGTCTCTCAGGTCGCCGGTGTCTGAAGTCATCGTAAGCTTGCTACATGCTAACATGTTTTCTACTCAAGTTCTTATCAGTCAAAAGCAAACCATGTTCTCCTCTGTTTAATCCTTCGCAAAAGGACCATTAACCGTAAGGAGATTAGTGTTGGTAAGGGGATTAAGGAACAACAGCAACACATGTTCAACACTAAGAATGCTGTTCATGGTAAATGAGAGTAGTAAAGGTTGCAACACGTGATTTTTCTGGGGCTGCGGCTGACCGCTTATCTTGGCAACACAGCCCATATAGTTTTTGTCATACTAAATTATCTTTCATTTTTTCCCCTATCATTGTTCTGAGGCGGAGTCAGATGCAATGGTACCGGTTCATTTGAACTTAAGTTTTTTTTTTTTTTTAAACCGAGTAATTTCGAGCAAAGCATAACTATATGGTTGAAATTTTACTAAAGTTGAAACAAATAGTGAATACGAAATCAAAATTTAAAAATATAATGAATCCAAAAATAATAACCTTAAATGATATTGAACCTATAGAACTGAAATCTTACATCCGCATTTTCTTATTGTCCTGGCGAACAAGAAGTATTCCATTTTATAAATAGGTCTCATGTTTGATGCATTTCTGCTCTCTCCGTATTATTCTTATATGGTCAGTATTAATAAGTAAATAAAAAAGTAGACTTTTTTTTAAAAATACAATTTACGCCATTAGGTCCTTGTATTGCTAACCAAAATTATAGCATAACAGAGGAGGGCATCAACCTAGTCTCTGTTCAAAAAAACTAAAATAAAATAAAATAAAGAAAAGACAACCAGGGTCGTATACAAGTACAAAGATCCACAATCTAAGTTATAAACACTCCTATGATCCTATACAAGATTAGTACCCTTGTACATCCAATTTATCCAAGACAAACCAGTAACAAAAACAAAAACTTATGACAACATGTTCCTCCTTTGCTTATGTCTTATTGAAGCCATTTGAGCCTTGTCCATCAAATAGGGTCTAGCGGCACACCTGGGAAGATCTTTAGGATTGAGGAAAATGGATTCATTCTCCTCAATGCCCTATTTAGCAAGAGCATCTGCTACTTGATTAGCTTCACGGAAACAATGTTGGATCTCAAAATTCACATGTTGAAGTAGTTGTTTAGTATCCAAAATTATATTATGCATTTGTCATGCTAAGCTTGCGTTCCCTTTAATCATATTGATTACTACCATAGAGTCACATTCAAGGATGATGTTTTGGAAACCCCGTGAAATACACCACTTCACCCCATCCATGCTGCCTTTGCCTCCGCCAAATTGCTACTGCCCCTTCCCATGTTATATGCAAAAGCCAATATCAAATTGCCTTCAGAGTCTCTACTACTGCTGCACCATGACCTTAAAGACTATTCATCCTTCATATAGTCTGTTTTCAAAATAATTCCTCTATCTCACATTAATTGTTCTAAGTTGATTTCGGCAGTCAAAACTATTAAGCTTGAGTTTAAATTAGAGGAATTTTCTTAATACGCTATATTTTAGAGCCTAGTAACTATAGTTTGCCTAGTTATCTTTTGTAGCTACTGTTCAATTGTTATCAGCCTGTATCACTTGTATTCAAACGAGCACCGAATACAATCTGTGTCAACTATATTCGTTCGCACACATTGTATTCATTCGCGCAACGAATATATCATATATCAACTGTAACCAAGGCGAAATACAAGGGTGTATACAAAGGATACAACCCGGATCGATCGTATTCGTTCGTGCAACAAATACAACCAAGGCCTCCGCTAATTAAGCATAAGCTCTAACCAATTGAGCTCTTGTTTCAGTTCATTAATCTCTTGTTTCATCTCCGCTAATTAAGCATAAGCTCTAACCAATTGAGCTCTTGTTTCAGTTCATTAATCTCTTGTTTCATGTATACAGTATATATGTTTGATGTGTCAGCGTAATTTTTCCATTTACACGCTGAATGCCTTTTTTCCTTTTGAACTAAAACTTAACGATCTGATAGGCATTTATCCTACTTTAATGAGTGTCTACTATAATGTCATATAGCTTTGGACAAGTCTCAGTTCAAAAATATCATAAAGACCCAGATGACAATTAAAACAAACAATTGAGCACTGACGAACCCCTCAACTGCAAACCCAATTTTTTGGACAAGAGAAAAGCACGAATAGCCAAGCCTCCTAAAAGCTCAACTGATAATTAAAAAAGAACATATATAGAAATGGTAAGATCTTTGAGGCTGCCAAACAAAGGTAATGACTGCCTATAACTTGAATGCAGCAAGAATGTAACGCAGGAAATGCAAGAAACAAATTCATTCAGCTATGGCACATATGTGCCCAATAGCTGAGAATTGAGGTAAACCGATGGCAAAGTCATCGCCCTCATTAATAGAAGAGCTCATGCACATCAATAAAATCTTCACAATTACTTGTCCAAAAAATAAAAATAGAAGAACTGATGCGTATACTAAAGCTAGTGCTAGACCTGCACGTATGCATATCTTCCATTCCTCGACGCCTTTAGCAGAATATATTTTCCAATTCCGCTCCAAAAAAAGCCCGAGCTTTAAGGTTTTTCAAATCAGTATTCGAAGCAACACGCTTGGGAAGGTAACAAATTCACCGTAAGGAAATAAATGCATACTGTAAATCATAAAAGAGTTAAAAGAATGGCAATAGAAGAGGAATTGTTACTTATGGTTAGCCCCAAGGTTTCACATATTGATTTTGATGATAACAAACCAACTAAGTTTTAATCAAAGAACATTTACTTGTGGTAAATTTATTTTTGCACGGGTTTATTCAGTAGAAAAAGATTTGGTCGGACTTTGGTTATAGAAGAAATAATGAAATCATGGAGTTGCATGAAAATCTATGGACAAGAATAGAAGTCTTGCAATTAAAGAAATAAGCAAGGATGGAAAGAGGACAAGTCTGTTGAAAATCAAGGAAGAAGAAATCACAAAGGAATCTGGAACGAGACTACAAGGAAGTGCTTTTATTAAGGATTTCTAGCTTGCTAAAATCTTGGCCAGAATATTTTGCAAGAAGACTTGAAGTAATATTGATCACACCAAAGAAGGAAGTTTACATGCTGGATGAAGAAAATTCAATACAAAAAAGATTTTTATATACAACAATCATGAATAATATTGAAGATATCCAAGGTTGATTCTTTACTACAGGAAGGACCATGATTTTGTAGAGTATCAAGCACATAAACCTCAAGTCCAAAAAGGGATCCACAAATCAAGCCAGTAAAAGATCCAAGTTCAAGAAAGATACATGTTACCAGATTCTAAATAATACAAATGAAGATCCAGTAGAAGGAAGAGGTCTTGAACTTCTATTGGTCATCTAAATAAAAGCTAAAGTTTGTACAACCAGAAACCTGTCATAAGAAGAAGATTTTGGAGTTATTTTCGAGGAACTCTATCGAGCAAATGATGTCTAGGT
This sequence comes from Nicotiana tabacum, assembly GCF_000715075.1. NCBI lineage: Eukaryota > Viridiplantae > Streptophyta > Magnoliopsida > Solanales > Solanaceae > Nicotiana > Nicotiana tabacum. Next base: position 79,849,293 of record NC_134102.1, read on the forward strand.
TCAATGATAGATCAGGAAATGTGAGAGTTTGGACAAACAATGAAGATGCATCCAACAAGAATAAATCTTGATTGGTACTTCGCCAAAGAAGGAAAGATTCAAATCTAAAGGGAGATTGGTACTACAATGAAAAAGGAATGAATATAAATGAAATAAAAAAATCCAACCTGTTGGAAGTACCAAGAATATAAAGGCAATTGTAATATGCCTTATAGAAGTCACGTGCATATATCTACGTATGAAGACTTGATGACTTACCTGGAAAGAATCTTTTATAAAAAGGCATTAAATAATATGGCCTTGATTTTTGGAATTGTAAAGAAAAATATCTCAAATCTATGTGAGATCAAATCTGTACAAAATGGCTTGCAGTATATGTAAAGATCTCTTTGATAAAAGGAAAGTAGGTTGATAATCTTGTATTTAAAGAAATTATATTATTTGAAGGGAAAAAAAATCTAGAACCAAGTTTCTTATTGTTGTAGTGGTTGTATATCTTGATAGAATCTTAGTATTTGTACTTATCATGTCAGACTAATCAAATTTCCAAAAAGAAAGAGAAGAAAGATAATTTTACTGAACCCTTGTTTCTCAAAAAATTTCTAGGATCACATATTGGTCCTTGGATTTGAATATGGCTGGTGATCAATTTGCTAGGTATTATATCTGGTTGAATCAGTGCAAAGTTATAAATCTTTCTGATAGTTCCTTGAGATGCTCAGATAAAAAAAAAAAGTGTTTTTGAATGAGAAAACTTTCTGCCTGAAACAAGTTGAGAGCTCACTACAAAAAAATTGCTAAATTGTGGCGATTAATTTATGGGAGTTATAAAAACTCCCACTATACATTTGTTTTGTGGCGTTTGCGTCAACCCCTACAAAATAAATTTTTTTGTGATAGTTTATTTGTGGGGGTGTAAAAGACCTCCACTATATTTTCAATTTATGGCGTTTGTTCTAACTTTCACAAAATTATTCGTATTGTGACAGTTTTATTGTGGAAGTTTCTGATACCTCCAGAAATGCAAATTTAATTGTCTGCAAAATCTTTGCCATTCGGTACAAATTGGAGGCCACTAACTCATGCAATATTTAGTCATTTTTTCTACCATCTTTTGAAAATATAATCAAATTGCACATTTTAGTTAAATTTCTACAAGTTGATGCAATTTATGCCAATTTTTAACCCTTGCCATTTTTTGTCTTTTCCCCAACATTCTACCCCTACAAAAAGTAGATACAAAAACGGAGGTTTTCCATTATCTCCATATATTAGTTATTAGTTTTTCTTTATTGTCTTCTGACATTTTTTTATTTTGTATATTCATCTTTAGCTAATGAAGGATTGAAATACCCCGATAAATAATTTAGCCACAAGTAAAAAAATCAATAAAGGCTATATAGAAATTTTTTTATCAAACTAGATAGAGAACGAGGATTTTTATTCACTTATAAATTTTTGAATATCTCTATATCGAAGCTGTCACGACCCAATTCCACCTATAGGTCGTGATGGCGCCCAACACTACAGCTAGGCAAACCAACTAATAAATTAAACATATATCGATTATTTTCAGAATATTTTTTCCAAGAAGTTTTATTATTTTATTAGCAGTCTTAAAGAAAATGAAAAGTTACCGATAAATTTAAATTCAAAAATAATAATAAGACACCAAATTCTACCAATGTGTGTGCCAAGACCTGGTGTCACAAGTGTATGACATCTAGCAGATTATACAAAACTCCAAATACTGTCTGAAATAAAAATAGACAGAATGCAAAAAAATACAAGGAGATGCACTAGTAGCTGCAGGACGGCTCAGAAAGGCAGCTCACCACTATGCCTATGGATAACGAGGATGTGCGATGATAGGTCCTCCACTAGTACATGTCTCTGATCCTGAACAAAAAGTGTAGCAAATGTAGTATGAGTACGTAAACAACGTGTACCTAATAAATATCAAGTCTAATCTCGAAGTGGCAGAGACGAGATGGTCAACTTTGACACGCACTAAGGGTCAACGATAATAAATAGAATAAAATAAAATTTATTTAATTCATCATGATTCACAGAGTTAACAATAATTTTACTAAATCAGCAGGAATAATTAAATTCTTCCAATTTCAACAACTTCCAAACCATTTAATAAATCCACAAGCTGCAAATTAAAAACATCGTAAAATCGTGTATTTATTATTATTACTAAGCACGATTTCTGCCGAGGTCGTACATCCCGATCCAGAGTGTCGTGTACACTGCCGAGGGACGTGCGACACGATCCATAGATGCATCTATCCTGCCGAGGCATTCGGCGCGCTCCACAAGAAAGGAGGATATTTTCTTATGTGCCTCCGGAAGGAAAGTATATAAAGGAAAGTATATTTATTATAAGATCAATTCGAGAGGTTTAACAATTAATTACTTTAAACAGAAAATTAAACATATGAGATTTTCATCTTTCAATATCTTCCCTAACAATTCATATATATATATATATATATATATATATATATATATATATATATATATATATATATATGTGTGTGTGTGTGTGTGTGTGTGTGTGTGTGTGTGTGTGTGTGTGTGTGTGTGTGTGTGTGTGTGTGTGTGTGTGTGTGTGTGTGTGTGTGCTTTACCCAAGTAATTCATGCTTTGAGTCATAAACTACCCGGACTTTAATATTTATAGTAGCTACACACGGACTCTCGTCACCTCGTGCGTACGTAGCCTCCAAAATTAACAACATTTATTATTTTTAATCACCTATGGGGTAATTTCTCTCTCACAAGATTAGACAAGAGACTTACTTCAATTTGCTTCAATTTAATCCACTAGAAGGCCCTTTCCACGATCATCCAACTATGTCTGGCTCGAATCTAGGCAAAATAAATTCGATACAATCACTAAAAAATATAATAATCAATTTCATAAGAAAATACTATATTTTTCAATGAAATCCGAAATTAACTCAAAAATCGTCTGTGGGGCCCGTGAACGCAATCCATTATTCGCGAACGCGGAGAAAAAATATTGCCTGCTTTAGTTTTCCCTTCGCAAACGCGAGACCTCTCTCGCGAACGCGAAGAAGGAAACCAGAACTGGAAAATTTGGTTTCTCAAATTTAGCTCCGGGCGGTCCGAAACACACCCGAGCCACTCGGGACCCCGTCCAAAGGCACCAAAAAGTCTGTAATTATAATACGAACCTACTAGAACTCTCAAAATGAGTAAAACGACAACAAATCCACGAATCACACCCCAAAATCAAATGGGATCAAATTTTGAACTTCAAGTTTTCCAAATTCTCCGAATGCGCCAAATCATACTTAGACAACTTGGAATGACACCAAATTTTGTGTGCAAGTCTTAAATCACCATACGGAACTATTTCCAAACTCGAAATTCCAAACGGACTTCAATTACTCAAAAACCTACTCCAACCCAAATTTAAAGAACTTTAAACCTTCAAATAATTGATTTTTACTATTACGTGCCAAAACGCTCCCGGATTATCCAAAACCCGATCCGAACATACGCCCAAGTCCAGAATCATCATACGAACCTATTGGAACCCTCAAATCCTGATTCCGGGGTCGTTTGCTCAAAATGTTGATCGAAATCAAACTTGGCCTTTTAAGGCCAACTTAAAGAACCAAGTGTTCCGATTTCAACCCGAATACTTCCAAATTCCCCCGCAAGTCATAAATCAATAAAAATACATACGCAGAGTTTTATTTTAGAGAACGGGGTTCTAAAAGTTAAAATGACCGGTTGGGTCATTACAGAAGCTACATCTCCACCTTAGAAATTATGTAGTTACACCCCTTTTTACACAAATAGCCGTTCATATTCTTTGTTTAAGTACAAGTAAAAAATTCAACAACGGCTATATGGAAGAAATTTATCAAACTAGAGAAAAAATATGGTAGGAGGCTTTTTTTATTTATTTATAAATTTTTGAATCTCTCTACACCGATGATACCTCTCCACCTTAGAAATTCTGTAGCTACATCCCTATTTATAATACTACAAACTAAATTTGACTGGAATTTAGAAAATCTATTCCTACATGATTCCGATCGTGAATACTAATTAGACAAAATTAAATAAACTAACAAATATCATAGACAATTTAGGAATAATAATTAATCTTATTTTAATTTTCAACTTCTAAAAACTCAAAGGCATTTTTTTCCTCTCTTTATTTGTCACTTATCAATATTAAGATATTGATTTTATTGTGGATGAATTTTTTTCACAATTATGAAGAATATGACACCAGTAGCTAAATAGTAGAATGTTAAACCTCTTTATAATAGCCTCATATGTCCATATATTTTGCCCTATTATAACGATTAGTTGTTATACACCTATATTAACATTTAAAATTTAGATCTTATTTGGTTGTTATAAACAAAATTACCCAAAAATAGTTTTTTCAATTTTTTTATATTTAAAAGATAAAAATATATTTAGATTTAACATCTAAAAAGATATTCATATTTCATTAATTAAAATTTTAAATAATTAGTACGATATTAATACATCCGTAACTAGTTGTTACATTTATTTTATCTAGGGATTTTAGCAATTTTATTATGTTCAAATATATTATTTTTATTGTTGGAAAAATACTTAAATTTCTCAAAAACTTATTTGTTGCCTTAATTTTCCTTTTTTTTTTTGCTCGAAAAGTAAACGCGGTAAGTTCTCCCTCCTTTTTCAAAAAATTTCGCGAATCTTTCTGTCACGACCCAAAAACCTAACTTGTCGTGATGGCGCCTATCGTGGAACTAGGCAAGCCAACTCATTTCCAAAGTAAAACGATAATTTCATTTTAAAGATAATTTCAAGGTTATTTAACATAAAACCTCCAAATTAAAGAGTTTAAATCAAAGAAAAACAGAAGTACGGAAAAGAAAAGCCCGACATCGGGGTGTCACTAGTCATGAGCATCTACTACGATATGTCTAACAGCGTCAAGGCTAACTCAGCCTGGAAAATACCTAAATACAACTAGAGGAAGACAAGAGGGAGAAGAGCAGGGGCTGCGATCGCCAAACAACTACCTTGCAATCTTCAAGAAAATATGCAACCAGAACACTCAATAACCGCTACCGTGTCCAGCCACACCTGAGTCTGCACACAAGGTGCAGGGAGTAACGTGAGTACGCCAACTCAGTAAGTAACAACAATAAATAAAGACTGAGCAGTAGTGACGAGCAATAAAACATATAACGTTCATATCAGGAAATCTCAGTAAAATACCACATGCTTTTAAAAATCACGATTTGAATCAAACATCTCGTTTAAACCCAGTTCCAGTAAAAAGAAAATCATTTAAAGACATCTTTCCAACAGTTTTTCAAACAAAGGCTCAATGCAAAGGTGAGCAAAAATGATGAAATCATAAACAGCCCCTCGGGCAAACCTCACAGTCACTCTTGCCACTCGGGCATACCTCACAATCACTCTTGCCACTCGGGCATACCTCACAATCACTCTTGCCACTCGGGCATACCTCACAGTCACTCATGCCTCCCAGTCACTCAGCACTCGGCACTCGGCACTCGCACTCAGTAGGTACCTGCGCTCACTGGGGGTGTGTACAGACTCCGGAGGGGATCCTTCATCCCAAGCGCTATAATCTGCACGGAAAACTCACGTGCGATAATAATAAAGTATGCTGCAGGCGGGAAGCCCCGATCCACACTCATCCTCACAAATCAGGCCCTCGGCCTCACTCAGGTATGCTGCAGGCGGGCAGCCCTGATCCACACTCATCCTCACAAGTCAGGCCCTCGACCTCACTCAGTCATAAGTATCTCAAGCCACTCGGGCATTTCAGTAAAAATAGGGCATTCGGCCCAAAATATTTATATGCATCAAAATAGAGTCATAAACTGAGTTATGCGGTAAACAAGCATAAACATGACTGAGTATAGATTTTCAATCGAAAATAATGAGAGGATGGTAAGAAACAGCCCCTAAGGGTTCAAACAGCATTGGCGCAAGGCCCAAACATGACATTCAGCCCAATTTACATAAATCTTTCTAAATCATATAGGTATCAATGGTTTCAACAAAGTATGAAACTTTACAGTTGCTACGGGGCGGACCAAGTCACAAATCCCCAACAGTGCACGCCCACACGCCCGTCACCTAGCATGTGCGTCACTAAAAATAGTAGAATGATACAAAATCCGGGGTTTCATACCCTCAGGACTAGATTTACAATCGTTACTTACCTCAATCCGAGCAATTCTTTATTCCAATAAGCCTTTTCCTCACGATTCGGCCTCCAAACGCCTTGAATCTTAGTCAAAATAATTCGATACAATCAACACGAGGTGTAGGAATCAATTCCATATGAAAATGCCAAATTTCACAAATAAATCCGAAATTCACTCAAAAATCAACAGTGGGGTCCATGTCTCGAAACCCAACAAAAGTTACAAAATATTAACGCCATTCAACTACGAGTCCAACCATACAAAATTTTCTAAATTCCGACTCCGATTCGGCCTTCAAACCCTCAAATCAATTTTTGAAACATTTCTATTCTAATCCCCCAAATCATGAAATAAGTGCTAGAAATAATGTTAGATTCATGAATAACGGACCAAATCAAGTTAAGATCACTTACCCCAGTCCAATTTGTGAAGTTTGCCTATGAAAATCGCCCAAACCGAGCTCCCAAACTATTTTTATGTCAAAAATGGCCAAAAGACCCGTTTATAGAGCCTCTGATGTTTTTGAGCGTCACAGGTAGCGTGGGGCGCTGCCTGTGGCGCACTTTCCAGTACCCTTAAATATCCCAGCGCCAGGGCTAGCGCCCCACGCTACCTTGGGCGCTCGCGGCGATGGAAAATCTTTTCCGATACGAAAATGGGCATAACTCTCTCATACAATGTCCGAATTCGACGATTCTTTTTGGTATGGCTCAGAAATTTCAATACGGATCTAATTCTTCAATCAAATATTAATTTGGAACTCATTTGCTTAATGTGATATCACTTATTCTCGAAGAAACGACGTCGAACGTTCTTGAAATGCCAAAATTAAATTTCGTTGACCACCCGAAATTCACCCGAGACCCTCGGGATCTCAACCAAATATACCAACAAGTCCTAAAATATTATATGGACTTACTCGGGGTCTCATATCATGTCAAACGATGCTAAAATTATAATTCACACCTCGGTTCGATCTTTTGAGTTTCCAAACTTTTCAATTTACAAATCTTGTGCCAAAACATGTTAAATGAATCCGGAATGACTTCAAATTTGGCACACAAGTCATAAATGACATAACGGAGCTATTTCAATTTCTAGAATCTGATTCCGACCCCGATATCAAAAAGTCAACCCCGTGGTCAAACTTCTCAAAAATTAAACTTTCAGCATTTCAAGCCTAATTCCTCTACGGACTTCCAAATAATATTCCATACACGCTCCTAAGTCTAAAATCACCATACGGAGCTATTGGAATCATCAAAATTCAAATCTGAGGCCGTTTATATATAGGTCCATATCAGGTTCACATTTCTAACTTAAAATTTTCAATTATGAGACTAAGTGTCTCATTTCACTCCGAGTTCCTTCCGGACTCGAACCATCTAACCCGATATAATATAATATTATTGAATAACACCAAAAGAAGTAGGAAAGGGGAAAACAGGGTTACAACTCTCGAAACGACCGGCCGGATCATTACACTTTCCCTCTTTTAATTCCATTATGCCTCTAGCCCTAGGTTTTCCCTTTTCAACACCTCGGCTGAAGTGCTTCTTCTCTAGTGCATTGCTTCCCTTCATATGCTCTCTATCTCAATTTTCTATCCATATTAGTTACATTTTGTAAGTATTATTCTTCATCTCAATTTATGGCTCCTGCTCTAATTTTTAAATCACGGATTATGTCTTTTGTGTTGCTCCATTGTTTCAATTTAAGTAATTTTTTATTAAGGTATTTTCAGGCTAGGAATACGATTTATTGGTATTGCATTGTGTCTTGGGAATTTCTGAAGTGAAGTATCCATTTGGGCGAATCAACTTCAGAATGTCGCTGCTCGTCTAAAGGTGATTTTTTTTCTTTTTTTCTTTTCCTCTTAATTTCATTTATTTTCTTTATCTCAATAGTAGTAGAATTTGGGTTTTTCAGTTGTAGTTATTGCTTGAACCAGTAATAAAACCCTTATGAACAATCTAGCTTGAAATTTATTCTCTTTTTTAAAGAGTGTTGTCATTCGAGGGAAGACCATTAGATATTTTGCTTCTGGCTACAAATTACTCAGTGTTGTAGTAAGAAGCTCCTTTATTTAACGCAAAGTTTTTTCCAGATTCCAATTAGAATTTAGTTCTGTTGTGTGATGTTGAAATTGATTGACCCATAAATTAATATAATATGGGAATTGGGAGAGCATAAATGCATTTTATTCTGCGGATTATTCAGTCAGGGAACTTGCTAATATTTTTCTCACTTCTACATTGAGGAATATCAAAACAGTACATGGTCTTCAATGAATGCATCTCTTTTACTTGCTATGGTGACAAATTTATTCTTCTCTAGCTCATACTTTAGTAGTTTAGTTTTTCACTTCCCTTAAAAAATAAATTACTGCAGATGAAAACTTCCTCTAGTAATATGTCTTGCATCATATCATTATTGCAGATGTGCACGTTTCTAAGAGTACTGGACATGGTGTAATTTCAAACCCGCTATCAAGTAAGTTGACTCATTTTATTGTAAAAACTAGCTTATCTACGGCTCGCATAAGTTTTTGAACTTATTTTATATATGCCTTCAAATTTGAATATTTCTAGCAGACAAAGATCATTAGGCAGGTAAATTATTTGCATGTTACTGATATTTTATTTATTTGGAAAAAGAAAATAAACTCCAACTTTCTATATAATTACTCGAGATTGAGGATGAAGGACATGAGCCTTACATCGAAGTATCTCAAGCATAAATATGGTGTACTACGTAGATGATGTTTTCAATTAAGGATAGAGTGCTTTATGTAAACCTAAAGCCAAGAGATTTGTATGATACATAAGAAGTTGTGAAAGATGAAGGTTATGAAAATGAGCCTTACTAAGAGTTAGGATATAACTAGTTACAGACCATCTAATTGATGATGTAGTCGAGGCAAATACTCCTACTTATTTAGCAACAAATACATACAAATCCGAATAAATATTTTATTTATTATGGTATTTTATCTAAAGGTAACAATATTGCATCTTTAAGTAGTGCTTATTTATTTCGTTTATAGGTATGTTTAGAGATGACATTCATATTTGGTTTAAAGGTATGTTCAGAAATGGTATTCACATTTGATTCACCTTATTTTTTATATCTTGTATTCGTATGTGTTCCCCATAAGAGGATCTCTTACTGTGGAGTAATTCTATGGACAAACTTTGATGAAGCCAACTTGATTGAATGCTAATCTATGCATATTTTAGTTTAACAGATTGATATGCTGTTATGATGGTATTTAGTGGTAAGTTATGCTTGTTAACTCATCTCCTAAATCTTTTCACATCTTTTCCCCAGGTCACATTAAGTAACTAAGAGTAATTTGTTATATATTTTCTTGTAGTTTTCGCGGATAATACAGCTACTAGTGGAATTCATGCCTTAAAAAAAGTTTTGCGCGTTTTAATTTGTTTCTTCTTTTGTTTGAAGTTGGATCCAACAGATTTTAACATGCTTGATTTGTTTAACTAACTACTCCTATTAGACCACTCCTATTTTATTCAGTTCATTTCTTCTACTTCAATTTTATAGTGTTATTAGCCTTCAGTTTCGATGCAAGTTTGTTAATCATTGGGATAGATTACAACTTATAATTTATTTGTTTGATTCTAATGTTAGAAAGCCTATATTGGTTAATTTATATTTTATTAGTTACATTATGATTTTCGTGAATATATGGCAAGAATTTATGCTATCAAGTAAAATAGTTTGTGGATGTAAGTGTTGTGATGATATCCAAGGAAATAGCTTTGTACTTTAGCTCTTATTCATGTGAGTATCTAACAATTTCAGTTCAATGCTATTGTTAGATCAAGTAACAGATTTACTTGTAAGAAGAATCAGACCTTTCGTTTATTTATATACCAAGATCTTCCTTTTAGCTTATTGGCAAAATTTTATTCCTTTATAAGTTTTTGATCAAAATTCTCTGTTTCAACATGTGATATGTAGAGTGAGCCTGCTTCATTCGGTGGATGTGAGAATATGATCAGGTGACAACAATACAAATCACCAAGCAAATACTTAGCACATCTGCATATTTATTTATTATGGACATCTGTAGAATGTATAATGTTTAAATTATCAAATATGTTTTTATAACTTTAGTGTGATATGAATTTGAATGTGTTGATGTTTGTTACTATAGATATTCTTAATGGAATGGATTTATGTTGTATGAGTTATTGAGTTTATTTGTTGAATCCTTGAATTAAAATTTTCCACTATTGTGGCAGTTATAAGCTGCCACTGATTATTTTTTTAAAAAGACTGAGATCAAATTGTGGGGATTTATAACCCCCTCACATTATTTTTTTAAAAATATTGAGATCATATTTTAGGTGTTACAAACCGTCGCTAATTGCCTTTAAAAACCGTCACAAATTAAAAATTTATATTGTGACGGTCGTCGTGGAGATTTTACAAAATTGCCATAGAAATGCTCGCGGCGAAGGTAACTGTGGCGTTTTTTGAAACCACCACAATTCATTTTGTAGGGGTCAAAAAATGCCACAAAACTTAAAAATACCCCCACAAAATGAGCCTTTTCTTGTAGTGGCTGTCGGAAGTACCTCAACCTTTTATTAACAATTGGCTCCGTGCATAAGGTACCTAAGCATGAAGCTATAATTTTCTTGAAGTGATAACATCTAAAACGAATCCTAGAAGTGCTCAGATGTTATAGTTTACCTACCTCTAAATTAATTATTTTGCAAAGCTTCCTAGTAGTGTGAGCCTTATCTTATTGTTAATTATTTCACTTTTCTTAATAATGTGCAACAACAATATATAAGGTAGCTTGCTTGATTCTATTTCTTAAATCCATGTTGATCGCATTTTTCGCTGTAGAATTCAATCCGATTTAGGGCGTACGTAACAGACATACACAGATTTTTCTTTGCGGTTTAAGTCATCATAACTGACGTAATATCAATTGGTTATTGTGATCCCTGCATTTTTCGTTACCCAAAATAGATCAGCTATGCTTCTGACCAATTGAATCTGCTTTAAAAGTATGGGAGCGCTCAGCTCTTAAAAAATGACTTCATATTATTTTTCTACTACCAGTCATAGGGTACGCGTGTACCTCATATTAATGAATATATTATTTTAAAAAATCACAAAAGGAAAATTTAAAAAATATCTTTGGGTTATAAAACAAAAAGTATTCTTGAAAATGATGAATATGATGAATGTTGATCACAAAGAAATCCTTCTTTATAAAGATCCTTAAGTATTTTATTCTTATTTCTAAAGACTTATGCGGGAATATCTTATGATATTTATAGTTATTTTCGTGACCTAATATTAAAAACAAGAAATTAACGCATAAATATTATTATCAAGATTCTTTAAACATTTATCAAGTAAAATCAATTTAAAAATTAAATCTTTTTTTCTCTTTAGAGATTTGAGAATGAAGAGGTTGTCCCTATAGCTCAAGGAAAAATTGGTAACTATAGTGTAAAATATAAAAAAGGACTGATATTGAGTTAATATTTTACAAAAAATAACTTAGAAATGTATTAAAGAGACATCCGAAGTTGTCGTTTGTTAAAATAAATTTAAAAATAGAAAAATAATTAATACATTCATTTAGAATACATAATATTGTCCTCTCCTATATATCTTATTATTGTTTCAAGTTCGTAATTTTACCGATTTGACTCTCAATATTATAATATAGTTAATTTTTTTCTAATTGTCTACATATTTTTAGCGCCAATCCTCTCCCTTATAAAAATAAATTTATGTACCCTACGGGTTCTTTTGGTTCACAAAAAAAAAAAAAACTTGTATTATAATGCGAAAATTATAATACGAAACTTAAATAAGAAACAAATATTTATTAGATATACTTTCGATTTATAAATATTTGGTCCATTGGATTAAAAATAAAAAATATGGAGTATAACATAAAAATTACATTTGATTTTTCCATATATAAAACTTGGATAAAATTTTATTTTTAACTTTAATATTGGTTTTCTTAAAGGATGTTGGAATAAGCGCTTTGGAGAAGGATATTTTGGTTATTTAATTATTTTATCCTGAGATAGCTAATTTTTAAATTATTATCCCACATAAATGTAGAATAAAAATAGTAGCTAAATAAGATTGTGGTATAACTATTCTTGCAATTTCTTATACCGAAAAATATTCAACCAAACATGTAATTGAATAATCTCACATTATATCTTAGGTTGTTTTCCTTCAATTGTGTCTAATATAAAATTTATTTTTTATTTTTAAAATTTTTACATATTTATTTATTTATTTATTTATTTGTAACTATTGAGTGTAATTTTTAAAATATTACACGTAAAATTGATGAAGAGAAAGTACTTAATTATTTGTTCTAATAGTTGAATTGTGATGACCCGATAGGTCATTTATAGTTTTAACCTTCATTTTTATGTTCTGAAGCCTCGACTAGCTCCGTTTAACCTTTCTCAATTTGCGTGCACAATCCGTGTCTTTTTTCGAAAGGTTTTTATGTGAAAATTTGATGAAAATATGAAATCGTGCCTTAAAATTTATTTAAGTTGACTTCGGTCAACGTTTTGAGCAAACAGACCCGGATCGATATTTTGACGGTCCCTGTGGATCCGTATCGTGATTTGGAACTTGGGCGTATGCCCAAAATCGAATTCGAAAGTCCCTAACTCGAATTATCGCCATTTGTTGAAAACTAGAAGTTTAAAGGTTTAAAGAAATTCCAAGTTTGACTTTATTGCTACCGGGTCCGAATTCAGATTCCGAAATTTTGTATAAGTTCATTATTATATTTATGACTTGTATGCAAATTTTGGTGCAAAACAAAATTGATTTGACGTGATTCGGACGTCCGGGTGTTAAAATAAAAGTTCTTAAGCTTCTTCGAAAAATTCATTGTGTTGGTATCCGATTCGTAGTTCTAGGTATTATTTCGGTATTTTGATCACGCGAGCGAGTTCGTATGATATTTTTAGACTTGTGTGCATGTTTGGTTTTGGGCCCGAGGGGCTCGGGTGAGTTTCGGATAGGCTACAGATATTGTTGAACTTAAGAAAATTTTGGTTTTGGCTTTTGCTGTCATCTGGTGTTTTCTTCTTCACGATCGCGAAGGTACTCCCGTGATCGCGAAGAGTAATATAGCCTGGGGGAGTTTTCCTTCATCGCGAACGCGATGGCATGTACGTGAACGCGAAGCCTTGGGGGGTTGCCCTTCGCGAACGCGGACAGCCTTTCGCGAACGCATAAGGTTAAGGACCAGGGGAAGGGGGATCAGTGTAATGATCCGACCGGTCGTTTTGAGTGTTGTAGCCCTATTCTCCCATTTACTGCTCATTTTATGCTTAATGGTTATTATGTGACTTGTCGGGGTAGTTGGTTCGGTTCTGGGGATGTTTCGAAATGAGTTGGGACACTTAGTCTCAAGATTGGAAGCTTAAGTTGAAAAGGTTGACCGGATGTTTACCTATGTGTAATTGGCTCCAGAATAGAGTTTTGATAATTTTGATAGCTCCGTAGGGTAATTTTGGACTTAGGAGTATGTCCGGATAGTGAATTGGAGGTCCGTAGTGGAATTTGGCTAGAAATAGCAAAAGTTGGAAAATTAGAAGTTTTGGAAATTGAGAATTTTGAGAGAGTTGAATTTGTGGTTATCGAGCTCGAATTTTGGTCCAGGGAGTTGGAGTAGGTCCGTTGTATCATTCATGACTTGTTTGCAAAATTTGAGGTCAATCGGACGTGATTTGATAGATTTCGGCATCGATTGTAGAAGTTGGAATTTCCTAATTTTCATTAGGCTTGAATTGAGGTGAGATTTGTATTTTTGATATTGTTTGATGTGATTTGAGGCCTCAACTAAGTTCGTATCGTATTTTATGACTTGTTGGTATATTTGGTTGAGATCCCTGGGGCCTCGGGTGGGTTTTGGATTGTTGACGGATCAAATTTTGGACTTCGAAGATTGCTAAAGTTTTTCTGGTGCACAGGTCTAGTTTCCTTATACGCGATCGCATGGACAGGTCCGCGATCGTGTAGACTTAATTGGGCAGCTGAAGTTTTTGTTCTACGCATTCGCGAGTGGAGGGATGTGATCGCGTAGTTGTGCGAAGCAGTGAATCGCGAACGTGTGGCTAAGGTCGCGATCGTGTTGAGTAAATGAGGTAGAAGCTGGGTCACGCGCATTTGTTCATCGCGAACGCGTGAAGTCGTTCGCGATCGCGTAAGTTTGAGGGCCAGTGCATCGCGTTCGCGTGGAGATTTTTGCGTTCGCATAAGGTTAATTTGTGGGGCAGCATAGTTGTGCTTTGAAATCGCGAAGCATTTTCCGCGATAGCGATTAAGGAGATCTGGGCAGTGCTTTGATTTTGGGAGCTCGGTTGGAGGCGATTCTTTGAGAGATTTTCAAGGGAATAATTGGGGTAAGTGATTCTTAATTAGTTTTGGTTAAATTCTATGATTATATACTTAATTTCACCATTTAATCAGTGGTTTGGGTTGAAAATTTGGGCAAAATGGAGAAAACTTCTTAGGCCGAATTTTGGAGATCTGCGCGAGATTTTGATATCGGATTTGAGTAATTTTGATATGGTTGGACTCGTGGTTGAATGTGTGTTCAGATTTTGTAACTTTCATCGGATTCTGAGACGTGGGCCTAGGGGTTGACCTTTGAGTTGACGTTTTTGACTTTTGATTAAGAACTTAGAATTTTTATATGGAATAGATTCTTTTAGCTCGTGTTGATTGTATCGAATTGGTTATGGCTAGATTCGGGGCATTTGGAGGCTGATTCGCGAGGCAGGGACTTGTTGGAGTAGAATTTTGCACTGCTTAAGGTAAGTAATACTTCTAAACTTGGTTCTGAGGGTATGAAACACCGAATTTTGTGTTATGTGATTGGTGTTGAGGTGACCAACATTTGGGCGTGCACCGTAGTAATTATGATTTAGTCGATTCCATGGAATTGTGTAGCTGTCTTATCTAGACATTATTACTATACTCTAAGTGTTAGACCACTTGAGTTGTGATTCATGCTAAAAAATATGTTTAGGCTATATGCTGGTACTATTGGGACCCACAGTGGTCGATATTTGCTGTTGAGTTATTTGCTTAATTGGTGTTATGTACTCAGTCGCATTTAGCACTGCATATCATATCTCGGCCTCCGTTACCGTATATTATCACATCTTGTATCATTGATTTGGGCTGCTTAGCATGAGTGTTGTGAGCCCGAGAGACTCGAGAGATTGATGACTGAGTGAGGCTGATGGCCTATTTGTGAGTGATATTTATGGGATCGGGCTGCACGCCGCAACAGATTTTACTAATTTATGCCAGGATTTGGCTTATTATAGCGCTTGGGCTGGACTTGCCCCTCTATAGAGTCTGCACACCCACAGTGAGCACAATTGATTTATTGGTTCATTTGCATTGGGATGGATCTGTCCTGGACTTATTTGCATTTGGGCTGGATCTGCCCTGTACAGTGATGAGTGATTAAGGGTGATGAGTGAGAATTGAGACAGTTAGGTTGAGTACACCAAGAGCGTGAGTACGCGAGGCTTTTATTGTGTTGCATCACATGCGATATGCATATTGGCATGTAGATATAGAGACGTCATATTCCTCATATCATATAGACTTGACATATTTTATCTGTTTTGAGTTTAATTGTTAAACTTGGAAGCATGCCTAGTTTCTTGTACCGTTACCTATAGATTATGAATTTATGAGATATTACTGTCATATTTTCCGTAAATTTCCATATTGTTAATTTTGTATGTGGGCTATAATGTTCGAGCCCGTCACTACTTTCAGTCCAAAGGTTAGATCTGTTACTTATTGAGTTGGTTGTACTCATGCTACACCATGCACTTCAGGTGCAGATCCATGTATTTCCGGGCACGGTGGTTGCTGATTCTCAGAGTTCACTCACTCAAAGATTACCGAGGTAGCTGCCCTGGCGTCCGCAGACCTTGACTCTCCTCCCCTATCCCTGTCACGACCCGAAATTCCCACCTTCGGGCCGTGATGGCGCCTAGCATTTCACTTTCTAGGCAAGCCAACGTTAGAATAATATTATCCATTTTTAAAATAATTTTAAATTTATGAATGACAAGGAAACAAATGTGGAAGCAAAGTTTGAAATATAGTGAAATAATCCATCAAACAACGGTGTCTAAATACCATCCCAGAATTGGTGTCACAAGTACACGAGCTTCTAGAATAAATACAAATAAAGGTCTGAATATTATAAAGCTGTCTGAAAATAAACACACAACTAAAGTACAATAGACGGGGACTTCAGAACTGCGGACGCCATGCAGTTATACCTCAAGTCTCCTCTGATAGCTGAAATCCGAGCAAGTCTATGGTACGCCACTGGGACCAACTCCAAAATCTGCACAAGAAGTGCAGAATGTAGTATCAGTACAACCGACCCCATATACTGGTAAGTGCTGAGCCTAACCTCGACGAAGTAGTGACGAGGCTAAGGCGGTTCACTTACATT
The DNA here is from genome assembly GCF_000715075.1 of Nicotiana tabacum. Classification (NCBI taxonomy): domain Eukaryota; kingdom Viridiplantae; phylum Streptophyta; class Magnoliopsida; order Solanales; family Solanaceae; genus Nicotiana; species Nicotiana tabacum. The sequence goes on from NC_134102.1 coordinate 79,866,059, forward strand.
AACATGTACGCAATATTGATAATAACAACAAATAATATAAATAAAATAGGTAATTCATTTATAATAATTGAAACCAACCCACCAGTCATAATCCATTATTATTTCAACCAATTCTGTTGCAGCGTGCAACCCGCTCTCACAATATATTCACATTCAGTTCTGTTGCGGCATGCAACCCGATCCTCCAATATTGACTTTTAATAAGTCTGTTGCGGCGTGCAAACCGATCCTTCAATTTTGACTTTTAATAAGTCTGTTGCGGCATGCAACCCGATCCTCCAATATTGACTTTTAATAAGTCTGTTGCGGCGTGCAACCCGATCCTCCAATATTGACTTTTAATAAGTCTGTTGCGGCGTGCAACCCGATCCTCCAATATATTCATTATAATCAATTATGTTACGGCGTGTAACCCGCTCCTCCAACATTTTTATTTACCAATTCTTAAAGAAGAAATTTTTCCAATAAAGGTAACAATTAATATAAAATTACGAGACAACAAGCATATAATAATTATGGTTTAGTTATGAAGCAAACAATGACAAATAGCAAATTATTATGAAAATTGGGGAGCAATTAGGCAGTTTAATATTTATTATGCTAAATGTCAAATAACAATTAAGGCACATAATTCAAATAGCATGTAACAATTAATGCAGGAATTTAAGAATTTATATTTGCAAATAATAAGAGAGAAATAATTATTATAATAATTAATTTACGATTAAAAATAATTTATGATTTTTCAAGTAAGCAGGCAAACAATTAATTTGACGACGTATAGACACTCGTCACCTCGCCTATACGTCGTTCATATGCAATTCACATAAAAAATAATTTAAGGGTTCTATTTCCTCAAGTCAAGGTTAACCCCGACACTTACCTCGCTTTGCAAATTTCAATCAATTATTCAACCACAACTTTTCCTTTTAAATATGCCTTCGAAAGCTTCAAATCTATTCACAAATAATTCAATATATTCAATACTAATTATAGGAATTAATTCCATATGTATTATAATTTTTCCGGATAAAAATTTAAAATTCATTAAAATATTCTGCAGTGGGACCCACATCTCAAATCCCAGAAAAACTCACGAAATCCGAACACCCGTTCCGATAAGAATTCAACCATACCAAATTTGTCCAATTCCAATATCAAATGGACCTTCAAATCTTAATTTTTCGTTTTTGGAAAGATTTACAAAAATTCCAATTTCTTCCATCTAAATCCGAAATAAATGATGAATATAGACATGGATTTGTGAAATATAATCACTATATGATAAAGAACACTTACCCAGTTCAAAGTCGTGAAAATCCCCCTTGAAATCGCCAAAATCCGAGACTCAAAACTCAAAAATGAGTAAAAATGGCTAAGACCCGATTTTATGTATTCTGCCCAGCATTTTCGCATCTGCGGTGCCTGGGCTCGCACATGCGAGCTCGCATCTGCGAAAACAATCTCGCATCTGAGAAAGGGGCTGCCAGGCGAGGTTCTGCATCTGCGGACAAAATGTCGCACAAGCGACGTCTGCTTCTGCGCAAAAGGGCCGCACCTGCGAAGGCCGCATCTGCGATGGAAGTCTCGCTTATGCGAGCTCGCACCTGCGGTCAAAATTCCGCAGGTGCGATTACATCAGAACTCAAAATTTCAGATTTTGTTTAAGTCCAATTCTTGTTCCGATTTCGATCTGTTTCACTCTCGGGGTATTCGGGACCCCGTTCGAATATACCAACAAGTCCCGTAGCATAATACGGACTGACTCGGGGTCTAAAATCACGTCAAACAACACTGAAATTACAATTCACACCCCGATTCAAACTTTGAGTTTTAAACTTTCAATTTGCAAATCTCGTGCCAAAACATATTAAATGAATCCGGAATGACTTCAAATTTGGAACACAAGTCATAAATGAAATAACGGAGCTGTTCAAATTTCCAGAATTCGATTTTGGCTCCAATATAAAAAAGTCAACCCCGTGGTCAAACATGGAATATTTAGCCTTTAAATTGCTAGTTCCGTTAAATGGTCATAACTTGAGTTAGGGACCTCCAAATTAATTTCCGGGCATACGCCCAAGGCCTAAATCACGATACGGAGCTACCGGAACTGTCAAAATGCTGATCTGGGTCCGTTTGCTAAAAATATTGACCAAAGTCAACTCACTTGAATTTTAAAGCTCTATTTCACATTTTAATTCATTTTTCACATGAAAACTTTCCAGAAAAGTTTACGGACTGCGCACACAAGTCGAGGAAGGATAAATGGTGCTTTTCGAGGTCTTAGAACACAGAATTACTTATTAAATTTAAAGATGATATTTTGGGTTATCACATTCTCTACCTCTAAAACAAGTTTTCGTCCTCGAACAGAGTTAGAAAAACAAAGTACCTAAGCTGGAGAAAAGGTGTGGATATTTACTCCGCATGTCCGACTCGGACTCCCAGGTAGATGCCTCTACCGACTGACCTCTCCATTGCACCCGAATTGAAGGATAACTCTTAGACCTCAACTGTCGCACCTGCCGGGCTAGAATAGCCACCGGCTCCTCCTCGTAAGTCAAATCTTTGTCCAATTGGTCTAAGCTGAAATCTAACACATGGGACGGATCACCATGATATTTCCGGAGCATAGACACATGGAACACCGGATGAACCGCTGATAAACTAGGTGGTAATGCAAGCTTGTAGGCTACTTCAGCCACCCTTTCAAGGATTTCAAAGGGTCCAATATACCTAGCGCTCAACTTGCCCTTCTTTCCGAACCTCGTTACACCTTTCATAGGTGAAACCCAGAGCAATATTCGTTCTCCAACCATGAATGCAATATCACGAACTTTACGGTTGGCATAACCCTTTTGCCTAGACTGAGCTGTGCGAAGTCGATCCTGAATAATCTTGACCTTATCCAAGGCATCCTGTACCAACTCGATACCCAACAACCGAGCCTCTCTCGATTCAAACCAACCAACTGGCGATCGTCATCACCTTCCGTATAATGCCTCATATGGAGCCATCTGAATGCTCGACTGGTAGCTATTATTATAAGCAAACTCCGCAAGTGGCAAGAAATGATCCCAACAACCTCCAAAGTCTATAACACAAGCGCGAAGCATATCTTCCAATATCTGAATAGTGCGCTCTGACTGTCCGTCTGTCTGTGGATGAAATGTTGTACTCAACTCCACCCGCGTGCCTAACTCACGCTGTATAGCCCTCCAAAAATATGAGGTAAACTGCGTACCTCGATCTAAAATAATAGATACGGGCACACCGTGAAGGCGGACAATCTCACAAATGTAAATTTCAGCTAACCTCTCTAAAGAATAGGTAACTGCCACTAGAATAAAATGGGCTGACTTAGTCAACCTGTCCACAATGACCCAAACTGTGTCAAATTTTCTCTAAGTCCGTGAGAGCCCAACAACAAAATCCATTGTGATACGCTCCCACTTCCACTCAGGAATTTCTAACTTTTAAAACAAACCACCAGGTCTCTGATGCTCATACCTAACTTGCTGACAATTTAGACACCGAGCTACATGTGCAACTATATCCTTTTTCATTCTCCTCCACCAATAATGTTGCCGCAAATCTTGATACATTTTGGCGGTACCTGGATGAATAGAATACCTGGAACTGTGTGCCTCTTCAATAATTAATTCACGAAGCTCATCTACATTAGGCACACAAATACGGCTCTGCATTCGCAGAATACCATCTTCCCCTACAGCAACCTCTTTGGCATCACCGTGCCACACCGTGTCCTTAAGGACAAGTAAGTGAGGATCATCATACTGCCTCTCTCTGATGCGCTCATATAAAGAAGACCGAGCGACTGTACAAGCTAGAACCCGACTGGGTTCTGAAACATCTAACCTCACGATCTGATTAGCCAAAGTCTGAACATCTACAGCTAATGGCCTCTCACAAACCGGAATATACGCAAGACTGCCCATACTCACAGCTTTTCTACTCAAAGCATCGGCCACCACATTGGCCTTTCCGGGGTGATACAAAATGGAGATATCATAGTCTTTCAATAACTCCAACCATCTTCTCTGCCTCAAATTAAGATCTTTTTGTTTGAACAGATACTGAAGGCTACGATGATCAGTAAATACCTCACACGAGACACCGTAGAGGTAATGCCTCCAAATCTTTAGCGCATGAACAATGGCTACCAATTCTAAATCATGAACAGGATAATTCTTCTCGTGAACTTTCAACTGCCGCGACGCATATGCAATTACCTTGCCATTTTGCATTAATAGTGTACCAAGCCCAATGTGAGATGCGTCACAATATACCGTATACGATCCTAAACCTGTGGGTAATACCAATACTGGTGCCGTAGTCAAAGCAGTCTTGAGCTTCTAAAAGCTCAACTCACACTCGTCTGACTATCTGAATGGAACACCCTTCTGGGTTAGTCTGGTCAAGATGCTTGCTATAGATGAAAATCCTTCCACGAACCGACGATAATAACCTGCCAAACCTAGGAAACTCCGTATCTCTGTAACCGAAGTAGGTCTAGGCCAATTCTGAATAGCCTCAATCTTCTTAGGATCTACCTTTATGCCTTCTGCCGATACAACATGTCCCAAAAAGGCAACTAAGTCTAACCAAAACTCACATTTTGAAAATTTGGCATATAACTAATTATTCTTCAAGGTGTGAAGCACACTTCGAAGATGCTGCTTATGCTCCTCTCGACTGCTGGAGTAAATCAAGATATCATCAATGAATACAACCACAAAAGAATTCAAATAAGGCTTGAACACCCGATTCATCAAATCCATAAATGCTGCTGGAGCATTTGTCAACCCAAATGACATCACTAGGAACTCGTAATGCCCATACCGAGTCCGAAAAGTTGTCTTAGGGACATCAGATGCCCTAATCTTCAACTGATGGTAACCAGATCTCAAATCAAATTTTGAAAATACCTTGGAACCCTGAAGCTGATCAAATAAGTCATCAATTCTTGGCAGCGGATATTTTAGTTTGATAGTGGACTTGTTCAACTGTCGATAATCTATACACATCCGCATCGAGCCATCTTTCTTCTTTACAAATAATACTGGTGCACCCCAGGGCGAGACACTAGGTCTAATGAATCCCTGATCAAGCAAGGCTTGTAACTGCTCTTTCAATTCTTTCAACTCTAGCGGGGCCATACGGTATGGTGGAATAGAAATGGGCTAAGTGCTTGGAGCCAAATCAATACAGAAGTCAATATCTCTGTCGGGTGGCATCCCTGGCAGATCTACAGGAAATACTTCTGAAAATTCACGAACAACTGGTACTGAGTCCATAGAAAAGACATCAACAATGGGATCGCGAATATAAGCCAAATAGGCTAGATATCCTTTCTCTACCATACGCCAAGCTTTCATATAAGAAATAATCCTGCTGGCAGAATGGCCAAGAGTTCCTTTCCACTCTAATTGAGGTAACCCCAGCATAGCTAGGGTCACTGTCTTGGCATGATAGTCCAATATACCATGATAAGGAGACAGCCAATCCATACCTAAGATGGCATCAAAATCTACCATATCAAGAAGTAAAAGATCCACACTAGTTTTAAGATTACCAATAGTAACCACACACGCACGGTAGACATGATCTACTACCACAGAGTCTCCCACCGGTATAGATACACATACAGAAGCACTCAGAGAATCACAAGGCACAACTAAATATAAAGCAAAATAAGAGGACACATAGGAATAAGTAGATCCTGGATCAAATAGAACTGAAGCATCTCTATGGCAAATTGGAATAATACCTGTGATCACAGCATCAGATGACTCGACCTTAGGCCTAGCTGGAAAAGCTTAAAATCAGGGTTGGGCCCCACCACTCTAAACTTCATCTCTGGGACGGCCTCTAACTGGCTGGCCTCCACCTCTAACGGTCGGACCTCCACCTATAATGGCCTGACCTCCACCTCTAACTGCCTGACCCCTACCTCTAGCTGGCTGAGCAGGCGGTGAAGCAACCGGTGCCGGTATGATGGAACGAGAATCTTGCCGAGATCTATTACTCGCCAATCTAGGGCAATACCTCCTGATGTGACCAATGTTTCCACACTCATAACACCCATCCTGATGTCGTGGCTGCTGAAGCTGAAGCTGACCCAGATGGGCCGGATAACCACTGTAGTAACTCTGGAGTGGTGGTGCACTGATAGGAGCTGAATGTGCACTGAATACTGGCTGCCCAGAGTAAGGCATAATAGGACCGTGACTCCCTGAAGCACCGGGAGATACATGAAGTGCTGAATGAAACGGTCTGGGAGGATGACCCCTACCAAAATTACCCCTGCCTCCAAACGAGGCACCACTGTAACCACCGAATTGACGAGGCCTCTTATCGGAACTCTGCCCTCTTTCCTATGCAAGAAGCATCTCAATCCTCCTTGTGACATTAGCAGCCGCCTGAAAAGAAATCTCACTTCCGGTCTCCTTGGCCATCTGAAGTCTGATAGGGTGAGTGAGTCCCTCAATGAACCTCCTCACTCTCTCTCCCTCTGTAGGTAGTAAAAGAAAAGCATGATGGGCCAAATCCACAAAACGGGACTCATACTGAGTAACAGTCACACTGCCCTGCTGTAGACGCTCGAATTGCTTGCGGAATTCCTCTCTCAGTGTGATAGGGAGGAACTTCTCCAGAAATTGTTGAGAGAACTGCTCCCAGGTAAGTGCAGGCGATCCGACTGGTCGGGTCAATGTGTAATCTCTCCACCACCTCTTGGCCATCTAGAATACAGCAAAATCAACTCCATTGGTCTCAACTATACCCATGTTTCGCAGCACCTTATGGCAACGTTCAAGATAATCCTATAGGTCCTCAGAAGGTGTACCACTGAAGTGAACTGGAAAGAGCTTAGTGAACTTATCCAGTCTCAATAAGGCCTCAAAAGACATGGCGGGCCTATCACCGGTCTGTGCCGTAATAACTGGCTGAACTACCCCAACTGGTGGGGCTACTGGAGCCTCATTCTGGGGAGCCATCTGCTCCGGGGCGGGAGTAGTGGGAGTTTGTGCTCCTACCCCAACCTGTGAGAAGGCCGGTGCCACTGAAAATGTACCATTCTGGGCCACACCCTCCATAAGACTCACCAATCGGACTAGATCGTCCTGAAGCACTGGAGTGGCTATGAATCCTTCTGGGACCTAAACTGGTCCAACTGGTACATTTTGAACTGGGACCTCCTCCTGAAGGTCTACCTGAGGTTCTATAATAGGTGCAGCTGCTCGAGCTCTGGACTGGGCTCTACCTCGGCCTCTGCCTCGTCCTCTAGCACGACCTCGGCCTCGACCTCTACCCCTGGCCATAGTTGCCACTGGGGGTTCTGGTCCCTGTCCATCGCTAGAGGTATTACGCATTTTCACCATCTGTGAGAGAATAAGAGTAGAATGGTTAAATCATCGATGATAGAATAAAATCGCATGACATAATAAGAAAGAAGTGATATTGTTCCTAAACTTCATAGCCTCTGAGAGATAAGTACAGACGTCTCCGTACCGATCCTTCAGACTCTACTAAGCTTGCTCGTGACTCGTGAGACCTATGTAACCTAGTGCTCTGATACCAACTGTCACGACCCAAAATTCCCACCTTCGGACCGTGATGGCGCCTAACATTTCACTTGCTAGGCAAGCCAACGTTAGAATAATATTATCCATTTTTAAAACAATTTAAAATTTATTAATAACAAAGAAACAAATGCAGAAGCAAAGTTTGAAATATAGTGAAATAATCCATCAAACAATGGTGTCGAAATACCATCCCAGAATTGGTGTAACAAGTGCACGAGCTTCTAGAATAAATACAAATAAAGGTCTGAATAATATAAAGCTGTCTGGAAATAAACACACAGGTAAAGTACAATAGACGGGGACTTCAGAACTGTGGACGCCATGCAGTTATACCTCAAGTCTCCTCTGATAGCTGAAATCCGAGCAAGTCTATGGTACGCCGCTGGGACCAACTCCAAAATCTGCACAAGAAGTGCAGAGTATAGTATCAGTACAACCGACCCTATGTACTGGTAAGTGCTGAGCCTAACCTCGATGAAGTAGTGACGAGGCTAAGGCGGTTCACTTACATTAACCTGTACGCAATATTAATAACAACAACAAATAATAGAAATAAATCAGGTAACTCATTTATAATAATTGAAGCCAACTCAGCAGTCATAATCCATTATTATTTCAACCAATTCTGTTGCAGCGTGCAACCCGCTCTCACAATATATTCACATTCAATTCTGTTGCAGCGTGCAACCCGCTCTCCCAATATTTTCCTTTTCAACCAATTCTGTTGCAGCGTGCAATCCGCTCTCACACTATATTTACATTCAATTCTATTGCGGCGTGCAACCCGCTCCTCCAACATATTCATTTTAATCAAGTCGGTTGCGGCGTGTAACCCGATCCTCCAATATTAACTTTTTAACAAGTCTGTTGCGGCATGCAACCCGATCCTCCAATATTGACTTTTAATAAGTCTGTTGCGGCGTGCAACCCGATCCTCCAATATTGACTTTTAATAAGTCTGTTGCGGCGTGCAACCCGATCCTCCAATATTGACTTTTAATAAGTCTGTTGCGGCGTGCAACCCGATCCTCCAATATATTCATTTACCAATTCTTATAGAAGAAAATTTTCCAATAAAGGTAACAATTAATATAAAATTATGAGACAACAAGCATACAATAATTATGGTTTAATTATGAAGCAAACAATGACAAATAGTAAACTATTATGGAAATCAGGGAGCAATTAGGTAGTTTAATATTTATTATGCTAAATGTCAAATAACAATTAGGGCACATAATTCAAATAGCATGTAACAATTAATGCAGAAATTTAAGAATTTATATTTGCAAAGAATAAGAGAGAAACAGTTATTTTAATAATTAATTTACGATTAAAAATAATTTATGATTTTTCAAGTAAGCAGGCAAACAATTAATTTAATGACGTATAGACACTCGTCACCTCGCCTATACGTCGTTCACATGCAATTCACATAACAAATAATTTAAGGATTCTATTTTCTTAAGTCAAGGTTAACCCCGACACTTACCTCGCTTTGCAAATTTCAATCAATTATTCAACCACATCTTTTCCTTTTAAATATGCCTTCGAAAGCTTCGAATCTATTCACAAATAATTCAATATATTCAATACTAATTATAGGAATTAATTCCATATGAATTATAATTTTTTTGGATAAAAATACGAAATTCATTAAAATATTCTGTAGTGGGACTCACGTCTCAAATCCCCGAAAAACTCACAAAATCCAAACACTCGTTCCGATACGAGTTCAACCATACCAAATTTGTCCAATTCCGATAGCAAATGGACATTCAAATCTTAATTTTTCGTTTTTGGAATGTTTTACAAAAATTCCAATTTATTCCATCTAAATCCAAAATAAATGATGAATATAGACATGGATTTGTGAAATACAATCACTATATGATAAAGAACACTTACCTAGTTCAAAGTCGTAAAAATCCCCTTTGAAATCGCCCAAATCCGAGACTCAAAACTCAAAAATGAGTAAAAATATCTAAGACCCGATTTTATATTTTTTGCCCAGCATTTTCGCATCTGCGGTGCCTGGGCTCACACATGCGAGCTCGCATCTGCGAGAAAAATCTTGCATCTGAGAAAGGGGCTGCCAGGCGAGGTTCCGCATCTGCGGACAAAATGTCGCACCTGCGACGGCCGCTTCTGCGCAAAAGGGCCGCACCTGCGAAGGCCGCATCTGCGATGGAAGTCTCGCTTCTGCGAGCTCGCACCTGCGGTCAAAATTCCGCACGTGCGATTACACAGAACTCAAAATTTCAGATATTGCTTAAGTCCAATTCTTGTTCCGATTTCGATCCGTTTCACTCTCGGGGTATTCGGGACCCTGTTCGAATATACCAACAAGTCTCGTAACATAATACGGACTGACTCGGGGTCTAAAATCACGTCAAACAACACTGAAATTACAATTCACACCCCGATTCCAACTTTGAGTTTTAAACTTTCAATTTGCAAATCTCGTGCCAAAACATATTAAATGAATCCGGAATGACTTTAAATTTGGCACACAAGTCATAAATGACATAACAGAGCTGTTCAAATTTCCAAAATCGGATTTCGGCTCCGATATTAAAAAGTCAACCCCGTGGTCAAACTTGGAATATTTAGCCTTTAAATTGTTAGTTCCGTTAAATGGTCATAACTTGAGTTAGGGACCTCCAAATTAAATTCCGGGCATACGCCCAAGTCCCAAATCACGATACGGAGCTACCGAAACTGTCAAAATAATGATCCAGGTCCGTTTGCTAAAATTGTTGACCAAAGTCAACTCACTTGAATTTTAAAGCTCTATTTCACATTTTAATTTATTTTTCACATGAAAACTTTCCAGAAAATTTTACGGGCTGCGCACGCAAGACGAGGAAGGATAAATGGTGCTTTTCGAGGTCTTAGAATACAGAATTACTTATTAAATTTAAATATGACATTATGGGTCATCACAATCCCTTAGTTTACTTGTTCAGTTTCTGCTATCTTAAACAACATATCAGACTTTGTATTTGTATAGATGCTCATGTACTTAGTGACACCATGATTTTGGAAAAACTTCTATATATCGAGTTGTGACGGTTTTTATCAGTTTCTGTATGATATCTTTACTTATTTTAACCTCTTTTAAGTATATTTTAAATTTGAAAGTGTTGGTATGTCTGAATTGTTGGTTGTCCTAGTATCATGATAGGCGCTATCATGATAGGTTGAGTTTTGGTTTATTACAATTAGTGATTTGCTCTACGCGATCGCGAGCATGGCTCGCGAACTGTACCTGTTGGACCAGCTCAGGTCCTGGAGGGGTTCATAGCCACTCTAGTACTTCAGAACGCTCTAGTCCATTTGGTGGGCCTTATGGAGAGTGTGGCCTAGATCGGTACCTTTCCGGAGGCACCAGCCGTCTCTCGGGTTGGGGGAGGAGCACAGACTACCGCTACTCACACCCCGGAGCAGGTAGCTCCCTAGTTTCAGATTTTAGCAGCCCCGCCAGTTGGGGTAGTTCAACCGGTTATTGCGGCACAGGGCGGTGATAGGCCCGCTTTATCTTCTGAGGCTATGTTGAGGTTGGATAATTTCACCAAGCTCTTCCCTGTTCATTTCAGTAGTGCATCATCTGAGGACCCACAAGATTTTCTAGACCGTTGCCACGAGGTAATGCGGAACATGGGTATAGTTGCGACCAATTGGGTCGATTTTGCTGCATTTCAGATGATTAGTTCCGCCCGAAGATAGTGGAGAGATTATATGTTGACTAGACCAGCTGGGTCGCCTGCACTTACCTGGGATTAGTTCTCACAACTATTTCTAGAGAATTTCATCCCTGTCACCCTGAGAGAGGATTAACGCAAGCAGTTCGAGCGACTTCAATAGGGTGGTATGACTGTCACCTAGTACGAGATTCGATTTGTGGATTTAGCTCGTTGTTCCACTATCTTGCTTCCTACTAAGAAGGAGCGGGTGCAGAGATTTATTGATGGTCTCACTTACACTATCAGGATTCAGATGGCCAAGGAGACAGAGAGTGATATTTCTTTTCATACAACCATTGATATTGCCAGATGTATCGAGTTGGTTCATGATCAGGAGAGGGGGCAGGTGTCAGATAAGAGGCCACGTCATTTTGTTAGTTTCAGCGGTGCCTCATTTGGAGGCAAGGTGCTTTTGGTAGAGGCCATCATTCCAAGCCATTTCATTCAGCGCTTCAAGCATATCACAGTGCTTCAGGGAGTCATGGTCCTTATGTGCCTTATTCTGGGCAGCCAGCCTACAGTGCACCATTAGCTCCTATCAGTGCGCCTCCGATTCAGAGTTATCACCGTGGTAATCCGGCCTATTCGTTTCAGTTTCAGCTTCAGTAGCCAGAACACCAGGATGGGTGTTTTGAGTGTGGGGGTATTGGGCACATCAGGAGGTATTGTCCGAGATTATTGGGCGGAATGCCACAATAGAGTTCTCGTGCCATGGTTCCGGGACCAGTTGCTCCACCACCCGCTCAGTCAACCAGGGGCAGGGGTCAGACAGCCAGAGGTGGGGTCAGGCCATTAAAGGTGGAGTTCAGGCGGTTAGAGGTTGGAGGCCAGCCATCTAGAGGTCATCCCAGAGATGTAGTTCAGAGCGGTTGGCCCCAGCCCCGATGTTATGCTTTCCCAACTAGGCCTGAGGCCGAGTCATCTAACGTTGTTATCACAGTTATTGTTCCCGTTTGCCATAGAGATGCCTCAGTTTTATTTTATCCGGGATCTACTTATTCTTATGTGTCATCCTATTTTGCTTCATATCTGGTTATGCCTCGTGATTCTGTGAGTGCTCCTGTGTATGTGTCCACGCTTGAGGGATATTCTATTGTTGTAGATCGTGTCTATCACTCGTGTGTGGTTACCATTGAGAGTCTTGAAACTAGTGCAAATCTTCTACTTCTTAATATGGTAGATTTTGATATCATCTTGGGTATGGATTGGCTGTACCTTATCATGCTATATTGGACTGTCACGCCAAGATGGTGACCTTAGCCACTCTAGCAACAGAGTTATTTCTTATGTGAAGGCTCGACGTATGGTCAAGAAGGGTGATTGCATACGCTTCGCGGCAGTTGAAGGTTCACGAGAAGAATTACCCTGTTCATGACCTAGAGTTGGCAGCCATTGTTCATGCGTTGAAGATTTGGATGCACTATCTTCACGGCATGTCATGTGAGTTATTAACCATTGGAGTCTTCAATATTTGTTCAAACAAAAGGATATTAATTTGAGGTAGATGTGGTGGTTGGAGCTATTAAAAGACTATGATATCACTATTTTGTATCATCCTAGGAAGGCCAATGTGGTGGGTGATACTTTGAGTAAAAAAGTTGTGAGTATGGGTAGCCTTGCGTATATCCCAGTTGGTGAGAGGCTGCTTGCTGCAGATGTTTAGGCTTTGGCCAATCAGTTCATGAGGTTACCCAGTCGTGTTTTAGCTTGCACAGTTGCTCGTTCTTCCTTGTATGAGTGCATCAGAGAGCGTCAGTATGATGATCCCCATTTGCTTGTCCTTAAGGACACGGTGCGGCATGGTGGTGCCGACCAGGTTACTATTTGAGATTATGGGGCTTTGAGGATGCATGGCCGTATTTGTGTTCCCAATGTGGATGGACTTCGTGAGTTGATTCTTGAGGAGACCCACAAGTCCCGGTATTCTATTCATCCGGGTGCCGCCAAGATGTATCAGGATTGGCGATAGCATTATTGGTGGAGGGGGATGAAGAAGAATATTGTTGCGTATGTAGCTCGGTTTCTAAATTGTCAGCAAGTAAAGTATGAGCATCAGAGGCTTGGTGGTTTGATTCAGAAGTTAGAGATTCCTGAGTAGAAGTGGGAGCGTATCACTATGGATTTTGTTGTTGGACTCCCACAGACTCAGAGGAAGTTCGACGTTGTGTGGGTCATTATGGACAGGATGACCAAGTCAGCACATTTCATTCCAGTGGCAGTTACCTATTCCTCAGAGCGGTTAGCAGAGATCTACATCCGCGAGATCGTCCATCTTCATGGTGTACCCGTGTCTATCATTTTTTATCGAGGTACGCAGTTCACCTTGCACTTATGGAGGGTAGTACAGTGTGAGTTGGGCACACAGGTTGAGTTGAGCATATCATTTCATTCCCATACGGATGGACACTCCAAGCGCACTATTCAGATATTGGAGGATATGCTTTGTGCTTGTGTTATGCACTTCGGGGGTTCTTGGGATCAGTTCTTGCCGCTTGCAGAGTTTGCTTACAATAAATACTACCAGTCTAGCATTCAGATGGCTCCCTATGAGGCATTGTATTGGAGGAGGTGCCATTCGCCAGTTGGATGGTTCGACTGGGGCATGCTCGGTTAGTGGGTAAAGATTTGGTACAGGATGCCTTGGATAAGGTCAAGATTATTCAGGATTGATTTCGCACCGCTCAGTCTAGGCAGAAGAGTTATGGCAAACGTAGAGTTCGTAATGTTTCATTCATGGCCGAAAAGAGGGTATTGCTTCGGGTTTCACCCATGAAGGGTGTGATGAGGTTCGGAAAGAAGGGCAAGTTGAGCCCTAGATATATCAGACCCTTTGAGATTTTTGAGAGAGTGGGTGGGGTGGCCTACAAGATCGCATTGCCACCCAGTTTATCAGCAGTCCATCATGTGTTCCATGTGTCCATGCTCCGTCATGGTGATCCGTCCCATGTGTTAGATTTCAGCTCGGTCCAATTGGACAAGGATTTGACTTATGAGGAAGAGCTGGTGGCTATTCTAGCGCGATAGGTCCGAAAGTTGAGGTCTAAGAGTTATCCTTCAGTTCGAGTGCAATGGAGAGGTCAGCTGATCGAGGCAGCCACTTGGGAGATCGAGTCGGACATGCGGCGTAGATATCCACACCTTTTCACTAGTCCAAGTACTTATCTATATCCGTTCGAGGACGAACGTTTATTTTAGAGGTGGAGAATGTGATGACCTGATAGAACCTTCATTTTTGTATTCCTAAACATCGGCTAGCTCCGTTTAGCCTTTATCGATTTGTGTGCACAGTCCGTGTCATTTTCCGGAAGGTGCTTGTGTAAAAATTTGACAAAACTGAGAAATCATGCCTTAAAACGCATTTGAGTTGACTTTGGTCAACGTTTTGAGCAAACGGACCTGGATTAGTGTTTTGACGGTCGCAGTGGGTCCGGATGGCCGTAATCAATTTCGGAAGTCCCTAACTCGAATTATCGCCATTTGTTGAAAGCTAGAAGTTTAGAGGTTTAAAGAAATTCCAAGTTTGATCGTAGTCTGACTTTGTTGCTACCTGGTCCGTATTTGGGTTTCTGAACTTGGTATAAGTTCATTACTGTATTTATGACTTGTCTATAAAATTTGGTGCAAAACAGAGTTGATTTGACGTGATTCAGACGTCCGGTTGTTAAAATAAAAGTTCTTAAGCTTTTGTGAAAAATTCAGTGTTTTGGTGTCCGATTCGTAGTTCTAGGTGTTATTTCGGTGTTTTGATCATGAGAGCGATTTCATATGATATTTTTGGACTTGTGTGCATGTTTGATTTGGAACCCGAGGGGATCGAGTGAGTTTCGGATAGGCCACGGATGTTGTTGAACTTAAGAAAATTCTGGTTTTTGCTTCTGGTGTTTTCTTCTCCGTGATCGCGAAGAGTAATCTGGACCGGGGGAGTTTTTTTTCATCGCGAACGTGATGGTATGTACGCGAACGCAAAGCCTTGGGGAGTTAAAGCATAAGGTTGAAGACCTGAGGAGGGGGGATCAGTGACTTGCTCTACGCGAAGGCGAGCACTGGCTCGCGAACGCGAAGACCTTGGGGGAGCAGCCTTTGCGAACGCGTGAGTGAACTCGCAAACGCGTAGGCCATTTAGGCCGATGTGTATCACGAACGCGAAGATGGTCTGACGCCCAGACCTTAAATATTTTCAAAAACGGGATTTCACCTATTTTTCACCATCTTTTCATTAGAGCTCGGCCTAGAGGCGATTTGGGAGAGAACATTCATCATCCTTTCATAGTTTAGTATAATTTAACTTATTTTCTTCCATTTCAATCATCACCCTTTAATTTCTAGCCTTATCTTTGTTCTTTCATGGTAGAAAATTATAGATTTGGGAAGAATTAGGGGTTTTTATTTGCAAATTTCGGATTTAGACATCAAATTGGGGTCAGATTTCGAAACTAATTACATAATCGGGCTCGAGGATGAATAGGTAATTGGGTTTTGGTCCGAACCTCGGGTTTTGAGCAAGCAAACCCAGGATTGACTTTTGTTGACTTTTGGGGAAAGTGTAAAGATCTTAACTTTATGTATTGTAATTTATTTCTCTGGCATTATTTGATGTTATTGAGTCAATTTGGTTAGACTCGATTATTTTGGAGGCGAATTTTAGTTGAGAGGCCCCGGTAGAGCTTTGATTTGCTTGCGGAGCGAGGTAAGTGTTGCGTTTATCCTTAATTTGAGGGAGTTAGGAACCCTTGAGCTATGTGATATGTGAAATTCATGTGTAGCGGCATATATGCGAGGTGACGAGTGTATATATGCCATCAAAATACTCGTTTCCCTACTTTCTCATATTTCATTAATTATTTCATTCCATGTCTTAACTGTTACATACTTTAAATACTTTCCATGCCTTTATTTGCTACTTGTTATTTATCATTCTCGTGTTAAAAATGTTAGATTCTCCCATGCTTCCATGATTAACTACTACTTACCTTAATTGACTTACTTGTACCCTTTAGTTGTCATTTATTTGACTTGTCTTATTGCTTAATATTAATTATAGTGAATTCTCAATTTGACACTAGATTTCCTTTCTGGTTCTGCTTCATATTCGTTAATCGTAGAGATTCTTGTGATTCGAGTTGATAAATTGATTGCACTTATTGATTTATTTATATTGATATGGTGGGATTGGGTTGCACGCTGCAACAGGTGAAATAAGGGTGAATTGATATGGTGAAATAGGGGTTAATTTATATTAATACGGTGGGATCCGGTTGTGCGCCACAACATGTGAAATAAGGGTGGATTAATATGATGAAATAAGGGTGGATTGATATGGTGAAATAAGGGTGAATTATGATATTGGCTCTGATTATATAGTTGAATCGGATTGCACGCCACGACATATATTTATTTATTATTATTGATACTTACATAGTGGAATAAAGGAGAATCGTAATGTACGATGGGATCGGGTTGTGCGCCGCAACAGTTTATGTGTTTTCTATTCCTTATTGTATTGTGTTGGCTTCGGTCCTTTCGTATGTGACTCTAAGGATTGATATTTCTGGTATTTATTGGTTTTTCTTGAGGATTGAGTTATTTCCACGAGTTAACTTCCATATTTCGTTTCCGTATTTTTCTTATCTGTTAATATTTTATACTGCGTACAAGTTATTGTAAGTGACCCGCCTTAGCCTCGTCACTACTTCGTCGAGGTTAGGCTCGACACTTACAGAGTACATGGGGTCGATTGTACTCATACTATACTCTGCACTTCTTGTACAAATTTTGGAGTGGGTCTCAGCGGCGGTCCATAGATTGTTCGGGTCGGCTATTGAGTGGAGACTTGAGGTACAACTGCTCGGCGTTCGCAACCCTGAAGTCCCCTCCTACTTTATCTTAGCTGTGTATTTTTCTTTCAAACAACTTTATTTTCATTCAGACCTTTATCTGTGGTATTTTAATTGCTCGTGCACTTGTGATACTAGATTAGGGGTTGTATTAGATATTTTAGTAGTTATGATTTTCTGCACTTTACTTCAGATTTATTTTTCGCACTTGCCTAATAAGTGAAATGTTAGGCACCATCACGGTTCCGAGGGTGGAATTTACGGGTAGTGACATGAATGTAATTTTGAAATATTATACCAAAAACGATGAAGAGAATATATTATTTGAATATAAAGGGAGTTCAAATATTATATGAAAGTGTATTATCTATTATCTATTTTTATTATACTATTATTAAATGCTAGAAAAATCTATAAATTAAAAGTTAAAATATTTGTACGACTTTAAAGTTACACCATTGATTTTCGGAACTAAATTTTTTATCCAATACAATTTTAATGATGCTATGTAATCAGATTGTTATACTTTGTTGGAGAATCTTTTACATGTTTCCCTTTTCTTATAATATTCTTATTAAATTCTAAATATTAGGATTTCATACATAGTTCAAATAAGAAATGTTTTGAGAAATAAAATTTTAGTAATCTTATAAACTCCTAAATATTAGAAAAATAACTTAAATTATAAGTTAGTCCAATGCGGAATCTATTTTTAAAGGGTAAAAAAAACGAACGATATTTCGCTAAGGACTTTCGTACTTTTAATATAGTATAGATATAGAAAGTGAATAAAGACCCCATGTTTGATATGTGTGTTTTTGTCTTTAATTATCAAATGATTTTGATGAACAGACTAAATAAGTTAGTAATGGATTAGGACCTTCACGTGTTTGAGGCGTAGTCACAGTTTGAATAGAAAGATAGGTTTTCCTTAACCAGAAATTTAGTACAAAATAAAAGATTGTTAAGATTCTTCGTCCTTTCGTGATCTATTATAAGATGTTAATCTGTAGGTTATATTATGTCTATCTAGAGGTGATTTTCTTGTTTTGTTGCTTCAAATCCTGAGCATTGTCAAGTCCCACGTATTTTTGTATGTCCGGCATCTTGAACCTCTTCGGAATTAACTTAGGTATTGCGCTCAACTTAAACGGTAACTGAGTGTACTTCTTCGAATCTGTGCCCTTCAAAACAGGCGGTACGCCCGGAATCTGATCCATTCGGGCGTGAAACTCCTTCGTGTTTTGATCCATCCATTCGTTCATTTCCCTTATAAATCTCATGAGCTCGGTTTTGAATGAATCATTACTGTTTTCATTACTAGATATGCTACCGGTCCCCCGACACCATTGAAACCGACCTCCCCCTCGGGGTGTTGTTATTAACTCTTTGAACCGTTTGATTTGCAGGAGCATCGGAAAGAACCCGATCCCTTCCATTTGCATTGTTGAAAGTGCCTGACAATGCTTGCTCCAATTCGGTCATCACCTGATCTTGTCATAAGAGGTGGCCCATGATGGATTTCTGTTGCTCTCTTAGGATTCTTGCTGTTTCGCAATGTATTCCTCTTCCCCGTCACCGGGAGTTGGCTCCCGTACATGTCGGGGGTACTGTCCTCCATGGAAAGGGGTTGCCTCGTCCCCCTCGTTGCGGGTGTCACTGATTGAGTCCTCATGCTGAGGCAGATTTTCATGTCCCTCAACGTTGTGTGTGATGTTGATATCATTAGCTGCCATTTTCGATTTCTTGCTAAATAACAAAAAATTAAACAAGTTAGTAATAAACGCAAGGACAAACTCAATTACGCAACTGTAACGACCCGATCGGTCGTTTTATTTTCTAGATCCCCATTTTCCGAATTAAGACCCCCCACATGTGCTTTTATTATTTTATGACCTGCGGGAATGGTTGGTTTAGGTTTGGAAGGGTTCGGGTTGAACTCAGAACACTTAGCCCCTTAATAGTAGCCTATAATGGTTAAGTTTGAATTGAGTCAACGTTTTGAGTAAACGACCTAAGAACTAGGATTTGAAGGTCCCAATGGGTTCATATGATGATTTTGGACTTGGGCGTGTGTTCGTAATCTGGTTTCGGATGACCCGAGAGCGTTTCGGTGCTTAATGTTGAAAGTTGGCGCATTGAAGGCTTTCAAGTTCTTTAAGTTTGGTTTAGAGTAGGTTTTGGTATTATCGAGGCCCGTTTGGGATTCCAAGCCTGGGACTAGTTCCGTAAGGTAATTTGTGACTTACACGCAAAATTTAGTGTCATTTCGAGAAGTTTAAGTACGATTCGGCGCGTTTGTAGTAAGTTGGAAAGACTTGAAGTTCATAAGTTGATTAAATTTGATTTTGGGGTATGAATCATAGTTTTGATGTTGTTTTACGCGTTCTGAGGGTTCGAGTGAGTCCGTTTTATGCTTACGAACTTGTTGGTATATTTGGGCGAGGCCCTGGGGGACTCGGGTGCTATTCGAACGATGTGCAGAACATGTTTGGACTTGGAAGAATTGCTGAAGTAGCAGGGATTCTGGTGCGTTCGCACCTGCGAAGAATTGGCCGTAGGTGCGAAGCTAAGTTTTATGGGCTGAGTCCGCAGGTGCGGATGTGGGGGCGCAGGTTCGCGACCGCAGAAACGGCCAGTGGCCCGCAGAAGCGGCCTGGAGCTGAAGGGGCAGTGGCGTAGGTGCGAGGGCTCGACCGCATCTGCGAGTCCACAGATGCGAAGAAGGGGTAGCGGAAGCGAAAGCGGAAGCGGAAGCGGAAGCGGAAGGAGACTAGTCAGGGAGGACCGCATCTGCGATGCAACCTTCGCAGAAGCGGAAATCGCTGGGGCAGTGAGACTTTTAATCCGAGACTTAGGCCATTTTCCTCACATTCATTTGGTCTTTGGCGATTTTGTGAGCACATTTGAGGGGGATTCTCATCAATATCCTAAGGTAAGTAACTCCCACCCATTTTCAAGTTAATTATACGGATTTTAGGTAGATTTAACATGAAAAAATTGTGAAATCTTGTGGGATTTGTAAAGAACCTAGGGTTTTGGTAAAAAAGGGATTTGACTACGAAAATAATTATGGAATTAAGTAAAAATTATATTCAAAAATTTTCGAAATCCGGATACATGGGCCCGGGGTGAGTTTTAGGAATCCTCTAATTTGGGTTGGGTAATTACTCTAATAGCTAAATTATGAACTTTTGAGTATATATTAATTAAATTATATAATATTTGACTAGTTTCGGATTGTTCGACATCGACTTGGGGCTTTTAGAGCGGAATAGTGGGCCGGAAGTGAGCTTGGGAACGAGGTAAGTCTCTTGCCTAACCTTGTAATAGGGAACTCATCCCCTTAGGTGTATCTTTGTTGTGTATTACTTATGTGGGGAGGTACATATGCACGAGATGACGAGAGTCAACGCGTAGCTATATTCCATGATATGTCCGGGTAGACTTAGATCTACATCATGCTTTAAATTATACTATTATTTTTATCATGCGTATTAAATGTCTTGAATAGATATGAGACTAGGGATTTAAAGTTGCAATTATCGACTTAGCCTTCTTATTTCGGAAAATTTAGGAATACTTAATAACTATAAAAAATCTATGTCTTCTCGTCTCGTAAGTACTTCCGCGAGCGAGGTAAACTTCTCTATTCTAATGGGATCGGGTCGTTCGCCTCGACAGTATGGTGGTAACACTATTCTTATAGAATCGGGTCGTTCGCCTCGGCAGTAGTGAGTACTACTATTCTTATGAGATCGGGTTGTTCGCCTCGGCAAATTCGTGCTTAATAATCGAAACGAGTTCCAATTTGGGTAATTGAGTTAGTGCCTTTACGACCAGCTATGAGATGTTGGTGATGTGATACGAACTCCTGTTGTATTTATTTCAGTTGCTTTTATTTGTTTCATTGATACATGTTGTATGCTCACCATGTCTACTTTATGCACTTATATTATTATTATCATTGACCTCTAGTAAGTGTCAAGTCGACCCCTCGTCACTACTTCTTCGAGATTAGACTAAGTACTTACTGGGTACGCATTATTTTTCACACTTACACTACACTTCTGCATTGATGTACAGGTAATGAGACAGGTTCCACCAATGGTCACGCGGGCACATAGTCGATCATCTACAGAGACTTAGTGGTGAGTTGCTTGCCTTGCTACGATCCGCATCACCGGAGTCTCCTTCTATCTTGTTTACTATTCATGTATATCACTTTCAGATAGTAGTTTAAGTAGTTTTGTATAATCTCTAGATTGCTCATATACCTGTGAAGCCAGGTTTTGAAAATTTTTAGCACTTATGTACTGTTGTATTTGTCATTTCTATCACCGCAGAGTATGTGCTTATTATGTTGATATATTGTTTAAAAAGACTTATCACAGTTGCATGAAATTTAGTTTAATTAAAAATATGTTAAAAAGGATAAATAAATAATAGTTTCGCTTGTGGGCTTGCCTAACGGCGACGTTAGGTGCAGTCTCGACCTAGTACGGAATTGGGTCGTGACAGCAACTGCCTAAGCCCCACGGTGAGCGCCAAACTGTTTATCTATAAAATGGTACAGTTGAATTTGTAACGTGGTTTATACAAAAGTGAACTAACTTAGTCCAAAAATGATAAGTAAACAAGATTAAGAATAAGACTTAGCGATTAAAATCGACGGAAATGACAAGCTTGGCTTCAAGAGCAATACCTCCGAGGACAGAAACAAGAACAATGTAAAAGAGCGAGCTTGAGAATAGAATATAGCATAAGTTTTGCCAAGAATTTCTTGTGTTACAATGGTTGTTGAGCCTACTATTTATAGCTACACTTAGAAAAATAAGATACTAGAATGAAGCCCCTCTTAAATGACAATAAAGGAGCCATTGATGAATATGTAACGACAGGCCATGGATGCAAATATTCTCTACAACGGCTGCCCATTTAATGTTAGGGAATATTTTTCATTGAATTCTATCCAATAGGA
Organism: Nicotiana tabacum; assembly: GCF_000715075.1. NCBI lineage: Eukaryota > Viridiplantae > Streptophyta > Magnoliopsida > Solanales > Solanaceae > Nicotiana > Nicotiana tabacum. The sequence goes on from NC_134102.1 coordinate 79,888,230, forward strand.
AACGTTTGGATCTGCTCACATTGACCATGCTCCCTTCGGGGTCTATCCGATGCCAATTACAGTTGTTGCTCCCGGTACTGGTTGTTACTTGATTTCCTTTGTACCTGTCTTGGCTCGACGTGTCACGCTATCATTCGATCATTTATTATGAAATAATTTTACATTATACAATTGTTTAAAAAAATATTTATTTATATGTTAAAGTTTTTTATTTATTAGTATGGGTACATGCAAAATAATACGTATTTTAAGGGGAAAATGACATTGTATAGCCGCTCTCAAAATAATAGCCGAAAAAATATATATTTTTTTGTATATATATATTGTATGTTTTATACAAAAATTATACAAATTTTATACACTTTCAACTACAAAATATAAATAAATTCTTGCGCGGGCTAAAAATGAAAAATCCCTATTATAAGACTAGTTTCTTTAAAAAGACGCCGGCATATTATGTATCTGTCCCTATGTTTTGATTTTGATTTTGTTTTGCTGATGAGTTCCTTTTTCTTATGATTCAAACACTATTTAAGTAAAGATGTTTCAAACTGAGTGGGTGACACCCTTTGTTTTATTAGAAAACGGTGGGGGATAGGGACTTATGTAGCAGCTGTAATAAGATTCTTTTTTGGCCAATTACGTGGCTCTTTTTTAACTTAATTACAAAAAAATATCCTCATTAATACCAAGCATTCATGTTGACCCCTTACTGATAGTAGAAAAAAAAGTAGTAAAGTAATTACACTGTTTTCTTTATCATCTAGACTAGATAACTATCAAGGACACCAAAAATTAAGAACCAACTCAATATCTACAACGTTGGGACCATGAGAACGGGCCAAACCCATCAGTACTTAAAATAGGATCTTTGTCGTTTTCTTCTCCACTTGAAACAACCTCGGTGCATTAATGCAAAATTGATAGTGATTAATGTAAAATTAATTGTGATTTCGTAACCAATATTGTTTATATTGATATAATTTTTCTTGCACATTAAATATGGGCTTCAAAGTCAGAGCCTTCCCTTCTTCACCCATTCAAATCGTTGCCATCAACGGTCGTTCAAGCTCATCAAATTGCGTAAAAATTGCATGGGCGACCTATTTGGTCGACTTTTTTTTTAACTTGTACGGTTGTATCCGTTTTATTTTTTCCTTTGTATCCGTGTAGACATATATAATTTATTAAGTTTAATCCATACAAAATTTAGATTGAATCTTAATTTTATTTGGGTTAAATAATTAATTTGGACTTTACAAATCAAATCAGTCCATTTTATTATTTTTAAGCCCAAGGTCCATTCATTTTAAGGCCCAAACTCATACCATGTGTCAAGTGACATGGCATGTCCAGTCAAACTCCAAGCCAAAAAGATGAGGCCACGTGTTAAAAAATGTGGCAATTCTAGACCAAAACAGTGACCAATCAAGAGTTGCATAGTGTCTAAAATGGCATATCTTGGCCATCACAAGCAAGTTTATGACATAACTTATGTGATAAGTTTGATGACTCACATGGGTCAATCAGAATCAAATAAGAGAGTTCATAGGTAGTTGGATTGTCCATCCTCAACAACTATAAATAGAGGGGTTACATAACTCTCAGAGGACATCCAGGGTTGGAGAAGAACATTCCGCAATTGGTGAAGGCATCCACAAACAGGGAGATCAATCATCAAGTGCATAGTTCTTCAACAAAGGAGTGTTCAACGGAGTTCTTCCCGGAGATCAACCCTTAACAACAAAGTGCTGCTCGACGTTCTTGGCGATTAAATACATCACAAGGAGGTCTGCATCGTCCTACATTCGAGAAAGACGCTTCTCAAGCCCTCGAATCACGGAGAATTTTAGAGAGGAGAATCAAGGGATACATAAAATTGTACTCACAAATATTTATCAATAAAATCTCTTTTTCTTCATATTATTATTTTTCGGACTACAAATATTTGTTGCAAATAAATTTTGGCACGCCTAGTGGAACCCATTGTGCCCTTCATCTCTCTTTCTTGCAAGTTAAAAACTACGAACTTCAGATCTACTACTACATTGGCCTTCCGCAAGTGTGATATTTCATGCAAAGACACTACCGCTGCCACATCCGTTGAGCTTAGTCATGTTGGCCCAATCACTCGAAGCAAGTTCAAAGCTAGTGGGTTGGATGGATCCGAATACTTCGCCTCCTTGGAGATGGCAAAGAAGAGCAGATCTCACATGACGTCTGCAACCACAATCTTTGGGAGCAACACCCCATTCTCGCTATTTGACGAACTTTCTTAAACAACCTCCAACCTTGGTGAACTTGAGAATCTGGTGGATTCTCCAATTTCAACGAAAGTCAATGCCTTAGTGACCGATGCAACTAACTTGGACGAAAAGTTTTCCTTGATGGAACAGACTATAGAAGTCTTAAAGAAATCTATTGAAGACAAAGACCTTCAAATCGCTCAACTCATGAACAAATTGGAGGCCTATGCACCCAGAGAGTCAAGCCACGTCCTTCCTCGTTCACCTGTCTTCACCTCGCAAAAAACGGATGTCAAGGAATCGCTTTCCAATTTTAGCATTCAGAGGGAACATCAATCCACTTCGGTTGCGGCATTATCTGTCCGACAATTGCAAGACATGATAACAAACACCATCAGAGCTCAATATGGCGGACCATCAGAAAGTTTATTGTACTACTCTAACCCTTATACTAAGGGGATTAATTGTCTAACTATGCCAACCAATTATCAACCACCAAAGCTGCATCAATTTGATGGCAAAGGAAATCCAAGGCAACATATTGCCCACTTTATTGAGACTTGTAGCAATGCTGGAACGCATGGTGACCTTTTGGTAAAGCTGTTTGTTCAGTCGCTGAAAGGGAACGCATTTGATTGGTATATTGACTTAGAGCCTGAGTCCATTAATTGTTGGGAGCAACGTAAGAAGGAATTCCTCAATCGTTTGTATAGTACCCGAAGAACTATAAGCATGATAGAGTTGACAGGCACCAAGCAAAGGAAGGACGAGCCCGTGGTGGATTACATCAATCGTTGGAGGGCATTAAGTTTGGACTGCAAGGATCACCTTTCAGAAATATATGCTGTGGAGATGTGCATTCAAGGAATGCACTGGGGCCTTTTGTACATCCTACAAGGGATCAAATCGCAAACTTTTGAAGAACTTGCAACTCGAGCTCACGACATGGAGTTAAGTATCGCAAGCCATGGAAAGGCATCTCCATTTGCTGATCGAAAGGAGTTCAAGAAAAATGTTGCATCAAAGAACCAAACGAAAGATTCTATGGCGGTGAAAGCAATTTCTGTGAAAGTCGCGACTAAGCAAAAGGTCAAGGAGAATAAGACCCCAAGTCAATATTCCAAAGAGGAGAAACGTCATCCAACCTTGAAGGAATTGGGGGCGAAGGTTTATCCATTTCCAGATTCAGATGTACCCACGATCCTCGATGAATTGCTGACCAAGAAAGTCATCGATCTCCCTTAATAAAAAAGGCCTGAGGAAATTGGTAAAGTTGGCGATCCAAAATACTGCAAGTTTCTTCGCGTTATTAGCCACCCTACAGAGAAATGCTTTGTCCTAAAGGAGGAAATCATGGCTCTTGTAAGTGAATGAAAAATCATCATAGACATGGATGAAACAACAAAAATAAAGCATGCAAGTATCGCGCTCAAGTAAAATACGTGTTCAAGGTTGCAGAACGTGTCAAGCACTGCCTTCTTACAATTTGGTAGTTTCGAGCCCGTTGAAGTTGATCTTCCAAGGAAAACTCTTGAAGGTTCACTAGAGCTAGACAATCACTCCAAAGACAAAGATGATGAGGGTTGGATTCTAGTCACTCACAAGAAGCGAAAACATCAGGCAGTTTTGAGGCTACGAATTCCTAAGCCAAGAGCGATGATGAGCAATTCAGATAGGCTACAACCACCGAGAAATATCAAATCTTCTACTAGCAAGAAGATTAATAGTGCCTTATCGCCAAAGTTCTGAAATCTTCTACTAGCAAAAAGATTGCATGAATTCTTTCCTGAAAAAATCCTTCATGGAGGTCAAGTTGGTGCAACTCATGTAGTTTCTAGTACTGATGAAACAAAGGAAAGCAACGATGAACTTGCTCCAATGAAAACATAAGAACATCATGATAATGGAAAAGTTGTCACAGTTTGTGCAACAATTTCCTTCACAGATGATGACTTGCTACTGGCGTCTAAGCCACATAACAAACCTTTGTTCATTGTAGGGGGCATTAGGGAACAATATCTCAATCGCATACTTATTGATGATGGTTTGGTTGTCCACATCATGCTGAAGATGGTGCTAAAAAAGCTTGGGATCTCTATCGATGATCTATCGAAAAGAAACCTAACAATCCAAGGTTTCAACCAAGGAGGACAACGAGCCATAAGTATGATCCGCGTGGGACTATCTATTGGTGATATGAAGTCAAACACCTTGATTCACATCATAGATGCTAAAACATCATACAACCTACTGCTCGGACATCCTTGGATTCATGAGAATGGAGTGGTATCGTCTACTTTGCATCAATGTCTGAAGTACATAAGGGATGGGGAGATAGTCAAAATTGACGCAGACATCAATCCTTTTACAAAGACGGAGTCATACTTTGCAAATGCAAAATTCTACCTAGATTCTTGTGAATCGAGTGTGGAGAAACCATCATCAGTCGATGAAGCTGATGTCAAGTCAGAAGAAGAAAATGAGGCTCAATGGACTATCACTAAGCTGCCTAAGAAGAGAACCGAAGAAGTCTCCATTAAGCTATCATCATCTGAAGGTGACATACAGACAAAGACTGATAAGGAGCATTTAGTTTTTTGCTATGTTCCACGTGAGCGTCGAAAGAAAGGGCAACCTTTGCTACAGCAATGTACTCCAAATAAGAAAATGAGTTACAAAGATATCCAACATTTGAAGGAGAATATGACTGTCCGAGTTCTACAAATCCCATACGTGACTTGTGAGTCTACTAAAGGCAATCTCCAAGATGACAAAATAAAAGGGCACTATGATTTTAAGGCCTTCATACTGCTTGAAAAGTCTGGTTATGACTTCTCCAATCCATCAAGACTAGGAGAACTCAAAGACGAAGTCAATGGTGAAACGATACATGGGCTCAATGAGTCCCAAATAAAATTGAGAAAGCAAGGGCACTACGTCGCTACTCCAAAGTTTGGGTTGGGATTCAGTTTGGCAGAGCCTCTTCGAATTTCATATAAGAGAAGTAAAGAGATAGCTTCATCACAACACACCTTGGTAGAGGAGATGAAGGAAGTTAAAGGCAAGAAAATTAAACAACTGGCTTCAGTGTTTGATCGCATTGGAGGCTCAACCCCTCCGGTCTCGGAGTTCGAAAGGCTAAGTCACAAAGGTGAACGTGTATCTTCCAAACATCTAAAAGAAGTTTCCACTACCTCAAAGACATCTGTCTTTTCTAGCATGGGAACCATAAGGAAATCACCATCTAGAAAGATACTGTCAAAACATAAGGAGCAAGTCCATGAGGAGCGGGATCATTTTGAAGTTGTTGCTGACAAAGAAATCTATAGTGCTTTCCCATCACGTATGAAGAGGAAGTCTATTATGTAAATATCCACAGATGTTCCACTGAAGGTGCAAAGGAGAACCATCGTTTACACTTGCCAGCCTCATAAAAAATCAGAGAAAGAGAAAGAGAAAGAAGACAGGCCGACCATCCAAGGAAGTCAAAGAGAAAAGTCAGATTTTGTGGAAACATCATATCACATAATTGTGGAAGATAGCCCATGCCTTGACATTGATGATTAAGTCCACTAGGCTCTCCCTTAACTAGAAAATGGCTATCAATCAACTGTGGTTGAGCTTAAGGAACTCAATTTAGGCACTCCGGAAGATCCACGCCCCACCTTCACTAGTGCGCTTGTTATGCCTCAGGAGGAGGAGGAATACTCCAAGTTATTGACCGAGTACAAAGATGTTTTGCTTGGTCGTATAAAGAAATGCCTAGTCTTAGTCCTAAGGTATCCGTTCATCATTTAGGGATAAAAAGTGGAGCACGCCCTATGAAGCAGTCACAACGCATGTTTCAACCCGAGCTAGTATCACAAATTGAAGTCGAAGTCAACAAGCTCATCGAGGCGGGATTTATTCGAGAGGTGAAGTACCCATCATGGATATCGAATATTGTACCTGTCAAGAAGAAGAATGGTCAAATACGTGTTTGTGTTGACTTTCGAGACCTAAACAAGGTATGTCCGAAAGATGACTTTCCGCTACCAATTATTGAACTCATGGTTGATGCTACAACAGGGCATGAAACTATGTCATTCATGGATGGGTCCTCCGGATACAATCAAATCAGAATGTCTCCAAAAGATGAAAAGTGAACTCCTTTACAAACTCCAAAAGGGATATACTGCTACAAAGTGATGCCCTTCGGTCTGAAGAATGCTGGTGCCACCTACCAACACGCTATGCAAAACATCTTTGATGACATGCTTCATCAGAGGATTGAATGCTACGTTGATAACTTAGTGCTAAAGACGAAGAGTAGGCGTTTCCACCTTGAATACCTTCGAATTATTTTTGAAAGGTTAAGAAAAGTAGACCTAAAGATGAATCCACTCAAGTGTGCATTTGGAGTTACCTCAAGAAAGTTTCTTGGCTTCATTGTGCATTATCGTGGAATTGAAGTTGATCCATCAAAGATTGACGCCATTCAGAAAATGCCCGAGCCAAAGAACTTGAGGGAGCTTCGAAGTCTACAGGGAAACTTAGAATTTATCCAGAAGTTCATCTCTAATCTGGCTGGACGATGCCAACCTTTCAATCATCTATTGAGGAGGGGTATTCTCTTTTCATTGGGATCAGTCATGTCAAAATGCTTTTGAAAGCATCAAAAGATACTTGTTGAATCCACCTGTGTTAGGGGCACCAATGCTTGGGAAGCCATTGATACTCTACATTACGGCACGAGAATGCTCACTTGGGGCACTACTTGCTCAAGAGAATGATGAAGGAAAGGAACAAGCCTTGTACTACCTCAGTCGAACTCTGAGAGGAGCTGAGTTGAACTACACGCCGTTGAGAAAATATGCTTAGTGTTACTTTATGCAATAAAGAAACTAAGGCATTATTTTGAAGCATACACCATCAAACTCATCTCTCGAGTAGATTCTATGAAGTTCGTGATGACTCGACCTGTTCTTTCTGGAAACCTAGCAAGATGGTCTATATTGTTTAACCAATATGAGATCACATACACACCTCAAAAGGTTGTGAAAGGACAAGCACTCGCTGATTTTCTAGTTGATCACCCTCTTCCCGCGGAATGGGAGCTTTCTGATGAGTTTCCAGATGAAGACATTTTGTTCGTTGAAGAATTGTCACTGTGGACAATGTTCTTTGATAGATCCACACGTCAGAAAAGTGCGGGGGCAGGTGTTGTGTTAGTCTCTTCAGATAGACAAATCTTGCCATTCTCCTTTGTTTTAGGTGAAACATGCTCCAACAATGCTGCAGAGTACCAAGCTTTGATCATCGGTCTTGAAATGGCATTAGACATGAAGATTCTACAGTTGGAGATATACGACAACTCTAAGTTGATCATCAACCAACTTTTGGGGATTTACGATGTAAAGAAGGAAGATCTTTTTCCATACCACCAATATGCTTCTTGTTTACTCGAAAGATTCGACCAAGTATTCTTAAACCACATCCCAAGAGAAGAAAGTCACATGGCTGATGCTTTGGCTAACTTGGCCACGGCGATGACACTTAGAGAGAATGAGTCAACAAAGGTACATGTGTGTCATCGATGGGTCATTCCTAGACTTCTTGATCTTCAAATCAACGAAAGTCATCATATGTCCGTTGGGGTGATTGAAGAATAGGATTGTAGGCAACCATTGATAGAGTACCTTGAACATGGAAAGTTACCCAAGGATCCGCGATAAAGAAAAAACATCAAGCGAAGGGCACCACGATTCATCTTCTATAAGGGGACATTATTTTGCCGCTCTTTTAAAGGACTATTCTTGCGATGTCTTGACAAAGAAAAAGCCCACCAAGCAATGGATGAAGCACATTCCGGCTTATGTGGAGCACACCAATCTAGTCCTAAGCTCCATTTTTGCATCAATAGGATGGGCTACTATTGGCCGACAATGGTGAAGGATTGCATGGAACATGCCAAAAAGATGTCAAGTGTGTCAATTTCATTCCAACTATATCCACCAACCTCTAGAACCTCTTCATCCAACTATAGCTTCATGGCCTTTTGATGCATGAGGACTTGACGTTGTTGGACCACTTCCAAAGTCATCAAAGGGACAAATATACATATTGGCTGCCACAAACTACTTCTCTAGATGGGCTGAAGTTGTTCCACTCAAAGAAGTAAAAAAGGAAATTATTACCGATTTTATCAAGTCGAACATAATTTTTAGGTACGGCATACCAAGATACATAATCACGGATAATTGAATGCCATTTGACAACAAGATCGTGAGGAGTCTATGCGAGGAATTTGTTTTCAAGCAACATACGTCTTCAATGTATAATGCACCCGCCGATGGCCTTGCCGAAACTTTTAACAAGACGCTTGATAACCTTTTGAAGAAAGTTGTCGCAAAGAACAAGAGAGATTGGCATGAGAAAATTGGTGTAGCTTTGTGGGCATACCAGACAACTTTCAGAACTTCTACACAAGCAACTCCTTACTCTTTGGTGTATGGCGTAGAAGTAGTCCTTCCGTTGGAGCAACAAATTCCATCATTGCAGATCGCAATCCAAGAAGGAATCACTTCGGAAGAGAATGCTCAACTTTGTCTAGCAGAGTTAGAGGCATTGGATGAGAAAAGATTGGAAGCGCAACAAAAATTGGAGTGCTATCAAGCTCGACTAGCTAGAGCCTTCAACAAGAAAGTGCGACCACGATCATTCCATGTGGGAGACTTGGTCCTAGCTGTTCGACGACCCATAATCCTCAACAAACGCATAGGCAACAAGTTTAACTCAAAATGGGATGGGTCATATGTTGTGAAGGAAGCCTATTCAAGTGGCGCATACAAAATTGTTGATAAGGATGGTCTCAGAGTTGGTCCAATCAATGGCAAATTTCTGAAGCAGTAATTCCCATGAAAGTCAGCTACGCTCCTCAATGTACGAGACTAAACTGCAAGTCATGACACTCCTTGATGCATGAGCCAAAATTACACGTTGCTACACTCCTAGCCTGCATGAGTCTAAACTGTGTACGGCCAAAAATAATAAAATAAAATAAAAAGTTCGCTAGGTTGAAAACACCGCGAGAGGTGTCCTAGGCAAAACTTAGGACATAAAAAAAAGAAAAAAAAAGAACTCAACCCTCTGAACTACGTTATGACTTAATTCTCTACATCGAGGTACGTAGGTAGCTTAGAGTTTCATTCTAAGTTGAGTCGCATGAGTTTTTAAAAAATAAAAATTTGGCCTCATCGAATCATCACATAAATTCTTCAAGTGTAGAGGCACATATCTATGAGGAAAATAAGACGATTTATATTGAAGTACAAAAGATGTTTTATTGCTTCAATAGTACAAAAGTTGATACATCCAAAAATGTAGAGACAAAAGGAACTAGATATTAAAAGGAACTAGATATTTTTCTATACAAAAGCCTAAATCACGAGGATGATCGTAAACTAGGCTTTGTTGCTAACGCGTCTTAAATGCTTTTCCATGTCTGTATGACATCTCCATATTTAATGTCATTCTCAATGTATGTCTCTCGCGTTTAGTAGTTGTGATGATCTCTTGACCACATATCTTGTTAGGCCTCGAGCATGATAGTTTGCTTCTCTTGTGAAAGTGTTGGTTGAAGGTCCCATATATGAGAAGTCGTCTCTCTTGAAAAAAAATCTTCAATCACCATGGGAGCCGCCGTTAATGAACTTCAACACTATCAACAAATCAAGTGCAACAATTGGTGAAGGAGTGGCTCCGCATCTTTTATGAATCCTCAGTCTGATATCTTGACCCTTTGAGCGTCTTTGCGAGTATGCAAAAGAAAATGAAGAGATAAGATTTGTGAAGCATGATGGTCAAATTTACTACATGAAATATAGTAAAGTCAACTTCAAGAAGAAAAAAAAAACACTCTCAGGACAACTCAGAGAGCATAGAGATAGAAATCGAGCTCAACAGATGACGGGATCAACTTTGAAAAACTACCGCGGTCCATCTGGAAGATGTTATGCCCCTAACATTTTTTATGTTGTAGATTCGGATGTCTAATTTCCAATAATACAAACCGTTTGCGATTTGGAGACTCCTAGCTCAAGATACGATTTGTTTTGCCGGTACTACACAAATCTGAAAGTTTACTATAGATAGGTAGACTTTGAGAATTTTTTGTTTCCATTCTAAAAGTATTTATCCATGAAATTCATATGTGATCTATGAGTTTTCTTTCTAATGGCACAAACGGATCGCAATTTGGAGGCTCCTAGTTCGAGATATGAATTTTGCGCCTAGAGCGCGCAAAGCTGAAAAGCAGCAAGGCAAACGTCTAGATCAATTTCAAGAAATTGTTGCGGCCAATCTGGAAGGAATACTTATGTGATATTTTGAGAATTTTCTTATCTCTGAGTCTTCTTTAAATTGGCGCAAACGTATAGTGATTTCGATATTCCTATCCTAAGACATGACTTTCTTTATCTAGAGTGCATAAATCTGGAAATCAAGTGCGACAGATGTATGTAGAAACTTCAAAATATTATGGCGGACGGTCTGATAGGATTTTTGCCATGCTATTTATAGATATTGTGAGTTTTGGAGTTTTCTTTCCAATAGTATAGATGGATCATGATTCCGACACCTGAAGCTCGAGATATGAATTTTTCAATGAGAGCATGAAATGCTATGAAGTCAAAACAGCAGAGATGCGCTAGGTACTTGCTTGCCGAAGTTGGAAAGGCCTACTCCAGTTGTCTTCCTTGCCAACCTACAACGATGCGATATGGTACATATTGCGCTCGTCAATAATGAGATAGGGTCTCTCCGAGCCTCCAAGAGTAGAGATTTCGTCGCCGATGTTGAAAGGACACTTCATGTGTCTCTCTCGCCAACCGCAACAAAGAGACGAGTAGTTCACTCGCAATGCATCTTCCTAGGGATATCAAGATCTCTGGAACTCTCTCAAAATCCTGCAAAAAATAATATTTTGGGAGTCCTCTGTGCCAATAGCATGACGTTTTAGCAACACGATACTTCAATTTCACAATATCGATGCACACGACAGGAAACTTTTGATTTCACATGATTGATTGGTGTTGACGGTGCAAAGCTCAGTTTAGAAACCAATGCTTCATGGGCTATAGCTGATTTCGTTTAGTGGTTCTGCTACTTCATGAATACTTCTCCATAGCCCCGCGTTCTAAGAAAAGAAAAGAAGAAAAAGGCTAGCATGAGTAACAAAAAGTTTGATTAAAACTAATCAGCATGGAAAGGAAAGTTAAAATTTGGGAGCCTCATTAATCTCTAGCCTCGACCAAGAGCTAGGTCGTTAAGTATCCTAAACCAGAAGTTCCACCAGCCACGTGCAAGCAATAAAGACAATGGCACAGAGATTTCACTCAGCAACAAGAACCGGTGTCAATGACACGACGCTTCAATGCGGATGGTGAGCATTGTGACATGCACTTCACCATCAAATCTCGATGGATCGTATGCTTCATGAACCTATTCCCTACAAAACAGGAGTGGTGATCATCCACTTCTTCTCATGATGTGGGTTGGAGAACTCCCCATGCATATCTTCTCCAAGCCTGCAACAAAAAAAAAGGGGAAAAAAGAATCATGCCCGAACAATCCTCTCGATTTCGGCGCTTGATTGATCAAAGATTTGTTGCATCTGGATCAAAAGGGCTGGAGCTTCGACTTTTATAGATGTTGTATCTCACCTAGTCTTCTTACCAATGGTGTAAACAGCTCGTAGTTCGGATGCTCCTATCTTGAGATATGCATTTTTTTTAGCAAGAGCATGTAAAGTTGAAAAATCGAGCCAGCATGTCGGAACTCGTGTTCCAGATTCAGCAAATTATCTGGGAAAACCTAGGTACATCCTGACTGTGATTTCTACATATGTTGTAGATCCAGTATTCTAATTTTTAGTTTTGCAAACGGCTTGTGATTTGGACGATACTATCTCGAGATACGATTTTTTCGCCGAGAGTGTGCAAAGCTATGAGATCAACGGGCCAGACGTGTACGCCAACTTCAAAAATTAATTCCAGACAATACAGAAGGAATTTGGCTCTTAATTTTTGATATGTTGTATTTCTTTGAGTCTAAAATCAGTAGAATCAAGCGGCTCACGTTTGGACTCTCCGATCTCAAGATATGAATGTTTTGTCAAGAGTGCGTAAAGCTGTGAGATCAACACGGGCCAGACGTGTAGATCAACTTCAAAAATTAATTTCAGTTGATACAAAAAGAGATTCGTGCTGGTTTTTTGATATGTTTTAGTCCTATGAGTCTACTTTCAGTATAAATAAGCAGCTCATGGTTTGAAATCTCCTACAGTAAAATATGAATTCTTTTTTGCAAGGGTGCAAAGTTAGTCGACTGGTACTGCAATTGTCTTACCCGGCCATGACTCCCGTCTCGAAGTTTTCTTTTGGTGATCGAGGATCGCATAGGGTTCCTTATTTAATGGCTTAAGGCGGCTATTACTTGGACTTCTATAAGGAGTTAATTAAAGAATTAGTGTTGGAAAAGGAGTTGGACTTTCCATACATAGCTGTGAGTAGCTGCTATTTGGCCAACACTACTTTTTGGTATCCTATTCAAATTAGGATATGTGTCCCAAAAGACAATAGCTAAGCCCTCAATGTTTGAATCTTGGCTAAAGTCATGCGCTTTTAGAAAACATTACAACTTATCCAAGTAGTGAAATTATTCATACTGTTAAAAAATATTTGATTCTCTTCACCCGATACTTCAAGCCTCGTCGCTAAGGCTCATCAAGTTTACACTTCGACAAGACTTGAAGTAGGGGGCATCTGTAGACATATAAAATTTATTAAGTTTAATCCATACAAAATTTGGATTGAATCTTAATTTTATTTGGGTTAAATAATTAATTTGGACTTTACAAATCAAATCAGTCCATTTTATTATTTTTAAGCCCAAGATCCATTCATTTTAAGGCCCAGACTCATGCCATGTGTCAAGTGACATGGCATATCTAGTCAAACTGTAAGCCAAAAAGATGACGCCACGTGTTAAAAGATGTGACAATTCTAGACCAAAACAATGACCAATCAAGAGTTGCCAAGTGTCTAAAATGACATATCTTGGCCAATCACAAGCAAGCTTATGACATAGCTTATGTGATAAGTTTGATGACTCACATGGGCCAATCAGAATCAAGCAAGAAAGTTCATATGTAGTTGGATTGTCCATCCTCTACAACTATAAATAGAGGGGTTACATAACTTTCAGAGGACATCTAGGGTTGGAGAAGAACATTCCACAATTGGTGAAGGCATCCACAAACAGAGAGATCAATCATCAAGTGCACAGTTCTTCAACAAAGGAGTGATCAACGGATTTCTTCCCGGAGATCAACCCGTAACAACAAAGTTTTGCTTGACGTTCTTGGTGATTAAATACATCACAAGGAGGTCTGCATCGTCCTACATTCGAGAAAGACGCTTGTCAAGCCCTCGAATCATGGAGAATTTTAGAGAGGAGAATCAAGGGATACATAGAATTATAGTCACAAATATTTATCAATAAAATCTCTTTTTCTTCATATTATTTTTGTTGCAGTTTATTTTTCGGACTACGAAAATTTGTTGCGAACAATCCGTACTCGTATTTTTGTTAAAAGCGTTTTAAAAAGAAGATTTTGCCCTTGTTTAATAAAAGACTACTTTCTCTCCAAGTATACACATATTGTTTCTTGTCTCTGTCTGTCACGACCCAATTCCCTACAAGCCGTGACGGCGCCCAATGTCACCGCTATGCAAGGCAACGATGAACTAGCCATGTGTTTATTCTTTTAACATTTTAGAAATAGATGATTTTCAATTATTAAATAAGTAAGAGGTGATAAATTCAATAAAATAAAATGTAAACATTTATAAGAACAAGTGTGGTGAAATAAATACTCAAAATCATCAAGTGTCTACTATCGAAATTCCAAGACCTTGTGTCACAAGTGTATGAGCTACTAGTAGAATATACAAAACACTAAACTACAGCATCAAATAAAGTAGACAGAAAGCAAAACAGAAAAGAAAGACTTCGGGTGCTGCAGAACGGGCTTGGGAAGCAGCTCACCGCTAAGTCTCGGAGTATCAGGAGTGTGCATCGGGATAACCACTAGATGCACCTGGCTTAGAACCTGCTTTAGTGCAGAAGTGTAGCGTGAGTACATAATTAATATTTACCCAGTAAGTATCTACTCTAACCTCGAAGAAGTAGTGACGAGGGGTCGACATCGACACTTACAGGCTAACAATAAAATGCAGGAATTATAAATAAGCATGGATTATGTTAATAATTAATACAACTTAGTAAAAAGCAGAGAATAATAATTCTTTCACTAAAAATAAATTCCAAGTCAATTCCTATCATTTCAATAATTATAACCGCTCAAACCATAAATTAATATCAAGTATAATTAGGCTCTGAGTATTATCACGCACGATTTATGCCGAGGTCGTATGACTCGATCCAAAAATATTGTGTGCACTACCGAGGGTCGAATGACACGAACCGTAGATGCATCTATTAACCTGCCGAGGAGAACGGTCCGCTCCCATGAGAGTAGAGGAAATTTACCTCGCTCGCGGAAATACTTGCGACGCGAGTGAACATGAATTTCTCGAAGTTATTATAAAATTCTTCAATTCTTACCAAACATAAGAAGTCTAAACTGGAGACTTTAAATCTAAATATACTAAACCTCAACCCTATTTAAAATAATTAATATGTACAATCAACATAACGGTGCAAACAAAGTATGATGTAAATCTAAGACTACCCGGACATCACATGGAATTTAGCTACGTATGGACTCTTGTCACCTAGTGCGTACGTAGCTCCCCACACAAGTAATTTACAACAAAAATACACCTAAGGGGATGAGTTCCCTCTTACAAGGTTAGGCAAATGACTTACTTCGTTCTCAAGCTCACTTCTGATTCACAAATATGCTTTAAATCCTCAACTCGGTTCCAAATGACCAAAAACTAGTCAAATGTTATAATAATTAATCAATATATGCTCAAAAATTAATAATTTAGCTATTAGAGTAATTACCCAATCCACATTGAAAGATTCTTAAAATTTATCCATGGGTCCACGTGCCCGGATTCCGAAAATTTTCGAAGATAATCGTTACCCATAACCTCACGAACTCAAATATATAATTTTCACTCAAACCTACAACCATTTTCGTGGTTAAATCCCATTTTCATTAAAACCTAGGTTTTTCATCTAAACCCATAATTTTCACAATTTTACATATTAAAATCTACCCATAATCTATGTTTTAAACTCATATTGTATAGAAATTACTTACCTCAAAGTGCTAGGTGAAAATCCCTCTCCAAAAGCTCCAAAATGGCCCAATGAATGAAAGAAATGAGTCAAAAATGGTTTAACTCCCGACTTAAATAAACCTCATTGCCCAACGATTTTTCGCCCCTGCGATGACACTGCCGCACCTACGGTTCCGCTTTTGCGGACAAAACCATGCAGGTGGGGACCAAGCCCAGGTTGACCTCCTCCGCTTCTGCGGCGAGCGTGTCGTACCTGCGACCCTATTCCACTTCTGCGATTGCCTGCTTCGCACCTGCACCTCCGCTGGTGCGGTCCCTGCCTCGCTTCTGTGATCACTGGGCAGCCTATGCTGGGATGCTTCTGTGGCTACTGACTCGCTTATTTGAGCTCGCACCTGCGGTCGACCCTCTGTAGGTGCGATTGCTCCCGAAGCTGGGTGCTTCAGCTATCCAACTAAGGCCAAATGACTTCCGCGCATTGTCTGAATGGCATTCGGAGCCCCCAAGGCCCCGTCCAAACGTACCAACAAGTTTGAAATTATAAAACGGACTCACTCACACCCTCAGAACACATATAACCACATTAAAACTAAGAATCATACGCCAAAACCAATAGAATCATCTTATGAACTTCAAGTTTTTCCAACTTACTCCGAACGCGCCGAATCATACTTAAACTTCTCGGAATGACTTCAAATTTTGCGTGCAAGTCTTAAAATCACCATAAGAAACTATTCCTAGACTCGGAATCCCAATTAGACCTCGATAACACCAAATCCTACTTCAAACCAAATTTAAAGAACTTTAAAACCTTCAATGTGCCAACTTCCAATATTAAGCGTTGAAATGCTCCCGGTCATCCAAACTCCAATCTGAACATACGCCCAAGTCCAAAATCATCATACGAACCAATTGGAATAGTCAAATCCTAGTTCCGAGGTTGTTTACTCAAAATACTGACCAAAGTCAAACTTTGCCTTTAAAAGACAAACCAAGGAACCAAGTATTTCGATTTCAACCCGAACCCTTCCAAATTCCGAACGAACCATTCTCGCAGGTCTTAAAACAGTAAAAGGACATATGGGGAGTCTTATTTAGGGGAACGGGGATCTAGAAAGCAAAACAACCGGTCGGATCGTTACATTCTCCACCTCTTAAACAAACGTTCCACCTCGAACGAGTCTAGAATCGTACCTGGAGTGCCGAATAAGTATGGATATCTGCTCCGCATGTATGCCTCGGCCTCCCATGTTGCCTCCTCGATTGGTTGGCCCCTCCACTAAACTTTTACCACCGAAATCTTCTTGGACCTCAGCTGGCAAACCTGTCTGTCAACAATGGCAACTGGCTCCTCCTCGTAACCCAAGCTCTCATCTAGCTGAACCGTGCTGAAGTCTAACACTTGCGACATGTCGGCATGATACCTCCGGAGCATAGATGTGTGGAAAATCGGATGAACACCTAATAGACTGGGAGGCAAAGCAAGCTCATAAGCAACCTCTCTAACTCGTCTTAGAACCTTAAATGGACATATAAACCTTGGCTCAACTTGCCCTTCTTCCCGAACCTCATGATTCCCTTCATCGGCGAGACTTTCAAGAGAACCTTCATGCCCACCATAAATGATAAATCACACGCCTTCTGATCCGCGTAACTCTTCTGCCTGGACTGTGCTGTACGAAGTCGCTCCTAAGTCAACTTTACCTTTTACAAGGCATCATTCACTAAATCAGTTCCATATAACATAGCCTCGTCGGGATCGAACCATCTGATGGGCTAACGACATCGTCGACCATATAAAGCCTCAAATGGAGTCTTCTCGATGCTGGACTGATAATTGTTATTATAAGCAAAATTGGCCAAAGGCAAGAATCGATCCCACTAAGTCAATCACACATGCTTTGAGCATATCCTTCAAGATCTGAACTGTCCGCTCTGACTGCCCGTCGGTTTGTGGATGAAAAGCTGTGCTGATCTCTACCCGGCTCCCCAACTCACTCTATACTGTCCTCCAGAAATATGAATTAAATTGAGGGCCTCTATTTAATATAATAGAGACAGGCACACCGTACAACCGAACAATCTCCTGAATGTAAATCTGAGCCAACCACTTTGAAGAATACGTGGTAACAACTGGAATAAAGTGTGCTGACTTGGTCAACCTGTCGATAATGACCCAAACTACATCAAACTTCCGCAAGATCCGCGGCAACCCAATATGAAATCCATAGTAATGCGCTCCCATTTCCACTCAGGTATAGTCATCTGCTGAAGTATGATACTTGGCCTCTGATGCTCATACTTAACCTGCTGGAAATTTAGGCACCTCGCTACATACTTAACTATGTAATTCTTCATTCGCCTCCACCAATAATGCTGCCTTAGGTTGCGATACATCTTCGTAGCACCTGAATGAATAGAATACCGAGAACTATGTACCTCCTCTAGGATCTTCTCCCTCAAGCCATCAACATTTGGAACACATAGGGGATCCTAGAGTCACAGAATACCATCCTCACCGATAGTAACCTCCTTGGCACCGCCCTACATTACTGTCTCTCTGAGAACCAACAGGTGCGGATCATCAAACTGGTGAGCCTTGATCTGCTCGAATAGTGAAGACTGGGCGACAACGCATGCAAGAACTCGGCTGGGCTCTGAAATATCTAACCTCACAAGTCTATTAGCCAAGGACTGAATGTCCAAAGCTAGTGACCTCTCCTCTACTGAAATAAATGCCAAACTACCCATACTCTCCTCCTTTCTGCTCAAGGCATCCACAACTACATTCGCCTTGTCTGGATGATAAAGGATGGTAATATCATAATCTTTTAGTAACTCAAGCCACATGTGCTGCCTCAAATTGAGATCCATCTGCTTGAAAAAATGCTGCAAGCTGCGATGATCGGTGTAAACCTCACAGGACACCCCATAAAGATATTGCCTCCAGATCTTAACAGAATGAACAATCGCGACTACCTCAAAATCGTGTACAGGATAATTCTTCTCGTGGGGCTTTAGATGACGTGAAGCATATCCGATAAATTGCCCCTCCTGCATCAATACACAACCCAAACCAATGCGTGAAGCATCACAATACACTGTATACATCTCTGAACCGAAAGGCAACACTAACAGTGGTGCAGAAGTCAAGGCGGTCTTCAGCTTCTGAAAGCTCGCCTCGCAATCATTGAACCATCGAGGAGTGCCCTCATGGGTCAATCTATTCAAAGGTGCTACAATAGATGAGAAGCCCTCCATAAACCGGCGATAGTTGCCTGCTAACCCCAAGAAGCTCCTGATCTCAGTCGCTAGTGGTAGGACGAGGCCAACTCTGAACTGCCTCGATCTTCTTGGGATCTACCTTAATACCCTCGCCTAATACTACATGTCCCAAGAATGCCACAGAATCTAACCAGAACTCACACTTGGAGAACTTAGCATATAGCTTCTGTTCCCGCAAGGTCTGAAGCACCACTCTCAGATGCTGCTCGTGCTCCTCCATGCTATGTGAGTAGTTCAAAATGTCATCAATGAAGACAATGAAAAATGAATCAATATATGGCCTGAACACCCGGTTCATCAAATCCATAAATGCCATCGGGGGGTTAGTCAAACCGAAAGACATCACTAGAAACTCATAATGGCGATATCTAGTCCGGAAGGCCATCTTCGGAACATCCGAATCCCGAATCCTCAACTGATGGTACCCCGATCTCAAGTCGATCTTAGAGAACACCCTAGTACCCTGCAAATGGTCAAACAAATCATCGATACGTGGCAACTGGTACTTGTTTTTAATGGTAACTTTGTTCAAATGGCAGTAATCAATGCACATCTGCATAGTCCCATCTTTTTTCTTCACAAATAACACTTGTGCACCCCCAAGGCAACACACTCGATATGACAAGCCCTTTTGCTAGCAACTCCTCGAGCTCTTCCTTTAATTCCTTCAACTTTTTTGGGTCCATGAGGTACGGTTTAATAGAGATAGGCTGGGTGCATGGAGCCAAATCAATGCAGAAATCAAAATCACGATTTGGTGGCATGCCTGGAAGATCAAAAGGAAACACATCGGAGAACTCCCAGACCACGGGCACTGAGTAATTCGCTGAAGTCTCGAAAGTAATATACCGAACATAAGCTAGATAAGCCAAGCAACCCTTCTCGACCATGTGTCGAGCCTTCAAAAAAGAGATAACCCGACTAGATGCACTGACAGACGAACCTTTCCACACCAATTTAGGAAGCTCTGCATCTCCAAGGTAACAGTCTTGGCATGGAAATCAAGGATGACATGATATGAGGACAACCAATCCATGCCCAGAATGACCTCAAAGTTGGTCATATCAAGCAACAGAAGATCCGCTCGGGTCTCAGAACCACAGAAAGTGACAATGCAGGACCCGTAGATTGGATCCACAACAATATAGTCTCCCACTGGAGTGGACACATAAATAGGAGTACCCAAGGACTCATGAGTAACACCCAGGAAATGAGCAAACAGAGATGAAACATACGAATACGTAGACCTTGGATCAAATAGTACCAAAGCATCTCTGCCGCAGATAAAAATAATACATGTGATCACGGCATTTGAGGCCACTACATCTGGTCTGGCCGGAAAAGCATAGAATCTAGTTGGAGTGCCACCTGACTAGCCTCCACCTATATGACCTCCACCTCTAAGACGGCCCCTACCCACCTGCCCTCCGCCTCTGGGCGGCCGGACGTATGGTGCGGAAGCTGGTGCTGTAATCATAGGCTGGTAATCCTGATGTACTGCCTTGCCCCGAAGTCTAGGATAAAACCTCTTCATGTGATCCCCGCACTCGTAACAACCCCTTAGAATGGAGGACTGCTGACCTGAAGTCTTACCCTGATAGCCTAAATACCTATAAGAGGAACCCTGAATAGCTGGTGGTCGGTAGGAACTCTCTGGCATGGAACTGAAGTAGGGCTGCACTAGAGCACCCCGAGGAGGTGGCGGTTCTGGATATGAGAAGATAAGACTGCCACCATCTACAGGCCCTACCTTCCAACTGAAAGGTGGTAAAGTCCACCCCGTGGG
Source organism: Nicotiana tabacum (assembly GCF_000715075.1). Classification (NCBI taxonomy): domain Eukaryota; kingdom Viridiplantae; phylum Streptophyta; class Magnoliopsida; order Solanales; family Solanaceae; genus Nicotiana; species Nicotiana tabacum. Next base: position 79,908,860 of record NC_134102.1, read on the forward strand.
ACTCCAATATCCTCAAGTTGTGCAGTCTGTCACTGCACTGATCAACAAAGTCCTAGGGGTCCTCATGTGGCTCACCTCTAAAGATAGGAGGATATAGCCTGGTGCATCTGTCCAATAGCCTCTGCGGATCACCAGCCGCATCTAGTCTAGGCTCAGGTATAGCTACTACAATTGGCTGAGCTCCGCCCAAGGGTAGTGCGACGGGGGTCTAATACACGGCAGCTGCATTCCCTGGAGCCTGAGCAGTAGGGGTCTGTGCTCCTCCTCCTGCCTGAGATGTGGCTGGGTCTACTAGAAATAAACCAGCCTAAGTTATAGAATCCATGAACTGTAGCATACGAGACCAGTAGGTTCTCCTCCCATGACTTGGGACCAGTTCACACGCCTCTTCTTGGACTGATATATTCCACCCTCTCAGAGGGAAGAGTTGTGATTTCAATTCGAGCAGCTCCTACAAGGCCAGATGTCGGTGACCGACAATGAGGCAAGATTCTCTGAGTTGTCTCGCTTATGATACTTGCGACCGATACAGAGAGAGTGCGGATGTTTTTTGTAGGTTTGCACTCTGGTAGCCAGGCCATTATGGCCCGAGAGGTTGAGATGGGGACTTCTTATGAGCTAGTTATGGAGATAGCTCAGAGGATTGATGGTGTCCGTCAGCGGAGCCAAGAGCAGGTGACAAGGGATAAGCGGTTTCGATATTCTGGAGAGTTTAGTGGTGCCCCGACTAGGGGCAGGGGTCAGTTCGTGAGGAGTCCATGACCTCCTGGAATCCCGGTGCAGACATGAAATCCACCTGGGCTGGCTCTGCTGCGGGAAACTCACCCTGCTCCTCAATAATAGGATCCTCTATTGGATCCACTAGTGGCATGACTGGAACAACTTTAGGACGCCCTCGCACTCTACCACGAGCTGGAGCCCTCCCTCTTCCTCTTCCTCGGCCTCTAGCAACAGGGGGAGCAGCTCCTCAAAGATCGGGTACATCTGTCACGCAATTTTCACCATTTGTGAGAGAATAAGAGAATGATACTTATCATAACATCAACTGCATGATAGTAGATGAAGAAATAAGTAGTTTCCTAACACCCTATAGCCTCTCAAAGATAAGTACGGGCGTCTCCGCAACCATCCGCAAGACTCTATTAGGCCTACTCATATATTGTGAGACCTAGGTGAACCTAGTTCTATGATACCATGTTGTCACGACCTAATTCCCTATAGGCCGTGATAGCGCCAACGTCGCCGCTAGGCAAGCCAATGGTGAACTAGCCATGTATTTATTCTTTTAACATTTTAGAAATAGATGATTTTCAATTATTAAATAAGTAAGGTGAGAAATTCAATAAAATAAAATGTAAACATTTATAAGAACAAGTGTGGTAAAATAAATACTCAAAATCATCCAGTGTCTACTAGCGAAATTCCATGACCTGGTGTCACAAGTGTATGAGCTACTAGTAGAATATACAAAACACTAAGCTACTGTCTGAAATAAAGTAGACAAAAATCAAAACACAAAAGAAAGACTTCGGGTGTTGCAGAACAGGATCGGAAAGCAGCTCACCGCTAAGTCTCGGAGTATCAGGAGTGCGCGCCAGGATAACCACCAGATGCACCTGCCTCAGAACATGCACGATTAGTGCATAAGTGTAGCGTGAGTAAATAAATAACATGTACAGAGTAAGTATCTAGTCTAAACTCGAAGAAGTAGTGAAGAGGGGTTGACATCGACACTTACTATGGGCTAACAATAAAATGCAGGAATTATAAATAAGCACGGATTATGTAAATAATTAATACAACTCAGTAACAAGCAGTGAATAATAATTCTTTCATTAAAAATAAATTCCAAGTCATTATTATCATTTAAATCATTATAACCGCTCAAGCCATAAATTGATATCAAGTATAATAAGGCTTTGAGTATTACCACACACGATTTATGCCGAGGTTGTACGACCTGATCTAGAAATATACTGTGTGCACTGCCGATGGTCGAACGATATGAATCATAGATGCATCTATTAACCTGCCGAGGCGAGCGACCCGCTCCCATAAGAGTAGAGGAAATTTACCTCGCTCGCGGAAATACTTGTGACACGAGTGAACATGAATTTCTCAGACTTATTATAAAAATCTTCAATTCTTCCCAAAAATGAGAAGTCTAAACTGGAGACTTTAAATCTAAATATACTAAACCTCAACTCTATTTAAAAAAATTAATATGCATAATCAACATAACAGTGCAAACAAAGCATGATGTAAATCTAAGACTACCCGGATATCTCATGGAATTTAGCTAGGCACGTACTCTAGCCACCTAGTGTGTACGTAGCTCCCCACACAAGTAATTTACAAAATTAATACACCTAAGGGGATGAGTTCCCTCTTACAAGGTTAGGAAAGAGACTTACCTCGTTCTCAAGCTCACTTTCGATCCACAAATATGCTTTAAATCCTCAACTAGGTGTCAAATGACCCAAAACTAGTCAAATGTTATAATAATTAATCAATATACGCTCAAACGTTAATGATTTAGCTATTAGAGTAATCACCTAACCCACATTGGAATATTCTTAAAATTTACCCCAGGCCCACATGCCCGGATTCAAGAAATTTTCAAAGATAATTGTTACCCATAACCTCACAAACTCAAATATATAATTTTTCACTCAAACCCACAACTATTTTCGTGGTTAAATCCCATTTTCATCAAAACCTAGGTTTATTTTTATATCTAAAACCATGGTTTTCACACCTTTACATGTTAAAATCTATTCATAATCTATGTTTTAAACTCATATTGTATAGAAATGACTTACTCAAGGTGCTAGGTGAACACCCCTCTCCAAAGGCTCCAAAATTTCCTAATGAATGAAATAAATGAGTCAAAAATGGTTTAACTCCCGACTTAAATGAACCTCACTGTCAAGTGATTTTTTGCACCTGCGATGACACTGCCGCACCTGCGGTTTCGATTTTGCGGACAAAACCACGCTGGTGCGGACCAAGTCCAGGTCGAACTCCTCCACTTCTGCAACCAATGGCTCGCCTCTGCGATCCCGCTTCTGCAGTGAGCGCGTCTCACATGCGACCCTATTCCGCTTCAGCGATCACCCGCTTTGCACTTGCGCCTCCTCAGGTGCATTCCCTTCGTCGCTTCTGCGATCACTGGGCAGCCTACACTAGGCCACTTCTGAGGCTGCTGGATCGCTTTTGCGAGTTCGCACCTGCGGCCGGCCCTACGTAGGTGCGATTGCACCAGAAGCTGGGTGCTTCAGCTATCCAACTAAGTCCAAATGACTTTTGCGCATCGTCTAAATGACATCCAGAGCCCTCGAGGCCCCTCTCTAACATACCAACAAGTTTGAAATCATAAAACGGACTTGCTCGCATCCTTAGAACACAGATAACAACATTAAAACTAAGAATCATACACCAAAACCAATAGAATAATCTTATGAACTTCAAGTTTTTTCAACTTATTCTGAACGCGTCGAATCTTACTTAAACAATTCGGAATGACTTCAAATTTTGCGTGCAAGTCTTAAATCACCATACAGAACTATTCCCAGGCTCGAAATCCCAATTGGACCTATATAATACCAAATCCTACTTCAAACCAAATTTAAAGAACTTTAAAACCTTCAATGTGCCAACTTTCAATATTAAGTGCCGAAACGTTTCCGGGTCATCTAAAACTCGATCCGAACATACGCCCAAATCAAAAATTATTATACAAACCTATTGGAACCGTCAAATCTCAGTTCCAAGGTCGTTTACTCAAAATACTGACCAAAGTCAAACTTAGCCTTTTAAAGCCAAACCAAGGAACCAAGTGTTCCGATTTCAACCTGAACCCTTCCAAATCCAAAACTAACCATCCCCGCAGGTCATAAAATAATAAAAGCACATACGGGGAGTCTTATTTAGGGGAACGGGGATCTAGAAAGAAAAATAACCGATCGGGTCATTACACAGTCTCTCTATCCTTCTTCCCGATTTTTGATTATTCTTTGAAATCAAATGGGTTTTGCCATTGCATTCTGCTTGATTAGCAACTAATTCTTCTCCAACAAAATTAAGTATAATCACATGTACGATTTTAATGGTTGTTTTTGTACATTGCATTAATTTTGTATGGGGTTTTAATTTAGGATTAGTTTTATGATTTAATTTCTGGGGTTTTTGTTGATAGTAATCTTAGTTGAATCGTTTTTCTTTTTTTATTTGTGCTAAAATAGTTTTCTAGGTTTTACTGTGATTAGTGCATTAGTTTTGTAGGTTTTACTTTTACGATTGGTGTTTTGAGGTTTTTTGAAACTGTGTTTGCGTTTTTGATAAAAATTCTATATATTCTTGAGTGATTGTTGGAGATGTTGAATTTTTTAAAAACTTTGGGACTCTAATAGATGGTGTTATTAAAGTGTTAAGTTTATAATACTCCAAGGATAACTTAATTCTAGGAGCTGTAGTTTTGTTTTATGTTTTGTAAAAGTAAAGTATGTTTTGTCTACAATTTTTGTTTTGCTTTTGATGAACTTTAGCATTATTGGAGTTGAAGTTGTATTCTGTATTTGTAAAACTACAGTATGTTTTAGCTGAAGTTTTTGTTCTGTAAATGCTGAACTTCAGTATTCTCAGAACTGAAGTTTTGTTCTATATTTACTGAACTTCGGAATTCTTAGAGCTGAAGTTTTGTTATGTATTTCTCTGAAGTTAGAGGGCTTTAAAATATAACTTAAGCCAAATTGTGCTGAAGTTTGTAATGATTCTTTTGATATTGTTCTGATGTTATTTTTCCCACCTGTAATATTTTTTAACAGATGGCATCTGGGAAAAGTACCTAAAGCACCTTGAATACGTAAAGCTCCTTCAGTCCCTGTTGCTCTACCTACAAAATTAGGGGATAGATATTATGAGTTTGGAGATTGGTTTAATTATTCTGCTTACTGGAAGGAGAACCACGATTTGAATGGTTTAATTGCTTCTTTCTTGACTCCTGAACAACAGGAGAAGCTGAATAGTGATACATTTTGGTATATCATGGCTATGGAGAATTTCTATTGAAGCTTGATGTTGGTTTATTATTTGATTCTTTCTCGTGTATTCACCAATGATCAAGATTCCATTAGTTTCAACATTTTTTGGTCATGATGTGTCGTTCAGCCTTGAAGACTTTCACATTATATGCGGTTTGAGGATCACAACACATAATCTTAAAAAACCAATTAAACGAGAGAGTAAAATTCTGAAGCCCTATTTTGGAAATTTAAGGGTGTGACCTTGAAGGACATTCGTGAGTATATGATACAGAATAAAATTAAAAACGATAATGTGAAATTCAAACACATATGCGAGAGTGATGAAGATGCTGTGAAGCTTATGGAAATTTATTTTGTGGAGTCTATTTTGTTTGGGAGAAAGCATGAATCAACTGTGTTGGAGGAGTATGCAGCTATTGTTAAAGACGATGAGGCTTGTCTTAATTATCCTTGGGGTAATGCGTCTTATGAGAAGCTTATTGTAATGATCCGACCAGTTTTTTTGAGACCTACCGCGTTGTTCGGCAGTTAGGGGCCATGAGTTGCTTCACTTCAGGTATTATGACTTGTACGTGTGGTCGGAATTGAATTTTGGGAAGTCCGGAGTTGATTTAGAAAGAAAATTCTCATTTTAGAAGCTTTAAGTTTGAAGAATTTACTAAGGTTTGATTTTGCGTAAACGACCTTGGAATTGGGATTTGAAGGTTCCACCAGGTTCGTATGATGATTTTGGACTTGGACGTATGTCCGGATCGGGTTTTGGATGACCCTGGAGCGTTTTGGCGCCAATTGTGGAAAGTTGGCATTTTGGAAGGATTTCATAAATTTGGGTTGAAGTGAATTTCAATATTATCAATGTCTGTTTAGGATTTCGAGCCTGGGAATAGCTCTGTATGGTGATTCTAGACTTAGAGGCGCGTCCGGAAGTGAATTTGGAGGTCCATAGGTCGTTTCGGGGTCATTTGGCAAAAAATGGAAATTTGAAGTTTTTGGAAAGTTTGACCGAGGGTGGACTATTTGATATCAGGTTCGGATTCTGGTTCTGGAAGTTGAAGTAGGTCCTTAATGTCATTTAAGACTTGCACGCAAAATTTGGCGTCATTCCGAGTTGATTTGATAGGAATCGGACACGCGGAAGTTTTTTTTAGAAGTTGTTTTTTGAGTTCATGATTTAATCCATGCGTTTTGGCATTCGATTCGTGGTTTTTGATGTTATTTCAGATTTTTTGATTGCTCGAGCGAGTTTGCATGATGTTGTTAAACTTGTGTGGGTGTTTAGTGTGGAGTCCCGAGGACTCGGGTGAGTTTCGGACGTTCGGGAGGATGAGAAAAACTTCAGTTTTTCTAGTGTTTCTTGGCAGCTGTTGCAGGTATCGCAAATGCGAGAATTTGTTCGCATTTGCGAGGAAGTCTTCGCAATTTTGAAGAAGCCCGAGCTGGGCAGTGTTCGCATTTGCGACACTTTGGTCGCATTTGCGACACTTTGGTCGCATTTGCGACACTTTGGTCGCATTTGCGACCTTGGCAGTGTTCGCATTTGCGACCTTGGCAGTGGGAGCCTAGGTTCGCATTTGCGATGAGTTTGTCGTATCTGCGAACCAGGTCACAAATGTGACATCTGAGACCTGTGCACAGCTCTATTAAATGCGGGACTTAGGCCATTTAGTTCATTGTATTTCATCTCTTGGGTGATTCCTTAGCTCTTGGAAGGAAGTTTTCACCTAGCATTTTGAGGTAAGTAATTTCAACACAACATGAGTAAAATACATAGATTATGGGTAGATTAACATGTTAAAATTTGGTAAAAATCAAGGGTTTAGAAGAAAACCTAAGTTTTGGATAAAAATAGGATTTTACCACGAATTTTGTTATAGAATGTAGTAAAAATCATATATTTGAGTTCGTGAGGTTATGGGTAACAACTTTCTTCAAATATTTTCGGAATCCGGGCACGTGGGCCTGGGGGTGAATTTTAGGAATCTTATATTTAGGGTTAGGTAATCACTTTAATAGTTGAAATATGAACTTTTAAACATGTATTGATTATTTTATTTACTATTTGATTAGTTTTGGATTGTTCGGCATCAAATTGGGGGTTTGAGCATAATCTTGGACCGGAAAGTAGGCTTTGAGGCGAGGTAAGTCTCTTTTCTAACCTTGTAAGAGGGAATTAACCCCATAGGTGAATTGAATTAAAATGTGCTTCTATTTTTGGGGGCTATGTACGCACGAGGTGACGAGAGTCCGTACGTAGCTACTAATTATGCTATTGTCTGGGTAGTCTAGGACCCATATCATGCTATACTTACAATGTTTGTACCCTACTTGTTAACTTAATTGCTTAAGTCTTTTGAAACCTGATAAAAGAATTAAATTTCACTTACTTGAAGTTGTGAATGGAACACTTGACTGTTATTCAGAATTTGTGTTTTCCTTAAAATATTTTCTATCTGTGGAGCAGGTCGAACGCCTCGGTAGCAGATAGATGCATCTATGGTTCGTGCCATTCGACCCTCGGCAGTGCACAGTTTAAATATTATGTTGGATCGGGCCGTATGACCTTGGCATAATTTGTGCATGATAAATCTTTGGAACCAATTATAATTGATATAGCTTCTTTGGCTTGAGATATAAATTGTTAAATGACGAGAATAAATTTGGAAAAAACAATTCCTATTAATAAAAGAATTGTCCACTCACTTCTTGTTATTGAGTTTACAACTGTTTCGTACAATCCACAATATATGTATTTATTGTTAGCCAATAGTAAGTGTCGGAGTCGACCCCTCGTCACTACTTCTTTGAGATTAGGCTAGATACTTACTGGGTACGCGTTGATTTACGTACTCATACTACACTTGCTGCACAGTTTTGTGCAGGTGCATATATGTCCAGCAGACTTGTGGGAGCAGAGGCGCGGCTATTTTAGGGACTTAGGTGAGCTGCATCCCATGCTGCGAATTCGCAGCACACGGAGTCTCCATCATAGTTATCTATCCTCTCATATCTAATTGTACTTTCAAATAGATGTTGTATTTCTAGTATATTTCCTAGTTGATGCTCATGTACTTGTGACATCGGGTTTTAGGGGTGATTATGGGCTCTTCAGTATTGTAGTTGTGAAAATACTATCATTTACTTTGTAAAGTTTATCTCGTACTATTTAATTGAAGGAAATTATGATTTCAAAAATACTGAAATGAGTAATTAAGTTAATCAATTGTTGTTGGTTGGCCTGACAGCGGTGTTAGGTACCATCATGACCTCTAATGGAATTTGGGCCGTGATAACTTGGAATCAGAGACGTCTGTACTTATCTTCGAGAGGCTACAAGGCTGATAGGAGCACTTCCCTTCTTGATTCCTCATCGTGCGATTTGATCCCTTTGAGGCTTGTGCCTTTATTTCTTTCCTACTCAATCTTATGCGACGTGAAACACTTGTTATCAATTGGATATCAAAGAATTTTAATGGTACTACAGATGTGGTGCAGGATGTTTCTCCCTGCGTAATTGCTTGGGCTATGGTCGTTTCCTTGAGGAAGGCTGTCTTGTCGTTTCAGCTTAGTACCAGTAATTCCTATGATTTTGAAGTTGGGCACTGGTTGTTATAATAATTCATGAGTTGTTATCGCATGGTATTGATATAATGGTAAAATGCTTGTCTATGTGTTGGTGCAGTGAATGACTTGAAATGAGGTTTTTCTCCGTGCATAATTCAGAGGTTCAACGCTTTATTCCCAGCGGAGGAAAGGCAATTGGACTATGAATGTTCAGGGTTTGGTTGATGGAGTAACGAGACTTGGTATTTTCGAGCATAGCGAAATTGTCATCTGTGATGTGGTGTCGTTGTCCTTGTTGAATTTGTTAAGTTCGCTGGTGTTATGATTTTCTTCAATTCGCCTTCAGGGCAGGGTATAGTGGAATAGTTTCGGGGAAGCGGCTGTCAGAGATCGCAGTGTGCTGTGGTTCAGAATCAAATCGGTGTCCCTAGTGTTGAAAGCTCGAGAAAGGTGATCTTCGGGGAGGTTTAAAGTTGGTAGCGATCTATTAGTCCAAGTGCTACAGAGATGGATTTTGATTTAAGGCAAAAGCTGGGCAACGAAGGATGAGGAAGGACATGGTGGAAGGAGTCTCGCGGTGGTTGGATTACTAGTAGGTTACGTATGAAAAGCAGAAGTCGGGATGTTGCCTAAAGGATAGGGTTTGACCAAAGTGGGAGAGTGGTAGAGTAGCATATGGGTTATGTGGTAGGATAGTTGCATGCCTTGAGGAAAGTTTAGAGTGACTTGGAGATTCATGGTGGATAGTGACTAGGTCTACCGGCTTAATTTTGAATATTGGCTACTATACGTATGAAGGTTTGATACGACGGAAAGGAGTTGCTTGATATGAAGAAGGATACAACATGACTTTGGAGTGGAATGTATTATCGTACCTTTAGTTGATGTCCATGAGGAGTGAATGGACTTGTACAGCTGGTGAATGAGCACGAGCTCAGGATGGTTTATTGGTTTCGTGGTAATTGTACTCGGTGCATCGTCATTGGAAGGTGTCGGTATGGACTTTCCACAGGTGGGTTATCTCATGTGAGCAGGCTAGTGGTTGTGTGGTGTTGATGAGCTTCTACGAAGAATTTTACTGGCTATCCAGTAAAAGGTTGAATATGTGAATGTGGCTAGTGATTCAGAATGTTCATGAAATGTTTAATATGAAGATTCCGAGGAATTTGGTGGGCCGATTGTGTGAGATCGTGTTAATGAGGAAGAAGGAATTTTGGTCGGTTCCGGGGTTATGTAATTATAGCTTCAAGCTAAGTGGGAGTGCCCCTCCGGCTACGATTGGATTGCATGGTTGTCTACTTGTGAGGTTTCTGGTTATCAGCATATTAGTGGGTTGTTATGACTAAAGGAAAGAGAACATCAGTGGTGATTTGAGCAAAGGATTTGAGGAATATGTGCTATAATTGGCCTTATCGATTCATGTTCAGGCTTTGGGAACACTCGGGATTTATGCTTCGTGTAGATGTGATGTACAAGAAAGGTGATTCAGCCGGGTGCTTGTTTGAGAGGGCGTTCATGTGCTAGCAGAGCCTTGGAATTTTATCACATTTGTGAACAAGTCAGAGTGGGTGACTCTCAACAACGGTCCTAGTGGATTCAGAAAATAATTTAAAGTGTGGTGCCTTAGGATTTCGAGTCCGTAGTATGGTTAAGTATCGAGCATTGCAGCGGATTACGAAAAGGGGCTTGGAGTGTTCTATGTTATCATTGGTCTGTGGTGTAGCACTGTAGGAATGGGAGAAAATAACTTTGGATTCATAAAGGAAATATCAGAATGGGTGTACCAGTTGAAGATGCGAATGTGCGCACAAGGAGGGTATGAGATGGTTTGTGCGTTTTGAGACAACGTGGTCTTGTGAAATAGGGTCCTTCTGGATGAGTGCGAATTGGGTTCGTCATGTTTTGAATGGAGCTATTATTATTCCTAAGGCAAGTCCGGAGTAAATTAGAAGAAGTCGGATCGGTTAGCAATGGTTGAATCGGCATAATGCGGCAATGATCAGTTCCTTCATCGTGTTAAGTTTTATAGGTGGTTGTGGCGGTACGCGCAAGGTTTGACGGCCACCGTAATTGATTTTACTTGGAGGCATTTGAGTTATTATGGCATGTTATGTGTAGATGGATCCCGGAAGGGTTATGGTGGTTTAGACCACTACTTGGGGTAGATAGGCCCAGTTACAGGGGAGGCTCTGGCGAAAGTTTTGGAAATTTAGGGAGTTAGTCAAAAATTTGGAACTGTAGGTGAGTGTTACAGCAGCTAAGTCACATTGAATGCTAATGACGGATTTTGACCCTCATTCGAGGATGAATAATCATAAGTGGGGGAGAATGTATGGCCCCGTAAAAGTTCGCAAAGGAATTTAAGGTTTCATGGTGCCAAAGTAGGCTTACGTGTTTGAGGATTGTAGAAGGCTCAGACTTTTTGGGTTGAACAATGCACTGGGGAGTAAAGTAAAATTTTTTGCAGAAAAAGACATATCTGTGGCCCACTATGCGGCCGCAGAATCACTCTGCGGACCGCAGAATCACTCTGCGGACCGCAGAATGGCCGCAGAGTGAAGCAGTGACACGGTAAGCTTGGAGGAAGGTCTGTGGTGCATTATGCGACCACAGAACATGTCTGCGGGCCGGAGAACCGACGCAGACCCAACTAGTATTTTCCAATTCAGGGGCACCAAATTGTGCGGCCGATATGTGGACCACATATCCATTCCGCGATCACTATGCGACCGCATATTGTGTTTCAGAGCTTCATTTTTCTGATTTTTTGTAACCCGACCACATTTTGATAAATAGCCTCTGGGGGTCATTTTTAAGGGTTTCATCTGATATTTTTAGAGAGAGGTGAGAGTATCTTAGAGAGATAAAGAGGAGACCTAGCCATTTGTTCATCAATTCTTGCTCAAGGCTTGAAGATTTCGTAAGGATCTTACTAGGGCTTCAAAGAGGTAAGAACTTCTTCCCCCAGTTCTTCAATATCGAGTTTGGGGTAAATGATGGGTGATTGGGAGTACGATTCTTGGGTATGAGAGTATTATGTATACATGCATGTACCAATAAGGTTTGTGGGAATATTTTTGAGCTCAAATAAGTAAAGATTGGGTTGTGAAATGAAGGAAATCTTGTAGAAGAATCTTGTAGCCTAATTTGTGCACCTATTGTTTGATAAAATGCTCAAATGAGCTAAAACCATGAATATCTTCCTAATTTGTATTCAATTTTGTTATGTCTCAAAATAGATTGGGATTTCTAGGATTTTCGGAACGTTGTAGTAATTTAAGAAAAGCTCAAATCTAGGTATGTTGGCTAAACTCCTCTCCTATAATTGAATCCCACGGTATTCATGTAATTTATGTAAGTCCCGAGGTGTTCATTATAAAATTGGCTATTCTGAATAAATTTGTGTTGAAAGATATATAATCAATATGTATACCAAATTCTTTTATCATGTTATGTTAGCATTTGAGAATATTTTCAAAGTATGGGTTGTGCATTAAGGATGTTCTGACTTCAAGTCAAGTTCAAACGAAAGCTATTATGCCAAATTTTGTAAAAAATCTCTGTGTCTAAGACTCTTAATTGCTCACATGTGTACTGAAAACCTTGATTTGAAATTACTTGTTGTTGATTATTATGGTGATGTTTGAAAGTAAAAATGATGAGCATGAACTACTAAATACGACCGGCATGCCAAGAATGATTTTATAATTGGGGCCACTAGTGCAAATGAAATGAAAAGATGTGAAAGAAGTATGAAATGAGATGACTGGTATAAAATGGGTGATGCCTCGAATGAGACGACCTAGCCGACCGTGTCATGATCGGACGCGATGTCGCACACATGGTGGTGATTGTGCTGAAAATTGTAATTGAAATTGTAATTGTGGTTGATGTCTTGGATGAGACGGCCTAGCCCATCGGGTTGTTATCGGACTCTGTGTTAAAAGTACGATGGTATTGATATTGTGAATATTGGTATTGTGAACGGTAGTATATTGGTACTAAAGATCTCCCAACTTAAGATATGAAAATTTATTTGAACACTATCTTGATCCTAATTTGAGGTTTGATGTTGTTGTGGCTTCCACTGATATTATTCTTACTTGTATTATTGCTCATTTTATTGAGAGGGTGTTTTGTCATTCATACTAGTACTATTCCATATGTAATAACGTCCCTTTTGCTGGGGGCACTGCAGCTTCAATAGATGCAGGTGATTCCACAATAGGAGACATTGATCAATGATAGCGGTACACCCTCTTCCCAGCTGACTTGGTGAGCCCCACTTCATTTCGGGGTCATGTATCTTTTGTTCCTTGTGTATTGTGTTTGAGGTATAGCCGGGGCCTTATTGCCGGCATTATCATAGTACTGTTCTGTATCTATAAAGAGGCTCCGTAGACATAGTGTGGGTTGTATATTGGTGTTGTGGAAGTTAAACAATGTTATTTTGTGTTTGAATTACTTGTTCCATTTCAGACCATGAAAAATGTGTGTGAAATTTGAGACTTTAAAATGAAGTAACTAATGGTAATAATTTAGTATTGTATACATGATCTCTTTATGGTCTAATCAACGAAAATATGTATTCTCTTTATTCATAAGTGAGTTTGGGTAGAAAGTATCTAACAGGCTTGCTTGACTGGATTCACTCGGTTGAGTGCCGGTCGCACTCTCCGAGTTCGGGGCGTGACAAACTTGGCATCAGAGCCTAAGGTTTTAAAGTGTCCTGGGATATCTCGGAGCCGTGTCTAGTAGAGTCCTTCTTATCGATATGTTGTTGACAACATCTATAATTAGGATGCTACTTGGGCATTTCAGAATAATACCCTTTTTTTATGTTCTCGAACGTGTGATAAAGCTGATTGTAAGATTATTCCTTCTTTAACTCGTGCGTTGCTCTAATTTTCAGTACATGGCACCTAAGAAAAAGGTAAGAACTGGCCAGAGAGCCAATGTCACCCCAGGAGTGGAATACCAGAAACCAATCCTAACAATATATACATAATCCGATGACGTAATATAAAATAAAAACAACAACAACTGTGGCCTCATAAGCAATATATTACCAGAAAAGGAACACCCGTAATATCAACTGTACAAATGATACATAATTCATAGAAGGTAACTCTTAGCATTTTCATAGAACACAACTTTATAAATATATGGCTATTCAAACAAATAAGGATACTTCTTCTTCATTTCTTCCTCGACCTCCCAGATGGCCTCCCATAGAAACGGGAATCTCTTCATAAGACAATTCTTCATTAACCTCAATAGTCTCAACTGGAACAATGAGTGTTGGGTCTCCAACTGCTTTCTTCAACATAGACACATGAAATACCGGGTGAACTAATGATATCTCAGGTGGTAGCTCAAGCTTGGACGCCACCTCACCGATCATTTGAATGATTCTATCCGGTCCGACATACCACGAACTCAATTCCCCTTTCTTACCAAATATCATTACACCCTTCATGGGGGAAACCTTAAAGAATACCCAATCATCTTCTTTGAACTCCAAATCCCTACGACGAACATTCGAATAGGACTTCTGACGATTCTGAGCAGTCTTCAACCGCTCCTTAATGATCTTAACTTTTTCCATAGCCTGATGCACTAGGTCTGGCCCTATCAACTCTGCTTCCCAATCCCGAACCACCCAATGAGAGATCTATATCGCCTAGCATATAAAGCCTCGAACGGTGCCATCTGAATGCTAGCATGATAACTATTGTTGTAAGCAAATTCTATGAGTGGCAAATGGTCATCCCAACTACCTTTGAAGTCAAGAACACAAGAGCGCAACATATCCTCAAGCATCTGAATAGTCCACTCTACCTACCCGTCGGTCTGTGGATGGAAGGATGTACTAAGATTCACCTGAGTACTCAAACCTTGCTGAACGTTCTTCCAAACTTTAGCCGTGAACTGTGCCCCACGATCAGAAATGATAGAAACTGGAGTGCCATGCAACCTGACCATTTCTTTGATATATAACTGAGCATACTGTTCTGCTGTGTCGGTAGCCTTAATCGGCAAGAAGTGTGTTGATTTCGTGAGTCGAACCACAATCACCCAAATCGAGTCAAACTTACGAGGAGTGCGAGGTTGTCCTACCACAAAGTCCATATTAATCATTTCCCACTTCCATATTGGAATTTCTATGTACTGTGCCAACCCACCAGGCCTTTGGTGTTCGACCTTCACTTGCAGACAATTTGGACATCTCGCCACAAAGTCCCCTACATTCCTCTTCATATCATTCCACCAATAGAATTTCTTAAGATCATGATACATTTTTGTAGAGCCCGGGTGCATGGAATACCTATCAGTGTGAGCCTCGGTCACGATGCTCTCCCTGAGACCATCTACATTTGGAACACATAGACGCCCTTGGTACCTTAGTGTATCATCACCCATGCCAAGATAAAAGGCCATGGTCTTATGTTTATGAATCCCCTCTTTCAATTGTGCCAACAATGGATCGTTGTATTGCTTCTCCTTGATTTCTACAACAAGTGATGATTCATCCCTATTTTGCACAATCACCCTACCTTCACTAAGGTCCACAAGACGAACTCCAAAACTAGCCAATCGGTGAACTTCCTTGGCCAATGGCCTTTGATATGCCTTCAAGTGTGCTAACCTACCCATAGATTTCCGGCTAAGAGCATCCGCCACAATATTAGCCTTCCCCGGATGATATAGAAGGATTGAAATGCTCTCGGACCACCCAATACTCAACCCGAACATACACCCAAGTCCGAAATCATCATACGAACCTGTTAGAACCTTCAAATACCGATTCTGTCATCATTTATTCAAACGTCAAAACTTGGTCAACTCTTCCAACTTAAAGCTTCCAAAATTAGAATTTTCCTTCCGAATGAACTCTGAACTTAACAAAATTCAATTCCGACCACGAGTACAAGTCATAAAATATGAGGTGAAGCTACTCAAGGCCTCAAACCGTCGGACGACACGTTAGATCTCAAAACGACTGGTCGGTTCATTACATTCTCCCCTGCTTAAACATACATTCGTCCTCAAACATGCCAAGAACTACTTCGGAGTTGTCCACAGTCATTGTTTAACATATCGTGCACCTATCCATGCCACCACAACCCAGTTGAGCACATCAGCTCGAGTTAGACTGAATATTCTCCCCTTTTATTTAGTCAATGAGCCTTAGAACCAAATTCTAACCTCTGAATTTCTCTACAAAACCTTATTCTAACATACGAACATCGTATCAATCACTACACATTGTACCAAAACATGATCATGGACCCATGATGACATCACACAATGCACTGCATAACTTATTTTCCTAAGGAAACCTCCTCCAAGCACAACAGCTGAAATTCCATTGACCCGAAGCCCGTAGTATACCTCATGACACATATAAGCCCTGTTCCAACTCTCGCAATACTGCCACGACGGAAGAGATGTGTAGAAACTCATAACCACCTGCCGAATCAACAAATCTCTAAGTCTTTCCTCCTGACAAGAACCATTACCTCATTCTGAACTGAATAACGATATTTTCTCTTTAATATTCCCTACATAACTCCGATCGCACCGATCCCAGGTCCAATAACGTCATCTTCTCCAGTACAAGTTGCTAAGGCAATAAGCCACCTCAAACACTATCAAAGATTTCATATGATGCCATCAATGCACCAACAAGCTACAACCTGAATAAGACACATAAGGAAGAACGAACTCTGTAAAAGAATTACCCAGCCCGCATAACGAATAAAATGGTCGAATAAACGCTATGAACCCTTCTCAGAGAATGAGAATCAAAATATACAAGAATAGATGTAGGGAATCGTTCTCAACATCTCACTGTTGCGGCATGCAACCCGATCTATACATGATACCGTTGCGGCGTGCAACCCGATCCAACAACATACCCAAGGCGGCGTGCCACCCGATCCACACATAACCATAAATAAGGGAATACCCATCAATCCCTAATGATCATACCTACGAAATACCCGAATATCGGCCACAAGCACGCCAAGTGCAAAAGTATAACCCTGGGGAGACGGATAGCGCCATATGCTACAAAACCCAAGCATGACTAAGGTGCAATAAATGACCTGCATCTCGAGAGCCATCCTGATCATATAACACCACAAGCTACACGGGACCCCAACACATGTGTGAAAAATCAAGCCATTTCATAACCCACATGGCACAATAGATTAATACACGGAATAGCTGATGACAGGAATAACATCCAGCGCTCGACGACTCCTCCGTAAGCTATGCTATGACGAATGAACACATACGACCTGACGTAGAGCGCACCTTCACATTAGACCCACCACCGGACCTCAAACCGATTCTTATCACACCATATTGGGCCAATAACTTTGCAAGGATCCACAATGGCCTTATTCATGACACACACGAATAGGCGTCCAATCCAGAACAAACTTCCACAGTTCACAACCAACCGAATAGAGTGTCGTTCAGGCATAAACTCCCACATTAGCGACCGTACCATAATCTACATACTTGGTTTCAATCCTTAACAACCAAATGACTAACATGTCACACTTAGACAAATTTCCCCGTGGGATACACTCCCACGACCTTCCGCACTAGGTAGCAAAGTCTGCACTCTATACTACCAATCGTACCAATTCTGTAAAGCGAATCAAGAATCCGCAAATCAATACCCCAAAGCCTCTTACATAGGACACCATTCTCAGGTGACACTAAGGTAACACGGGCTTACTCTGAACTTCTGAATCCTTTTCCCAACTCCTCCGAGCTCGGGACACTCTCCTCAAAACTGAACCGTAACCTTGATCCTCAACCTCCAATTTCCATAACTGCAGAAAATACAAACCTCAAGTCATGGTCTAATCTTCCGAAATCCATTTACACAACAAGGCCATTTGAATCAAATACATCCCAAATCAATCAAGTTATAGTGGTTGTCAAGTCCGCACGTACAACCACGAACCATATGTATAACCTCACACGCCGAAGGAACTGATCATTGCCATGATCCTGCTGATTCAACCATTACTAACCGACCCAACTTCTTCCAATTTACTCTCACTTGCCTTAGAAATATTAATAGCTTCATTCGAAACATAACGAACTACATCCGCACTCATCCCGAGTGGCCCGAATCACGAGACCACATCGTCCCAATACTCATGCACCATCTCCCAAATCGCCCTAAACTTTCTCAAGGCAAGTGGCTTTCCTGCCACCGAATCCATATGCTACTCTGCCACTCCCACTTCGATCAAACCACCTCCCTTAAGCAACTCCTCGACCTCTGCTCTTCATACTTTGAACCGTTAGTAATTCAACCACCGCGAGACACCTCTCACCATGTCCTTCCTCATCCTTCGATACCCAATTCCTACCTCAAACTAAGATTCATCCATGTAGCACCTAAACTAATAAATTGCTACCAACTCTAAGCCTCCTTGAAGGTCATCTTTCTCGATCCATCGGCATTAGAAACACCAATTCGATTCTGAAATTGCCATACACCACCATCTCTGACAACCGTTTTTCAGACACCATTTCACAACACCCTGCCCCAGAGACAAATCAAAAAGGCAATAACACCGTTGAACCTTAATGCGTTCAAACAAAGATGATGGCAGCACATCACAAACGAAAATTCCACCACGTTCGAAATACCAAGTCTCGTTACTCCATCAACCCAAGCCCGGGGTCGTTTTCTCAAAATGTTGACCGAAGTCAAACTTAGCACTTTAAGGCCAACTTAAGGAACCAAGTGTTCTGGTTTTACCCCAAACACTTCCAAATCCCGAACCAACCATCCCCGCAAGTCATAAATCATTACAAGCACCTACAGGAAGTTTTATTTTAGGGAACGGGGTTCTAAAAGTTAAAAATGACTAGTTGGGTCATTACATTCTCCACCTCTTAAACAAACGTTCGTCCTCGAACGAGTTTAGAATTGTACCTGAAGTGCTGAATAAGTCCGGATATCTGCTCCGCATGTTTTCCTTGGCCTCCCAAGTCGCTTCCTCGACTGGTTGGCCCCTCCACTGGACTTTTACTACAGAAATCCTCTTGGACCTCAACTAGCGAACCTGTTTATCAACAATGGCAATTGGCTCCTCTTCATAACCCAAGCTATTATCTAGCTGAACTGTGCTAAAGTCTAACACATGTGATAGGTCGGCATGATACTTCCGGAGCATAGATACGTGAAAAACCGTATGAACTCCCGATAGGCTGGGAGGCAATGAAAGCTCATAAGCAACCTCCCCAACTCGTTTCAACACCTCAAATGGGCATATAAACCTTGGGCTCAACTTGCCCTTCTTCCCGAATCTCATAATTCCCTTCATCGGCGAAACCTTCAAGAGAACTTTTTCACCTACCATATATGATATATCACGCGCTTTCTGATCCGCGTAACTCTTTTGTCTGGACTATGCTGTACGAAGTCACTCCTGAATCAACTTTACCTTTTCCAAGGCATCCCTTACCAAATCAGTACCATATAACTTAGCCTCACCTGGCTCAAACCATCCGATAGGTGAACGACATCGCCGACCATATAAAGCCTCAAATGGAGCCATCTCGATGTTGGATTGGTAACTGTTATTATAAGCAAACTCGGCCAAAGGCAGGAGACGATCCCACTTACCTCTAAAGTCGATCACATATGCCCTGAGCTTATCCTCCAAAATCTGAATTGTCCTCTCTGACTATCCATCGGTCTGCGGATGAAAGGCTGTGCTGAGCTCTACACGGGTCCCCAACTCACTCTGTACTGCTCTCCAGAAATGTGAAGTAAACTGAGGACCTCTATCTGATATGATGGAAATTGGCACACCGTGCAACCGAACTATCTCCTGAATATAAATCTGAGCCAACCTCTCTGAAGTATACGTAGTCACAACAGGAATAAAATGTGCCGACTTAGTCAACCTGTCAACAATCACCCAAACTGCATCAAACTTCCTCAAGGTCCGCGGCAACCCAACTACAAAATCCATAGTAATTCGTTCCCATTTCCACTCTGGTATAGTCATCTGCTGAAGTAGGCCACCTGGCCTCTAGTGCTCATATTTAACTTGCTGGCAATTTAGACACCGAGCTACATACTCAACTATGTCCTTTTTCATTCGTCGCCACCAATAATGCTGCCTCAAGTCACGATACATCTTCGTAGCACCTGGATGAATAGAATATCGAGAACTGTGTGCCTCCTCCAGGATCGTTTTCCTCAGTTCATCCACATTAGGAACACACAGATGATCCTGGAGTCATAGAACACCATCTGCACCAATAGTGACTTCCTTAGCACCACCTCGTACTACCGTTTCACGAAGAACCACCAAGTGTGGGTCATCATACTGGCGAGCCTTGATCTGCTCAAATAGTGAAGATTGGGCCACAACACATGCAAGAACTCGGCTGGGCTCTGAAATGTCCAACCTCACAAGTCTGTTAGCCAAGGACTGAATATCTAAGGCTAATGGCCTTTCCTCTGCTGAAATGAAAGACAAACTACCCATACTCTCTGCCTTTCTGCTCAAGGCATCTGCAACCACATTTGCTTTGCCCGGATGATACAAAATAGTAATATCATAATCTTTTAGTAACTCCAGCCATTTGCGCTGTCTCAAATTTAGGTCCCTCTACTTGAACAAATACTGCAAACTGCGATGATCAGTGTAAATTTCACAAGAAACCCCATAACGATAATGCCTCCAAATCTTAAGAGCGTGAACAATCGCAGCTAACTTCAAATCATGTACCAGATAATTCTTTTTGTGGGGCTTCAGCTGGCGTGAAGCATATGCAATAACTTGCCCTTCTTGCATCAATACACAACCCAAGCCAACACGCGAAGCGTCGCAATACACTGTATACATCCCCGAACCAGAAGGCAACACTAACACTGGTGTTGTAGTCAATGATGTCTTGAGCTTATGAAAGCTCACCTCACAATCATCGGACCATCGGAATGGAGCACCCTTTTGGGTTAATTTGGTCAAAGGTGCTGCAATAGATGAAAAAACTTCCACGAACCGACGATAATAACCTACCAAACCCAGAAAAATCCTGATCTCCGTCGCCGAAGTGGGACGATGCCAATTCTGACTTGCCTCAATCTTTTTGGGATCAACTTTAATACCTTAGCCCGATACGATATGTCCCAAAAATGCTACAGACTCTAGCCAAAACTCACATTTAGAGAACTTAGCATATAGCTTTTGTTCCCGTAATGTCTGAAGCACTACTCTCATATGCTGCTCATGCTCCTCCTTACTATGTGAGTAGATCAAAATGTCATCAATGAAGACAATGACAAATGAGTTAATATATGGCCTGAATACCCTGTTCATCAGATCCATAAATGCTGCCAGGGCATTAGTTAAACCAAAAGACATTACCAGAAACTCATAATGACTATATCTAGTACGGAAAGCAGTCTTCGGAACATCCGAATTCCGAATCTTCAACTGATGGTACCCCGACTTCAAGTCGATCTTAGAGAATACCCTAGCACCATGCAACTGGTCAAATAGATCATCAATACGTGGTAACGGGTACTTGTTCTTAATAGTGACTTTGTTCAATTGGCGATAATCAATACATATCCGCATTGTTCCATCCTTCTTTTTCACAAACAATACTGGTGCACCCCAAGGCGATACACTCGGTCTGACAACCCATTTGGCTAGTAACTCTTCAAGTTGTTCTTTCAATTCTTTCAATTCTTTCAGAGCCATGCGATACGGTGGGATAGATATAGGCTGGGTATCTGAAGCCAAGTCAATACAAAAATCAATATCACGATTAGGTGGCATACCTAGAAGATCTGACGGAAACACATCGGGGAACTCCCGAACTACAGGCACTGAATCAATAGTTGGAGTCTCTACAGTAGTATCCCGAACATAGGCTAGATAAGCCAAACAACCCTTCTCAACCATGTGTTGAGCCTTTATAAAAGAAATAACTCGATTAAATGAACTAACAGGTGAACCCTTCCACTCCAGCTTAGGCAATGCTGGAATAGCCAAGGTAACAGTCTTGGCATGACAATCTAGAATAGCATGATATGGAGATAACCAGTCCATACCCAGAATAATTTCAAAATCGGTCATCTCAAGCAATAGGAGATCTGATCTAGTTTCATAACCACAGAATATAATAATACAGGACCGGTATATCTAGTTCACAACAACAGAATAACCCACAGGAGTGGACACATAAACAGGAGTACTCAAGGACTCACGAGAAAGACTAGGAGTGGAGCAAATAGAGATGACACATATGAATACGTAGATCCTGGATCAAATAATACTGAGGCATCTTTGCCACAAACAGAAATAATACATGTAATCACGGCATCTAAGGCCTCTGCATCTGGTCTAGCCGGAAAAGCATAGAACCGAGCTGGAGCACCAACTGTCTGGCCTCCGCCTGGATGACCTCCACCTCTAGGACGGCCCCTACCCACCTATCCTCTACCTCTGGGTGGTCGGACTACTGGTGGAGCAACTGGTCCGGTAAGCATAGGCTGCTGACCCTGCTGTACTGGTCTACCCCGAAGCCTGGGGCAAAACCTCCGCATGTGACTGGGATCCCCGCACTCGTAACAACTCTCCGGTGCGATGGGCTGCTGACTAAGTGTCTGGCCCTGGGGACCTGAATACCCACATAAAGAACCCTGAATAGCTGGTGGGCGATAAGAACTCTCTGGTATAGCACTGAAATAAGGTCGTACTGGAGCACCTCGGGGAGGTAGTGGTACTGGATATGGGGGTCTGCTGGACTGCCCCCTCACGAACTGACCTCTGCCCCCGAACAGAGCACCTCTGAACTCTCCAGAGTACTTGAACCGCTTATCTCTCATAATCTGCTCTCGGCTCCGCTGACGTACACCCTCAATCCTCCGGGCTATCTCCACAACTCGCTCATAAGAAGTACCCATCTCAACCTCTCGAGCCATAGTAGCCTGAATACCAGTATGTAAACCGGCTACAAACCTTCGCACTCTCTCCGCCTCAGTAGGGAGTATCATTAGTGCATGGCGAGATAATTCAGAAAACCTCGCCTCATAATCAGTCACTGATATCTGACCCTGCTGGAGCTGCTCAAACTGAAACCGCAACTCTTCCCTCTGGGAGGGTGGAATATACCTGTCCAAGAAGATACGGGTGAACCTGTCCCAAGTCATGGGAGGAGAATCTGCTGGTCTACCAAGAGCATAAGACTGCCACCATCTACGGGCTCTACCCTCTAGCTGAAAAGTAGCGAAATCAACCCCATGGGATTCCAATATCCTCATGTTGTACAGTCTATCCTTGCAACGATCAACGAAATCATGTGGATCCTCATGTCGCTCACCCCCGAAGACAGGAGGATGTAGTCTAGTTCATTTGTCCAATAGTTTCTGAGGATCGGCGGCTACAGCTGGCCTGGGCTCAGGTGTAGCTGCTGCCACTGGCTGGACTCTACCCACGGGTAGTGCACCCTGGGTCTGATATACAACAGTTGCCTGTCCATGAGCCTGCGCGGTAGGGGTCTGTGCTCCCCCGCCCTCCTGAAATATGGTTGGGTCTGCCAGAAATAAACCAGCCTGAGTCATATTGTCCATGAATCGCAGCATACGACCCATGACATCCTGAAATCCCGGTGCAGATGTGAAGTCCACCGGAGCTGGCTCTGCCACAGGCACCTCACTCTGCTCCTCAATAATGGGATTCTCTGCTGGATCCACTCGCGGCATAACTGGAATAGTCCTGGGACGTCCTCGCCCTCTACCACGGGCTGGAGCCCTCCCTCAGCCTCTAGCAACTGGGGGAGTAGCTCTTCCCTGGTCTGAAACCTCATTAGAGTGCGTTCTCACCATCTGTGAGAGAATAAGAGAAGGATATTTAGTACTACATCAATTGCACGATGGAATATGAAGAAACGTAGTTTTCTAACACCATATAGCCTCTCGAAGATAAGTACAGACGTCTCCGTACTGATCCGCAAGACTCTATTAGGTCTGCTCATAACTTGTGAGACCTACGTGAACCTAGTGCTCTGATACCATATTGTCACGACCCAATTTCACCTATAGGTCATGATGGCGCCCAACACTACAGCTAGGCAAGCCAACTAATAAGTCAATCGTATATTGGTTAAACTTTTATTCCAAGAAAATAATAAAATACCAACTTCTACCAATGTGTGTGCCAAGACCCGGTGTCACAAGTGTATGAGCATCTAGTAGATTATACAAAACTCCAAATACTGTCTGAAATGAAATAGACAGAATATAAATATAAGAAGAGACACTGGTAGCTGCAGAACGGCTCAGAAAGGCAGCTCACCACTATGCCTCGGGATGACGTGGGTATGTGATGATAGGTCCTCCACTAGTACCTGTCTCAGATCCTGCACAAAAAGTGCAGCAAGTGTAGTATGAGTACGTAAACAACGTGTACCCAGTAAGTATCAAGCCTAATCTCGAAGTGGTAGAGACGAGATGACCGACTTTGACACTCATTATGGGTCAATAATAATAACTGAAATATAACTAGAATATTTAAATCAGCATGATTTACAGAATTTACAATAATTTATTTAATCAGCGAAAATAATCAAATTCCTTCAATTCAAATAAATTCCAATTTATCAATTAAATCTCATTTACAGGAGTAACAATTAATTCCTAAACAAAACAAGAATAATAATTCATTAAATTTCAAGGATTTTTCAATTTATTAATTAGCTTCACAAGCTAAAATAAATTATTAAAGTATCGTGTAATTATTATTATTAAGCACGATTTCTACCGAGGACGTACGACCCGATCCAGAGTGTCGTGTACACTGCCGAGGGACGTGCGGCGCGATCCATAGATGCATCTATCCTGCTGAGGCGTTCGGCCCGCTCCACAAGAAAGGAGGACATTTTCTTATGTGCCTCCGGAAGGACAGTATGTTTATTATAAGATAAATTTGGGAGGAGAACAATTTCTTTTGACAATTAATTGATTTAAATAGAAAATCAAGCCTATGAGATTTCCATCCTTTAATATCTTTATCAAACAATTCACAATATATTCATATATATCAATTAATATTAATTAATCAAAGAATACAATTTACACAAGTAATACATGCTTTGAATCCTAAACTATCCGGACTTTAGCATTAATAGTAGCTACGCACGGACTCTCGTCACCTCGTACATACGTAGCCCCCACAATTAGCAACAATTATTTAATCTTAATCACCTATGAGGTAATTTTTCTCTCACAAGATTAGACAAGAGACTTACCTCGTCTTGCTCCAATTTAATCCAAAATTTTGCCTTTTCCACGATTATCCAATTCTGTCTGGCTCGAATCTAGCCAAAATAATTCGATACAATCACTAAAAATTATAGGAAATAAATTCTATAAGGAAATACTACATTTTTAATAAAAATCCTGAAATTAATTAAAAATTCGCCCGCGGGGCCCACATCTCGGAATCCGGCGAAAGTTATGAAATCCGATAACCCATTCAACTACGAATCCAACCATACCAGTTTCACTCAAATCCGACTCCGAATCGATACCGAAATCTCAAATTTTCATTTTTATGAGATTTCTAAACTTTTTCCAAATTTCAATCTCAAAACACTAATTTATGGTGAAAATAATGATATACTTGTCTATGTAAACCAAATCTGAGTTAGAATCACTTACCCCAATGTTTGCCCTTGAAAATCTGCCAAAAGTCGTCTCTGCTCAAGCTCAAGTTCGTCAAAAATGGCAAATGGGACGAATGCCCTCTTTTTATAAAACTGCCCAGCAGCCTTCGGAACTGGTCCTCGAACTGGGCCTCGATCGCGGCTTCGATCACAGGCTCGAGCCTGGACCTCGGTCATGGCCTCGATCAGGGCATCGAGGTTGGGCCTTTGATCAGGACATCGAGGTTGGGCCTTCGATTAAGGCATCGAGCATGCCTTCGATTAGGGCATCGAGCATGGGCCTTCGATCATGGCCCTCGAGTTGGACCTTCGATCATGGCCCTCGAGTTGGACCTTCGATCATGGCTTCGATACACTAGCTCGAGCCTGTACCTCGTCAACCCTGGGCTCGATATCCGGCTCGATATCTGGGCTCGATCACAGCCCAAAATGTCCAACAGAAGAGGAAAAATTGCAGCATCTTTTTAACTCAAATTTTTGATCTGTTAACCATATGAAACTCCCCCGAGACCCTCGGGACCTCAACCAAATATACCAACAAGTCCTAAAACATCATACGAACTTAGTCAAACCTCTAAATCACATCAAACAACGCTAAAACCATGAATCATACCCCAATTCAAGCTTAATGAAACTAAGAGTTTTCAACTTCTAAATTCAATGTCGGAACCTATCAAATCAATTCCGATTGACCTCAAATTTTACACACAAGTCATAAATTACATAACGGAGCTATAAAAATTTTCGGAACTGGATTCCGACTCCGGTATCAAAAAGTCAACTCATCGGTCAAACTTCCAAACTTAAATTCTTGTTTTTAGCCATTTCAAGCCTAATTTAACTACGGACTTCCAAATAAAATTCTGAACACGCTCCTAAGTCCAAAATCACCATACAGAGCTGTTGGAATCATCAAAATTCTATTCCGGGATCGTTTTCTCAAAATGTTGACCGAAATCAAACTTAGCACTTTAAGGCCAACTTAAGAAACCAAGTGTTCTGGTTTCACCCCAAACACTTCTAAATCCCGAACCAACCATCCCCGCAAGTCATAAATCATTACAAGCACCTACATAAAGTTTTATTTTAGGGAACGGGATTCTAAAAGTTAAAAATGACCGGTTGGGTCATTACATAAGAACACCACTATTTTCTCTTAGGGGTGGTTTGGTAGGAGGTATTATAAAAAATAATGCAAGCATTAGCTTTATGCATTACTAATACCTTATTTGGTACATTTTTTCAACATGTGTATAACTAATACACTTGTATTAGTTATACATCATACTTGGTATTATCCTATGTATAAGTAATGCATAGAAAACCATGGCATTAGTAATACCAAGGCTACTAATGCATGCATTAGGTTGGTTAAAGATAAAATTATCCTTAAAGTCCCTTAAAGCTTGAGAATATGGAGGAAATTTTTGTAAACAACTATTTTTCTTAATAATTATACAATGCATTATAATTTTAATACACCACACCAAACAGTAGATAAAAAATAATATCTGCATAACTAATAGTTGCATTACTAACACATGCATTATTAATCTATGCATTACTAATACACCTTATTCCGCACTATTCTTATACATCCTACCAATCGACAAGTTAGTGTAGATAAACCTAGAAGGATGATAACCTTGGACACATGTTACGGAAATTGGCAGCCATTGAGATTGGTGGAACTTTGGGGTTGAGGAACTGAATTTGGTAGAAAAGATAGAGTAGTTGACGATAACAGGGCATATATGCGGTGCCTCTTTTTAAGGTTTATATTTGGGGTTTTTGTATTTTAAGTCCATTTTAGAGAAGTAATATTTTCATTTTAACACATGAATAATTTTTTTAAATCTATTTTCGAAAATTGTAACATCTAGATGAAGTACACCAAAAAATTTAAATTAACTGCTCAAAAAATGTGGGATTCCATGTTCTAGTTAACTGCCGAAGGTTTAAAAATTTTACCAACAGCTTTTCTATGGTAATTTTATTTTAATTTTCAGGTTTAATAAATAATTAAATTAACTGTCTAAAACGTGTTTTGTATGTAATATTTTAACATAAAATGTGATTTTGCTAAAAATCATCAACTATTAATGAGAATTAAAAAAAAAATTAAAAGAGTAAGTCAATCGATATAATCCCAAAGAATCGATCTTACATGTTTGGAGTACAAATCTCTTCACTTCTAATTTAATTACAGGGTAACCTTGTATCAGAAAAGATGAGAGAAGGAGTCAGTTCAAGTTAGTATTTTAATTCTCTGGTTTAATAAATAATTTAAATTAACTGCCCAAAAAACATTGGATTCCATATTGTAGTTAAATGCGGAATGTTTCAAAACTTTTACCAACGTTTTTTATGCCCACATTTTGGGAAGACATCGTGGATGTTTTTTCTTTCCTTTCTTCCTATTTATATGTAAAATTCTCTGTAAAAAATTTTGTATTCGAATTTTTAGGTTTATGACAAATTAAATAAAAAACTAATGAAAAAATGTGAAAGTCCATTGTTTTGAATAGACGGTCGTGGAGTGTTTTTTTAATTACTATTTCTATGTAAAATTCTATGCCAAACAAATATTGACGAATTTTTAGGTTTATAATAAACTAACTAAAAAACTAATGAAAAAACGTGGGAGTTTATTTTTTAGAATTGGAGTAATTATATTTTTGTAGTTTTCAGTTTTAAAAAGTATATGTCCAAAAACATGGGACTCCATGATGTTGAATAACTAAATTGGTTAATTATTTAAATTTTGTATTTTTTTCTTTTTGAATCTCCAAATTTATTGGAATTTTGTCCTAAAACATGACACGTGTTGATATTTCGTTTTGACACTTGCCATAATATTATGGATTTGCTTCTCCTTTTATATTAATCATCAACTATTAATGAGAATTAAAAAAAATTAAAAGCGTAAGTCAATCGATATAATCCCAAAGAATCGATCTTACATGTTTGGAGTACAAATCTATTCACTTCTAATTTACTTATAGGGTAACCTTGTATCCGAAAAGATGAGAGAAGGAGTCAGTTCAAGTTAGTTTTTTAATTCTTTGGTTTAATAAATAATTTAAATTAACTGCCCAAAAAATATGGGATTCCGTATTGTAGTTAACTACGGAAGGTTTCAAAAATTTTACCAACGTTTTTTATGCCCACATTTTGGGAAGACATCGTGGATGTTTTTTTTTTTTCCTTTCTTCCTATTTCTATGTAAAATTCTCTGTAAACATTTTTGTATCCGAATTTTCAGTTTTATAACAAATTAAATAAAAAACTAACGAAAAAATATGGGAGTCCATTGTTTTGAATAGACGGTCCTGAAGTGTTTATTTAATTACTATTTCTATGTAAAATTCTATGCCAAAAAAACAATTGACGAATTTTTAGGTTTATAATAAACTAACTAAAAAAACTAATGAAAAAACGTGGGAGTTTATTTTTTAGAATTGGAGTAATTATATTTTTGTAGTTTTCAGTTTTAAAAAAGTATCTGTCCAAAAACGTGGGACTCCATGATGTTGAATTACTGAATTGGTTAATTATTTAAATTTTATATTTTTTTCTTTTTGAATCTCCAAATTTATTAAAAATATTTGTCTTAAAACATGACACGTATTGATATTTCGTTTTGACACTTGCCATAATATCATTAATTTGCTTCTCCTTTTATATATTAATATATTCCTATTTTTATGTAAAATTCTCTGTAAAATTTTTGTATCCGAATTTTCAGGTTTATAACAAATTAAATAAAAAACTAATAAAAAAATGTGGGAGTCCATTGTTTTGAGTAGACGACCGTGGAGTGTTGTTCAAATTAATATTTCTATGTAAAATTCTATGCCAAAAAAAAATTGACGAATTTTTAGGTTTATAATAAACTAACTAAAAAACTAATGAAAAAACGTGGGAGTTTATTTTTTAGAATTGGAGTAATTATATTTTTGTAGTTTTCAGTTTTAAAAAGTATCTGTCCAAAAATGTGGAACTCCATGATGTTGAATAACTAAATTGGTTAATTATTTAAATTTGTATTTTTTTTCTTTTTGAATCTCCAAATTTATTGGAGTTTTGTCCTAAAACATGACACGTGTTGATATTTCGTTTTGACACTTGCCATAATATCATGGATTTGTTTCTCCTTTTATATATTAATAGATTGGTTGCTTTATCTATCGTGTTTTAAATTTTATTTTAAATAATGAAGAATTTAGTAATGAAAATTTATATAGCATCAACATGTATTTCGTGATTAGAGACAATGAAAAAGCAGTTTATGTAAGGTAAAAGTTTTAGTAGTTGATTTTAAAGTCCTAATATACTCAAATAAGGAATAATTTAATAAGTAAAATTTTAATTGCTTTCAAAATCCTAAATATTAGGGAATGAATTAATTACAAATTTATCAAATGTAAATTTTATTTTTAAGGGATAAAAAGGATGAACGATACTTTGCTAAAGGGTTTCATGATTTTAATCTAGAGGTTGTGAGTTCGAGTCACAAGGTGGGTTGCTCTGATGGTAAGCACCCTCCACTTCCAACCAAGAGGTTGTGAGTTCGAGTCACCCCAAGAGCAAGGTGAGGAGTTCTTGGAGGGAAGGATGCCGAGGGTCATTTGGAAACAGTCTCTCTACCCCAGGGTAGGGGTAAGGTCTGCGTACACACTACCCTCCCCAGACCCCACTAGTGGGATTATATTGGGTTGTTGTTGTTGTTGTTGTTGTAATCTATATTAGTCTTAGGATATGCGCTTTGTGCGTATTATAAATTTTTAAAAAATTATATAAATATTATTAAATTTTGTATATGTTGCGTGCAATTATTAACTGTCATTCGATAGTATTTTTAAAATTTGAAATTGAGTTGAAGAGATTAATAATTATGAACATTGGGATAAGGTATATTTAATAATAGTATTTAGTAGTATTTGTATTTGTATATAACCAGAGAATGAAACATAATTTTTCACAAAAAGTCTTTATCTATATTTTCTATTTTATTACACTAAAATAATTATATTATACAAAATTAATTAGTTTTAATTCTATGTTCGATTTATAAATCTATAATTGAGAATAAGAAAAATTGAAGGAATATCGACTGATATTATACAAGATATTTAACATAGAATCTTATATAATTCAAAGAAGGATTTAATGTACAAAATTTAGTTGAAATAAAATTATTAGTCTCTGAGCACATATTTTTTTAAAATTACATAATAAAAATAAATAAAATATGTTTCAGTCATATAAGTTTCTGAAAATGATAAATATTAATAGCAAGCTTAGATTGTTAAATAAAACTGAGAAAAATAATATAAAATAAAATAAAGTTAAAAAAAGAGAGTATTCAAAACCAGATGAAAAAATATTCAGTAATTTTAACTTTTAACTATATAATAAGTGAAACTTTTCTGGTACGACGAAGGGTATTTCTGTAATTAATTTATTTTCTGGGGGCATTATGGTAATCGGGTGATTTATACTCTTCTCGTACGACGAAGGGAACTTTAGTAATACGTTTATTGTTTAAGGGCACTTTGGTATCAGTAATAGTCCTTTTCTGTAATACAGCTGGCTTCACCTCTAACATTGTAAATAATTAACTCTAAATGAATTTACACACAATATCTAACCATACAATTTTTGCCAGTGTTTTGGATAGCGTGCGGCGGCAAATAGCGACGAGGGTCCGCTTCACTGAGGCGAGAGGCGTGCAGCGAAGCGCTCGCCTTTTTGATGTGAAGCGACAATTTATACAAAAACATAAAATATTATATATATTAATAAATATATCAATTCAAAAGTTAAACTCAACAGATAGTCATAGTAGATTCATAAACTAAAGTCTAAAGTGTAAAACACGCAACATCTATTCTTCTTCAAGATTTTCAAATTCTAGAACTTCATGAATGTTAGCATTATATTGGCTATCATCTTCTTCATCCTCGGAGTTTTCATTATTTAGGGACCGGTTTGAACTTGCTACTCATTTTCCCTTGTAATCTGAACTTGAAGAACTCCCTCTAAGACCATAGATATTCTCCTCAACTCCAGCCGCCATAGAAACAGTACCCCAATCAAGATCATCTCCTACATACACTTGTTCTTCTTTATGATTTTGGGGGGCTCCAGTTAACCATTCATTTGCCTCGTCAATGTTATCCAACAAAATTGGATCAATGGTATCGCGAGCTTCATAACGTCGCCTCAATGTTCTATTGTATTTAATATACACTAGATCATTGAGATGCGATAACTCAAGCCTATTCCTTTTCTTGGAGTGAATCTGCACATAAATTATTTAGATTAATTAATAGATACTAATAATAATACAATATAGAATATTTTAATATAATAAGTCTGCTTCTTACATGCTCAAATACGCTCTAATTTCTCTCGCATCCGGATGCACTACAAGTTAGGCTTAGTATTTTGATGGCAAACTTTTGCAAGTTTGGAGTTTGATGTCCAAATTTCATCCATCATTCAACTATAGAAAAATATTTTAAAAGTTAATAAGTATAAATCAAATAAATTAAATTAAAGCTATAAGGATATCTATATTAAAGTTAGTTACCTGGCGACCTTATGTCTCTGGCTCTAATGGCCGCCTGTAAACCAAAAAGGCCATCTGCTTGTGAGTACCTATCAAATTTCTTCCTTATTTGATCTACAAATCGCTGAATCAGGGACCAACTTCTCAAGACATTGATGGTATCTAACCCAAACCTTTGAATCCAAAGTGTCATCTCTAGTGTTCTTGTAAAATAATCCTGGGTTCAGAAGATGGCCTGCTGCATGCAAAGGTCGATGGAGTTGATTCGACCACCTGCTATCAATAATCTCAAAATATTTCTCATATTTCATAACATCTCCCTCAAATGACGCTTCAATAGTCTCTTTGGCTCTATCCATAGCTTCATAAAGATAGCACATTGGTGGTTTTCTCTCTCCATCCACCATACGAAGCACCCTAATCAAAGGACCACCAACTTTAAGAGCCCGAACAACGTCATTCCAAAATGATGGAGAAATAAGAACTTTGGCAACTTCTTTCCCCGTAGCTTACTTTGCATATCTATTATCTTTCCATCCATTTGAAAGAACTAGGTTTCTCAAGTTTTTCTTTTGCAAGTAAAAACTATGCAAAGTTAAGAAAGCCGTTGCAAATCTAGTCTTGACCGGTCTCACCAAATTTCTTTTATTTGTGAATTTTCTCATCAAATTCAACAACAACGGCCTCTGACTGATATAAGAATATATCTTGACGGCCTTAGTGAAAACTATAAAAGTAACAATAATAATTTTATAGTTAATACTTAATAGGACATAAGTATAAAACTATCAATAAAGTTAAAGCTTTAAAGATAACTATATTAAAGTTACCTGAAGCATATGAGTTTTCCTTGAATATGTCACCAAACATCAAGTTGATATAATGGGCAGCACATGGAGTCCAATAAATGTGTGGATACATAGCTTCCATCATCTTACCCGCACTAACATTCTCACTAGCATTATCGGTAACAACTTGTACAACATTTTTCTTTCCAATTTTATCAATAGTCTTTCTAAACAAGCTATACATTTTGCTTCCATCCATAGAAGAGTTGCTAGCATCATAAGATTCAAGAAAAATACTCCCTTTTGGAGAGTTCACCAACACATTTATGATCATTTTCGCATTCCGCGCTGTCCATTTATCCATCATAATGGAATATCCAAACTTGTTCCATTCCACTTTATGCTCCTCAATAATTTTGTCTATCTTCTTCACCTCTTTTTAAAGATGAGTTACTCTAACTTCATGATAGCTAGGAGGCTTTATTCATGGGCCATATTGTCCTACGACCTCACTGAATTTATCAAAAGTTTTGTAGTTAACACAATTGAAAGGAAGCCCTGCATCGTACATCCATACTGCAAAGGCACTTACAGCGCGATCCCTCAAAATCTTCTTGGCTTCTAAACCTGAACTAGAATCACCTTTTCCCTTTTCTTGTTGTTTTGCCGAAAAATAAAGATTGAGAGGACCTTTTGTCACAGTACGTGCCGTGGATGACCCACTAGAACTATTTGAAGATATCTTTTGAGTTTTTTTTTTTTTTGGGGGGGGAGGGTCCCATTTCATCATCTTCATCAATTAGATTCACCGATGCTTCTTAATTCATTTGAGTTTTTGTCACATTTTTCTTATCAACAAATGCTTTTACTTCCTCCCTAACCTCGGGAGGACAAAGAGGACATTGTACTATATTTTTAAATCCACCTATCAAATGTTACTTATGACGAGTTATTCCACCATGATATGTTTATTCACAACACAAATATTTAATTGCGGATCTTGATGAGCCTTTTATAGCATAATTCCAAGCTATATTATTTCGTTTATTACTATCGGATGACGCTTTTTCAATGCTGTTTTATAGAAAAAAAATTATCAAGTCAATATGCAATTAATTCTACTCTATAAGACTAAGTTTATAATTGAAAAAATATAGCAAAAAAAACAGAGCCTAAAAAGAGACTACTGCTACCGCCTCTGCTGTCGAAAAACAGACCCCAAAAAAAAATGAGAGAAGAAGAAAGAGGAAGGGAAGAAAGAAAGAAAGACCAATCGAAGTGCCGACTGTCGAAGGAAAGGAGAAGAAAAAGAAAGGAGAAGAAGAAAAGAAAAGAAAGTAACATACCTGGTTTACTATGCTGATGTTTGATTATGGAGAAGATGAATCCCAAGCCCTAATTTTTGAAGTTGCTTAGTTGTATTCGCTGAAGGAGAAGAAGTTAAAATCCAAGCCCTAATATTTGTATTTTACACTATCGCTGCCTTTTACTTCTTTTTCTCCAAATAGCGTCGCTACGCTACGCCTCTCGCTACACAGGCAGAGGCATACGCTTTTTCAGAATCGCACCGCAACAGACCAAAATAACGCTACTGCCTCGCGCCGCTTCGTCACACGCTATTAGCGACGTAGCATTCTCTATTTACAACACTGACTTTTACTAACATGATTTATGTAATAACTTAACTTAAGCACAAAGTCACATTCAAACCAACCACAAACTTTGATAAACAGCAAAGGAAACATAATAATAACAAAAAATGGAAATTTCTACATTGTTTAGAAAGTACCTTGATAGCAGCAAGAGAAACAAAACAAACATGAAAATAAGTCTCTGAACAAAGCTTGAAGCAAAGCAACCGCAATGAAACCCAGTAGAATAAGAAAGACGACCAGATTTCAAAAATAAGAAGAAAGGAATGTAGTTTTTGATTCTGAAAGATCAAGAATGATTTTCAGAAGTTTTTCCTTTTTGAAAGAGAAAAAATCTTAAGGAAATGTAGAAACATTTTTTTGTTTTGTTTTTGTGTATGTAAGTGTATTCAGATCTAGGTCTATATCTGTCTATATGTGTGTGTAGCTATTTCAGTCTCTCAAAATGTGTATTCATATATATATATATATATATATATATATATATATATATATATATATATATATATATATATATATATATATATATATATATATATATATATAAAATGAAAAAAGAGGAGTGTATTTATAGAGTGAGGGAGTGAAAAGGGATCAGAATTAGGGTACAAAAGAATCTGCCATAATTCCCATAAATTAGGGAAATGACATCTTTCTTAACAGAAATGGACAGATGTTCAATTTCTAGTACCTTACTTATCTCAGAAAATGGACAAGTGTCCAATTTCTGAATATTTTTGGATCTTATACCTATTTTCCTACTCAGCATTGGGACAGTTGTCCCTATTCTAGAAGTTTCTAGTATTTTCTGAATAATTTTCAGAATTAGGATTTCAAAACTGACCATTAAGGGTCTTGGAATTATCTCAGAACCAGATTGGTTCTATCTGGTTCTGGGCCTGAGTCAGGTGACTCTAGGCCTAAGGACTTTGGGCTCTTAAGCTTTTTACAAAGCTATGGGCATGTCTATTCAGACAGGCCCAATTTATGAGCTAAGTAGAATGGGCCACTTCATTGAGGCTCACCTCTTAACCAAACCAAACAACAGTAAAAATAAATAAAAAAAAGAACGGCAATTAATTTAACAAAATAAATAACAAAGCAGTAATACTAAAAATAAACTCAGAACTAATAAAGATAAAAAATAAATAATAAAAAAAATAGAAAGCAAAAAAGGATAAAAAAACAGTAACAACACAGAATAAAACGCGTAATAATATAAAAATTTTGGAAATAAAGAAAAACTTTTTGGATTTATATATATATATATATATATATATATATATATATATATATATATATATATTTAAAATTGTTTAATTAAACGATTTAAACAGAATATCAGACAGTAATAAATAAATAAAATAAAGAAAGAAGAACAGTAATCGACACAAAATATAAAGATGAAAAATAGGAAATAACATAAAATATACCCAAAA
The DNA here is from genome assembly GCF_000715075.1 of Nicotiana tabacum. Classification (NCBI taxonomy): domain Eukaryota; kingdom Viridiplantae; phylum Streptophyta; class Magnoliopsida; order Solanales; family Solanaceae; genus Nicotiana; species Nicotiana tabacum. The sequence goes on from NC_134102.1 coordinate 79,944,650, forward strand.
AATAGATCTAGCTGCTAAAAACCCTCATGCCAAGACTCCCATTTGGGATCTGAGATCCATGACGAGAGATCTTGGCAGGAGGATTAAACGGATTAGGTTGGATTTAGGGTTTTGAAAAATAAATTTAGGGTTTCGGAGACCCTAGATCTAAGATCTATGATTATTGGTGGGGTTTTTGGGGATTTGGCTGGTAAAGTGAGGTTCAGGGAGGTGAGGAGAGTGTATAGGGTAAGTTTAGGTGGCTTTGGAGGTCCATCGCCGCCGTAGGGCAATTTTCGGCGGCGGCGTGGGAGGAGCATATTGGGGCGGCTAGGGTTTGGTTAGAGAGAGGTGAGAGACGGGGTCGTCTCTAGGGTTAGAGAGAGATGTGAGAGAAGGGAGGGACGAAATGAGGGGGTGTAGGAGTCATTTAGACATTTATATACAAAATGACAAGCGAGTTCCGAGCCGTTAGATCTTGTGAAGATCAACGGCCAGGATCGCCTGGCATTTAAACGACGCCGTTTGGATTAGTGTGGGGCTGGGCGGATTCTAGGCATTGGGCTCGGGTGTTTTGGACTAGATTTTGGGGATTGGGCTGATTTTTACATTGGCCCAGTCCGATTTTAGGCTAATTAAACCCCATTTTGTTTAATTAACTTTTAAAAATCTATTTAATCTAAACAAATCCTAAATTATCTTAATTTGTAAAATTAAACCAACTATCTATTTGTATTATTTACATAATTAGTTAATCTTCAATTATTAAAAGGAAAAATTACTAATTTTAACACTTAAACTAAAAATATTAAAAATAAACCATTTTTGTGATTTTCTTCTAATAATATAATCAAATTATGTAATTAAGTACTAAATTCAATTAAAACCTAATAATGCTATATGATGAGGATTTAAATTTTTTTGTTGTTTTCTATGGTTTGAAAAAATGCTAAAAATGCATGAGAAATGCAACTAAATGCAAATAATTAACAAAAATCCTTAAGAAATCTAAAAAATAAAAAATAATTTATTTATTAATTTTGTAGGAATATTTTGGTACGGTAAAAATTACATGCTCACAGCTGCCCCTCTTTGCTCGGAAACGAAGAGTTTTCGGGCAAAGACAAAGTGAGCAGTCATGGACCAATTTTACCCGTTTTGATACTTCATGGGAAGCGTTTTGAAAATATTTGACCGAACCTTGCTTCAAAGGTTGCCTACATATCCTTGGCTATAAAAGAATAAGGTCAGTGTAGTTCTAGAGGTTTTGTTAGCTGGGATTACTGGAAAATTGTGATTTCACTTTGTTGCTGCTGTTACTGTTGCTGAACTCCGTATTACACCAAAGTAAAAAATGAAGAAAACTAACTAAGCCTATCAGATACGAGTTACAAGATTCCTATTTGTAAATTTTTCGAAGCTTGGTCTTGAGTCTTGGGTGGCTCTTTATGCAGACTCTGATCTGAATCTTGATGCTTGTTAGCTGTAGGTGTTGGTTCAATCTTCTTCATCTTTTCAGATCAAGATGGGACATGCAAAACTTGGGACTTCAATCTCGTCTTGAGCAGCCCATATCTTCTCCGCTTATGTACGTGGGTTTTTCTTTTTCTTCTTTTTTTTATTCTGGATTGAGACGTCTTCTTTTGGTCGTCTCGAACCCAGTACTTTAAGGTATAACCTGCTCAGGAATCAAAACAAACGAACGAAACTTTCTACCCCAGTATTTCTGTCTCAAATGGTGGGCATGTTCTTCTGCTCCCTTAGTTAGTTTTGTTTGAGCATCTAGCAAATCCTTTTCGATTTTTATCAAGTCAGCTGCATAGTCATGGACCTTCATTCTTAAGTTGTTGATGATCTTTTCATCTCTCTCGCTTCTTACAGGCGTTTCGGCGGCTATCCTCATATTTCGGAGTTGGGCTCGGAGCGCCTCATTCTCTCGAGTTAACTTTCTCTTTTCACCTTCAGCTACCTGCGCCTGCAAACCATTGTCAAATGCGAGGTTTCTCAATTTTTCCTCCAAGGCATGGATAGTGGCTTGATATTTCTTTCTTTTTCTCCCCAGGCCAACCGTTCTTGGATCTTGTCATCAAAAGCTTGAACATGAGGCCTTTTGGCAGGCCTTTCTGGCTCGGGCTCTGGTTCCTCATCAATGCAATTCCTTTTCTCGAACCATGTGGCATAGCCCGGATCTACTTCGCCTCTGGCAAGATCGGGTACTTGAGTATCAATTCAAGTATCGGCACCCATTCCAGATTTGTTGAATTAAAGCTTCGGGAAGTGGAGCTTCGGGATGTAACTCAATAACTTGGACACTCAACTCTTCATCCTTAGGTACTACTTGATATCTTCCCAATGGGGTGTATATGGTTGGACACTTCGCAAGCCCATCAATAGTAAATAATTCTTTGTGGCTGACATATATATAACTTCCCTCACCGGGAGCCATCCTAAAGTCCACTCAATCTGATTTGCCTTTAAAGCTCTCAAGTGGGCGATCCAAGATTCAACCCCTTCCGGGGACTTGTAGTCTTTCACTCTTTCTTCATAGTTTTCAATGAAGTTGCTCTTGCTTGGACCGTAGTTCATAAATTTCGAATGATGGCAAAGATGTTCAATTAACCAAATTTGTAGAAGAATGTTGCAACCTTCGAAGAATGTCGCCCCCGACTTACACCGCGTCAATGCCCGATAGAAATTCGACAATATTAGTGGAGCGAGTGTGTGATCTCCCTTGTCAGTTAGGACTTGTGCAATTCTAGCCATACGAATATCAACTATCCCCTTTTCATTTGGGAAGACTATGACACCCAGAAATGCCACGATGAAGGCAAAACGACGGTGAACTTTCCAAGTATCTTTGCTTTGTTTGTTGTTCAAACCTTTTTTATGCGTTTCAAATCCCTCTGGATGCCCATACCGGCAGTATAGGAAGTAGAATGAGCAGCTGCCCTCGTTCACACGATTCTTTCTTATTTGCTTACTGATGTTCATGATATTAAAGAAACGGCGCACTGACATGGGCCTCGGGAATATGAGCTGTTGATTTCTCAGACCCCGACCAAAACCTGTATACCCCGTTATTTCCTCCAAGGTGGGAGTGAGCTCGAAGTCTGAGAAGCGGAAGACATTACGGATAGGATCCCAAAAGGTCACTAAAGCCTTGATTAGATCATTTCGTGGCTTAACTTTCATGATATCGGTCAGAGCACCGAGATGTTCGACTACCCAGTCTTGACCCTATTTGTCTAAATCATACCACCACATTTGGAGCTGTAGCGGAACTTGCTCTACGGCATTCAATGGTGGATTCTGGACGGTATTCATTTTGTACCTGTGAGCGGGTAGGGTTAAGGTTGACTCTAATTTTGAAAGACAAGACCAGTAGAAGTAAAGGTGGATATTTGTGCAACCTCGACCAAAATGGTCATTTTGCAATAGTGGCCCCTTCATACTTTTGAAAAAAAGTTTTGAGGCCAAAGTAAGGCACTTTTCTAGGAAAAGTGATGATTTATTGACAGACACGTCCGTTCTTAGCGAAAATAGCCCTATGATAATTTAAAGGTATTCTAAGGCTATTCCGGTAAAAATGATGCAGGACTTAACCGAAGCTGGGTCGGTTTTATTTTTTGATCAATGGATATACTTTATTTATTTGATTAGAAAAATTGGGGTCGGCACCGATGAGGTTTGCCTATGTATCTCACATCCGGTGAGAATCAGACCCGCATAATTCGGCTAGTTTTGACATCATTACGTTCTTACTAGGGATCCGGCATGAGGCTATGCTATTCTAGGTTTAAACCTGGGGTGTGTTCAAGACATGGCTTACCCAAGCGGACAACCTGAGTCGAGGTGGAAGCGACGTACCGGGAGCACGAAAGTGTACCCGGCCTAGTGGTTGATCCATCCTCGTTCTATTTGGTATGACTTCTAACAGAAAAGTGGGCCACGCGTACGTGTGCACCATATTTTTAGAAGACTCGGAAGGGAGGCGTAAGAAGACAGTTTATACAGTTCAAATAATCAAAGCAGTAAATGAGAGGCAATTAGCACATTAGGCCCACAAAAACAGTAATATCAACAAACAATAAAGCCAAATACAGATTACATTACAAGCTCGAATTCTGAACCCTGAACCAGAGATTTTGGGTTCGATCCCCAGCAAGTCGCCAGAGCTGTCACACCTCCTTTTTCCCGAGGGAAATATGGGGTAAGGGAGTTTTTTCAATTGAAGTGACATTAATCGAAATGGGATTATTTATTTAATTGCAGAGTCGCCACTTGGAATAATTTATGGTGTCCCAAGTCACCAATTTATTTTAAATCCCAAATCGAGGAAGATTGACTCCATTATTAGTCTGCGAACACAGAAGATCGGGCAAGGAATTCTGTTAACCCGAGAGAAGGTGTGAGGCACTCCCTTATTTCGTGATTTTAACACGGTCTCTTTACAATCATATACCTGGCTTAATTAATTTGTTTAATTATGTATTTTAAACCTAAGTGCATTTTACCTTTTATTGCTCTTAATTTTGGCGTTTATGGATTTAATCTTTGAAACAGACTACATGTGTGTAAATCCGCTTTGTTGGGGGCACTAAAATCATGTCACGCAAACGTGTACACAATTAATTGCGCGTTATTAATTTAAGATTGTTTGGCCGAAGTTGCGCGAACGCATACCTCGATTTAATTTTGGATATCGGGATCACGTCACGGGACATGTACACAATTCACGATAGTAGTTTAAAATCCGCGCCTAAAGCATTTCTACAAGTGTTTAATTAAGGCGTTTTATTTACAAAAATTGTTTGACCATGGTCACACGAACATGTACCTTGGTTTGTTTTTGGCATCACAATTATGTCATGCGTGCGTGTACATAATTGTAATAATTAAGTTGATTATAAATACCTTAAGTTATGCTTATGTCTCTAAACTAAATACTCTATGTCATATGGCTAAGTATAAAGGTTCAATACTAGGTGATATATTTGTTTGAATCAATTGGGGCAGTTTATTTATTAACTCTAAACATGCCCAGATTTAAAAGTGCTTGGGGCCTGACAAGGGCTAAGTCCAAATGAACTCTAGCCCAATACATATATTATCCGTTATTGAATTTAGCTAAAGAATTCAGTTTGAAAAGGATTTGGGCCTGCTTGAGTTTAATTGACTCTGGCCCAATGCATATTTTAAGGCAGCTAAATGAATTCAGTCCAAAACAAATGATTTTGGGCCTAATGATCAAGGAGTCCAAATGACTCTGGCCTAGTACAATGTTATTAAGCATTCAATCAATTAAACACATTTAATTCAAGAAGGTTTGAGCCTAATAATGAGTCTGAATGACTCTGGCCCAATATCCATTTGTGGACAAATAAATAAAATTACTTAAAAAAAGATTTGGACCTGATGATAATGAGTCCAAGTGATTCTGGCCCAGTGCATATTTGTGTGAATGAGTTTGAGATTAAAATCTGAAATAACAATTATAAAATTTTGCCCATACTTTGTTTATCTTTTAAAGCAAAAGATTAAAGGGGACTGAGAACGTGAATCAAAAACTAAATTTGAATAATTTTTCCTACTGATTGCCTCAGTTTAAAACTTATTTGCATTTAAAAATTTAAAGTGAACGTTTCTAATCAAGTTGTTTGCTTAATTTAATGACTGAAACCTAAGATACAGTTCCATGGACCCAATTGGTTTGGGCCTGAAACTGTATTAGGGCCTGCTACTTAGTTGGCTTGTAAAAGCCTAGTTTTATGACCCAAAATTAATAAATTTTGAGTTGTTGTATTTAATTGTTTTAAACAGTATGATAAAACGAATAGTCTATTAAACTAATTTATCGCACAAGGAAATGCAGTAAAATTAAATTATTACATTTTTTATTAACTGGACAATGATAAACAAGCTGCCTATTATTATTCTATCAAATTTTCTAGAAATGATTTATGTGATACTATTGCATACAAACATACAGGTCTTATAAATACATGAAGCTTTAAACAAGTTTTATAATTTTTCAGAGCACTTTGACATTACAACTAATATACCTTAAACTGCCTAAAACGTTGTAAATAATTAACTCTAAATGAATTTACACACAATCTCTAACCATACAACTTTTACTAACATGATTTATGTAATAACTTAGCTTAAGCACAAACTCACATTCAAACCAACCACACACTTTGATAAACAGCAAAGGAAACATAATAATAACAAAAATGGAAATTTCTACATTGTTAAGAAAGTACCTTGATAGCAGCAAGAGAAACAAAACAAACAGGAAAATAAGTCTCTGAACAAAGCTTGAAGCAAAGCAACCGCAATAAAATCCAGTAGAATAAGAAAGACGTCCAGATTTCAAAAATAGAAAAAAAGGAATGTATTTTTTGATTCTGAAAGATCAAGATTGATTTTCAGAAGTTTTTCTTTTTTGAAAGAAAAAAATCTTAAGGCAATGTAGAAACTATTTTTTTGTTTTGTTTTTGTGTATGTAAGTGTATTCGGATCTAGGTCTATATCTGTCTATATGTGTGTGTAGCTATTTCAGTCTCTCAAAATGTGTATTCATATATATCTAATGAAAAAAGAGGAGTGTATTTATAGAGTGAGGGAGTGAAAAGGGATCAGAATTAGGGTACAAAAGAATCTTCCAAAATTCCCATAAATTAGGAAAATGACATCTTTCTTAACAGAAATGGACATATGTCCAATTTCTAGTAACTTCCTTATCTCAGAAAATGGACAAGTGTCCAATTTCTGGATATTGTTGGATCTTATCCATATTTTCCTACTCAACATTGGGACAGTTGTCCATATTCTATAAGTTTCTAGTATTTTCTAAATAATTTTCAGAATTAGGATTCCAAAACTAACCCTTAAAGGTTCTTGGAATTATCTCAGAACCAGATTGGTATCTGGTTCTGGGCCTGAGTCAGGTAACTCTGGGCCTAAGGACTTTGGGCTCTTAAGCTTTTTACAAAGATATTGGCCTGTCTATTCAGACAGGCCCAATTTATGAGCCAAGTAGAACGGGCCACTTCAGTGAGGCCAGTTCTTAACCAAACCAAATAACAGTAAAAATAAATAAAAAAGAACGAAAATTAATTTAATAAAAATAAATAACACAGCAGTAATACTAAAAATAAACTCAGAACTAATAAAGATAAAAAATAAATAATAAAAAAACAGAAAGCAAAAAAGGATACAAAACAGTAACAACACAGAATAAAACGCGTAATAATATAAGGAAAACAGAATATATCTAAGTACTGATATATATATATATATATATATATATATATATATATATATATATATATATATATATATATATATATATATATATAAGTTTGTTTTAATTAAACGATTTAAACAGAATATCAGACAGTAATAAATAAATAAAATAAAGAAAGAAGAACAGTAATCGACACAAAATATAAAGATGAAAAACAGGAAATAATCATAAAGTATACCAAAAAAATAGATCTAGCCGCTAAAAACCCTCATGCCAAGACTCCCATCTGGGATCTGAGATCCTTGACGGGAGATCTTGGCAGGAGGATTATTAAACGGACTAGGTTGGATATAGGGTTTTGAAAAATAAATCTAGGGTTTCGGAGACCCTAAATCTAAGATCTATGATTATTGGTGGGGATTTTGGCTGGTAAAGTGAGGTTCAGGGAGGTGAGGAGAGTGTATAGGGTAAGTTTGGGTGGTTTTGGAAGTCCACCGCCGCCGTAGGGCGATTTCCTGCGGCGGCGTGGGAGGAGCATATTGGGGCGGCTAGGGTTTGGTTAGAGAGAGGTGAGAGACGGGGTCGTCTCTAGGGGGTTAGAGAGAGATGTAGAGGGGGGAGGGACGAAATGAGGGGGTAGGAGAGGGTTTGGACACTTATATATTAAGTGGCAGGCAAGTTGCGAGTCGTTGGATCTTTTGAAAATCAACGGCCAGTATCGCCTGGCATTTAAACGGCGTCGTTTGGATTAGTGTGGGGCTGGGCAGATTCTGGGTATTGGGCTCGGGTGATTTGGGCTAGATTTTGGGGATTGGGCTGGTTTTTACACTGGCCCAATCCGATTTTAGGCTAATTAAACCCCATTTTGTTTAATTAACTTTTATAAATCTGTTTAATTTAAACAATTCCTAAATTAAGTGCTAAATTATCTTAATTTGTAAAATTAAACCAACTATCTATTTGTATTATTTACACAATTAGTTAATCTTCAATTATTAAAATGAAAAATTACTAATTTTAACACTAAAACTAAAAATGTTAAAAATAAACTATTTTTGTGATTTTCTTCTAATAATATGATCAAATCATGTAATTAAATACTAAATTCAATTAAAACCTAATAATGCTATATGATGAGGATTCAAATATTTTTGTTGTTTTCTATGATTTCAAAAAATGCTAAAAATGCATGAGAAATGCAACTAAATACAAATAATTTCAAATAATTAACAAAAATTCTAAAAAAAATAAATCTAAAAAAATAAATATGAATAATTTATTTATTAATTTTGTAGAAATATTTTGGTAGGGTAAAAATTACATGCTCACGGTACTAACATGAAATAATTGTATATTAGGCTATCATAATTCAATGTTTTGCAAGGCTTCTTCAACAGTATTGAAATTAGCATACTAATGTTTATTATATAGTTTAATGTATAGCCAAGAGAAATACTTATGTGTTCCTTCACTTTTGTCTTTTACATACTTATGTATGTAAAAAACTTTGTTTGGGAAAAGTGACCAATGAAGTATTTGAAAAATTAAGATATTCTTTTTTAAATCACGTGATGTGGAGAACAATCCTAATCCTACTTTAGGAAAGTTTAATTTCAAGTTGAGCTTGAGCAGATATGAATCAAATTTTTTACTAAGTTGAGTTCTTTTTGTTTCAGGATAAGTGTGCTAAGCAGATCTGATTCTATACTTTGATCATATTTTTTCCTTATATTTCTTGTGATTACAAGGGTAAATCTTTTAATTACAAACTACAATATGTCCAACAAGCTAGCTAGAGTACAATTCCTTCTGCTATTACATACAATACTACGGGCTCTATCATCTTACCAGCTTCATAAACACTTTTCAAATTATACCACATATTATACAATAAACTATATTTATAACACCAAAATCAGCCAACTCGGAACAAAGAGTGGCGATCCATCTTTTAGAACTTTTGAATTTCTACATTCACTTGGCATCTTTAGAATGCCGAAAGAAATCCAGGGCTTAGGGTATCTATATGAAACTTCATTTTAAACCTTCTAAGCGTCTGACTCTCTTACTCTGTTTCTATAAGACAACAATGGAAGAGGAAAATTTACTACCTATTTTGTCATTGTTTTTTGCCTACGACAGCATCCAAAAAAATAAGATGAGATACTGAATGGAGGTCGACCGATTGGACTATACATGATCAGGAAGGGATTAAAGTTATTTGCCTTCTTTGATTCGTGGGTGAATGCTGTGGAATATTTATGTTAGACAACAAATCTATAGTTGTACTTATTCTAGCACAAAGAGAGAAAATAGAGGATTGAAGAAAACAATAAGAAAAGAAGTATTTAGACCATATGGGAGTAAAAACCACTTACTTTTACTGGTTTGCTTTTTGCAGATTAGAATTGCATTGAGAGTTGATAAAAGTGCACTGAATTTTTATTTGAGAATCAATTTAGAAATTGATAGAAGAGTGGTGGTGTCGTTATTTCTTACTTTAGAAATAAAAATAGCGGTGCCCTATAATATTGCGTTGTTGATCCATCTCAATGTATATGTATCGTCTCTCTTTTTTCTTTGGGGGCTGGTTCCCTGTCCCAAAAGTGATTTATGGCCCAATTGGTCCCACATTTCAACAATAGCTCTCAAATTAATGCTTCTGTCACACGATAATATCTTCTTTAGCTAGATTGTCAGTCCGCGATGCTGCTCCGATTGCCGATCTACCTGGTGTGCTGAGATTGTATTAATTGGTAAGCTCTCTTCGCTGATTTAGTTCCTTGAGTGTTGATTTGTTCGATGAGAGGATATCTGCATGTGAGTTTTGTTTCTCCATTTTCCTTTTTTGTGCTTCACTCTTTTATTTTTCTTAAGTTGTGAGGGGATATGTTTATTATGGTATTTTGAATTGATCCAAAATATCAAATCTTTTTTCCCTAATTAGTTTTCGGTATATACACACACTTCATTTCATATAGTTAAGGATCAAACAAGAACTGATGGCATTTGATAAGTGATAATTATCATTTTTAAAACTCTTGCACAGCATGTGAAAAATTTTCCACTAGCCTCAAAAGCAGTAAAATTTAAATTAAGAACTCTCCCTGAAGCACCACTAAGGACAATAATATGGACATATCAAGAGACATCAGTTTGCAGCATCTTTAACCCAGGCATTCACATAGTTTGTCATTAGTAAGCTTTCAACAACAACAACAATTCCAGTGGAATTCCCAAGTGGGGTTTGGGGAGGGGGGTGTGTACGCAGACCTTACCCCTATCTATGAAGGTAGATAGGCTGTTTCCGAAAGACCCTCGACTCAAGAACGTAAAAAAAATAGAGCAATAGAGAAACAATAGCAACAACAATGTAATAAGACAATGTAGGCAAATAATATAACGAATAATGAAAGAGATCCAAGGAAATGAAACAACAAGATTAGTAAGCTTTTTTTGGAAAAACAAAAGGGATAGGCTTGTCGTTGGCAATATGCTTATCTCGATTTTATCCTTTAACATGTGTTTAAATACAACTCAAAATTTCTATTTTGAATGTTCCTTCATCTGCTTTATGCATTTCAAACCTTTTTGGTGTATCTCATCTTCTAACTGGTCATGATGAGAGTGGTCGTTGCTTGTAAGTATGCTTAGCCTATTTATTATTGTTAACATTTTGATCTTTTTACTATAAATTATTCGATTCAAATATGATAACTCACTGTTTATGTAATAGAAATAAAGCAATTGAAGTAGTTTTTGCAGAAGATTGAATCTACCTAGAAATTTCTAGTGTAACCTTGAAGTCTTCATTCAACATAGAAAGCAATTATGCCCATTCGTAGAGTAGGGCCAGATGATAGAAATAGAAACACCACTACTTGATCTCTCCTAAGTCACGGTATATGTGAGTATGGTTGTGATAATGATAGTGAATATATTTATCTTTGCTTCTATTGCAAATTTTAAATTTTAAATTTAGTGATTATCACTTTTCAATTTTACACAAATACCAAAAACAATGACGATAGTCTTCTCCATTGAAATAGGTTTAAGGTTCATATGCCTAAATAGGTCTTCCAAGGCTGTAAAATATTATTTCACTGCCTAGCTATCTAAGTTGCTCCGACATGGCAGTTTAGGTGCCGTGCCCGTGTCGACACGACACTAGTATGTGTGTGGGTATGGGATCCGTACCGGATCTGGTCAAATGATTTTGGATACTTTGACCACGACGGATGAAAAAATTTGAGACGATATACAATTTAATTCCCGAAATCAAAACCAAAATTAGGATAAATTTAAATAAAATAGCATACCTTATCAAGGAAATCAATCCTTTTATTATCTACAACTTGAGAATAAAAACGAAATTCATACTTTTACAAGCTATACATAAGTATTCTCCAAAATTTATCATAATTTATAAATATTTTTTATATTTTTATTTTTTGAATTATTTTTAGCCGGATCCTTACACCCGTATCCGTTCTAGGATCCGTATCCACGAATCTTAGAATTTACATCTCGAAGGATCAGACCTCTAGATCCGCACCTATGTCGGACACCTACACCCGTGTCCGAGCAACTTAGCTAGCTATAAATTACATATAAGAAGATACATAATTCAGCTGATTTAGAATATGCCTTTGATGGTGGCATTTCAATAGGTCTAGTGTGTCTTGAACAAATGAATATTGCATATTTTGTTACTCTCTCCGTTTCAATTTATGTGAACCTATTTGATTGGGCACGGAGTTTAAGAAAAGAAATAAGACTTTTGAATTTGTGGTGTAAAATGAAGCACATATATTTTGTGTGGCTATAAATCATTGCATAAAGGTAAATTGTTTCCAAACAGGGAAAGTGGTCATTCTTTTTAGCACGAACTAAAAAGGAAATAAGTTCACATAAATTGAAACTTTGGAGTATAATATTTAGTCGACAGTATTTTTTTTTGGGAGTAGTATGAAATTATCTTTCTTAGTGTGGAACCTATTTTCTGCAGTGTTGTTAGGCATGTGGCTGTGCACGGGTACAGACCATCTAGTCTACTATATATAAGTGAGTAAGATGGACGAACACTGCACATAGAAGTGATACAAAATGCTATTGTGAATTGTACTCCACTCAGTCAGAAAGACACACCTCTCAATCACACGTATATTCCACTCAGAAAGATTCACCCACTTTTTTTACACAGTTATGCTGCTTGCTCATCTCTCTTGAACCTTCTTACCTATTTTCAATTTTCTTCGAATTCCTTCTGCATCTTTGTGGTCTTCACTAAATTTCTCTCAAAGCTTTTCTATTTTGTGTATTTCTTCAAAGATTCTCCCTTTTGGCTTATTTTTTATCGTTTCGGTTCGAAGTTCTGGCAAGTTTTTTGTCTAATTAATCATTTGCTTTTATTGCACTTATTTGATGGTAGATTTTTGCTAGATTTACATATGTCAATAATTTTATCTAACCGGCACATGCATATCTTTTAATGTTTATTCATTTCTGAAATTACGATTCTCTTTCTCCTTCAGTGCTTTGAAGCATCAAATTTGTCGCTAGAAGATTAAGTCTTGACAATACGAGTAAGCACACTTCAGTATCGGTAGGCATACTTTCATGGTGTTCTGTATGTGTAAATGTTATAGTTAGTGATAGTTTCTGTCCTAATGTCTAATTTTATTTTATTATTGCTTTAAATTTCCAGTTATCTAATCTTTTTCTTTCTTAATTACTTGACATGATACAGATGACTCTAAGATGTTTGATGAAATGCCTGATAAAACATTAATGATTTTACCGGTAAATGAAACTTTTTAGGTCACTGCATTTGAAATTGGACATCATAGAAGATATGTAGTTGATGAACTTCGAGAAGAAAAAATTTCACTGTTTAAATTCATCTCTACTGATATTACACTATTATAATCACAACTGTAAAAGAAATCATGTCTTGTGTTTCGATAAAAAAAAAATTGCTAGCTATTGTGATTTTTGGTCTTTACTGCTTTCTCGCGGAAAATTACTTACATTACATTTCCGTCCCTAAACATGTTATATGCACATTTTCATGTTCAATATAGTTTCTGTGAAAAATATTTGTATTATCTTGCGAAAAAAGTAATAAAACAAAGGTCAATGAGGAACTAAGATGTCGTATGCAATATGCTGAATTCTTTTGGCATCAACAGTTGATGTTCTCTGATAGAATTTAATGAACAATCACCTCTTAAATTCATGAGTTTTCATATAGAATAGCGTAAAGAAATTGGATGCCAGGTACTTTTGCATCTATAGTTGACATTCTCTGATAGAATTTAAGCAAAACGATAATATTCTCTTACATTAATTAGTTTTCATACAAAATAAACTTGAGTACATATTTTTCAATGGTTATAACCATATTTGTTTTAGTTCTTCTGGTTTTTTTTACATATAGAAATCAAATAATCGTTTAGAAAATTGGAGCTACGTTCTTAGGATGGTGTCTTAAGTTTTAGTGTCTTGCAGCATGGAGATCATAACTCTTGGGGATAAAAGGATAGGCATGAAAACAAGTGTACTAGAGGAGAAGGAGAGCAACTTGTTATATGCTTTAATTTTTCCGTATTTCATATGTGCTATTGAGTGAAATCTCTTTTCTGATGAGGAGTTAAGACAAGTGATGTTAATGCTTAAAAAAGGTGGTCTGACATTAGTTCCACTTCTGATATTTTATTTTTCTAGAACTTTTTCAATTATGATTATGACATTGTGTAGTGGTTTAAAACCGTCCCAGAGTTGTTATGATATACCAAACTAATTAGAGAAAGGAATAGTGCAAGGCGTGAGACTTATGTCAAGCAGTTTATTCAGGTATATAAAAAGAGGTTAACTACTAGTTGAAACTGTTTTTTTTTTTTAAAGGATAAGGTATTGGTGCACTTGATTACTCAAAATAAAGGATATTTACAACGCTCTACTTCGAATCCTGAATCATGATGTTTTTGAGTGAAAAATATAGATTGGAGAGGGCTTTAAGTTTTCACTACATTAGTCTTCATCCATTCACAAAGTTTTTTATGCATTTCATGATCTATATGGTGATATGTCCTACACTATTTAAAGATCAGAGAGAATGCAGCTTCACTCAAATAAAGTAAACCATTTAGTATTTAATGATATCTAAATCCTCAATATATATGTGCATCTCATCGCATAAAATGTTGATGAAATGAATCTACCTACTTTTCAGGATATAATATATGTTTCAATATCTTTACAACCAACAAGGAACTCATAACTCCAATTTCACCTGTATTACTTGAAGATGCAGCAGAACTATCCGTGAACACTTACAAGTCTAATAGCATGTTTGGCCAAGCTTCTCCAAGTTCAAAAACATTTTTTTTCTTCAAAAAAAGTATTATTTTTCTAAATTTGAAGTGTTTGGCCAAGCTTTTAGGAAAAAAAAAAGTGCTTTCGAGGAGAAGTAGAAGCAGTTTTGGAGACGCAGAAAAAAGTAGCTTCTTCCCAAAAACACTTTTTTGAGAAGCACTTTTGAGAAAAATACACTTAGAATCATTTTTTAAAAGCTTGGTCAAACACTAATTGCTGCTTAGAAGTACGTTTTAAATTAATTAGCCAAACACAAACTGATTCTCATCAAAAGTACTTTTGAAAAAGCACTTTTGAGAAAAAGCACTTATCAAAATAAGCTGATTTTTTGGCCAAACGGGCTATAAAGAACAATACAAAAATGTATCTGGTGAAGAAAAAAAAAAAGCTAAATACCTAATTGGTGTGGCAATCTTAGCCATTGATGCGAATCTGACTGTAAGGACTTGATGTCACTGTATGTGATTCTATTTTATCTTGGTACTTGGGGTGGATACCTTTGAGTTGTGGATGTATTGGGTGCGGATTTTGATGCAAAAATCAAGGGTGTCATGTTCGTTTGTCCTTGTGTCATGTTCATTTGTCCTTTCTCAAGACTCTTCATGTTCCTTTATACCTCTTCTTAAGAGTCAAAGTTGGGGTCCTGGAAGCGATGTCATTGAGTTTCAATATTTGCTAAAAGTGAGAGCAAGAGTAACTGATTCAAGAAAGAGAACTTGGAGTCACAAACTCATCAAAGATGTAGCGAAAACCTGTCCAATTTGACATTGACTCATTAAATCTTTCATGTTTTTTCTGCTCATTCTTTTCCTTGTGTGATAGTTAGCTTCTTAGAGTAATTTGAAAATATCACTATTTACTTTCAGGGCTTGCTAATACTGAAGCTCCTCGCTGCCTTTGCCAATCCATAATATTGGTGCCTGTTATGTTTTAGTTGTCTACTTTAACTAATGTCTATTCAAGAGTTGATTATCTCTTTGAAATAACATGAAGCAACATTTTTAAGTTAACAATTGTTTATAGTTTTGTTTTAAGTGTTACTATCTTTCCTGCATTCATTTGAATTACTATATTGATGATGATAATGTTCTATAATCTTTTTTAACATAATTCTTACTGTGAGATTGATGTTATTACCTTTTCTTAAGGGTGATATACAGCTTTTCCTCAACTGCTTTTTGATGACTATAAAGGTGGTCGTTTATTAAGATAGAGTGTGGTTATGACCTTAATATTATGAGGTTATCAACAATATATGACAAGGTTAAAATAGTTAGAAGAGATTATTTGTACGAATACATAGAGGAATATATTACTACTTGCATTTACGTTTTCAGTAGGTGAGTAACTTTATCCTCGATGACCGCTATCTCATATAATGTGACAACCATAGTCCACATATAGCTGAGAAAGTTCTTATATTATTCTGTATTAACAAGTTCCTTGCAATGTTTAAGGGTACATATTCTACCGTGGTTTCTTTCTCTCTCCAGGATAGAGAAACTGGTTGTGGTGTGTTATTCCTAAACGTGTTGTACAGTTAGCCACTTTAGCGCAACCAGGAGTGGATCGGAGATGGCGGATGTTGCTCAACCCTGCAATTACAAGACTTGGATGTTTCTAAATCAATCAATTACAAGACTCCATTCTACAACCAAGATACTCCTTCCCATTATACCAATTGATCTTACACATCGATGTGCTTGAAGATATGGAGAGTCTTCCATGTTAACTTTTTTGGTACCAAACAATCGGCCATGGCCACAATGTTGTAATTCAAGGTCCAACTCGTTTGCATGTCCTGTAGTGTATGTTTGATATTTGGCAATTCTTTTGTAGAACACAACTCGATCGGAACTAATTCTTATGACCTAATTGCGTATGTGCAGAAGATGCATGTTCTGCACATGTTATACTGGAAGGTTCTTTTGTTTCCTGTTTTGATTTCAATTTGAATGATGTCTATGTTGCACATTATGAACAGAAAGACAAGTTAGTAGTTTAAATTGAATTATTAAAGTAGTACCTCAAAACACTTATGGAATAGTTAGCCTATACTGGGCCCGTGCCTTCTCTAGTAGATTAAGAGTAATAGATAATATATTTATAATGAGTAATAGATGAAAATACTTTTATTTTTAATACACTCAATGTCAATTACTATTATTTATTACGTACTTACTCCACAAAAAAGTCTTTTCATAGAACTTTTGATCAACTTATTCTTAGTTATGATGGATTCATGGTAAAGATACTCCAAAAACTAAAGGAAGAAAAATTATACAGGACCTATAATAAACAAAATCAATATCAATTTAATTTTTTTTATTTCAACTCTTTATTTACCGTTCAATTTCACACCATAAAGAAAGTATAGGTTAACGGAAGTTTCTAGGTTAGGCTTTTATATATTACTTAATTACTATATTTATCTAATAGCTCTATAAGGTAAAATTTTAATTGATATTTAAGTTCAAAATATTCAGTTTTCCTACATAATAGTTCCAAAAAAGGTAATTATTTAATATGCAAGATTTTAGTTGATTTTAAAATCGTAAATATTAGAATAATTAAATTACTATTTTTTATAATGTAAAATCGATTTTTTAAAGGGCAAAAAAGGCGAATGGCATTTCGATAGTTCATCACATTGGACATAATTGCAATTGAAGTTATATTTCTAATATTTAGGACTTTGAGATCAAATAAAATTTTATTTATTAAATTATTAATATGTTAAAAAAATCCTAATATTTAAGAATTTACAATTTATTAAAAGTTTTACCTTATATAAATATTTTTCTAGAATTTCGGTACCATATCTTTAGTTTTAGGACACCCAAAGAATTTACTACAAATTATTAATATTTTAAGCATCACTATATCTTTTTCGGCAATTATAACTAATACCTAACTGAATAACCTAATTGTCTATTTTTATTTATCTCTACATATCTAACCATGGCGAATTATAATATACATGGTTATTAAGACAAAAGCAATATCCATATGATATTCTAATTTCAGATTACTAATAGCTTCTTTGGGAGTGTTCATGTGCTAACAACGTGTTTGAGTTTGATTATATTCGGGACTGGGTCAAAGTGGGTGACTCTCAACAACGGTTATAGTGGGTTCAAGAACTAAGTGTAGTGCCTAAGGATTTTAGGTCCGTTGTGTGGTTAAGGATCGAGTTTTTGCAGTGGGTTATGAAAGGGACTTGGAGTGTTCTATGTTATCATCGGGTCTGCGGTGCAGTATTGTAGAAATGGGAGAGAAAAACTTCGGATTCGTAGAGGATCTTTCAGAATGGGTGTACCAGTTGGAGATGCTATTATGCGCATGAGGAGCTATGAGATGGTTCATGGGTATTGAGATGATGTGGTCTCGTGGATTGGGTCACTCGAAAGGAGTATTGTTGAGTTTCGTTATGTTCTTGAATGGAGCTATTATTATTTCTAAGGCAAGTCAAGAGTAAATTGAAGGAAGTTAGGTCGGTTAGTAATGGTTGAATCAACATGATTGTGGCAATGGTCAGTTCCTTCGGCGTGTTAAGTTATACAGGTGGTTTGTAGTTGTACCTGCGGGCTTGACATCCACCATAATTTGACTGATTTGGGAGGTATTTGATTCAAATGGCCTTGTTGTGTAAATGGATTTCCGGAAGAGTTTTGGCGGTTTAGACCATGATATAAGGTTTGTATTTTCTACGGTTTTGAGAATTCAGTCGCGTGTTGCAATAGTTCTTCAAAAATGAGTAAAGTGAAAAGTTTCTAGGTGATGAAGTGTTTATTCTTTTGGTGGTTAAGGAGTTATGATGAAATTCTGGTACTCTCGTGTACCGGCATGGTAAGTGCAGCAGGCGGTATGGAAATTTAGAGATTGAAGACCAAAGTCGAGTTTTGGTATTGATAAGAATGTCACGAGCTCGAAGGAGCGGGTGAAGATTTAAGATGTTCAGAGTATGCTGGCATTATTTTCGGGCAGTCTGAGGATGGTCTGGTTGGGAAAGAAGTGTTGGGTATTGAAATGCGGCTACTTGACTAGCACTATAGATGTACCATGGTCGATGGCCATTGATGTTCAGATTTTACTACATGGTGTGGAATGTTGTGGAGGTATATCCCATTAGATGATCGTATAAATGTGACGTGTTAGTCATTCGATTGTTAGAGATTTAAATCAGGTATGTAGATTTTGGTACTCTCGCCAATGGGAGAGGTTATGATCGGGAGGCGCTCTATTCCTTTGGTTATGGACTGTGTGAGTTTGTTCCGGACTTGACGGTTGTCCTTATGTGTCATGAATAGGGCCATTGTGGATCCTTGAAGGGTTGTTGGCCCAGTATGGGATGATCGAAATCAGCTTGGGGTCTGTTAGTGGGTCTAATGTGAATGTGTGCTCTATATCAGGTCGGATGTGTTCATTCGGCATAGCATTGTTTAAGGAGGAGTTTTCGAGCATTGGATGTTATTCCCGTAGTTAGCTATTCCATGTAATACTCTATTATGCCATGTGGGTTATGAGACGACTTGATTATTCGCACATGTGTTGTGATCCCCTATAGCTTGTGGTGTTATATAAGCAAGATGATTCTCGAGATACATGTCATCTATTGCGCCTTAGTCGTGCTTGGGTTTTGTAGCGTATGGCGCTATCCGTCGCCCTATGTATTGTATTATGAACTTGGCGTGCTTGTGGTTGATATTCGGGTATTTCATAAGTATAAGCATTACGGCTTGTTGGGTGTTTCCTTACTAATTGTTATGTTTGGATCGGGTGGCATGCCGCCACAGATACGTTATTTAGATCGGGTGGCACGCCGCCACAGGTATGTTGTGTGGATCGGGTTGCACACCGCAACAGTCATGTTTGGATCAGGTTGCAGGTCGCAACAATATCATAACTGGATCGGATTGCATGCCGTAACAGTGAGATGTTGAGTACGGTTCCCTATATCCATTCTTGTATATTTTGTTTCTCATTCTCTAAGAAAGGTTTATAGCATCTTTTCGGCTGTGTTATTTATTACGCGGCTGGGTAGTTCCTTTACAGAGTTTGTTCTTCCTTATGTGTCATATTCCAGTTGTAGCTTGTTGGCGCATTGATGGCTTCATATGAGATCTTGGTCGGTGTTCGAGGTAGCTTATTGCCCGAGCCGCTTGTACTGGGTGAGACAAGGTTATTGGACCTAAAATCGGTGCAATCAGATTTATGCAAGGTGTATTAAAGAGAAAATGTCACTATTCGGTTCAGAATAAGGTAACAGTTCTTGTCGAGCGGAGAAACTCCGTGAGTTATTGATTTGATGGGTGGTTATGAGTTCCTGCGCATCTCTTTCATCGTTGCAGTATTGTGAGGATTGAAACCGGTTTTATATATGTTATGAGGTATACTACGGGCGTCAGGTTCGTGAATTTGCAACTGTTGAGCTGGAGGAGGTTGCCTTGGGAAAATGAGTATGTGGTGCGTTATGTGATGTCAGCATGGGTGCATGATCATATGTGGGTTTGTGGAGATTGATACGGTGCCCGTATGTTAGAATCGGGTCTTGTAGAGAAACTCAGAGGTCGAAATTTGGTTCTAAGGCTTATTGACTAAATAAAAAGGAGGATCTTTAGTCTGGCTCGAGCTAATATACTCAACTGGGTTGTGGTGGCACACGTAGATGCACAAGGTGTTGAACAGTGATTTTGGGACAACTCCGGAGCAGTTCTTAGCACGTTCGAGGACAAACACATGTTTAAGTGGTGGAGAATGTAACGACCCGACCGGTTGTTTTGAGCTCTAGCATGTCGTTCGATAGTTTGAGGTCTCGAGTTGCTTCACTTCACATTTTACGACTTATATGCGTGGCCGGAATTGAATTTTGGGAAGTTCGGAGTGGTTTCGGAAGGAAAATACTAAATTCGGAAGCTTTAAGTTAGAAGAGTTGACTAAGGTTTGACTTTTGAGTAAACAACCTCGGAATCTGGATTTGAAACTTCCAATAGGTTCGTATGATGATTTCGGACTTGGGCGTATATTCGGGTTGAGTGTTGGGTGGTCCGGGAGCATTTCAGTGTCTATTATGGAAGGTTGGCATTTTGAAAGTTTAAGAATTTCTTGAGTTTGATTTAGAATGAATTTTGGTGTTATCAATGTCTGTTTGAAGTTTCGAGCCTTGGAATAGGTTTGTATCGTGATTTGTGACTTGCACGCAAAATTTGGCATTATTTCGGGATGTTTAAGCATAATTCGGATACGTTCGATAAAGTTTGAATGTTTGAAAGATTAAAGAAGGGTTTCGATCGTCGATTCATAGTTTTAATGCTGTTGGCGTAATTTGAGATTTCAACTAAGTTCGTGTCATATTTTGGGATGCGTTGGTATGGCTGGATGGAGTCCCGGGGGCCCCGGGTGCGAATCGGATTGAAAACGGATCAAGTTTGGACTTGGAAGAAGTGTTGAGGCAGTTGAGATCTGGTGCAATCGTACCTGCGTGGGAAGTGGTCGCATGTGCGGTCACGCAGGTGCGTAGGGGCCATTGAAGGTGCAATTTTGGTTGAAGGGACCTGGGGGCGCAGGTGCGAGGAAATTCCGCAAATGTGAAGTTGCAGATGCGGAGAAGTGATCGCAGAAGCGGAGAGGAGCTGGGCAAGGGTGGAGTCGCAAAAGCAGAAGAGCTTTGCATATATGAGTGCCTAGGAGCAAGGGTTGGACCGCAAAAGCGGTCACGCAGGAGAGAAATTTGGTCCACAGAAGTGGATTTGCCTGGGCTTAGGGAGAACCGCACCTGGGATAGAATTTTTTTGCAAGTGCAGAGCCGCAGGTGCAGCTAAGGGTCCGCTGGTACGAAAGTCGCTGGTTTTATTCCGAGACTTAGCCCATTTCTCTCACATTTTTATTTGGTTGGGATATTTTTGGAGCTCTTGGAGGGAAGATTTTCGTCATCCATGTCAAGGTAAGTAATTTCCGCATATTATGAGTTAAATACATGGTTTATATATGGATTTAAACATGGAAATTAGTAGAATTTGTGGGATTTTGATAGAAAACCTAGAAATTAATATTTTTGAATTTTGACCACAAAATTGGACATGGAATTTTGAATAAATAATATATTTGAGTTCGTGGCGTCATGGGTAAAGTTTATCTTCGAATATTTTAAGAATCCGGGCATGTGGGCCCGAGGGTTGACTTTATTGACTTTTCGAGCGGAGTTGGCAAGTTATTTGAGAAACGGTAAAGGTTATATTAACTTTGTGGTCATGTACTGTATTGTAAGCATGTGTCTCATAATTCGATAATTTTCTTCCTTTCTTGTGGAGCGGGCCGAACGCCTCGGCAGTATAATAGATGCATCTATGGTTCGTGCCGCTCGACCCTCGGCAATGTACACATTATTCTGGATCGTGCCGAATGACCTCGGCATAATCGTGTGTTATTTCGCTGACAGTCCGAATATTCATAAGGTTATCCTTCCTCTGATGCCTAGCATTTTATATGGTATTTCTTATCCGTTTGATACTGCCACTTGATAAATCTGAGATGTTGAGATAGAATATAAGACTGAGAAGTTCATACCTTTAAAAGAAAGTTTTGGAAGATTATCTAACTTACAGATTTACCCCCATATTACCGTGTGCTTCATAACTGCTTATGATTTATTATATTGCTTTATTGGACCTCTAGTAAGTATCGATGTCGACCCCATGTCACTACTTCTCCGGGGTTAGGCTACACTTCTGCACTAAATCTGTTGGATCTGACAAGTTCAATTGATGGTTATCTTGGTGCGTAGGTGCAGCTACTGAGGAGACTTTATGGTGAGCTACATTTCAGGCTACGTATCGCAGCCCGCTGAGTCTCCATCGTACTATTTACTCTATCCTGTCTTATTTACATTATGGACAGATGTTGTATTATTATCGTACTCCTTAGTTAATACTCATGCACTTGTGTCATGACCCAAAATCTAACTAGTCGTGATGACACCTAACCCAACCCGCTAGGTAAGCCAGTTGACAATAAACCAATTCCAATGAAATTTAATGAGACAAATAAATAAAAGAAAATATCTGAATCTTATACTTTTCCCAAGGACATGTATCACAAATCATGAGCTTCTAAGATTTAGAGTTTATAAAGCTAGTGTAAAATAAATGCATCATATGTTCGAATTATACATAAACAGATTTTTCATAAGTCTAGAGTTACCATGAACAAGAGGCAGCTGTTACCGGAATGCATGTACGTCTTCAATGCTAGCTCCCGTCATACACAGTAACGTTAGCATCCAAATCTGCACGTAAGGTGCATAAGTATAGTATGAATACAATCGACCCCATATACTCAATAAGTAACAAAACTAACCTTATGTTGGAAGTAGTGACGAGCTGGGGCAAGGGTCAAAGTCCAACTCTAATGACTAGCAACAGTGCATAACAATATAACAAAAAAAGGTACACGAAGTAACTCAAAGATATGATGCTCGACTCATTCACATTTATGAAAAAATAGGCATATTTTTCAAGTAAAACAGTAAATCCCAAATCTTTCATCGAAAACACCAAAAGTATGAGTAAGTTTGAAAAACTGTAATTCTTCCCAAAGCTTTCAACAAGTAAATATTTCATTTTCAAATGGCATGAGTAAAATACATCTCTATGTCTACATGTCAATATGTATGAGAAGTCATGAATGACGTGATACTGTACAACATGAGAAAAATTCATCTCTATGCTTGTATGTCAAGTGTGCATGTCGATTGCGATATAACTCAGTGATAAAACCATATGCATACTCTCAGAGTATCAATTCACTCAGTCTTCCCAGTCACTCAGTCCTCACAGTCACTCAGTCCTCACAACCACTTAGTCCTCCCAATCACTTGGCACTCGTGCTCGACACTCGCACTCAGTAGGTACCTACGCTCACTGGGGGTGTGTACAGACTTCGGAGGGGCTCATTTGGCCCAAGCGCTAAAATAGGCCAACCATGGAATTAATCAATAATAATTGCTGCGATGTGCAGCCCGATCCCATCAATATCCTCACAATCAGGCCCTCAGCCTCATTCAGTCACCAATCTCTCCAGTCTCTCGGGCTCGCAATGTCATGAAAGATCAGCCCCTAAAAAATGATGTGATGTATCAAAGAATGGTAACATAGACTGAGATATGATATGTAGATGAATGCGTATGACTGAGTATGAAATGTCAATATAAACAGATAGCTCAACAACAAAAATGACCCCAGTGGGTCCAAACAGGATAAACATATAGCCTAGACATGATTTGTAACACGGATCACAGCTCAATTACTCTAGCACGTAAAGATTTCATGGATACAAATAAGATTAGGTGACTACACAGTACCACAGAAATAACCAAGTCACAATTCATACGGTGTACGCCCACACGCCTACCACCTAGCATGTGCATCACCTCAACACCAAACACATATCACGTATATTCGGGGTTCATACCCTCACCGCCAAGTTCAGAAGTGTTACTTACCTCGAACAAGTCAAATTCAACACCGAGCAAGCCAAACGATGTTCCAAAAATGTCATCTTGTGCGTGCTGACCTCCGAATGGCTCGAAACTAGCCAAAAGCAAATCAAATACATTAAATAAAGCCTAAGGAAACAATTCCAATTGATAAAGGTCGAATATTTACTCAAAAGCCCAAAATCAACCAAAATGTCCAACCTAGGCCCGTGCCTCGGAGCTCGACGAAACTTATAAAATCTGATAACCCATTTAATTACGAGTCCAACCATACTAGTTTCACTCAAATCCGACTCCAAATCGATGTTCAAAACTCAAAAATTCACTTTATGAAATTTTAGACAAAACCCCCCAAATTTCACTTTTGAAATCATCAACCAATTACCAAAAACGAAGATAGATTCATGAAATATAATAAAATGAGTAGAGAACACTTATCCCAATCCATGTGGTGAAAAGAACTTCAAAAATCGTCCAAATCCGAGCTCCCCAACTCAAAATATGACAAAATAAACAAACCCTTGATTTATATGCTTCCGTCCAGCTGTTCTATCTCGTTTCTCATGCCAAACAATCCCAAAATTTACTTTTGATGCCTCCAATGGATTCCTTGTGAAATTCCAGTCAAGTTCGACTTTTGAATCACTCAATTTGACCTTATAATGAAGGAGATATGTTGGTTTTAATATTTACAAATAGTGCAGATTTTTAAATACGAATTCAGTGGCAATTTCGTAATTAATCTGAAAAATCTGGCAACCCACTTCTCAGTAAAATGACTATACATTCCTCATACAATGTCGAAACATGATGATTCCAGCTGCTATAGTTCCAAAATTACGATACAGATCTAATGCTTCAATCAAAACAAAATTTGGAGCTCATTTGCTTAATGTGGTACCATTTATGCTTGAAGAAACGACGTCGAAACATAAAAAACGAGCGCAACACAACCCAAACCTATTTGAAACTCACCCGAGCCCCTCGAAACCCCGTCCGAACATACTAACAAGTCCCATAATATAACATGGACTTACTCGAGGCATCAAATCACACATAACAACATCGAAACGACGTATCGCACCTCAATTCGAACTTAACTGAACTTTGGACTTTCAACTTCCAAAACTTGTGCCGAAACATATAAAATCAACCCATAATTAACCCAAATTTTTGCATACAAGTCCCAAATAATATAACAAAGCTATTTCAATTCCCGGAACCACAATCCGAATTCGATATCCTCAAAGTCAACTTCCGGTCAAACTTATAAACTTTTCAACCCTTCAAATTTTTAACTTTCGCCAATTAGTGCCGAATCCTTATAGAACCATTTCGGGCATACGCCCAAGTCCAAAATCACCATTCGGACCTAACAGAGCCATCAAAACTCCAATCCGAGCTCAAATGCTAAAAAGTCAAACTTGGTCAATTATTCAACTTAAAGCTTCAACAATGATATTTATTCTTCTAAATCAATCCAGAATAACCTGAAAACCAATATCATTCATATTTAAACAGTAAGTTTTCATGATTTTAATGCGTTGATTTCCTTGTCTAATAAAATTCACGATTTCGAAAGTAATAAAATGCATAATTAAGTTGGTAGTTCACCATTGTCTTGCATAACGGCGACGTTGGGTGCCATCACGGCCTATAGTGAGTTTTGGGTCATGACAACTTGGTATCAGAGCTCTAGTTTTATTTGGGTCTAACGAGTCATGAGCAAGTCTAGTAGAGTCTGGTGGATCGGTACGGAAACGTTTGTTCTCTTTCCTAAGAGTAAGTCTTCTTCATTGACAATTATGTTTCTTTCAAAAAACAATTATTTGCGTATTTTGCAATTTCAAAAAGTCTAATATTCTCTAGAACAAGCTTATACTGATTTGTTTTGTGCATCATAAAATATAAGATAACCTTGAAAATAATTAAAATCTTATACCAGACACTCTTTGCTTCAATACTTGAGAAACATTTATAAGTTTTCGGATATTCAATCCTCAAACTTTTACCATAATTATTTGTCATGACCCGAAATCTCCACCGTGGAATCATGACAAGCTGCTATCAGAGTACTAAGTTGCCTAGGTTTCACGATTCATGAGCAAGCTTAGTAGAGTCTGGAGGATCGGTACAGACACATCTGTACTTATCTTCTAGAGGCTATAGGGATTTAGGAAAATTTCACTTCTTTCCTTCTCTATAGTGCAATTTTATTCTATCATTGATTTGAATTATTCTACTCTTTCTTACACAAATGGCAAGGACAATTACAACATCCATAATGGATCAGGAGCCGGAGCCCCAAGTTGCAACCACTACCAGGGGTAGGGGTCGGGGCCGAGGCCGAGGTAGAGGTAGAGTTCAGCCTAGAGCGCGCACCGCAACTCCTATTAAAGAGCCTCAGATTGAGCAGGAGGAGGAGGTCCCTGTTCACATTGCACCAGTTAGATCAGCTCAGGTTCTCGAGGGGTTCATAACGTCTCCCATATTTCTGTACACTTTAGTCCACCTGGTCGGACTTATGGAGAGTGTGGCACATGCCGAAGTATTTTCTATGACCCCCATTGTCTCTCAGGCTAGGGGAGGAGCCCAAACTCCCACTACTCACACTCGGGTGTAGATGGCTTCCATATATTAGACCTCCCCAGTAGTTGGAGTAGTTCAGCCTGTCATTGCTACTCAGTCCATGGAAAGGACCGATATGTCGTCTGAGGGCCTGAAGAGGTTGGACGAGTTCACTAAGTTATTTCATGTTCGCTTTGGTGGCATACCTTTTGAGGACCCACAAGATTTCATAGATCGTTGCCATGAGGTATTGCGCAACATGGGTATTGTGGAGCCCAATGGAGTTGACTTCACAGTGTTTCAGATGCACGGTTCCGCCAAGAGATGGTGGCACTGCTATGTTTGAGGCAGACCAGTAGGTTCACCTCCACTCACTTTTTGTTTTGGAAAATATACTACTAGGCGGGTTGCCTAGTAGCTATTTTATTAATAACAAAAGAAAATAAAAACCACAACTTAAGAGTACAAGTAAGGGGGGCAAAAGATATAGTAGTGTTGCCTCTATGCCTTGGCTATATAATCACTCATCTGCGCTTTTTTTTGCCTTAAGATGACAGCCTCATGTAGAGGATCATGGTGTAGCTGCTGGCAAAAGTCTCACGAGGGCATATGACCTCACAGCCGCTTGGATCTTCCCAAAGGCATAGCAATATAGCTCACACATACTGTGCTAGACCTTACCTTACAAATCCTATTGAGGCATAATAAACCTCATCTACTAACAAGCATGAAGAAAAAATGAACTGGAAAGAACTAGGTACTCTATGATCATCACAAAGTTTATAACATACTCTGTGATGATATTACAATTGATAATACTTAAAAAGTGATAAAGTAAAACAATGTTAAAAATTGAGTCTTGCCCCTCTTTCTTCAACCTTGTGAACTATTCAATTTGTAGCTCATTGGCTCCCTCTTCCACCGTCTTCAAAAATTCTTCAAACTTTATCATTTTCTCTTTGACCTATTTGACCTTGTAGAGGTTGTAGGTACAACTGCCTTTTGCTTTGCATTTCTCATTGGAGGTTTCCTAATGATAACCTCTTGTATTGCTTTGCCGTCCCAACTATGTTGCCTGTATGGTGCCTTCTTCTTGTATTTGTTGGATCCGCTTTGCACATGTCTTGGTGAAAGATCTCCCTCCCTAGCTATAATGTTGAAGGTGGCATCCAGTAGTGCATCCTCTTCTCCTTCTTCATAAACATCTTGACCCATATGCATCCCAAAATCGTCAATATGTCTGTACTCATTCGACAATGCTATTTGATCTTTCCTCTGATTATCAAGACCTCTCAATGTTTCCATGTCAAGTGAAACAAGAGCGTGAATGATATTTGTTGGTGTCAAATTGTATGTTGCAGTTATTGAAGTGCTGATTCCAGTAGCTGCTGCCATGTTCGAGGATGAAATTTAGATCTCCTTTGAATCTACTGAATTATTTGTCTTATGTTGCTATCCCGAAGGTACAAATACAATAGTGTTTGGACTCAAACCTCTACTCTTTGGTGCAGTTGATATTGAGTTAGAAACCTGCTCTTTTTGTACCTTTTCTGATGCTTCCTTTGATCGTGGGGTGGCAGGTAATAATGCTGCTGCATATTCGTTAGTACCTAAATACATTTCTGCAGAATCGTGTTCCTCCTCCTCAACTTGGTTATCCCAAATCTTTTTATTAGCTGTCAGTGCACTCGTCTCTCCTTGTTGCTCCTTATAGCCTGTTATATCATTTGTTGATGCTTGAGAGAGTGAGATCATACCTGTATTTGACTGTTGGTTATTACCCGTTGAGATTAGCTGCAGTCTAGAATCATCAGCATGTTCACCAAAAGATTCCATCGATTGGGATGGTATCTCAAAGACTGAAGTATTCAGTGTGACCAGAGGTGCATTAATCTTTGTAGTTGTGTTCATTATCATAGCTGCATGTGCATCCATTACCATTTTAGCCAGCTCCTGATTGGAAATTTGCATTGTAGGAGTAACTGCAGCATGTTCTTGACTTGCCTCACACGTGCGATTATTAACAGATACGATCTCAAGTCGTGAACCTATGCCCTTTAAAATTTTCTTCTTATTTTCACTCGCTGTAGTGCCTTCTGTATCCATGATTTATTTTATCTCATCATCAATCTGTTGCTCCTCATTGTGTGACCCATTTATAGAATGCTCGTTTGTTAAAGTGTCGAAAAAATTCGAAATCCCAATTGTTGTTTACGGTACAATCTTATTTTGAATGACTGGAGATTGCTTCTTGCTAGGTGATCTAGTCACCCCTGTGCAGTTGTTACCCTTTGTATTTGATTTTCTTGGAGCATTAGTTGAGTGCACTATATTATCAAGAACCTGCCCTGCACTTGTACCCAATGAATGAGCTTGCGTAGGAGTATGTTGATTCACACTTTGTTTCACAGAAACAGTATGTTTAAATTCCCCATTTGCTGCCTGGACAATTCCAGCTGAACCTTAAAGTTGTTTAGTCTCTGCATTCCCCAACTTAGTGCCTGTTGAAGCTGCATACCTCGATACCTTAACACTCAAATTTACAGTAGGATTCACAACCCCAGTGGTTGCATGCACACCTGCTGTTTTCTGTGAGAAAGTAGTCTCCAGTTTTGAAAGAAAATCCTTAGTAATCACTTCCTTAGGATCTGTAGAAACTGCATACTCCCATTCCATAACATCTATATGAACAACAGTTCTTTCATCTCTCAGAAGAGCATTTGATTTTTGCATTGTTTGGAAATCAGGCTTTTGAGTATCTCCCGTGTCCAGTGTAACTGACTTGGTATAAAAAAAATGTCCAGTTGTGCCTGGTGAATTAAACTGCCCAACTTGCACAACAGTAGATACCAATGCTGCTTTCTTTTGAACTAGATCAAATAATGCAGTATTATCTTTAGCAGCTATAGCAGTCTGTTTTTCCCCCTCCAACACTTGCGAAACCTTATTCATAGCTACTGCAATCTCAGTATTACATGAAAATTCTCGCTCATTAGCAGTCTCCTTTTTCCCCTCAGAAATTTTAGTTTTTTTTGCTGGGTCTATACCAACTTTGCCTGAAGAATGAGGTACCTGCCCAGCTCTATTCTCCTTCCCATCAGTTATCAGCAGGACATCAGTTTTCCCCTATTCATTACCTTCTTGCTGCCCATATTCATCATGTTTTTGTGATGTACCTGGTCCCTTTTTAACCCCAGGTAAATCACTATCAAACACAGTATTTGAATCAGCCTTCAACTCCTTAGAAACTCTAGCAAGTGCAATAGTCACTGGAACTGTTGCAACACCAGAAACAGTTGGTACATGTTGGGCCTTAATAACATCTGATCTTTGACCAACTCCATTAGTATTTGTAGCAGCAACTCAGTCAAATGTAGCACCTCCACTCACTTGGGATCAGTTCTCAAAGCTATTTTTTGAGAAGTTTATTCCTTTTACTTTGAGAGAGGAGTACTGCAGCCAGTTTGAGCGCCTTTAGTAAGGTAGCATGACTATTACCCAGTATGAGACCAAATTTGTGGATTTATCTCGCCATGCAGTTGTCTTGATTCCTACTAAGAGGGAGAGGGTGAAGAGATTTTTTGATGGCCTTACTTTTGGTATCAGGCTACAGATGGCCAGAGAGATAGAGGATGATATTTCTTTCCAACGGGTTGTAAAAATTGCTAGACGGATCGAGAGAGTTCATGGTCAGGGCAGAGAGGAGACCTCTGAGAAGAGGCCTCACCATTTCGGTTGTTTCAATGGCGACAAGTTCTTTTAGTAGAGGCCATTCTATCAGGTTGGTCAAGTTAGCACTTCAGGCATCACAAAGTGCTTCAGGCAGTGTGGTTCTTATGGGTCTCGTCCTGAGCAGCTAGCCTACAATGCACCTCCAACTCTCATCAATACACCACTATTTCAGAGCTATGACAGTAGTTATCCGGGCCATCAGAGTTAGTCTCAAATTTAGCAGCCACAGCAGTCGAGAAAGTGCTTTGAGTGTGGCGGTATGGGTCATATCAGGAGGTACTGTCCCGGACATTAGTGCAGCGTGCCACAACAGGTTTTTTGTGCCATGGTTCCGACAATAGTTACTCCACCGCACTTGCTCAGCCAGCTAGAGGGGGGAACATGCAGCCCGGGGTGGTAGTCAGACCATTAGAGGTGGTGGCAAGCGAGAGAGATGTCGTTCGAGAGGTATAGGTCTAGCTGGTAGGGCTTAACCCCGTTTCTATGCATTTCCAGCTATACTTGAGGCAGAGTCATCTGATGCGGTCATCACAAGTAATGTTACGATTTGCCATAGAGATGCCTTAGTTTATTTGATCCAGGTTTTACTTATTCATATGTGTCATCCTATTTTGCTTCATATTTTAATTGGTCTCGTGATTCTTTAAGTGCTCATATTTATGTGTCTATGCCTGTGGGAGATTCTATTATGATAGACCGGGTATATCGTGCTTGTTAGGTCACTATCAGGAGCTATGATACTAGGGTAGACCTTCTACTTCTTGACATGGTGGATTTTGACGTGATCTTAGGCATGGATTGATTGTCACCTTATCATGCCATTTTGGACTGTCACTCCAAGATTGTGACATTGGCCATGCCGGGGTTGCCTCGATTAGAGTGGAGAGGGACTCCTGGCCATTCTACTAGTAGGGTCATTTCATATGTGAAGGCTCAGTGTATGTTCGAGAAGGGGTATCTGGCATATTTGGCCTATATCTGTGATCCTAGTGTGGAGGTTCCTTCCATGAATTCAGTATCAGTTGTGCACAACTTCCCAGAGGTGTTTCCTACAGATTTATCGGGGATGCCACACGACAAAGATATTGATTTTTGCATTGACTTGGTTCCGGGCACTCAGCCCATTTCTATCGTAACAAACTGTATGGTCCCAGTTGAGTTGAAAGAATTGAAGGAGCAGTTGAAGTGTTTGCTTGATAAGGGATTCATTAGATTGCGTGTCTGATGATAGGCTATAATTGCGTGTTTTAGTCGCTTATTGCACTATAATTCACTACACTTTACTTGTGTTGAGCTTTAGTTGGTAGTGTTTTGAACTTATTGTATGTTTTATGCCTTGTAGGAATGATTTCGATCTATGTAGATGTTGTGGAGCTAATTTGATCTATTTGGAGATTTGAAGTCTGAGTAAAAGCCCAAGGTATTAAGCCAGAATCGTGTTCGGGGATCGAGGATTACGTCTGGACATCAAAAATCAAGCAAAAAGAAATACTCTGAGGAATTTGCACTGTTGCGGTGCGTGGCGCACCGCAACAGTGTGTTTTGGCAGCCTGATGAAAAGTGTGAGCTACCTGATAAGTCCCACTAGCGCGTGGCATGGCGCGTTGCCCCATGCGGCGCGCCTGTGTATTTTTCCTAGAGTGATTTTCCTATTTCGGCTAGAAAAGGGTGATTTTGTCTGGGCCTGACCCTGCTTGGTATAAATACATGGAAAAACGTTATTTTATTGACATTTGACATACTTTAGACCTAAGTACGCTAAGGAGGAGTTGGAAGAACACAAAGACCAGGATTTTATCATTCCTTCCTCACTCAAGACCCAAATTTGGAATCGAATTTATGCTTTCCTATACTTTAATTATATTTGTGATGATTTTCTCCATGTCTATTGAGTAGTTCCCTTTAGGGTTTGATGGATTTGGTGTAATGATGATTGTTTGTGGATTATAAATCTAGTTTTACGTATTGAAGCAATTTTGGATGATTTAATTGTTGCATCTATATTCACTTGTTCATGTAATCGAGAGAGGCCTAACTTGTGATATCTTTGCATTGTATTATTTGTTGAGTTCATAGATTCTTCTAAGTAATCTAAGGAGACTAGTTGAATCATGGATTAAACCTAGCTAAGAGAATAATCGAAAGAGTTTTTCCTAAAGACCAATCCACTACGTATTCTTGCATATCTTCACAGTTCTTAACTTAGTTCATCTCGTGAGGTTGAGACTTAATCGAGAGAGGAGTTGTTGCTGAACGTCTGAACTAATAACCAAGTGAATTTGAGAGACTAACTTGAACATTAGAAGTGAATTATCTAGAGTTAGATCCCAAACAATTATCTTGCACCTATCCTATCAAAACCCTATTTTCTCTCACTGATAACCTTCTTTACTTATTCCTTGTTTTGATTGTCATTAGTCAATAGCTTTAGATTCTTAGTTAATTTTAGTTAGAAATATTATAAATCTCAACTGTTGATCATCTTAGATAACAATCAAGCTAGAAACTACGCGGATACTGTTTAAATCTAATCCCTGTGGATACGATATTATACAACAACAATAACAACAACCCAGTAAAATCCCACTAATGGGGTCTGGGGAGGGTAGTGTGTACACAGACCTTACCCCTACCCGAAGGAGTAGAGAGGCTATTTCCGAAAGACCCTCGGCTCAAAAAAAATAAAAAGACAAAATGACAAAAAGGAAACAATATTAGTATCACAACAACAATCATAGGATAAATAGGAACGCCATGAAATCTAGAAGAAAGATGCAAAACAAAGGGAGACAATATTAGTAAATATTAGTATCACCACAACAATCATAAGAAAGATAGGAACACCATGAAATCTAGTTGAAAGATGCAAATCAAAAGCGATAGCTAGTAATAGGACATGCACTGAAAAGCTAAATAGTAAGCCACAACATTGCCAATAGCTATATTAGACAAAAACCCTACATGGCTAGTCCTACAATGGTATGAAGTAAGGCAGGACTCAACTACCTCCTAACCTACAACCCTAATACTCGACCTCCACATCTTCCTATCAAGTGTCATGTCCTCGAAAATCTGGAGCCTCACCATATCCTGCCTGATCAGCTCTCCCCAATACTTTTTAGGTCGCCCTCTACCTCTTCTTGTGCCATCCACAACCAGCTGCTCACACCTCCGTACCGGAGCATCTTGGCTTCTCCTCTGAACATGTCCGAACCATCTAAGCCTCGCTTCCCGCATCTTGTCATTAATGGGAGCCATATGCACCTTTTCCCGGATATAATCATTCCTAATCTTATCTATCCTAGTGTGCCCACACATCCACCGCAATATCCTTATTTCTGCTACTTTCATCTTCTGGATATGTGAGTTCTTAACGGGCCAACACTCAGCCCCATACATCATGGCCGGTCTAACCACCGTTTTATAAAACTTACCTTTGAGTATCGGTGGCACTCTCTTGTCACACAGGATACGATATTATACTATACTATATTTGATTAACGAGCAGAATTTAAGTATGTGTTTTGCGCTTGTCAAATTTTGGGGTCGTTAACGGGGATTGGCAATCAATAATGTTTGAAATAGTTTGAAGTGCTAATTTAGGAATTTTTTCTTTTTCTTTTTATTTTTCCCTTTTTACGTTTGGTGTTCTTTGACTTTGCGCATGTTACAGGTGCATTACTCGAGTTTCTGTGAAAGAAGTGCTACCATACGAGCCAGAGTTAGAAACAAAATTGCGACAATTGAGGAAGGAAAAAGATTTCACTGAGAAATTAGGAAATGTTGGGCAGTCCTCAACCAAAGAAACTATGGCTGGAAACGGTGATGATAATGTAGATTTGGCTGCAAGAGAGGCTGCCTAACGATGAGAAAAAGCTGCATGGGATGCTGATGAAGCATCTATTAGAGATGCACAAATTATCTATGAAGAAGAGATGGGTTGAAGAATTGCTCAAAATCAACCCTTGGTTGCAGACCAGTTCGGAAATATAGCTCTCGGTCCTGGGAGAACACTTGGATATTATGCTAGACCGGTCTACAATCAAGGACTATCAAGTGTTAGACCACCTCCAACTGCAGCAAACAATTTTGAGTTGAAGTAAGGGTTGCTTCAAACCCTTCAGAATTGTTGTGTCTTCATAGGGAAGCCAACGAAAATCCAAACACACATCTAATGGATTTCAAGGAGATTATGAACACCTTTGATTACAATGGGGTGTTACAAGATGCAGTGTACTTAAGGGCATTCCCCTTTTCACTTAAAGATGATGTGAATGAGTGGCTTCAAAGTTTTCCTAGTGGATCGATTAGAACTTGGGAGGAGATGACCAGAAAATTCCTTGATAAATATTTCTCCTCAGCTAAGACGGGAAAGATTAGAAGAGAAATCCATAACTTCTGTCAGAAAGAGACTGAAACTGTTTGTGAAGCATGGGAGAGGTTTAAGGAGATAGTTAGAAAGTATCAACATAGCGGAATTGAACTCTGGATGCAACTCCAGGACTTTTGGGAAGGATTGACATCGACCTCGTTTAGAACATTGAGCAATGCAGTTGGAGGCACTTTGATGAGAAGACTCCAGAGGAGATAGTTACAATTCTTGATGAATTATCTGAAGATGCTAATCAGTGGCTCTTTGAGAGTGCTGAAAGACGAAGATCAACTGGTGTTCACCAAGTTGATACAAATACATCTGTGCAGGTACAACTTGATGCTATGGCTAATGAAATATGAAAGCTGACCTTGGTCTCAATACAAAATGATCCTCACGCAACATGTGATATATGTGTAAGAAGACACCCTACTCATGAGTGTCAAGCCTCAACTGAGGAAGTAAATATTGTGGGAAATTATAATTTTAATGCAATGAGTCAGAGGTACTCGGGTCTTTCATTGAGTTCACCTGGGGGTACTATGAATGCATGGCAATAAAACAACCCCATACCCCAGGGACAAGGAGCTCCTGGCTTTATGAATCAACAGAGGCAGCAATATCAGCCTCAACAGCCCATTCAGTATGCCATAGATGATCTCATGAAGGCTTTCATTCTAAAAACTGATGAGAGGCTTGAAACTCATAGCTCAACTATACGGGAACATGGAGCAGCTATCAAAGAACTGGGCACTGGTTTTTGAAACCTGGAAAGACAGGTTGGGCAGCTGACGACTCTATTATCTAAGAGGATTCCAGGAATTCTCCCTGCTGATACCGAAAGAAATCCCAAAGAAATAGAGAATGCTGTAACATTGAGAAGTGGGCAAGTGTTGAAAGACTCCACCCCGATCCATAAAGATGTGAAACTTGAAAAAGAAAGTGTGGAGTAACTAAAAAATGATGATAATAAGAAGAACAAAAGTGAGAAGGTAGCTGAGAAAAAGAAGAAGGAAGAAAAATTGAGAAGGGAGGAATCTGACGAGAGCAAGCATATGCCTGCTCTACCTTTCCCCCAAAAGCAAAGTAGAGAAAAGATGGACAAGCAGTTTGGGAGATTTTTGGATGTGCTAAAATAGGTTCATGTAAACTTACCATTCATAGAAGTGCTCTCATAGATGCCTGCTTATGCCAAATTTTTGAAATATATCCTTACAAAGAAGAGAAAAAGAGAGGAGACTTCAGTGGTGAAGCTCACAGAGCATTGCAGTGCGATATTGCAAAATATGTTTCCACAAAAGTGTGGAGATCCAGAGAATTTTACTATAATTTGATCGTTAGGAACTATTAATTTTGATAAGTCTTTATGTGATTCTGGCGCCTCAATTAATTTAATGCCTTTATCTATCTACAGGAAACTGGAGAAGGAGATTGGAGAGATAAGGTCTGCACCCATATCTTTGCAGCTGACAGACCAAACGACTATAATACCCGAGGGGATAGTGGAAGATGTGTTAGTTTGGGTGGATAAGTTAGTATTTCCTATGGATTTTATAGTGGTGAATATGGAGGAAAATAAAGAGGTCCCCCTCATCCTAGAAAAGGAGGCACAAAAAGACAAACCAGCTACAAGTGTTGAGTGGAAAGTAAAGGGCTCGAAAGAGAAGGCTACGGGGAGAGAGAATGATAAGTGTGGGGTGTACCCAAAGAAGGATAAGACTTTGTCTGTATGGATGTGTGCATTAGTTCTGGCGCAAGGAATGGAGCCCGACTTCGACTCAGAACCTGACTAGATGTTCAGGGAAGTTTTCTTTACCTTATGCTTTTTAATTGTGTGTCATGGGGACATGCCACAACTTAAAGTGTGGGGTGGGGGATATTTGTATGTATGTATGTATGTTTATTAGTTTTCTTTTTTGTTAGTTTTAGTAGTTACAAAAAAATTTGAAAAAACATAAAATTTGTAAAGTTTTCGATTTTTCCCGACGATGGATATCATCGACAGGTTTCTTGAGGGATTAATGTCGAAGGAAAAAGACAAAACAAATTTATTTTGTTAGGTAGTGTAACAAGTCCCCCTTGGTTTTTCTTCGTGCTGCGGTTCTTTTCCAAGGGTTTTATTTGAACTAGGTGTAGTTAGTAGTAGTTTTTATTTTTCTTCAGGAGTAGGAAACCTTGTGCTGTGATTTGAATTGAAGGCAATATCTCTTAACTTTATTATACCTTGAGAATAGTAAGTGCTTTAGTTGTGACGCTTAGGCTCAGTTTTTGACTCTTGTATAAGTACCTTAAATTGTATGATTTTAACTTGGCTTAACTGCTTTTACTAGAGTGTCTTGATAGTCTGATCCTGAGTGAGTTATGTGCCATGTGTGTGTGAGGTTTTGTGTTATTATGTGCATTGTATTTGATGTATAGAACTTTTCCCGTGTGTTTGCGAAGCAGAATAATAGTTTATTCTGTCTTGGAAGTGATATAGGCGTTTCTTTGTTGAGCCAGTTATATGCTTTTACCCACCTAATTATTATGTATCTTAGTTAACCCCTTTAAGCAGGTAATCCTGTTTCTTTGTCAACCATATTACAAGCCTTACCCATTTGTTTGAATTGACCTTCTATTTGAGCCTTTTACCTCCAGCGAGCACTTGAAGTTGTTATGAACTTTGTAAAAGTTGAAGTGTGGGGTGTTGGTTTGGCTTTTGAGTGGAACTAATGAAATAAAGAGAAAGGTGCATTGTTTTGAAAAAGTAAGAGCCACGTGAAGTAAAAAAGAAAAGAAAAGAAAAAGTAGTTGTATTGTTGTTAAAAACCACCCCCTTGTAGTGGTAATTCTTGATGTATTTGTGCTTAAAGAAGCAGGGAGTTTATGTATATTGTTGTGAAGGTGGAGTTATGGTTTGACATAAGTGTGGGGTTTTGAACGGTAAATTGTATGTATTAAAGTGTTTAGGGAGGTGTAGTCACTCTTATATCTAAATGTATCCTACCCGTCATGCAGCCTACATTACAACCAAATAAAGTCATACTTGATCATTGACTGAATGAGCTCAGTTAGTAGAGGAGTACACTACGGGCAAGCCTATGGTACGTCTTTTGTGGCACATGAATATTGTTTTTGAGAGTGAGCAAATTATTTCTATTTTGAGTTCCTAATTGTGCTTAAATTTTATTATGTGTGGAACTACTCTCTATTGTTGTGTGAGGGCACTTTATTCATGAAGGAAAGGTAATGTCGTTGACCTCTGTGTTAGAGTAAGTGAGCAGGTGGTGAAAAATGCATGGTGCTTTGAGTCAAATCTTGAGGCGAGGATATTACGTTATTGTGCTTAAGTTGTTTTAAATATTCTTGGTGTGATGAGTTAGGAGAGTTATTTAAAAAGGTGGTGTCTATGTGATGTGTAGTTTGATTTCTCGAGAGCGAGCAATGGTTTAAGTGTGGGGTGTTGATGGTAGGCTATAATTGTGTGTTTTAGTCGCTTATTGCACTCTAATTCACTGCACTTTACTTGTGTTGAGCTTTAATTAGTAGTGTTTTGCCCTTATTTTGTGTTTTATGCCTTGTAGGAATAATTTTGAGCTATGTAGATGTTGTGGAACTAATTCGAGCTATTTGGAGCTCTAAAGTCTGAGTAAATGCCCAAGGGATTAAGCCAGAATTGTGTTCGGGGGTCGAGTATTACGTCTGGACATCAAAAATCAAGCAAAAAGCAATACTCTGAGGAATTTGCACTATTGCGACACGCGGGGAAGCACGTGGTGCATCATAGCATTGTGTTTTGGCAGCCTGATGAAAAGTGTGAGCTCCTTGATAAGTCCCATTAGCGCGTGGCATGGCACGTCGCCCCATGCGTCGCGCCTGTGAATTTTTCCTAGAGTGATTTTCCTATTTCGGCTAGGAAAGGGTGATTTCATCTGGGTCCGACCCTACTTGGTACAAATACATGGAAAAATATTATTTTATGAACTTTTGACATACTTTAGACCTAAGGACGCTAAGGAGGAGTTGGAAGAACACAAGCACAAGGCTTTTATCATTCCTTCCTCACCCAAGACCCAAGTTTGGATCAAATTTATGCTTTCCTATACTTTACTTATATTTGTGATGAATTTCTCCATATTTATGGAGTAGTTCCCTTTAGGGTTTGATGTGTATTGATGATTGTTTGTGGATTATAACTCTAGTTTTATGTATTGAAGCAGTTTTGGATGATTTAATTGTTGCATCGATATTCACTTGTTCATGTAATCGAGAGAGGCCTAACTTGTAATATCTTTGCATTGTATTATTTGTTGAGTTTATAGATTCTTCTAAGTAATCGAAGGAGGCTAGTTGAATCATGGATTAAACCTAGCTAGGAGAATAATCGAAAGAGGTTTTCCTAAAGACCAATCCACTACGTATTCTTTCATATCTTCACAGTTCTTAACTTAGTTCATCTCGTGAGATTAAGACTTAATCGAGAGAGGAGTTTTGCTGAACGTTTGAACTAATAACAAAGTTAATTCGAGAGACTCACTTGAACATTAGAAGTGAATTATCTAGAGTTAGATCCCAAATAATTATCTTGCACCTATCCTATGAAAACCTTATTTTCTCCCACTGATAACCTTCTTTGCTTATTCCTTGCTTCGCTTGTCATTAGTCAATAGCTTTAGATTCTTAGTTAATTATAGTTAGAAATATTATAAATCTCAATTGTTGATCATCTAGGATATCAATCAAGCTAGAAATTACGAGAATACCATTTAAATCCAACCCCAGTGGATACGATATACTATACTATATTTGATTAGCGAGCAGAATTTAAGTGTGTGTTTTATGCTTGTCAGTATCCCTCCTTGGGGTGCATCAGTGTTATTTGTGATGAAGTAGGATGTGACAATGAGGATGTGTATAGATTATCAGCAGTTGAACAAAGTTACTATCAAGAACAAGTATCCTTTGCCGAGGATTGATGACTTATTTTACCAGTTTCTGGGTGCCAAGGTGTTTTCCAAGATTGACTTGAGATCTGGCTACCATGAGTTCAAGATTAGGGCATTAGATGTCCTTAAGATAACTTTTTGAACTCGGTATTATAACGACCCGACCGGTCATTTTGAGCATTTGCGTTCCGTTTAACCATTAAAGTCTTGAGTAACTTCCTATGATGTATTATGACTTGTGTGAATTGTCGGTTTTAGTTTTCAGGTGATTCGAATTGATTTGGAAGAGTGATTCTCAACTAGGAAGGTTTAAGTTGGAAGAGTTGACCAAGTTTGACTTTTGAGTATTTGACCTCAGATCAGAGTTTTGATGGGTTTATTAGGTTCGAATGGTTATTTTGGACTTGGGAGTATGTCCGGATTTGTATTTGGATATTTCTAGAAGGTTTTGGCATTCATTGGCGAAAGTTAAAAATTTGAAGGTTTGAAATGTTCATAAGTTTGACTGGGAGTTGACTTTGGTAATATCGGGTTCAGAATATGGTTCTGGGAATTGGAAGAGCTTCGTTATGTCATTTGGGACTTGTGTGCAAAATTTGAGTTCATTCCGAGTTGATTTGATATGGTTCGACGCGAGTTTTGAAAGTTGAAAGTTCAAAAGTTCATTAAGTTTGATTTGAGGTGTGATTTGTGGTTTTGATGTTGTTATGCATGATTTAAGGCCTTGAATAGGTCTGTGTTATGTT
Source organism: Nicotiana tabacum (assembly GCF_000715075.1). NCBI lineage: Eukaryota > Viridiplantae > Streptophyta > Magnoliopsida > Solanales > Solanaceae > Nicotiana > Nicotiana tabacum. The sequence continues at coordinate 79,985,094 of NC_134102.1, forward strand.
ATGAGACTTGTTGGTATGTTCGGATGGGGTCCCGAGGGGATCGGGTTAGTTTCAGACGTAGTTTAGAACATTTCGAATGGTTTCGCATTGCTGGTTTTCTGTTGTTATTTGTTGCTTCTGGTGTTCTTCGCGATCGCGAAGGTCAAGCCTCGATCGTGAAAGGTGTTTCGGTTTGCTGTCTATTTGTTATTCGCATTCACATGTGTATCAACGCGTTCGCGAAGAGTTGGGGGCCGGTCTTCATAGCGTTTGCATCTGCTTTTACGCGTTCGTAGTGATTGGACTGAGCTGGGTAGGATGCTGGTTTCTTCTTCGCATTCGCGACATTGTTCCCATGATCGCATAGTTCTGTCAGCCTTGTGTATCGCGTTCACGAGGATTTTGATGCGATCGCGTAAAGTATTTCAGGGGGGAGTGCATTTTCTTCTTCGCGATCGCAGTGTTATTTCCGCGATCGTGATTCATTGATTCGTCCAGTGATTTTAAGTACTCTATTTTCGGGGGTTTTGGCCATTTTTACATATTTGGAGCTATACAGCTCAGATTAAGACGAATTTCTAGGCGATTTTCACCACATGGATTGGGGTAAGTGTTCTCTACTCGGTTTTGATTATATTTGATGAATCTATCTTCGTTTTTGGCATTTAGATTATGAATTTCAAATAGAAATTTGGGGGGGTTTTGTCTAAAATTTCATAAAGTGAATTTTTGAGTTTTGAACATCGATACAAAATCGGATTTGAGTGAAACTAGTATGGTTGGACTCGTAACTGAATGGGTTTTCGGATTTTGTGAGTTTTGTCTGGTCCCGGAGTGCGGGCTCAGGTTTGACTTTTTGGTTGACTTTGGGATTTTGTTTAAAGATTCGACCTTTATCGATTGGGTTTATTTTCTTTGGCATTATGATGTTCTTGAGTTGCTTTTGGCTAGTTTTGAACCGTTCAGAGGTGGTACGCACGGGATTTAGTGTACTGTTTGGTTTGCTCGGTATTGGATTCGGCTTGTTCGAGGTAAGAAACACTTCTAAACTTGGTGCTGAGGGTATGAATCCCTGAATATACGTGTTATGTGTTGGTGTTGAGGTGACGCACATGCTAGGTGATGGGCGTGTGTGCGTGCACCGTGTGAATTATGACTCGGTTGATTCTGTTGTACTGTGTAGTTATCTATCTTGTTTCTATCCATGAAATTCCTATATGTTAGAGTAATTGGGCGGCGATCCATGTTAGAAATCATGTTCAGGCTATATACTTATTCTTTTGGGACCCATTGAGGTCATTTCTGCTGTTGAGTTATTTGCTTAAATTGTAATTACATACTCAGTCAAATTCATTCATTTGCACATCATATCCCAGTCTCTGTTATCATTTGTTGTCATATCATGTTATCATTATTTTGGCTGATTGGTATGAGATTTGTGTCACGACCCCCAAATCACAAGTGTTGTGATGGCACCTATCATGATACTAGGTAAGTCGACAACTCACAGATACCAACATCTTAAATTCAAAATATACTGAAACAGGTTTAGGTAAGTAAAAATCTCATAAAAATTGAATGAAAACGTCACAACTCAATACATAATTCCCCAAAAAATTCGGGTATCACGGAGTACATGAGCATCTATAAAATAACACGGTCTGACAAATAAAACACTGTCTAGGAAAGTAGAACAATATAAACAAAACTAAAAGATAAATGAGGAGGTTCAAGGTCTGCGGACGTCATGGTAGATACCTCGATAATCTCCGACTGAAGAAGCTCCAGAAATCAGCAACCACCGTGTCCAAAAATACCTGGATCTGCACCGAAGTGCAAATTGTAGCGTGAGTACAACCAACTCAATAAGTAACAAGTCTAACCTTTGGGCTGACAGCAGTGACGAGCTCGAACAATACACTCCATATACAGAATTAAGCAGTACGGAAATGACAGAAAATATAACAATAATATCTCAAAGAGAACTCATAATCTGCAGGTACCAGTACAAGAATGTAGACATGTTTCCAGGTTTAACAGTTAAGCTCAACACATATAAAAATATGTCAAGTCTGAATGATATGAGGAATATGACATCTCTATATATACATGCCAATATGCATAGCGTATGTGATGCAACACAATGAAAGCCTCGCGTACTCACACTCTTAGAGTACTTAACCATACTGTCTCAATTCTCACTCATCACACTCAATCTCTCAGCACTGTACGATACTCGCTGCGGCGTGCAGCCTGATCCCATCATGAATCAATAAAAACTGCGCTCACTATTGGTGTGCAGACTCCGGAGGGGCGGATCCTGCCCAAGCGCTAATAAAACCTGATGCGGCATGCAACCTGATCCCATCGTGAATCAATATTACCTGTTGTGTCGTGCAACCCAATCCCATCATGAGTCAATAGAAACCACTGCGGCGTACAGCCCGATCCCATCAATATCACTCACAAACAGGCCTTTGGCCTCACTCAGTCATCAATCTCTTCAGTCTCTGGGGCTTATAATACTCACGCCAAGCAGCCCAAATCGATGATACATGATGTGACAATGTATGTTAACAGAGATTGAGATATGATATGAAATAATGAATGCGACTGAGTATATAACTGAAGTTTAACAAATAACTCAACAACAAAGAACGACCACTGTGGGTTCAATTAGCACCATTGCATAGCCTAAACATGCTTTCTAGCATAAATCACAGCTCAAGTGCTCTAACAAATAGAGTACAGTAATAATATTCAGATAAGATAATTACACAATTCCACGGGATCGACTGAATCACAATAACTACGGTGCATTCCCACACGTCTGTCACCTAGCATGCACGTCACGTCAACACCAATCACATAGAATGAAATTTCAGGCATTTATACCCTCAGAACCAAGTTTAGAAGTGTTACTTACCTCAAATAGTGCAAATCTCTACTCCAACAAGCCTTTGCCTCGTGAATCGGCCTCGGAACGCCTCGAATATAGCCATAAATAATTTGCTACAATCAACTCAAGCTATAGGAATCAATTCCATATGAAAATGCTAAGTTCTTAATCAAAAGTCAAAAAGTCAACTCAAAAGTCAACCCCCTGGCCCACATTCAGAATCCAATAAAAGTTAAAAAATCTGAAAGCCCATCCAATCACGAGTCTAATCATACCAAATTTACCAAATTTCGACACCAAATCGTCACTCAATTCCCCAAATTTTACTCTCCAATCCCTAATCCAAAACTCCCAAAACTCCACCCCAAAAACATACAAACTAGATGGAAAATTCCATGGGTAAACAATATTATTGCATAAAAGTGATCAAAAGTGGCTTACCTCAATAAATCACTTGAAACCCCTCTCAAAAAGCGCCTTAATCGGAGTTTGCAAAGTCTGAAAATGATAAAAACCTCGGAACCCTTCGACCTATATTTTGCCCAATGCATTTCGCACTTGCGGCTCTTTCTTCGCTTCTGCGATACCGCTTCTGCGGTCAAATCTCCGCATCTGTAGAACTCATGTAAAACTCAGCTCCATCGATTATGCGGCCCCAAATCATGCATCTGCGGGCTCGTTCCTGCGCAACAAGGTTCGCTTATGCGAACTACCATTTCCAGCTCACCCTCCGCTTCTGCGGAACCAAACACGCATCTGCGGGCTCGCAGATGCGGCATTTCCCTCGCACCCGCGACCCATCAGCAGCCCTGCCAAACTCGCTTCTGCGATTCCATCCACACACCTGCGGCCTCATACCTGCGACTAGACCTTTGCAGGTGCGATCACACCAGTCCAGGACTACTCAGCCTTGGCTTAAGTTTAAAATTTGATCCGTTAACTATCTGAAATCCACCCGAGGCCCCCGGGACCTCAACCAAATATACCAACAATTCCTAAAATACGATATGAACTTAGTTGAGGCCTCAAATCACATCAAACAACATCCAAAACATGAATCACACCCCAATTCAAGCCTAACGAAAACTAAGAAATTCCAACTTCTACAATCGATGCTGAAACCCATCAATTCAACTCCGATTGACCTCAAATTTTGTACACAAGTCATAAATGACACAACAGACCTATTCCAACTTCCGAAACCAAAATCTAAGCATGTTAACCACAAGTCAGTTCTCGATTAAACCTCTCAACTCTCCAAACTTCCATTTTTCCAACTTTCGCCAATTCAAGCTAATTCAAAACAAAATCTACTACGGACCTCCAAATCACTATACAGACACACTCCTAAGTCCAAAATTACCCTACAGAGCTATCAGAACTATCAAAACTCTATTCCGAAGTCATTTACATGGAAGTCAACATCCGGTTAACCTTTTCCACTTAAGCTTCTAACCTTGGGACTAAGTGTCCCAACTCATTCCGAAGCATCCTCGGAACCAAACCAACTACCTTGGCAAGTCACATATCAAAACTTGAGCATAGAATAAGCAGTAAATGGGGGAACGAGGCTACATCACACAAAATGACCGGCCAGATCGTTACATCCTCCCCCTCTTAAATAAACGTTCGTCCTCGAACGGGTCTAGAATCATACTTGGAGTTTAAATAGGTGTGGATATCTGCTCCGCATCTCCCGCTCGGTCTCCCAAGTAGCCTCCTCGACTAGCTGAACTCTCCACAACACATTTACTGAAGCTATGTTCTTTGACCTTAACTTTCGAACCTGCTGTTCCAAAATGAAATTATAAGTCAAATCACCATCCAACTGAACCGTGCTGAAATCCAAAACATGAGACGTATTGCCGACATACTTCCGGAGCATGGAAATATGAAACACTGGATGAACACTCGACATACTAGGCTGCAAGGCAAGCTTGTAAGCCACCTCTCCAATCCTCTTAAACACCCCAAACAGACCAATGTACCGCAGAGCAGTACCTTCTCCCCAACCATGTATGCAACATCACGAACCTTCCGATTGGCGTAGCTCTTCTGTCTAGACTACGCCGTGCGAAGCCGATCCTGAATCAACTTAACATTTTCCAAAGAATCCTGAACTAAGTCAGTACCCAATAGCCTAACCTACCCGGCTCAAACTAACCCACCGTAGACCGACACCGCCTCCCATACAAAGCCTCATATGGAGCCATCTGAATGCTTGATTAGTAGCTGTTGTTGTAGGTAAACTCTGCAAGCGGCAGAAACTGATCCCCAGAACCCACAAAATCTATGACACAAGCGTGTAGCATATCCTCCAATATTTGAATAGTGTGCTCGGACTGTCTATCCGTCTGAGGGTGGAATGTTGTACTCAACTCATCTTGTGTGCCCAACTCTCATTACACTGCTCTCCAAAATTGCGATGTAAACTACATGCCCCGATCTAAAATTATGGACACTGGCACACCGTGAAGGCGAACAATCTCGCGGATGTAAATCTCAGCCAACCGCTCTGAAGAATAAGTAGTCCCAACTGGAATGTAATGCGCAAAGTTGGTCAACCGATCCACAATCACCCAAATAGCATCAAACTTCCTCGAAGTCCGTGGGAGCCCAACTACAAAATCCATGGTGATACACTTTCATTTCCATTCCGGAATCTCAAGCCTCTGAAGCAATCCGCCCAGTCTCTGATGCTCGTACTTCACCTGCTGACAATTTAGGCACCGAGCTACAAACCTTACTATGTCTTTCTTCATTCTCCTCCACCAATAGTGTTGTCTTAAGTCCTGTTACATCTTTGCGGCACACGGATGAATGAAATACCACGACCTGTGTGTCTCCTCAAGAATTAAATCACATAGCCCATCCACATCGGACACACAAATCTGACACTGCATCTGCAACACCCCATCATCCCCAATAGTAACCTCCTTGGAATCACCGTCCTGAACCGTATCCTTAAGGACAAGTAAATGGGAATCATCATACTGGCACTCTCTGATGTGATCATATAAGAAAGATTGAGAAACCATACAAGATAGAACCCGACTCGGCTCCGAAACATCTAATCTCACGAACTGGTTGGCCAAGTCCTGAACATCAGCTACAAGAGGTCTCTCACCAACAGGAATAAATACAAGGCTACCCATACTCATGCCTTTCTACTCAAGGCATCGGCCATCACATTGGCCTTCCCTGGATGATCCAGAATGGTAATATCATAGTCCTTTTGCAGCTCCAACCATCTCCGCTGTCTCAAATTTAGATCCTTTTGTTTGAATAAGTGCTGGAGACACCGATGATCCTTAAATACCTCACAAGACATACCATAGAGATAGTGCCTCCAAATCTTCAATGCATGAACGATGACTGCTAACTCCAAATCATGAACATGGTAGTTCTTCTAATGGGGATTCAATTGGCGCGAAGCATAAGCAATCACTCTATACTCCTGCATCAAGACACACCTAATACCAATCCGAGAAGCATCACAATACATTGTATAAGAGCCTGATGCTGAAGGCAAAACTAGAATTAGAGATGTGGTCAAGGTGGTCTTGAGCTTCTGAAAGCTCTCCTCACACTCATCCGACCACCTGAATGGAGCACCCTTTTGGGTCAATCTGGTCAAAGGCGCTGCAATGGACGATAAACCCGCTACAAAGCGATAGTAAAATCCAGCCAAACCGAGAAATCTCCAAATCTCAGTAGCTGAAGACGGTCTGGGCCAATTATGAACCGCCTGTATCTTCTTTGGATCCACCTTAATCCCCTCACTCGACACCACATTCCCCAAGAACACCACCGAACTAAGCCAAAACTCACACTTGAAGAACTTGGCATAAAGCTTCTCCTCTCTCAACCGCTGTAGTATAATCCTCAAATGCTGGGCATGCTCCTCCCAGCTACGTGAGTACACCAGTATATCATCAATGAATACTATGACAAACGAATCAAGATATGGCTAAAATATATTGTTCATCAGATGCATGAATTTTGCTGGGGCATTGGTCAGCCCCAAAGACATCATGAGGAACTCATAATGACCATAGCGGGTCCTGAATGTCGTATTTAGAATATCTGGGTCCCGAATCTTCAACTAGTGATACCCAGATCACAAATCAATATTAGAGAACACCCTCGCTCCCTGAAGCTGGTCAAATAGATCATCAATGCGCGGTAAAGGATACTTGTTCTTGATCTTAACTTCATTAAATTGCCTATAGTCGATGCACATCCGTATAGTACCATCCTTCTTCTTCTTCACAAGAATCGGTGAACCCCAAGGCGACATACTAGGCCTAATAATTCCCTTATCAAGAAGCTCCTGAAGTTGTTCTTTCAATTCCTCCAACTCTGTTGGTGCCATACGGTACAGAGAAATAGAAATGGGTTGAGTGTCCGGCACTAGGTCAATACTAAATTCAATATCCCTATCGGGTTGCATGCCTGGTAGGTCTGCTGGAAACATATCCGAGAAGTCTCGCACCATCAAAACAGAATCAATAGTGGGAGTATCAGCACCAAGATACCTCACAAAGGCCAAATATGACAGACACCCCTTCACAACCACACGTTGGGCCTTCAAATTTGAAATCACCTTGCTAGGAACATAATCTAGAGAACCTCTCCACTCGATCCTTGGCAACCCCGACATCGCCAACACTACAGTCTTAGCGTGACAATCCAGAATAGCATGACATGGAGACAACTAATCCATACCCAAAATCACGTCAAAATCGACCAAAGTAAGCAAAAAGAGATCAACTCTAGTCTCTAATCCCCCAATAGTCACTACACACGACCTATATACACGGTATACAACAATAGTATCACCCACCGGCATAGATACATAAACAAGTGAAACTAAGGACTCACGAGGCATATCCAAATAACGAGCAAAAAATGATGATACATACGAATAAGTGGAACCAAGGTCAAATAATATAGAAGCATCCCTGTGACATACTGAGACAATACCTGTGATCACTGTGTCTGAAGCAACAACCTCTGGACTAGCAGGAATAGCATAGTATCGAGCCTGACACCCAACTGATCGGCCTCCCCCTCTAGGGCGACCTCTAGTTACCTGAGCCCCACCTCGAGCTGGCTGAGCGGGTGGTGAAGTAACTAGTGCAGAAGTTGCAACATGACTCCTCTTCTGAACTGGACCTCCCGAAAGGCGGGGACAATGCCTCTTCACATGACCAAACTCTCCACGCTCAAAATAACCCCGCTTTGACAATGGCGAAAACTACTGAAGCAGACCCCGAGAACCAGAATAACTACCAGAAGAACCTGGTGCAGATGAACCCTGAACTGAAGGAGCACGGGATGAACTCTGAGCTGGGAGTGCACTTAGGGATGACTGCCCCGAGCGAACACTGTATGAACGATGGCTAGCTGATGCACCACGAGGAACTGGATGAGCCATCTAAGAGGGCCTATAAGGATGACCCCTGCTGTGGTGGGACTGACCCCCAGAAGAAACACCGCTGAAACCACCCAAACCACGAGGCCTCTTGGCCTCCCTCTCCTCACGATCCTGACTACGGACCAACTCTATCCGTCGAGCAATATCAACCACCTCATCGAACCTAGCACCTGATACATTCTCCCCAGTCATAACAAAATGCAACTGATATCTAAGGCCATCAATGAACCTCCCAATCTTCTCCCTCTCAGTGGGAACTAACCAAACTGCGTGACGGTCCAACTCAAAATATCTCATCTCGTACTGGGTCACAAACATGCCCTCCCGGCGTAGTTGCTCAAACTGCCTACGTAGCTCTTCCCTGCGGGTTGGTGGCACAAACTTCTCCAAAGAGAGAATGGATAACTCATGCCATGAAAGTGGTGTATCACCGACTAGCCTGCTCCTCTCATATGCCTCCTACCATCTGAAGGCAGCCCCCTATAGCTGAAAAGTAGTAAAAGAGACTCTACCAGTCTCCAGAATATCCGCTGTGTGAAGAATCCGCTGGAACCTATCCAAGAAGTCTTGAGCATCCTGTCAATCGGCTCTGCTAAATGATAGAGGCTTGAGCCTCCCAAATCTCTCTAGTCTCTTATGCTCATCATCATTCATAACGGGACCTACTTGAGCCTGAGCAACTAAAACCGGCTGGGCTGGTAGTGCCCCTGATATCTGTAGTGCCTGCACCACCTGTTCTGGGGTACGGGCGGTGGAAGTATGAGCACTTCCCCTGACCTGAGAAGTGGCTGATGCAGCCTGAACTGAAACCGCTTGAGCAAGGCTAGTGCAAACAGTCAATAATTGGGCCAAAGCCTCCTGGAGGCCTAGAATCATAATAGGCACAGCTGGTACCTGAGCTGGTCCCACCGGCTCAACCACATCTGGAATTTGCTCCTGAGTTGGAGCAACTTGTGGGTCTACATGTGCTGCTCTAGTCATTGTACGAGCTGCACCTCGGCCTCTATTGCAGCCCCGACCTCTTGTAGCCCTAGATGGTGGTACTGGTGGCTGTTCGCCCGATTCGGTAGCACGTGTCCGCACCATTTATTGATAGAATATAATAACAAAAGTTTAGTTTCTGGAACCAACAAATTTGCACGACAAGAATACAAGAATGTGAAGTTTTCCTAAGGATTCAGCAGTCTCTTGAAGATAATTACAGACGTCTCCATACCGAACCGCAAGACTCTACTAAACCTGCTCATGACTTATGAGACCTATGTAACTTAGGCTCTAATACCAACTTGTGACCCCCAAATCACATGTGCCGTGATGGCGCCTATCATGATACTAGACAAGCCAACAACTCACACATACCAACATCTTAAATTCAAAATATACTGAAATAGATTTACGTAAGAAAAAATCTCATAAAAACTAGATGACAACGAAACAGCTCAATACATAATTCCCCAAAAGATCCGGGTGTCACGGAGTACATGAGCATCTATATAATAACACGTTCTAACAAATGAAACACTATCTAGGAAAGTAGAGCAATATAAACAAAACTAAAAGATAAAGGAGGAGGTTCAAGGTCTACGGACGTCAAGGCAGCTACCTCGATAATCTCTGACTGAAGAAGCTCCAGAAATCAGCAACCACCGTGTCCAAAAATACCCGGATCTGCACAGGAAGTGCAGAGTGTAGAGTGAGTACAACCAACTCAATAAGTAACAAGTCTAACCTTTGGGCTGACAACAGTTACGAGCTCAAACAATACAGACCGTATACAGAATTAAGCAGTACGGAAATGACAGAAAATATAACAATAATATCTGAAAGAGAACTCATAATCTGCACGTACCAGTACAGGAATGTAGACATATTTCCAGGTTTAACAGTTAAGCTCAACATAGATAAAATATTCCAAGTCTAAATGATATGAGGAATATGACATCTCTATATCTACATGCCAATATGCATATCGTATGTGATGCAACACAATGAAAGCCTCGCGTACTCACACTCTTAGAGTACTCAACCTGACTGTCTCAATTCTCACTCATCACACTCAATCTCTCAGCACTCTATGATACTCACTGCAGAGTGCAGCTCGATCCCATCATGAATCAATAGAAATTGCGCTCACTGTGGGTGTACAGACTTCGAAGGGGCGGATCCTTCCCAAGCACTAATAAAACCTGTTGAGGCTCGCAGGTCGATCCCATTGTGAATCAATAATACCTGTTGCGGTGTATAGCCCGATCCCATCATGAGTCAATATTAACCACTGCAGCGTGCAACCCGATCCTATCAATATCAGTCACAAACAGGCCCTCGGTCTCACTCAGTTATCAATCTCTCCAGTCTATCGGGCTCATAACACTCATGCCAAGCAGCCCAAATCGATGATACATGATTTGACAATGTATGTTAACAGAGACCGAGATATGATATGGAATGATGAATGCGACTGAGTACATAACTGAAATTTAGCAAATAACTCAACAGTAAAGTACGATCACTGTGGGTCCCAATAGCACCAATACATAGCCTAACCATGCTTTCTAACATAAATCACAGCTCAAGTGCTCTAACACATATAGTACAATAATAATATTCAGATAAGATAATTACATTATTCCACCGAATCGACTGAATCACAATTACTATAGTGCGCGTCCACATTCCCATCACCTAGCATGCGCGTCACCTCAACACCAATCACATAGCACGAAATTTCAGGGATTCATACCCTCAAGCTATTGGAATCAGTTCAATATGAAAATGCTAAGTTCTTAATCAAAAGTCAAAAAGTCAACTCAAAAGCTAACCCCCGGGCCCACATCTTGGAATTCAATACAAGTTACAAAATCCAAAAGCCCATTCAACCACGAGTCAAACCATACAAAATTAACCAAATTCCGACACCATATCGTCACTCAATTCTCCAAATTTAACTCTAAAATCCCTAGCCCAAAACTCCCAAAATTCCACCTAAAAAAATATAAACTAGGTGAGAAATTCAATAGGTAAACAATATTATTGATAACAATGATCAAAAGTGGATTACCTCAAGAAATCACTCGAAACCCCTCTCAATAATTGCCTTAATCCGAGTTTGCAAAGTCAAAAAATGATAAAAACCTCGGAACCCTTCGACATATATTCTACCCAGTGCTTTTCGCAGCTGTGGCCCTTTCTTCACTTCTGCGGTCAAATCGCTGCATCTGCGAAACTCACTTAAAACTCCACTCCATCCCTTATGCGGCCCTAATCCTGCATTTGCAGGCTCGCTCCTGCAAAACAAGGTTCGCTCCTGCGCAAAAAGGTTCGCTTCTGCGAACTATCATTTCCAGCTCACCCTCCGCTTCTACGAAACCTAACACGCATCTGCAGGCTCGAATATACGGCATTTCCCTCGCACCTGCGACCCGTCAGCAGCCCAGCCAAACTCGCTTCAGCGATGCCATCCACGCACCTGTAGCCTCGCACCTGTGACCAAGACCTTCGCATGTGCGATCACACCAGTCCAGGACTGCTCAGCCTTACCTTAAGTTTAAAATTTGATCTGTTAATCATCCAAAATCCACCCGAGGCCCCTGGGACCTCAACCAAATATACAAAAATAAGTCCTAAAACATGATACAAACTTAGTCGAGGCCTCAAATCACATCAAACAATATCAAAAACACGAATCGAGCACAAATTCAAGCCTAATGAAAACTAAAAATTCCAACTTTTACAATCGATGCTGAAACCTATCAATGCAACTCCGATTGTGCTCACATTTTCATACAAGTCATAAATGACACAACAGACCTATTCCAACTTTCAGAACCAATATCCAAGCCCATTCACCACAAAGTCAACTGTCGGTCAAACCTCTAAACTCTCCAAACTTCCATTTTTCAAATTTTAACTAATTCAAGTCAAAATCAACTACGGACCTCCAAATCACTATCCGGACACACTCCCAAGTCTAAAATCACCCTACGCAACTATTGGAACCATCAAAACTTTATTCTGAAGTCTTTTACATGCAAATGAATATTCGGTCAACCGTTCAACTTAAACTTCCAACCTTGGGACTAAATGTCCCAACTCATTCCGAAGCGTCCCCGAAACCAAACCAACTACCCCGGAAAGTCACATATAAAAATTGAGCATAGAATAAGCATTAAATGGGGGAACGGGGCTACAACACTCAAAACAATCGGTTGGGTCGCTACAATGCGTAAGCCCGAGAGACTCGAGAGATTGATGACTGAGTGAGGCCGAGGGCCTGATTGTGAGTGATGATTATGGGATTGAGTTTCACACCGTAGAAAGCGATATTGGATATATATATAATATTATTATATGGATCTGGCTACATGCTGCAGCATGCCTTATAGGCATTATTGTTAAGGGATCGAGCTGAACACCACAGCAGGCTAGATTGATTTTATATTAGCGCTTAGGCAGGATCCGCCCTTTCGGAGTCTAACATACCAGCAGTGAGCGTAGGTACTGTTGAGTGCGAGAGCCGAGTGATTGAGAGTGTTGAGTGATTGGGAGGTGCTGAGTGATTGAGCGTGCTGAATGAGGTTGACTACTCTGGGAGCATGAGCACATGATTTTATCAATGTGGTGCATTACATTTGACATGCATACATTGGCATGTAGGAATAGAGATGCATTTCCTCATGTTGTATGGTATTGTGATATTCATAACTTCACATGCACATTGACAGGTAGGAATAGGGATGTACTTTCCTCATGTTACCTGATAATGAAACATCTTATTTGTTGTTGAAAGTTTTGGAAAAAATCACAATTTTCCGATATACTCATATTTTGGTGATTTTGGTGAAAGATATGGGTTTTTTACTGTTATATCTGAGAAGCATACCTATTTTCCGCAACTGTGAACGAGCTGAGCATTAGATTCTTGAGTATTACTTGTACAATTTTCATTATATTGTTACGAATTATTCTTAGCTATTGGTGTTGGACTCAGTTTTCATTATATTGTTACGAATTATTCTTAGCTATTGGTGTTGGACTCTTACCATTTCCAAGCTCGTCACTGTTTTCAACCTAAGGTTAGGTTTGTTACTTATTGAGTACATGGGTTCAGTTTGTACTCATAAGGGATAATCACAACCAAAAAATGTTACCTAATGCAGTATGATAATGTTATTTTGTTTTTTATCTGCTAATGTTCCAGATCGTGTTATGCAATATGCACAAAGGGGAAACACTTCCTACTAAGAGCTTTTTAGAGCTTGAAACCGAAATATGATTGAGATAACTCATTCATTCTGCCACAATTCTTGATAAGCAATTAAAATAATATCTTCCACAAAGTCAACAATATATAATAGAAAAGGTGGGGAAATAGAATTAAAAAATGTAAAGCAAACTCTCAACTCAAAGAACACTTGGTAACAATAAGAACCGTAGAACATAAACTTGAAAATGCCATATCAACATAATTAAGGAACTTGAAAATGGCAAGTGAAAGGCTTACCATTTTACCAATACATAGGTACAATATATATCTTCAAATTCCATCCCAAAGTATCTCCAGAACCCCGAAATAACAGGATAAAAAAATAAATAAAAGAGAATAAAAGCCCTCCAAGAAAATATAAGGAAATTAAACGTAAGTCAGACTTTAACAATCTTGAGTAATAATTAAGGGAAAGTAATTAAGAGCACTGGAAGCCAGAAGGAGCCTCTTTAGCACAAGCATTAAGAAGAAAACTAAATGAAATAGGAACATTAAGGTTAATTCCCAAAATGTTAGCCATAATAGCAGTGAAAAGGCAAAGAGCAGCTTCAAAATTAGCAAGTCCAGAGAGAAGGCTGCAGCAAGGAGTGACTGGGGGTGAGCCAATAACAACATTCATCAATCCAAGAACATCAACACACACTCCAAGTTTAAGGGTATCAATAGGGCATGTAGCTATTTCTGAAGAAGGAGGAGGAGCACATGAAGTCTTTGGTTTTGGCTTAGGTTTAGGCAAGTACCACACCTAGAAACCATGGAAAACAAGATAAGGTTAAGGCAAAGGAAAAGAGCAACATTTGGGAAAGTATTCTAGGAAGCCATTGTTGTGCTGAAGTGGTTTTTTCTTGCTCAAGTGATTTGTGATGCAGAGATGTTAAGGATATTTATAGATTTTAAAATGTAAAGGGATATCATATACATCAAACCACTCTATGATAGCCCTGTTTGTTCCGAAATATTTTCGCCGCTATAGTGAGCACAAGTACCATTAAGCACTGAGTATGAGTACCGAGTGATTGAGAGTGTTGAGTGATTGGGAGGTGCTGAGTGATTGAGCATGCTGAGTGAGGTTGACTACTCTGGGAGCATGAGCACATGAGTTTAACACAGTGGTGCATTACATTTGACATGGATACTTGGCTTGTAGGCATAGAGATGCATTTCCTCATGTTGTACGATATTGTGAAATTCATGACTTCACATGCACATTGACATGTAGCCATAAAGATGTACTTTGCTCATGCTATCTGATAATGAAACATCTTATATGTTGTTGAAAGCTTTTGGAAAAAATCATGGTTTTCCGATATACTCATATTTTGGTGATTTCGTTGAAAGATTTGGGTTTTTTACTGTTACATCTGAGAAGCATGCCTATTATTCATAACTGTGAATGAGCTGAGCATCATATCTTTGAGTATCACTTGTACTGTTTTCATCCTTGTCTTCCACCAAGAGTAGTACTGGCCATTGAAGAGTGGTGGCCTAGCAGTGGATTACCCTTCCTAATTTCTAGGTGGTGCACTCATCTTGATCTTTTCCTAAGGTGTTAGCCTATTCAAGGATAACCTACTCTGATACCAATTGATATTTTATACTTCAATACCACACAAGACGGGGAGTGATTTATCTGGTATCTAATTTTTTGTGTGCAGTGATTATATAAGGACCTGGTTCTTCTACGAGTTCCTTATACTACGGTTGTGGAATAAGAAATGCAGAAAGTAAAGAACGCAAGTATTTTTACGTGAAAAACACCCAGCTCAAAAGGTAAAAAAATCACAACTTGCTTCTTTGTCACTCCCCGAACCTGGGCTTGGACGTAACACGACACTCGGTGCCTGACTACATGTGACCGAGCGAACCAACTGGCTGGCTGAATTAACATGTGATATCATAACATACTGAATGCGGAAGAAAAACTAATACATGCTGATATACTGAAAGCCTAAATGATATAAATCAAGTGCGGAAACACTAATATAAGTCTGAAACATATATGTAGCAACATTGCTTAACAAGAAAAGCATGTGAATCTGTCTAACCGTCACTCTAGTCTATGAAGCCTCTAATGAAGTACTGAAAACACTGACTATCGGTATATACTGAAAGATTGCAAAGTGATGATAATGACCCGAAAGAATATGGGCTCACCAAATAGCTGTTACGAGAATCCTAGCGCTCTGAATCGTCAACCTGTAAATCATTACCTACATCGTGAGATGCAGGCCCCAGAAAAAAAGAAAGTCAGTACATTTGATTTACACTGGTATGTAAAGAAACTAAAAAAATGAATTATAAATGATGAAAGTGAAACTGAGCTGATAACTGAGATCTGATAACTGAAATGATAACTACTGGAATTGAAACTGAAATTATAACTGATAACTAATAACTGATAACTGATAACTGAACTAAACAAAGGAAGTAAGGATATGAATACTCCCTCTTCTAAATAATAAACCACCTGTTTATCTGAATATTATACTGCAGCCTCGGGCCCAATATATATGTGTACAAGTTACGGCCTCAAGTCTAAGTATACATATACATAATTACGGCCTCAGGGCCAAAGATGCATAAAGCATAAACTACGGCCTCAGGGCCAAAGATGCATAAATCATAAACCGCGGCCTCACGGCCAAAGATGCATAAAGCATAAACTGCGTCCTGAAACCCAATACAGGTGTTCAACATTCAAAGATTTAAAATCATGAACTGAGAATCATTCTGCAATACATGATATTAAAATACTGAATCATTCTAAGTTACATGATACTGGAATACTGAATGGGACTAGACTGAGACATGTATTCATGAATTGATTATGAAATTGAAACTTCAACTGTTTATGACATGCTAAGTAATCTAGACCGAGAATCATGGGCATCAAACCTAAGTCTACATTGATTACGCAATAAGCTCACAACATTCAGAATGAAAGTCATGAACGAGTTACAAAGCTAGAGAATAGAAGTTCTGCAACTATCCAAGGAACTAGGTTTAACTATATTTCTGAGGCAATTAGTAACATCGTAAAATATAGTGTAGGGAGAATCATTTACATTTCCAAACATAGAGAGTTAGCCTCACATACCTTGACTCTGGTCCTTTTTAAGTGTATCACAATGTTCGTCACCTTTTTGAACGATAATATATGGCAACATATATCAAGAGGAACCAATATTAGCAATAATTCTCATGTTTTAGTCACTTAGGCATTTTATCAAACATCGTATGGGCGTAAAGCCTCATAGCCCTTAGTAATTGGTCTTTTCTTCACCAAGTTCTCATTCTACTACTTCTAGGTGATTGTACAATCCCAAATAGATGTAACTAACACCATTTCTCATCACCCAAATATTTACAAGAATCATAAGTCAACAACCCAAAACCCTAGCATAGTTCAAATGGTTCTCTGTATAAAATCCATTTAATATTATCCCAAGAACTCATCAATTCTTAAAATGATTAGGGAATAGAAATATTACCTCTTTGACACTCAATCCTCTAGAATTCGAGTTCTAAGGTTTCTTTTCTCAATAATGATGTCTCGATCGAATATCTAATGATTTGAAGGATTTTCCCATATTAATAAGGTGTTAGAGAATTGAAATTAACTTAGAATCATCGTTAGAACTTACCTTGGATGATGGAGGGACCTTGGGTAAGTTGGGTTCTTGACAGCTCCCTTTTCTAGAGCAAAATGTTGTTTGGGGTTGTAGGGAACGAGGTAGGGTTTAAATAAGTGTACGCGTCCCAATAATTGAGGAATAAATAAAAGTAGCTTAGATAAACATCGTCGGCGCGGGGCATCATCTGGGGCACCAAAATAACTGTGCAAGGCGCCATCAGAGGTGCCAAAACTACATTGCCTTGAACTATCAAGGGTGCTAAGTTTAATACCCCGGACAGTGCCTTGCACTGTCAGGGGCATTGAGGTTAATACCCTGGACAATCCCTTGCACTGTCTATGGCCGTGAGTTTTCATGGCCTTGCAATATCTAAGGTTGTGAATTTTCGTGGACTTATATTGTCTAAGGCTGTAAGACGGACCTCCTATAAACTTAGTTGATTCAATTAAATTTTATGCACCTCACTCTCGGTCTTGATTCCAAAATAACTGTTTCCACCTATACTCATCCCGATAGGACGTCACATGTTAAAAGGTTACATTAACACTCATTTAATGCATCCACAACTAATTCAGATTTACAGAGTGTTACATTATCTCCCCCTTGGGATCATTTGTCCTCGAATGATTGTCCTAATTTTAACTACGGCTAACTTTGGACCTTAAACATGATAGATGGAAACATGTGAACACTGAAATGTCATGAACACGTGCATACTAAACTGAATGAATACATGATTACTGAACTGCTGAGATACTGAACTGAATAGGTACTAGACTGAATGACTACTGAATTGATTGAATACTGAATGACATGGATATTATAATACATGGTCTGAATGAGAATCTTGGTTACCTTCAATATTTTTCCAAAACACATGCTAGAAAACAGAGCATAACACAAGCCTCACAGGGCATCATAATATACATAACATGAAACATATACATGAATACTAAACAAACATGGATATATGAATACTGAACTGGCACAGATATTTGAGTATTGAACTGACATGAATATCTGAGCACTAAACTGACATCAATATATGAGTAATAAGCTGGCATGAATGAGTACTAAACTAACATTAGTATCTTAGTACTGAACTGTCATGAATGTTATAACATGACAACATGAAATACTAGGTGTACATATGCCAATTCTGGTGGCAACTCTAACTCATAAGCTACTTGCCTGACCCTTTGTAGGATCCTATACATCCCGATGTGTCTGGGTTTGAGCTTTCTTTTATTCCCAAATCATACAACACCCTTCTTAGGTGACCTTTCAGAAACACCTAATCATCAACTTGAAACACTCGGTCTCTACACTGCACGTCCAAATAGGACTTTTGGCGACTCTGAGCTGTATTCAAATGATCTTCAATCAACTTACTTTCTCCATATCCAAATTGACCAAATTTAGGCCCAACATCTCTGCCTCGCCAAGTTCAAACCAACCAATTGGCGATCTACACTTTCGCCCATACAGAGCTTCGTACAGTGTCATTTTCATACTACAATGGTGGTTGTTATTATAAGTAAACTCAATGACAGGTATGTGATCATCCCAAATACCTTTAAAATCAAGGACATATCCTCAAGTGTCTGAATAGTGCACTCTCCCTGACCATCTGCCTGAGGATAAAAATTTGTGTTGAGGTTTACTCTTGTACCTAATCCTTCCTAAAAGGACTTCTAGAAATTCATTGTAAACTGAGCACCACGATCTGAAAATGATGGACAATAGAGTCGCGTGTAATCAGACGGTCTCCTGAATGTAGAACTTGGCATAATCTTCTGTTGAATCTATGGTATTTATTAGCAAGAAGTTCTATGACTTGGTAAGTCGATCTACAATCACCTAATCAAATCATGATTTCAAAATGAGTGAGATAATCCTGTTATAAAGTCAATATTTATAATCTCCACTAAAGAATATGTGTATGTTGTGGTAAAACACTGGGCTTTCTGTTGCTTGACTTTCACTTGCTGAAAATTCTGACACTTGGCCACAAAATCTGCAACGTTCTTTTTCATGTCGTTCCACCAATAAATATCCTTCACTTAGGCTACTAAGAAGGAACAAGTCCAGTTCTGGACAACAACTCTGCCACCTTTGGAGTCGAAAAGTCAAACTCCTAGCTTGACTAAGCAGTGAACTTCTTTCACCATCGTTCTCTTGTATGCCCTAATCATGAGCTATACTTCCCATAATTGATTATCTTTTTAAGTCAATTCCTCAAAATACTTATAGTATTGTTGTGAGCTAAGTCTTTGACTAGTAGTTTAAATATTACACTCTCGTGCAATGGCACTACCCTCGTAATACATAACTGGGCATGATTTCATAGATTTATTGTGATCACTTTATAATAAATAACTAAGCTCGGTGATCATTGTACTCACTTTGTATTTTTTACACACTCTAGACACATTTCTTGTGGTAATTATATCATTTTCCCTCATTACCGAACTGATTTTTTTTCATATCCCATGCTAACTATTCGGGTTTCAAATCTCCAACTGGACTTAATGATGATTTGCACATCTCCACCTTAGACCAAAGGTAAATGTCTTGTACTTGCGGATCCTTCTTTTTTTTGGGATCTGAACAACTTTTCTTATTTTCTGTAATTCTTTGCACTTTACGTTAATGATGACTCATTTTCCAACTTACTCCTAAGCAGTCTTTCTTACAAGGAAAAAACTAAATTACTTACATAAATAAAAAGCTAATTTATTCACAACTATCGTACACAATCTTAATGATTTAACCTTGCTTACACAGTCAATCCTGGGGAAACACCCTTTTCAATAATTCTTAAAGGCTATTCTTCTGTAGTTTGCTCTCTTACTGCCTAGCTGATTTTTTTTCCTTCCAATGTCACTGTACTTTGGGTTTAAATTAAACTCGTTGGGTTCTAACATGTGTTCGGTTTTCAAACTGTTACCCACTCACTACTGTTAGTCTAGCTAAGTAAATAAAATCGTACCTCTACTAGCTCTGCTGAAATTGTTAATTCATTGTATCTACTCAAACCTTACTTACTATTCTTTTACTAACCACCTTCTAGCATCATATTTTTCTTGTTCTGCTTTGAATAACTAACGTTAAGCACAAGGTTATTCCTAACATCCCGCACCATCCGACCCTATTCTACGGTTGCCTACTATCTCTTTTTTTTAAAACTATGTACATGGATCACACCGTCATAAACGAAATTGGAATATCTAACCCCAAACTTTCTATACAATTCAAAATTATATCAGTCTATAATCATCCAGGGTAAATACTCAATCATATAACATAAGGGGGAACTGTCATATCTTTTATCTCATAATAATAGCTGCTTCTTATAGTAACTTACTAATGTGATAATTTCTAGTTCTAATTAATAAATTTGAAAAACTTAAAATCATTTCCCAAAATTCAATATCAGTTGCTCTCGGTTCTCATTCCATACATCATATCTTCTTAGTCATATGCATAAATCGTACGAAAAACACATCTTTGGTAATATCAAACGTTTCTGACTCCTAGGTATTTTGCCCTTCGGCACTTTTCTGTCCAAAACTATAGTGACCAAGTCTATGCTGGTTGCGGTCAAATTTATAACATGTTACACCGTACGGTCTGACATCTAAACTATCATCATCCAACCTATGGATCTATTTTTAAGAATTAAAACGAAATTGTTCTGTGAGGTGAAACACATACGGATACACTACCATACACAAACTTGTCCTTCAGAGTATACCATCATCTGATAAATAACTTTTTGCACCATTCAACGAGTCTTGGGTCTTAATCTGGACCTAAAACACGCGAAGATTTTGCTATAATAATTATTACTTACATTTTCTTTTATCACCCATAGGCATCATCGTATACTTAGAAGTCACCAGAATTTGGATACACTAAAAATTGGAGATCTAGTAACTGAATAACTAATAACTGGCATACTGAATAACCATAAACCTGCTAACCAAAGATTGTATAATTGGTAATTGAGGTAAACTGATAACCATAAAGCATGATAATTGTTTTCGTACTTTCTAATAAGATTATGCTCTAATTTGTACTACTATCGATTGTATCCCACTTTCAACATCCTCTCAAATCTCATTTGTTACCAACCTGTACTCCAAAATTATACACCGGTGGGAAATCATCATCTCTAGGACCTTAGGTTTTTCCTGCATGTCGCTTAGGCATTCAATACATATGGAATTCTATAGAAAGAGAAGGTTACCTATTGCTCTAATTTTAATAGCACGATCTAGAATAGAAAGAAATGAGACAACACTGAATGTATTGGTAGTTAACCCTTTGTATGTGTGACTGGCACATGCATATAAGGGAAACTCCAATGGACACGGCTTCATAGACTTTCTAGGAAACTTGAACATATCGCTCCGATACCAAGCTTTGGCACGCCCCGAACGTAGGTCTGGACGTAACACAACACTCGGTGCCTGACTACATGTGACCGAGCGAACCAATCGACTGGCTAAATCAACATGTGATATTATAACATACTGAATGCAGCAGAAGATAAACTAACACATGCTGATATACTGAAAGTCTGAATGATATAAATCAAGTGCGAAAATACTAATATAAGTCTGAAACATATATGTAGCAACATCGCTTAACATGAAAAGTCTGTGACTCTGTCTAATTTTTACTCTAGTTTATAAAGCCTCTAATGAAGTATTGAAAACACTGACTATCTATATATAATGAAAGACTGCAAAGTGATGATAATGCCCCGAAAGAACAGGGGGTCACCAAATAGCTGTTACGAGAATCCTAGCGCTCTGAATCGTCAACATATAAATCATTACCTGCATTGTGAGATGCAGGCCCCGGGAAAAAAAGGGACGTCAGTTAATATGAATTTCACTGGTATGTAAAGAAACTAAAAGAATGAATTATAAATGATGAAACTGAAACTGAGCTGATAACTGAAATGATAACTGCTGGAATTGAAACTGAAATTATAAATGATAACTGATAACTGAACTAAACAAAGGAAGTAAGGTTATGAATACTTCCTCTTCTGAATAATGAACCACATGTTTATGTGCACAAGTTGCAGCCTCAGGCCCAAGTATACGTATACATAACTACGACCCCATGTCCAAAGATGCATAAAGCATAAACTGCGGCCTCAGACCCAATACAGGTGTTCAACATTCAAGGATTTAAAATCATGAACTGAGAATCATACTACAATACATGATATTGAAATACTGAATCATTCTAAGTTACATGATACTAGAATACTGAGTAGGACTAGACTGAGACATGTATTCATGAATTGATTATGAAATTGAAATTTCAACTATTTATGACATGCTGAGTAATCTAGACTAAGACTTATGGGCATCAAAACCATGTCTATGTTGATTTTGCACTAAGCTCATATAGCATTCAGAATGAAAGTCATGAACGAGTTACGAAGCTAGAGAATAGAAGTTCTACAACTATTCAAGGAACTAGGCTTAACTATATTTCCGAGGGAATTAGTAACATCGTGAAAGAAACATAGTGTAGGGAGAATCATTAACATTCCCAAACATAGAGAGTTAGCCTCACATACCTTGACTCTGGTCCTTTTTAAGTGTATCACAATATTCGTCACCTCTTTCAACGATAATCTATGGAAACATATATCAAGAGGAACCAATATTAGCATAAATGCTCATTGTTTAGTCACTTAGACATTTTATTAAACATCTTATGGGTGTAAAGCCTTATAGCCCTTAGTAACTGGTCTTTTCTTCACCAAGTTCTCATTCTACTACTTCTAGGTGATTGTATAATCCCAAATATATGTAATTAACACCATTTTTCATCACCCAAATGTTTACAACAATCATAAGTCAATAACCCAAAACTCTAGCATAGTTCATGTGGTTCTCTTTATCAAACCCAATTACTATTCTCCTAAGAACTCATCAATTCATAAAATGATTAGGGAGTAGAAATATTACCTTTTTGATGTTCAATCCTCTAGAATTCGAGTTCTAAGGTTTCGTTTCTCAACAATGAAGTCTCGATCGAATATCTAATGATTTGAAGGATTTACCCATGTTAATAAAGTGTTGGGGAATTGAAATTAACTTAGAATCATCGTTAGAATTTATCTTGAATGATGTAGGGACCTTGGAAAAGTTGGGTTCTTGAGAGTTCCCCTTTCTAGAGCAAATGTACGTGTTTGGGATTGTAGGGAAAAAGGTATGGTTAAATAAGTGTACGCATTCCAAAAATTGAGGAGGAAATAAAAGTAGCTCGGATAAATATCGTTGGCATGGGGCATCATCAGTGGCGCCAAAATAACTGTGCAAGGCGCCATCAGAGGGACCAAAACTATAGTGCCTTGCATTGTCAGGGGCGCTAAGGTTAATACCATGGACAGTGCCTTGCACTGTTAGGGGCGCTGAGGTTAAAGCCCTTAATAATGCCTTGCACTATCTATGGTCGTGAGTTTTCACGGCCTTGCACTATCTAAGGCTGTGAATTTTCGTGGACTTGCATTGTCTAAGGCTGTAAGACGGACCTCCTATATACTTAGTTAATTGAATTGAATTTTATGCACCTCACTCTCGGTCTTGTTTCCAAAATAACTATTTCCACCCATACTCATCCCGATAGAACTTCACATATTATAAGGTCACATTAACACTCATTTAATGCATCCACAACAAATTCATATTTACGGAGTGTTAGATTCCCCGTAAGATTTTTTCCAAAACTTTACTAGAACTTTGAGCCAAAACAATAATGTCTATAAACCTGTTGTAAACTTAAGGATTACCTCTAAGCCTTGTAGCAACTAGACACAGGATGTTGCGACAACTTCAAGTTAACTCTAACTTGAATAATACAACTCAAAGTACCTAGTACAAATACTTCTAATAAAAGATTAAAAGGTACAACTCAAAAGCCCTATTACAATTGAACTAGAATAAAAGATAAACACATGGAATTAGTTCTTCTTTCTGGTTCATGTAGCTCCAGGTTCACACACTTGAAACACACATGAATAGCTTGCAAAATGCCTTGCTATTTTGCTCTTAATTCTTGCTTAACTTCAGAGTTTGTGCATCACCTGTAAAAGAGAACAAACTGAAATATATAGAGTTAGTAGGATTAGGATTAACTAGAGTTCTAATGCTTTGCTCTTCCTTGGTGGAAGATTTCTAGTTAACTTCAATCTCTAACTCTTTCCTTATCTTGGATAGAGTTCTTTTCAAGTAAGGAGTCCTTCTCTTTATCAATTATTCTACCTTTTTTGTTCAAGGAATATCAGATATAACTACTTATACTTATCTCCTTCACGTGCATGTCTTGTGCTTGAATCTGACCGTGACCTGTGTACACTATCCATGGACCTGGTTCATATATGTGTTTCTTTGTCAATCATCAAAACCAAAACCACTTAGGTCAACATCAAATATATAAAGCTATCTGATCTGGTATCAAATGTATAAGCTATTTTTTACTTTTTGTCTGCTTAACAATGATCATTCTCATAAACTACTGAAAGCCTTATGCTTGTAATTTTTGTGAATATACCAAGTATAGGCCTTGGTTAGTTACAAAGACATATAGCAATAGGCTTGTCCATTGTCTTAAATATTTTGAAGAGGTTAGGCACTTTAGTCGTCTTGATCATGTATTTCATTTTTGGGTATTAATATATAAGGTCAGGATCAAGCCTAACCCCTCACCATTGATAGGATCTAAAATTATTTTTGGTGATTTTTCTTTATGCCAAATAGATGGTTAAGGTAAGGTATAAAAATATGAGATCAAGGAAAATTCAGAAAATAACATGGATGAGGTGTTTGATGAATTTCTCCAACAGGAAGAAACATAATTTTTGGGTGAACTTCAGTCCATGAAAGAAATGGAAGAAGAGAGCAGTGAGAAAATAGGTTCTCTATGCCTAAATAACATGCTAAAGCCTAGCGATGAATCTGAGGTTAACACTAAGTTGACAGAAAATTTGATTAGTAACATTTTTAGTTTTTTCCGTTTAATCCCACTGTATTGTCACTTGGTTACAATTGGGATGGGATTGCAATGTTTCAAGTTCCATATGACATTATTCTCAATTCTAACAATGGTCATTTGTAGGCCAAGCATTTCATTCTCAGGGGATGATTATCAATATCTCAATCCTTCATTCATCTTTGAAATGGTGGATTCTGGAAAACATGAAGATGAGAAAACCTTTAAAAGTAGGAGAGATGTCTCTATTGGGTTTGTTGGCATGCCATTTCGTTGTTTTCCAATGGAAGTTCCTCTGTCTTTGATCAAATTGAGGATAACATTGCAACTGACAATAGTTATGATTTTCGAGACAACGAGGTTGTAGTGGAAGATGATAAAAAAGAGGAGGAAGTAATGGAAGTAAATTTGGAGAAATTGGAGAGTATTTGGTCCCTGTTGCAGAGTAATTGTATTGTTCATAGATCTAGACAGTCTAGTTCGGAGGAAATCATGTTGTATTTGAATGAGAAGCTTGTTAAGAGTGATGGAGACACCTTATGTTCCTAGGGAAATTTCCTTATTCGGATGGGTCTTGATGAAACCCCAGTTTTCATGGACGATGGGAGCAATAGAGTTTTTGGTTACCGCAATTTGTGTGGAATGTGGGGATGCTTATGCTTTTTGGAATTTGGTGTAGGATAATGAGATCTTAAGTATTAAAATTTTCAATGAATTGATTTCTATGTTTTCAAAATTAGATCCTTATAGGCATTCAATTTATGACTAGGCTTCTATTTTTCTCGAGAAGATGCTAAGTGATGATATGTTTCCCTTTGATGAGAAAATAGGAAAGATTATTTCTCCTTTGCGCAAGGGAAATAAGTCTAGAGATGTTTATCTGGTTTACTTCATAGGAAAAGTGGAATGTTAGGGGAACCACCATTAAACTCGATATTAGGGGAATCCAGAGAAGTGGCAGTCCATTGTCGATAGACTTCACACTCACTATGAAATTTCTCTAACCAACGAATGTTCTCTCACACCAACGAGAGGATTTCATCGAAATCAGACTGTTCATTGCTGATTACACTAGGTTCAGTTGAAATATATTGCCCAGTCTCACCATCATAAACCTCGAATGGATTATATGAATCATGTGAATGGATATGGAAATATTAATTTTGGTAACTCCATGAAAGCTTCTCGGAAATTGGAGCGTGGAAGAAATGGGTTTGCTATTCCATTCTATGTGCTTTGTAGGAATTTTGCGGATGGGAGTATTAGTGAATAAGCAATGTGGAATCGGGTCCGAGAAACGTCCAATTGTAGAGAATCCCACGATGAATTCACCATTAAAACAGGAAAGAGAAATTAAGAGAAAGGGAAAAGAAATTAAAAGATAAAATTCAGATTTTCATTCAAGACATTTCTTACAATACCCTACTAGTGAATATAAAGAAGACTAACAAAAGGAGTTCACTAATAATTTTAATTCTTAAAGGACTAATAAATCAACACCCACAATGTGCTTGACTTTGAAAATTGCCCATTGGTAGAAACTAAATTTCCTCTATAGGCTCCATTTTCATCAATGCTCCATCGACTCTTAATTCTAAAACACATTTTATATGCAGCGGGAGTATAACCAAGAATGCTATCATTAAATCACAAGTATCTATTGTGATAACTAATTGTTTTTGAAGAACCTCACTGATGTACCACAAATGTCTCCTCCATGATGATGAATAAAACAGGTTCCACTATTTCCTCCTGTAGAATGCACCAGCTCCACCGTTAAGTTATCAACTTCGCCAAAGTATAGCAAATTCTCACATTCTTGTCCAGTTGGTCTCACAATGCTTATGGTGCCAAAATGTTTCTTACCAATGGATGAGAGTAGTGCAACTTGAATCTTGTGCAAAAATTCAAGCATATAGTAATAGGTTTTGTGTATAGCTGCCAAGATGACTGATAGAATAGTTGGTGCTATCCATGGAACTTCCCATGAAGTTTTAAATATAGGTTTAAGACCAATGTGTGTCGCAGAAAGATCATTCAAAGACTCTGCTGAAAAGATCTGCTTCGAAACATAAAAGACCAATGTATCTATAGGTTGAAAATAGCTAGCGCTAGAACAAGATCTGTCTTCCTTGGACAAAATACTGGCATTAATATCTCCTCCACCAGGATCACAGAAGAAAATGCTCATCTCGTTCCTGTTATGTTCTTCTCCCGGCTCTAATGACATTTTTAGCAAAATTAGAGCTAAAACTTTGAGAATCACTGCATATTCTGGAAGCAGATCACCAATAACTGGCTGGAAAAACAACAGAACTGTCACTAAGCTAAGTGTACTTGAACCAACAAATAACATACACACTTCACCCTCAAGGTACAAATAGTTTGAAATGCACCAGAGAATAAAAGTTAACTCTCCCTCCATAGACATTCCTTCAAATAAAAAATGAGTTGACAATAGTATTGATCCACCAGAAAAAGAACAGAGGCTAGGACTTGAGCACAAGTTTGCTCGACTTATGTAAACTGTCAAGTATGAAGGGCTCTCAGTACAACTGAACGGATATTGTGAGTATCTAACCACCTCAGTTAAAATCCAATCAAAAAACCTTAATAGTAAAGGCAATCTATGTACCTCAAGAATTGCATAAACCAAGGCTGATAGAAGGCGATCTCTTCCACCCCTTCACTCAATAGGAAGTAATACACTTTTGCAACAATCTCTACAGTTACATGAGTAACTTCCAAGAATGTGCAACTTTCCAGTAACTCCATTACTTTTGCATGAGTAACCTCATTACTTTTGCAACAATCTCTACATTACTTTTCTCATACTATCTGATAATGAAACATCTTATCTGTTGTTGAAACTTTTTGAAAAAATCATAGTTTTCTATCTGAGAAGCATGCCTATTTTTCGTAACTGTGAACGAGCTGGGAATCATACCTTTGAGTATTACTTGTACTGTTTTCATTATATTATAAAATATTTTTATTGTCTATTGGTGTTGGACTTTGACTGTTGTCCAAGTTTGCCAATGCTTTCAACCTAAGGTTAGGTTTGTTACTTATTGAGTACATGTGGTCCGTTGTACTCATACTACACTTCTGCACCTTGTGTGAAGATTTTGGAGATGATGTTGCTGTTTATGGTGGGAGCTGGCATTGAAGATGTACCTACATTCTGGTTGTAGCTGCCTCTTATTCATGGTAGCTTTAGATATATAAAATAATCTGTTTATATACATTTCGAATAGATGATGTATTTATTACATAACAGCCTTATAAAATCTAAATCTTAGGAGCTCGTAATTTGTACTACTAGTCCTTGGGGATTATTTGTATAAATGTTCAGTTATATTATCATTATTTCTCTCAGTAGATATCTTCTGAAGTTGGCTTACCTAGCGGGTTGGGTTAGGTGCCATCACGACTAGTAGGATTTTGGGTCATGACAAGTTTGTATTAGAGCTCTAGGTTCATAGGTTGTATGAGTCATGAACAGGTGTCTAGTAGAGTTTTACGGATTGGTACGATGATGTCCATACCTTTCTTCGATAGGCTACATGGCATTTAGGATAAACTTCCCATCTTTCTTTCCTTATCATGCGGTATTGATTCAGCTTGAAGCATATCTCTTTGAATTCCTTCCACTCACTTATATGCGCATGTGAGCGCATGTGAGCGCTCAATATCAGTTGTACATCGACGGCTTGTGGATTCCATGGATGAGGTAGGAGATGTGTTTTCTCTATTTTGGTGATGGGACAGTCTGGAGGGCTTGAGGCCAGGTTTAGACCGCAGCTTAGACTCAATAATTTCAGTTATGTGAGCATCTACTTTTGGACTTATATGTCTGGTAGTCCCTATGAGTGGAATTTACGGCTCGGTGTGGATGATTACATGATGAGTATGATGCGTTTACGGGATGTGTTTGGATGGTTTGAATGTGACGAGAAGAGTTTGCTTAAGATGTTAAAAGGACTATTGGGTGCTCGATTTATGTGGATGTGTTAACAACCTGGAGTTATGAGAGTTTTGAGGGATTCTTTCATGATATTTCGATTGTGTAACGAGGTAGATTCTCATGTCTTGTTGATGAGTTCAGACTCAGGGAGATTAAGTAATTGCATAGTAATTGTGGCTGTGAAAGGGTATAGAGAGATGTCAGTTGAGGCTAAGCAGGTGGGTTGTCACCTGCGGGGTAATCTACGGATGTGTGATCCTTATGATGTTGTGTGGAGGGTTTCTTTTCTACCAGTGGGTTATATGTGTTGCGATTTGAGTTTGGATCGGTTGAGAATGTTGACCTGACTGTCACGAGGATGAATGCAGGCTTAGCAGAGGATTTGAGGTATTATATGGTTTGCATTACATGAGCTTATGAAGGATTTAGTTGAATCTCACTATGGTATTATGGCAGTAATAGAATATGGGCATTAAGAGTTATCGAATATTTTGATCTATAGCTTTGAGCACGACGATTTGATGCATGGTTATGTGTTGTATTGGTTTCGGTTTGAGGCATACTTATGGATCAGTTATGACTTACGGAGATTGAGATCGAGTATGACTTGAGTAAAGAATTTTTGGATGCATGATGTATTACACTTTATAGGTATATTGAAATTATGGAATGATTACGTTGTTATTCGTGAAGGATGTAGTGCGCATGGAGTAGGAATTTGCTCGGTTGCCTTAAGGCGGGGTTACTTCTTTGGGTGTTGTTATGCTAATGGGCCACACGTCGTTCGGCCCATTTGGGCGGGCAATTGAGATTTGAGAGGAGTGGATGACTCTCGAAAAGGTTCTAATGGATTCAAGATTTATATGTAGCAGTTGAGAATTATTTCGATTTGTAAATGGCTAGAATTTGAGGTTTACATTGGATGGTGTCAAGACTCGCGGTATTTCTATATCATTATGGATTCTACATTTCAGTATTAGGAAGGTGAAGGAAACAACTTTAGATTCACAGAATGTCTCTTCAGAGTGAGTGTCTCGATTGTTGTACTTTTGGGGTGCTTAAGAGGGAATACAACGGCTTATGGGCCCTAGGACGGTATGGTTTTATGCTAGGATATCTTGTGGTGAGCTTTAGGTAAGGATTCTGGTGTTATAGTAAGGAGAAGTGCCAGCTTGAGGGTAATTCAGAAGGAACTCGGAGAAATAGGACAGCTTGGTAGTAGGTTGGATCAGCACAGTAATGGATATGATCAGTTCTTTGGGTACTTATGATGTGGTGAGTCTCTACAAGTGTTTTGTGGAAATACTCTTGGGATTGGCAATCTGCGTGGCTTGGTTGAGTTAGAGAGATTCAGTTCTGATGGTTTCTACCTCGGTTTGAGATGGATATTTCCTACCGATATGAGGAACATGTTGCGTATTGTGATTTTCTCCTGGATGGTATCAAGTGAAAGGTTCCTAGATAATTGAGTATGTATTCTTCTTGTTTCTCAGAGTTAACAATGAGGTTCTCGTGTTTTCATATGATGGCATGATAGACGCGGTGCATCGTGTGGGATTGAGATCTTCATGTAGAAGGTGGCGGTTCAGTTTTGGAGGGGAGGTCAGGAATTTTAACAGCATGGTCGGTTTCAGATGATTGGATGAATTCTATTACTACTTGGTATTACCTGAGAAGGATGCGCATTTCAGAAGGCGCACTATGTTTTGACTTATGGATGCTTTATTTGTATTTCAATACTTGCCTGGTTGATCGACTGCTGATGTTCAGATTTTGCTATGTGGCATAGAAGAATTATTGAAGTATTTCTCATGGGACGATTGTGTATGAGAGATGTATTAGTCATTCGAGTGGTGGAGTTGGTATCGTCTGTGGTGATTCATGTGTTATATGGATTTGGAGACTGGGAGTCCTCAAAAGTAGTTTATTTTGGGGTTGCAAACTATGAAGATGTGGCCAAAGTTGGCTAGATGGTGGTACGTGCTATGGTTAGGTCATTGTGGACTTTTGGAGGGCCATGTATTCATTTGGGGATGACCAGAGTTGATTTGGGGGCCCATTGGTAGGTTCAATGAGGATGCGTATTCTACACCGGGTCAGATATGTTCTCTATACTACTCTTCGATGCTACGAGAGGGTGTGACTTGTTGGTTATATGCACACATGGTGCAATTCTATTTGGGCCTTATAGCGGAATTCGAGCGATGGTGATTGGGGTGTGAAATGGTTGGTTGTGCCTTCGTCATGGTCTTTTCGGGCTATGGTATATTGTGTTATTTGCTTCTCCATAGTTATGGTTATGCACTTTGTGTACTTGATGTTGAATTGCATGTGGTTGTTGACTTTGAGCATTGTGGCTTGAGGTAATTCATAGGACGGTGTTGGATGGGGTCACGCGTTGCAGCAGAGTTATGTTGGGATATGATCCTTTGTGTTAGATTCTTGTGTCTTGGTTCTACTATACATGATGGGTTCATAGCATTTCGTTTGTGGTGGTACTTGTTGATCTTGCGGGTTGTTTCTATCATTTAAGTCATTTTACATTTTTGGGTACATTTGAATTATTGTGTATCGGTGCACGGATTGCATGGTTTGTGGCTTAAAGTTGTATTGGTGTGGCATGTCAGTAGAGTGGTTGTATTGATGAGATAAGGTCGTTGGACCTAGAATGGATGCTATGGGATTTGATTAAGGAATGTATGGAGGAATAATATCGAAAGTCGACTTAGGATTTGGCATTGGTTCTTGTCGAACAAGAGAGGGCTCTATGACTTGTTGATCTGATGAGTAGTTATGAGTTTATGTATCTTTATTTCATCATCGGCAGTGTACGAAGGTTTTACTTGATATGAGGTTTATTAACTGTATTGGGTTTGTTTTGAGCAGCTACTGTGATCGAGAATTATTGCTACGAGTATGCGAGTTATGTGGTATATCATGTGATTACGTCTTGGGTTATGGTTATAGCTTGATACAGCTTGTTCATATTTATACAGTGTGTAGATGCGAGATTCGAGCCTTGTAAGGAATTCCGAATATTGAAAATTGGGTTCTAACGCTTATGAGCTAAGGTTAAATTAAAGATCTTCAATTATGTTGCGTTGTCATCCTTATATATGTTGGGATGACGTGGGATCACCCCCAGTATGTTGTGTTGTGTTGTCATCCTTAAACATATGATCGTTTTGAGCATCTGCATCCCGTTCAGCCATTTGAAGGCTTGAGTAGCTTCATATCATGTATTATGACTTGTGTGAATCGTCGGTTTTGGTTTTCAGGTGATTCGGAATTGATTTGAAAGAATGATTCTCAACTAGTAAGTTTTAAGTTGGAAAAGTTGACTAAGTTTGACTTTTGAGTATTTGAAATCGGATCGGAGTTTTGATGGTTCCGTTATGTCCGGATGGTGATTTTGGACTTGGGCGTATGCCCGGATTTGCATTTGGATATTTCTAGAAGGTTTCAGCAGTCATTGGCGAAAGTTGGAAATTTAAAGTTTTGGAATGTTTATGAGTTTGATCAGGATTTGACTTTAGTGATATCGGGTTCGGATTGTGGTTCCGGGAATTGGATGAGCTTCGATATGTCATTCGGTACTTGTGTGCAAAATTTGAGTTCATCCCGAGTTGATTTGATATGGTTCGGTGCGAGTTTTGAAAGTTGAAAATTCAAATTTTCATTAAGTTCGTTTTGAGTCGCGATTTGTGGTTTTAGCTTTGTTATGCATGATTTAAGGCCTCGAGTAGGTCCGTGTTATGTTATGGGACTTGTTGTTATGTTCGGACGGGGTCCTGAGGGGCTCAGGTGAGATTCAGACGTGGTTTGGATCATTTTAAATGGTTTTGCATTGCTGGTTTTCTGTTGTTACATGTTGCTTCTGGTGTTCTTCGCGATCGCGAAGGTCCAACAACGATCTTAAAAGGTGTTTTGATCTGTTTTGAATTTGTTCTTCACGTTCGCGTGAGGATGAACGCGTTCTCGTAGAGTTGGGGGCTGGTCATCTTCGCGTTCTCGTAGAGTTGGGGGCTGGTCATCTTCGCGTTCTCGTAGAGTTGGGCTGGCAGGATGCTAGTTTCCTCTTCGCGTTCGCGATGTTGTTCCCGTAATCTCGTAGCTCTATCAGCCTTGTGTATCGCTTTCGGGAGGCTTTTGCTACGATAGCGTAGAGTATTTCCGGGGGTAAGTGCATTTTCTTCTTCTCGATCGCAATGTTATTTCCTTGAACGCAATTTATTGATTCGTCAAGTGATTTTAAGTATTCTGTTTTTGAGGTTTCGATCGATTTTACATATTTGGAGCTATGGAGTTCGGATTGAGACGATTTTCGCAGCGATTTTCACCACATAGATTGGGGTAAGTATTCTCTATTCGGTTTGATTATATTTCATGAATCTATCTTCACTTTTGTCATTTGGATTATGAATTTCAAAGAGCATTTGTCTAAAATTTCATAAAGTGAATTTTTGAATTTTGAACATCTTCGGAGTTAGATTTGAGTGAAACTAGTATGGTTGGACTCGTAATTGAATGGGTTGTATGAATTTTGTGAGTTTTGTCGGGTTCCGAGGTACGGTCCCCGGTTTGACTTTTTGGTTGACATTGGACATTTGATTAAAGATTCGACCTTTATCGATTGGGTTTGTTTTCTTTGGCATTATTTGATGTTCTTGAGTTGCTTTGGCTAGTTTTGAGTCGTTCAGAGGTCGGTACGCGCAGGATGGCATTTCTAGAGTATTGTTTGGCTTGCTCGGTATTGGATTCGGCTTGTTCGAGGTAAGTAACACTTCTAAACTTAGTGCCGAGGGTATGAATCCCTGAATATACGTGTTATGTGTTGGTGTTGAGGTGACGCACAAGCTAGCTAACGGGCGTGTGGGCGTGCACCATGTGAATTATGACTCGGTTGATTCTGTGGTACTGTGTAGTTATCTATCTTTTTTCTATCAATGAAATTCCTACGTGTTAGAGTATTTGGGGGTAATCCATGTTAGAAATCATGTTCAGTCCATATACTTATTATGTTGGGACCCACTGAGGTCATTTTTATTGTTGAGTTATTTGCTTAAATATCAATTACATACTCGATCATATTCATTCATTTGCATATCATATCTCAGTCTCTATTACCATTTGTTGTCACATCATGTTATCATTGTTTGGGGTGATTGGCATGAGATTTGTGAACCCGAGAGACTAGAGAGAGTGATGACTGAGTGAGGCCGAAGGCCTAATTGTGAGTGATGATTATAAGATCGGACTGCACGTCGTAGCAGACGATATTGGCTTTATATATAATATTATTATATGGATCGGGCTGCATGCCGCAGCAAGCCTTAATGGGATCGGGCTGCACGACGCAGCAGACCAGATTGGTTTTATATTAGCGCTTGGGTAGGACCCGCCCTTCCGGAGTCTGACATACCAGCAGTGAGCGCAGGTACCGTTGAGTGCTAAGGGCGAGTGTCGGGTGATTGAGAGTGTTGAGTGATTTGGAGGTTATGAGTGATTGAGCGTGTTAAGTGAGGTTGACTACTCTAAGAGCATGAGCACATGAGTTTATCACTGTGGTGCATTACATTTGGTATATAGGCATAGAGATGCATTTCCTCATGTTGTACGGTATTGTGACATTCATGACTTCACATGCACATTGACATTTAGTCATAACGATGTACTTTCCTCATGTTGTCTGATAATGAAACATCTTATCTATTATTGAAACTATTTGGAAAAAATCATAGTTTTTTGATATACTCATATTTTGGTGATTTTGCTGAAAGATATGGGGTTTTTACTGTTATATCTGAGAAGCATACCTATTTTCCGTAACTGTGAATGAGCTGAGCATCATATTTTTGAGTATTACTTGTACTGTTTTCATTATATTGTTACGAATTGTTCTTGGCTATGGGTGTTGGACTCTGACTGTTGTCCAAGCTCATCAATGCTTTCAAACTAAGGTTAGGATTTGAGTACATGGGGTTGGTTGTACTCATACTACACTTTTGCACCT
Organism: Nicotiana tabacum; assembly: GCF_000715075.1. Classification (NCBI taxonomy): domain Eukaryota; kingdom Viridiplantae; phylum Streptophyta; class Magnoliopsida; order Solanales; family Solanaceae; genus Nicotiana; species Nicotiana tabacum. The sequence goes on from NC_134102.1 coordinate 80,020,312, forward strand.
TGCGTGTATATTTTGGAGCTGATGTTGCTGTGTATGGCGGGAGCTGGCATTGAAAATGTACCTGCATTCCGGTTGTAGCTGCCTCTTGTTCATGGTAGCTTTAGATTTGTAAAATAATCTGTTTATGTATATTTTGAACAGATGATGTATTTATTTCATACCAACCTTGTAAACTCTAAATCTTAGGAGCTCATGATTTGTACTACCAGTCCTTGAGGATTTTTTCTATAAAAGTTTCGTTATATTATCATTATTTCTCTCAGTAGATCTCACGTGGAATTGGATTATTGTTAAACTGGCTTACCTAGAGGGTTGGGTTTGGTTCCATCACGACTAGTAGAATTTTGGGTCATGACAGGTATGATCACTATGAGTTCTTAGTGATGCATTTGGCTTGACTAATGCTCCAGCAGCCTTTATGGATTTGATTAAGCGGGTGTTCAAGCCATATCTGGATTATTTTTTGATCATTTTTATTGATGATATTTTGGTTTAATCATGCAGTCAAGAGGAGCATGAGTAGCATCTGCGAATCGTACTTCAGACTCTAAGGGATCGTTAGTTATATGCCAAGTTTTCTAAGTGTGAGTTCTAGTTGGACTCAGTTGCCTCTTTGGGCCATGTTGTATCTTCTGAAGGCATTAAGGTGGATCCCAAGAAGATTGAGGCAGTTCAAAACTGGCCTAGACCTACTTCAGCTATATAGATTCGGAGTTTCTTGGGTTTGACGGGTTATTATCGCCTGTTCGTGGAGGGGTTTTCATCTATCTCAGCTCCATTGACAAAATTGACCCAGAAGGGTACACTTTTCAGATGGTCGGATGAGTGTGCGTTGAGCTTTCAAAAGCTCAAGACTGCATTGACTACATCCCCACTGTTGGTGTTTCCAACAGGTTCGGGATCTTACACCGTGTATTGTAATGCATCACATATTGGGATTGGTGCAGTTTTGATGTAGGATGGTAGGGTGATTGCCTACGCATCTAAATAGTTGAGGAAGAATTACCATGTGTATGATTTAGAATTGGCAACCATTGTTCACGCACTAAAGATTTGGAGGCACTATCTATACAGCGTTCCATGTGAGGTCTATACTAACCATCAAGGTCTCCAGCACATATTCAAGCAAAAAGACCTCAATTTGTGCAGTAGAGATGGTTAGAGTTGCTAAAAGACTATGATATCACCATACTATATCATCCAGAAAAGGCCAACATAGTGGCTGATGCATTGAGTAGGAAGGTTGAGAGCATGGGCAAATTGGCATATTTACCGGTAGCAGAGAGGCATGGATGATTAGGTTTTTGCTAATCAATTTGTGAGATCGTATGTTTCATAGCCTAGCCGCATTCTTGCTTGTGTTGTGGCACAGTTATCATTTTTGGAGCATATCAAGGCTCGCCAGTTTCATGATCCTTACGTGTTGGTATTAAAGGACACGATGCAACGGGGTGGTACTAAGGAGTTTGTGATTGGTGTTTATGGTGTTATGCGGCTTCAAGCTCAAATTTATGTTTCAAATATTGATGGGTTGAGAGATCTGATCCTTGAGGAGGCTCACAGTTCGCGATATTCCATTCACGCAGGTGTCACGAAGATGTACCATGACTTGAAATAGTACTATTGGTGGCAAAGGATGAAGAAAGACATCGTTGTTTATGTATCTCGGCGTTTGAATTGTCAACAGGTGAAGTGTAAACATCAAAAATCAGGTGGATTGACTGAGAGATTGGAGATACCAGAGTGGAAGTAGGAGCACATCACTATGGATTTTGTGGGAGGCTTACCACGGACCTTGAGTACATATGATGCATTATAGGCTATTGTGCACCAGTTCAATAAGTCAGCACACTTCATTCCGGTGGCGACTTCTTATTCTTCAGAGTTGTTGGCTCATATTTATATCCGGGAAATTATCTGCATGCACGGTGTGCCAATTTCCTTCATTTTTAACCGAGGCACGTAGTTCATATTTTATTTTTGGAAAGTCGTAGAGCGTGAGTTGGGCACGCAGTTCAAGCTGAGTACTGCATTTCATCCTTAGACGAACGGAATGTCCGAGCACACTATTCAGATCTTTGAGGACATGTTACACGCATGTGTTATGGATTTTGGGGATTCATGGGATCAGTTGCTACCGCTCGCAGAGTTTGCATACAACAACAACTATCAGTTGAGTATCCAGATGGCTCTGTATGAGGCTTTATATAAGAGGCGGTGTCAATCGTCGATTGGTTGGTTTGACCCCGGAGAGGCTAGGTTGTTGGGCACTGATTTGGTTCGTGATGTTATGGAGAAGGATAAGTTGATTCAGGAGCGACTTCGTACATCTCAGTCTAGGTAGAAGAGTAATATAGACCGAAGGGTTCGATATGTAGGTTACATGGTGGGTGAGAAGATTCTTCTCCGAGTGTCTCCTATGAAGGGCGTGATGCGGTTGGGAAGAAGGTCAAGTTGAGCCCGAGGTTTATTGGCATGTTTGAGATCTTGTAGAGAGTTGGGAATGTTTCTTACATGCTTGATTTTCCTCCTAGCCTAAAAGGGGTATATCCGATATTTCATGTTTCTATGCTTTGGAAGTACTATGAGGACATGTCATATGTTTTGGATTTCAGCAGGGTTCAACTTCATGAGAATTTGGCCTCTGTGGAGGAGCTGGTGGCTATTCTAGACCGGCATGTTCGAAAGTTGAGATCCAAGAGTTTTATTTATATGAAAGTTCAATGGAGGGGCCATCCGATTGAGGAGGCTACGTGGGAATCTGAGTCCGAGATGCGGAGTAGTTACCCCCCACCTTTTTACCTGTCACTGTAATTTTCTATGTCCGTCCGAGGAAGAACGTTTCTTTTAAAGGTGGAGAATGTGTGTCACGCCCCGAACCTAGGAGCGAGACAAGCACCCCGTGCCTCACCTAACCTGGCGTACCAAATTGCGACTAAGGGACTCTGAACACATAATGTCATACTTTGGCCATGGGGCCACCTTGCAAGACAATTTGCGAAGCAAAATATAAAACTGAATGGAAACTAGCACTAACTAAATATCAATATAAAGCTAGGCCGACAAGGCCGTCATAGCTACTACAGCTGACAAACCACCAATTTATACAAACCCAACATACTGCACTAACCAACAGGATATGCCTACAAGCCTCTACTGATAGATGTACTGTGATCGGAACAGGGCCCCGACCTACCCATAACATATATACAGATATACATAAGATGTACACAAAACTCTAGTCCTGGCAACTCCGAAAGACGTGGAGCTTACCGATCAGGCGGAACTCGGAAAACACCTACTGAGGAGGTCTACCCGTCTGTCTGTCTGAACCTGCACGCATGAAATGCAGCGCCCCCAAAAAAGGGACGTCAGTACGAAATAATGTACCGAGTATGTAAGGCAATAAAATAACTGAAATCTGAAACTGAACTGATAATATGATAACTGAAATTAACTGGGAGTCAAAGATGATCTGGAGATATACTTACCTACTGATACTGACTCAACTCCTTCAATATAGTAAGTAAAATAATTGTACGGCCTTATAAGGCTCGGTATATATATAACTGCTCTGCCATAGTAGGCTCGCTCATAGGCGCTCGGCCATACTAGGCTACGTATCTCGGCCATGCTGGGCTCGCTCATAGGCGCTCGGCCACAGTAGGCTCGGTATATAACTTTCCATCTGATCAGAGGTTGCCCAATAGGGGCCTGCCCATCGATTATAGCTCGATGGTAATGAAAATACTGTAATACTGTATATATAGGCTTGCTGCTCTCTTGACTGAAAGAAGACAATACTAAAATTGAATATAGAGTCTCGATAAGGAATAATATTGTAACTTATGAGACTAGAATAGTGTGAATAAATTCATGAATATGAACTTCTCTTTTTGTCTCATTACTAACACATGTAGCTACGAGATCATGCCAAAATGAAGGAAGGCTTAGCCTTAACATACCTTATCACAATCTTTTCAATCACCAAGTTGAACTCACCTCTTCGCACCTTAATCTACAAGAATGATAATAATACTATCGTTAAGTTACGAAAGGTACAACTATCGCACAACGAACGACAAACCTATTTTGTATTAAAACGGGCAGCATCTCCCCTATAATATGCCCTTCCTCCAACTTCAAGATAACACCAACAATACAAGGACAGAACAATAACAACATATATACATCATTTTCCAGCCCTATATACACCATCAAATACTACAAAACAGCCCAACACACCCCAATCTCTTCGTACACAAAACGACCACTGTAGTAGTGTCAAACGACCCGAAAATATTATGACGAACGACCAGCCAACCACCCTACATTTATATGGTGTTTATAAACCCCCTTCCTCCTCCAAAACTCTACAAAATAGTAATAAAACACGCAGCCCAACAGCAACACAAAACAGTCCACAAAACAGTCCGCTACAAGTGAATAACTCGAACTCACGGCTTCCGATCACCATCCCGTGAGTTCTTACAAGTATAGAACGACTTACCATGAATTTACAGAATAAAAAATGGATGAAAGAGAGCAGTAAACTCACCTTATTTGTTGGATAACTCAGCTCCTATCTTGGTTCTTCAAACTCTAAGTTTTACCTCCAATTGGAACTTGAAAGGGAGAGAAAATCAATTAGGGTTTGTGGGAAATTTTGGGAGGATTCTTTGCAGAGCTTATGTATGGTTATTATGCTCTATTTTGAGTCTAATATATGAAGAAAATAGGCCCTTAAAAAGGCCTCTTTGGACGACCCGAAATGGCCCATTTTTGGGCTTTCATTTAAGCAAGTAGGTGACACACCTACTTGTCACCTAGCAGCTTGCGCAGTATCGCAAAAATGCACATATCTCTCTACTCCGATGTCGTATTGACAAATGGTTTAATGCGTTGGAAAATAGACTCATAGATCTTTAATTTGATGTGTGGAACACACCATAACTCTAAGTATATTGGGAGAAAATTGCAGTTACATTTGACCCAAAGTTTCAATAAAACTTATGAATGTAACTTGTGATGACTTTCATCGACTTTTGTTCCACAACTCGCTTGACTTAAAAACATAACACACGGATCGACTAATATAAATCATAACATAATCTCTTTATCATGTTAATCACCCTAGTCTCACCCCAAAAGTACATGTTATAACATTCCCAACTTGTCGACTTTTGATGAAACATTATTTTATTTAATTGCTTTAGCTTCTGAACTGTCCAACCCTCTTTGTACTTGTTGTTCATGATCTTCAATATTTGTAACCTCAGAGGTAACATGATTAACTTACTTTATATACTTTTAAATATTATCTCATTTTTTTGTCCTACATTAGTTTGCTTACGACGCATTTTTACATACGAAAATATAGGGTGTAACATCACTCCCCCTTGGGAACATTCGTCCTCGAATGTTTACTCTTGGAGACTTTGGAAACTTTTTCCAGAGTATCCTTCGTACACTAGGTTAAAACCAACCTGCACGTAGCCAGAAACATACTATGCATGCCACACATGGCCAATCTTTATAAATAGCAGCAATTTGCCTCACCGACCGTAAATCATAAATATTGAAAGTGAAAAATAAAAGCTTACCTGATGACCTGCTAGCCTACATAGAGCTATGTTGTAGCGTCCCATCTCGAACCATATCTTCATTTTGAAATAGGTGGGGGTATTTAGACTTCATTTCTTCCTCCGATTCCCACGTCATCTCTTCTACATTCTTGCTCCTCCATAAAACCTTTACGGAAGCTACCTCCTTATTTCGTAGATTGCGGATTTGTCGGTCTAGGATGGCAACTGGAATTTCCTCGTATGACAAGTCCTCTGTAATCTGTACATCATCCGTGGGCACCACTCGGGTAGGATCACCAATGCACTTCCGTAGCATAGATACGTGAAAAACCGGATGGACAGACTCCAATTCTGAGGGCAACTCTAACTCATAAGCTAGTTGGCCCACTCTCCGAATGATCCTATAAGGCCCAATATACCGTGGGCTAAGCTTTCCTTTCTTGCCAAACCTCATCACGCCCTTCATAGGTGATACCTTTAAGAATACCCAGTCATTAATCCTGAACTCTAAGTCTCGTCGCCGCACGTCAAAATATGACTTCTGACGACTCTGAGCTGTCAACAGTCGTTCCCGGATAACCTTTACTTTCTCTACGGCCTGCTGACCAGGTCTGGCCCATGTAACCCAGATTCTCCAACATCAAACCACCCTATAGGAGATCTGCACTTACGCCCATACAAAGCCTCGTACGGAGCCATCTGGATACTGGAGTGGTAACTGTTATTATATGCAAACTCGATAAGAGGTAGATGTTCATCCCAACTTCTTTTAAAATCCAACACACATACTCGTAACATATCCTCGAGCGTCTGAATTGTGCGCTCGGCTTGTCCATCAGTCTGTGGATGAAAAGCTGTGCTGAGATTCACCTGAGTCCCTAGACCTCTCTGAAATGACCTCCAAAAATGTGCTGTAAACTGAGCCCCACGGTCAGATATAATAGAAACTGGTACTCCGTGTAGCCGCACTATCTCCTTAATATATAACTTTGCATAATCTTCTGCTGTATATGTAGATCTGACCGGTAGGAAGTGAGCTGATTTCGTGAGCCTATCGACTATCACCCATATGGAATCGAACTTACGATTAGAACGAGGTAAACCCATGATAAAGTCCATGTTTATCGCCTCCCATTTCCATGTCGGGATCTCTATAGTCTGCATTAGCCCTCCGGGCTTCTGGTGTTCTACCTTCACTTGCTGGCAACTAGTACATTGGGCGACAAACTCAGCAATGTTCTTCTTCATATCATTCCACCAGTACATATCCTTAATGTCATGATACATCTTCGTCGATCCAGGGTGGATGGAATACCATGAATAATGTGCCTCTGACATAATCCTGTCTCGTAGCCCTGCTACATCTGGAACACACAAACGACCCTTGTATCTGAGAACCCCATCTCCCTTGAGCTCTAACAATGGCTTCTTCTGCTGCGGAACTCGCTCTCTCAACTAGACCAACTCTGGGTCCTCGTACTGCCTTTCCTTGACTTCAGCTATGAGGGATGATTTTGCAGTGTTTTGGATTACAACTCCACCATCCTCAAAATCTACTAACCGAACCCCCAACGAAGCCAATTGATGAATATCTCTAGCTAATTGTCTTTTCTCGGGCTCTACATGTGCTAAGCTACCCATAGATCGGCGACTTAAGGCATCTGCTACAACATTAGCTTTCCCTGGATGGTAGAGAATGTTAACATCGTAATCTTTCAATAACTCAAGCCATCGCCTCTGTCGCAAATTCAACTCTTTCTGCTTGAAAATATATTGTAGGCTTTTATGATCAGTAAATATATCAACATGAACACCATATAAATAATGCCGCCATATCTTAAGTGCATGGACAACCGCAGCTAACTCGAGGTCGTGGGTCGGATAATTCCTCTCGTGCTTCCTCAACTGCCTTGAAGCATATGCAATTACCTTCCCATGTTGCATCAGGACACATCCTAACCCGACACCTGATGCATCACAATACACGGCATAACCCTCTAGACCCTCTGGAAGTGTTAGAACTGGAGCTGAGGTCAACTTGTTCTTAAGCTCTTGGAAACTCCGCTCACAAGCCTCTGTCCATTGAAACTTAGTTTCTTTCTGTGTCAACTTCGTCAATGGTGCCGAAAGGGAAGAAAAACCCTCTACGAACCTCCGATAGTATCCTGCTAAGCCTAGAAAGCTACGAACCTCTGTCGGAGTGGTAGGTCTAGGCCAAGATTTCACGGCCTCAATCTTCTGAGTGTCCACCTTTATCCCTTCATCTGATACAATATGCCCCAAGAATGCTACAGACTTCAACCAGAACTCACATTTAGAAAACTTAGCATACAACTTACGATCACGGAGGGTTTGGAGTACCGCTCGCAGGTGGTCCGCATGCTCATCCTCTGAACGGGAATAAACCAGAATATCATCAATAAATACTATCACGAACAGATCTAAAAATGGCCGGAATAGGCTATTCATCAAGTCCATAAATACAGCGGGTGCATTAGTCAACCCGAAGGACATGACAAGGAACTCGAAGTGGCCATATCGGGTCCTGAAGGCTGTCTTCGGAATATCTTTTTCCCGAACTCTGACCTGGTGGTACCCCGACCTCAAATCAATCTTGGAAAAGCATCTAGCTCCCTGCAACTGATCAAACAAGTCATCGATCCTTGGAAGTGGATACTTATTCTTAATAGTTACCTTGTTCAACTGCCTATAATCGATACACATCCTCAGCGAGCCGTCTTTCTTCCGCACAAATAGTACCGGTGCACCCCAAGGTGAGGTACCGGGCCTAATGTAACCTTTCTCCAGCAAATCTTTTAACTGCTCCTTCAACTTCTTCAATTCGGCAGGTGCCATTCTATACGGACGGACGGATATTGGTTGAGTTCCTGGAAGCAAATCGATGCTAAAATCAATCTCTCGCTCTGGAGGAATACCTGGAAGCTCATCTGGAAACACATCTGCATACTCTTTGACTATGGGAATAGACTGAAGTGTAGGTATCTCAGCATCTGCATCTCTAACTCGCACAATATGATAAATGCACCCTTTTGCGATCATTTTCCTCGCCTTCAGATAGGAAATAAACCTACCTCTGGGTGTTGGTGTATTACCTACCCATTCAAGGACTGGCTCACCCGGAAAATGAAATTTGGCTACCTTTGCTCGGCAATCAACTGTGGCATAGCAAGCTGCCAACCAGTCCATGCCCATGATAGCATCAAAGTCCATCATCTCTAGCTCAACTAGGTCAGCTGAGGTCTGACGACTACAAATTGTCACCGTACAACCTCGGTAAACCCGTCTAGCAATAATCGATTCTCCGACCGGTGTAGATACCGCAAAAGGATCACTTAGTATTTCAGGCACTATACCAAACTTCCTCGCGACAAATGGGTTAATATACGATAAAGTAGATCCTGGGTCTATCAAAGCATAAGCATCGTGAGAGAAAATGGTTAATATACCTGTCACAACGTCTGGTGAAGACTCCTGGTCCTGTCGACCCGCTAAAGCATAGATACGGTTCTGATTACCACTTGAACTGGAACCTCTACCTCTGCCTCGACCTCTACCAGCCGAAGACTGAGACTCACGCCTTGAAGGATGCACGGACATAGACGATCCTGTTGCTGAACTCGCTGGTTGTGCCATTCCCCCAGAATCTCTATTTGGGCAATCTCGCATCATATGCCCCGGACGCCCACATGTATAACAAGCATCAGAACCTGCTCGGCATTGACCCAAGTGTCCTCTACCACAGATGTCACACCGCGGAGGAAATGACCATGTCTGCGCAGAACCTCGTTGTCGCTGCAAACCCGACGCCCGTGAGCTCTCACCTGGTCCTGACTGAGTATAGCGGTCATACCCGTAACCCTGTAACTGAGGTGGCGGAGGCCTAGGTGGCCGTCCGAAGTACTGGGTCCTATAACTACCCTGAGATTGCTCCTGAGACCTGGGAAATCTCATCCTCTTACGTTGCCCTTGCTCAGCCCTCTCTGTACCCTGCTGCCGACGCCTACCCCTTTCTATATTCTGGGCGAATGCCTGAATCCGGGAGATATCCATACTATCCTGCAATGCAGCGGTGGCACATGCCTCGGTTAACTCTGGGGCTAACCCTGCTATAAACCTGTGAATCCTGTCCCGCATAGTAGAAACTATGGATGGTGCATATCTGGCCAATGAGTCAAAACGGAGACTATACTCTCGAACACTCATATTACCCTGCTTGAGGGCTAGAAACTGATCGACTCGAGCCTGTCGGATCTCCCGCGGTAAGTACTGGTCAAGGAAAGCATCTGAAAAATTCTCCCAAATAGCTGGAGGTGTATCACGTCCCCTGGACCTCTCCCATCCCTCATACCAAAGGATGGCTATATCTCGGAGTCGAAAAGCTGCTAGCTCAACTGCCTCTTTCTCCGTGGCATGCATAACACGAAAGATCCTGTGAAGCTGATCTATGAAATCCTGCGGGTCCTCCCTCTGATCTGTCCCCGTGAACTCTGGGGGACTCAAAGCAATAAACTCTCGGACCCTTGAACTCCCAGACCCCTCAGAAGTTCCTGCACTAGCTGATGCCCTAGCATGTTGCTGGGTAGCTACCAACTGTGTCAACAAATGCACCGCACTCCTTAAGTCCTGATCTGATGGAAGTGGAGGGGGAACTGGATGTGCGGTTTCCCTAGGAATCTCCGTAGTTGGTGGAGGAGCCGGTAATGGCTGAGTAGGGGTCTCCCCTTGAGCCTCAGACTGGGCCCCATCTACTGGGGGTACCCTGTTGGTCCCCTCACCTACTACTGTATCTCTCCTCTGGCTAGCCGTAGTCTTCCTAGTCACCGTCATCTGTGCATGCAAACACCAACACATAAGTTTAATTCAAATTTCCTATAACTCAGTTCTATAGCACGATTTAGATTTCAAAGAAGTGTAACCAACTCCTAAATGCCATGTAGTTCCTTGCTTATATAATGTGGTGCACAACACATCTATAAACAAGACCCTACTAGACACGGCTTGTAGACTCCCTAGGACAGAACTGCCCTGATACCAAGTTTGTCACGCCCCGAACCTAGGAGCGAGACAAGCACCCCGTGCCTCACCTAACCTGGCGTACCAAATTGCGACTAAGGGACTCTGAACACATAATGTCATACTTTGGCCATGGGGCCACCTTGCAAGACAATTTGCGAAGCAAAATATAAAACTGAATGGAAACTAGCACTAACTAAATATCAATATAAAGCTAGGCCGACAAGGCCGTCATAGCTACTACAGCTGACAAACCACCAATTTATACAAACCCAACATACTGCACTAACCAACAGGATATGCCTACAAGCCTCTACTGATAGATGTACTGTGATCGGAACAGGGCCCCGACCTACCCATAACATATATACAGATATACATAAGATGTACACAAAACTCTAGTCCTGGCAACTCCGAAAGACGTGGAGCTTACCGATCAGGCGGAACTCGGAAAACACCTACTGAGGAGGTCTACCCGTCTGTCTGTCTGAACCTGCACGCATGAAATGCAGCGCCCCAAAAAAGGGACGTCAGTACGAAATAATGTACCGAGTATGTAAGGCAATAAAATAACTGAAATCTGAAACTGAACTGATAATATGATAACTGAAATTAACTGGGAGTCAAAGATGATCTGGAGATATACTTACCTGCTGATACTGACTCAACTCCTTCAATATAGTAAGTAAAATAATTGTACGGCCTTATAAGGCTCGGTATATATATAACTGCTCTGCCATAGTAGGCTCGCTCATAGGCGCTCGGCCATACTAGGCTATGTATCTCGGCCATGCTGGGCTCGCTCATAGGCGCTCGGCCACAGTAGGCTCGGTATATAACTTTCCATCTGATCAGAGGTTGCCCAATAGGGGCCTGCCCATCGATTATAGCTCGATGGTAATGAAAATACTGTAATACTGTATATATAGGCTTGCTGCTCTCTTGACTGAAAGAAGACAATACTAAAATTGAATATAGAGTCTCGATAAGGAATAATATTGTAACTTATGAGACTAGAATAGTGTGAATAAATTCATGAATATGAACTTCTCTTTTTGTCTCATTACTAACACATGTAGCTACGAGATCATGCCAAAATGAAGGAAGGCTTAGCCTTAACATACCTTATCACAATCTTTTCAATCACCAAGTTGAACTCACCTCTTCGCACCTTAATCTACAAGAATGATAATAATACTATCGTTAAGTTACGAAAGGTACAACTATCGCACAACGAACGACAAACCTATTTTGTATTAAAACGGGCAGCATCTCCCCTATAATATGCCCTTCCTCCAACTTCAAGATAACACCAACAATACAAGGACAGAACAATAACAACATATATACATCATTTTCCAGCCCTATATACACCATCAAATACTACAAAACAGCCCAACACACCCCAATCTCTTCGTACACAAAACGACCACTGTAGTAGTGTCAAACGACCCGAAAATATTATGACGAACGACCAGCCAACCACCCTACATTTATATGGTGTTTATAAACCCCCTTCCTCCTCCAAAACTCCACAAAATAGTAATAAAACACGCAGCCCAACAGCAACACAAAACAGTCCACAAAACAGTCCGCTACAAGTGAATAACTCGAACTCACGGCTTCCGATCACCATCCCGTGAGTTCTTACAAGTATAGAACGACTTACCATGAATTTACAGAAGAAAAAATGGATGAAAGAGAGCAGTAAACTCACCTTATTTGTTGGATAACTCAGCTCCTATCTTGGTTCTTCAAACTCTAAGTTTTACCTCCAATTGGAACTTGAAAGGGAGAGAAAATCAATTAGGGTTTGTGGGAAATTTTTGGGAGGATTCTTTGCAGAGCTTATGTATGGTTATTATGCTCTATTTTGAGTCTAATATATGAAGAAAATAGGCCCTTAAAAAGGCCTCTTTGGACGACCCGAAATGGCCCATTTTTGGGCTTTCATTTAAGCAAGTAGGTGACACACCTACTTGTCACCTAGCAGCTTGCGCAGTATCGCAAAAATGCACATATCTCTCTACTCCGATGTCGTATTGACAAATGGTTTAATGCGTTGGAAAATAGACTCATAGATCTTTAATTTGATGTGTGGAACACACCATAACTCTAAGTATATTGGGAGAAAATTGCAGTTATATTTGACCCAAAGTTTCAGTAAAACTTATGAATGTAACTTGTGATGACTTTCATCGACTTTTGTTCCACAACTCGCTTGACTTAAAAACATAACACACGGATGTAATACGACTAATATAAATCATAACATAATCTCTTTATCATGTTAATCACCCTAGTCTCACCCCAAAGGTACATGTTATAACATTCCCAACTTGTCGACTTTCGATGAAACATTATTTTATTTAATTGCTTTAGCTTCTGAACTGTCCAACCCTCTTTGTACTTGTTGTTCATGATCTTCAATATTTGTAACCTCAGAGGTAACATGATTAACTTACTTTATATACTTTTAAATATTATCTCATTTTTTTGTCCTACATTAGTTTGCTTACGACGCATTTTTACATACGAAAATATAGGGTGTAACAATGTGACGGCCCGATAGGTGGTTTTGAATACTATCCTTTATTTCTATGTTCTGAGACCTCTATTAGCTCTAATTGATATTTTTGATTTACGTGTGTGGCCCGTGTTATTTTTCGAAATAATTTACCTGAAGTTTTAAAGAATATGTGATTTTTGACTTTAAGAAAAACTTGAGTAGACCACGATCAATATTCTTGGTAAACAACCTCAGATCGGTGTTTTGACGATTTTAGTAGGTTCGTACGATGCTTTTAAACTTTTACGCGCATTTGGTTGGGGTCCAAGGTGACCCTAGCGAGTTTCGATGCATTTTGTGAAAGATTATGAAAAATGAGTTTTCAAGTTGAAATCTTGAGTTTTGATAGTTTAATCTTGTTTTTGATGTTTTTTTGATGATTTGAAGTGGCGAGCAAGTTTATATGATGTAATTACACTTGTGTGCATGTTCGGTTTGGAGTCCGAGGGGGCTCGGGTGAGTTTTGAATTAGTTTCAGATAATTTTTGGATTTAGAAGACTGTTGGTTTTTCTTCTGGTGCATAGGGCTTCGCGATCGCGAAGGGAACACTTTGGGTTGGGCTAGTTGATCTTCGTGAATGCGAAGAAATAGGGAGATTACCCTTCACGAATGCGGTAGAAATCCTGCGAACGCGACAGGAATCTCGCGAACGTGAAGCTTTGGGATGACCTGGGGGGATGGCAGGGGTCTTCAATGTGAACGTGGACCAGGGAACGCAAATGCAAAGGCAGGCTGGGAATAATCCTTCACAAAGATGAAGGCCATTAAGCCAGTGCTATTTTTGAACGCGTTAGGTGCTTCGCGAACGCGAAGAACACCTGGCGCCCAGCTATTTTAAAAGCTGAAAGTCGGATTATTGCATTCAACACTATTTTTGAAAGCTAGAGCTTAGACTAGAGAGGATTTTGAGGTGATTTTCATCCCAACTTCATGGGTTAGTAAATTTTAACTAGCTTTGATTTATTTCCATAATAACACATTAATTTTTAACCTTAATCTATGAATTTCATGGTAGAAATTAGGGATTTTAGGTAGAAATTAGGAATTGTGCAAAAATTGAGATTTAGACCTCAAATTAAGGTAAGATTTTGAAACAAATCAAATAACCGGTCTCACGGTGAATGGATAATCGGATTTTGGTCGGAATCTTGGATTTTGACCAAGCGGGCTCGGGGTGAACATTTGTTGACTTTTTTTAATTTCATTATAGATTGAATCTTTTTCACTCGTGGGTAGTTTCTAAAGATTATTTTGAATTATTTGAACTATATTTGGCTTGATTTAGGACTTGATTGGATTATTTGCTATTTGATATATGTGTGGTGACGGATTATCAAATAGCTAGGATGTATTTGTGTATTTATTTATTGACATCCTTGCTTGCTTTGACCTTGTGAATTAACAGATATCTACTCTTGTCCACTCTATGTCTTTAATTATAACATTCTTTTATTGTGTTTTATTTGAGTTATACCGTAGTTGGTTGTAGATATTCATTTATATTATTATTGTATGGGATCTGGTTGCACACAACAATGGTAATTGGTATTATTATGTGGGATTAGTTTGTATGCCGCAACGGATATTGATATTACTGTTTGGGATCAGGTTGCACGTTGCAACGCTAATTGTATGTATTTGTGAATCGGGCTACGCGCCGCAACAGAGAAGACTTATTATTAATATATATTTTGTGTATCGTGTTGCGTGCTGCAATGGAGAAGACGTATTATGGACCGGGTTGCGCGCCACAACAAAAAAGATATTTATTACTGTGTTTAACTGTTGTTATTGTATCCATATTGAATTGAGGAGTTGAGCATATGTGTTATTCCGGGGACCATAGTTATGTGTTTTCGGTACTGGTTTTATGTTAATTTCTTGTGTTTCCTCTATTTCTGCTATTATTTCATTCATATTCCCACAGGTTTATAGTAGGTGCCTTGTTATAGCCTTATCACTACTTTATGGAGGTTAGGCTCGGCACTTACGGAGTACATGGGGTCGGTTGTACTGATACTATACTTCTGCACTTCTTGTGCAGATTCTAGTATTGGTCCCAGCAGCAGTTAGTGGAGGCTTACTCGGATTAGCTTTTCATGGAGACTTGAAGTATAGTTGCACGACGATTGCAGCCCTGAAGTCACTTTCTTTATCTAGTTTTACTATTTATTTCATTTCAAATAGTTATATTTTTATTCAGATATTTGGTTGTAGCACTTTTAGTATGCTCATGTACTTGTGACACCAGATTCTGGACTTTGATTAGTCGGCGTTTGGAGTTGTTATATCTATTTTGAATTGCTACAACTTTATTTCTTATTAAATTGCTTTCAAATTTGGTTTTAAAATGATTAATTGTGTACTAATGTTAGTTTTCCTAGCAAGTGGATATTAGACACCATCATGATCTCGCGGCGGGGATTTCGAGTCAGACATTGTTTTAATTAGCAGGACTCAATAAACTTCCAATTGGACTATTGCTACAAGATAGTCATCCTTTTTTTCCGGAGATTCTCCAAATATATTATAGCATTCTCCATTAATACTGTGAATATTTTCATATGAGTGTGGTCGTATCAAATTCAGTAATAGTAACCTCAGATAATATGGTTCCCTTTCAATTGGATGATATGTTACTACACATCAAATTACATTACGTTTCCGGCCAATATATTCCCGTTTTATCTTCTGAAAACCATATAAAGTATTCAAGAAATTTCTTATATAGTAATTGCATATCTATAGCATATTTATTCATTCTATTCATAGCCAAAAAAAGATAGCAATGCTGTTTTTCTAATCGTTGGATTATTTAATTATATGCTTTCGTTTATAGTACTTTTAAAAGAAATATTTTGTTATCCTTCTAAATGTAACGGAAGATGATAGAGATAGACATTAAGAGTTATTTAACTAATAGAAAATCCAAATAAGCGCTATGTTGGTTCTGGTGGTGATAACCCTTTAACATATGGATATTCTATTATTTCTACTACTTTTGTGTTGTCATGTACAAAAAGTACAATTTTATCATGTCCTTTATAAATATATTTGCAAATAATTTCACAAAGAAAAATGTGGTGGTATTGGACAACCCACGAATTGTCATTGTCCTCCAATATGTACAACTTTTCTTGTATTTCGTCTCCCTTTCTGATGACCGAGTAACCTGGAGCCGACCCTTTGGGCCAACTACAATGATGAGCCCGCCCTTCTACTCTTCTCCACTTAAACATCAGAATTAGATCGTTTGGGGTATGACCCGAACTTGTGAACTAAGACACAAGTCCATCAACCTTTGCCAATTGAGCTAATCCCTGAGGGCAGAAGTCTATGTATTTTGTCTTATGAAGTGTATATGAATTCTTCACTTTTGATGTTTGCGCAGCATAATCTTTTGGATATTTGAATTTATAATGGCCTTTTCTCATACATGGTCCATCGTCTATGTTGAATGACAACTGAACAAAGATAACAGTTTTAGCATTAGAACCTGGCAACTGAGAGTACGTTCAATGCACAAGCATTCTGGCACTCTCTCTCTCAAGAATGTACCAATGTTCCTAGTCTTCAACATCTCAGCTTTGATCAACCACAATGGTCTAACACATGAAACAGAATCAAGACATAAGTTTTACCATATTCTCTTGTGGGAGGACATTCTCCTCTTATGTTATTCTGGAACATCTAGACAACCACGAGTAACAACTTGTCTAGTAAAAAGGGCATTATTTGTGTTAGCAAAACTATTGACAGAGCTACTGACTTTTATCTAAATGAAATGGGAATCGCATGACAGGGGTTCCAACAAACTTAACACAGATGGTTCTGCTATTAGTAATCTAATATCACGCCCCCAAACTGCATGGGACGTGATGGCGCTCAACCTACCTTACCCGTCAAGCAAGCCTTATTCTAACTAACTGAAAGTCGATGTACATAATATCCAAGAAATTCATAAATAAGTCTTAAAATAATAGTTATCTGAAAAATAAAACCTAATATTAATATGAACAAGTCTGACAACTGAACCCACTAGCAAAGTCATGAGCATCTAACTATAAGTCTGAATGCGTACGTCGACGGGGCATTCCCCTAGAATAATATGAAAGTCAAACAATAATTAAATACTTAAAAAGGATACCAACACCGCTAGGAGGAAACAACGGGCTTGCCAATTGAGTCTACAGAGTATGTCATTAGCCACTTATCTCGTCACCTACAATCTAAACACCTTCCACATGACATGGCAGGCCCAAATAGGCTAAGTACCACCAAAGGATACCCAGTAAGTCTAATAGGCTACCTCCTAAAAAGGCAGAACGAGACCTTCTGATAAACAAAATCCTAATGTGAAAGGAAGTGATTTAACAGAATATCATATCAATAAAATCTATAAACAGGAAATGAGTTAAAACCTAAAACTATAAGTTGATAACTCCAATTTCATATCAACAAAATCTATAAACAGAAAATGAGCTGAAATCTGAAACTATAAGTTGATAACTGAAAACACGAAAACTGAGTCTATAATTGATAACTGAAACTTAAGGTGAAAACTAAGTATTTTTAATGAAGTAACATTTCTGAAAAATAGTTGCAGCATAGTGGCCCTGTGTACGTGAGATCTAGAAACACGCACGGGGAGTGTCGGCCAATCTCCACAGCAAACAATAACCCCTACGTCGGCTAACTCTCCCTTTCTGAATGTGATCACATTAATGCATGAATGGATGCTAAACTAAATGAAAATATTATAACAAAGTCAACTAATAATTGATAATATATATAAGCATATAAGACTGTCACATTTTCATACTACCGAATAAGAATAGAGTAAATTGAATACTGAAGCACAAGGAGACATAGCTTAGGAATTTTATCGAATATATATATAGCACGTGGGTTCTAATAGAATTTCCTATTAGGAGAGAAAGATTTAAAACGTACCTTGAATCCAAACTTAAAGATCTGATGCAAGAATTTTAATACTAAACCATCGTAATCCACCGCCAACATTTGATTGTTAATATGCCTCGACCTCGCGATTTGTTTCTACCTAATCCTTCAAGAATTGCTGAGATTTTCGTTGTTGACTTGTAAGCTATCCAAATCACTTTGTTCCCTTTGAAAAGTTATCGTGGTGGAATTTAAATGACAAGCATTAGCTATTCTTCAAATCCCAATAATTTTCCATCTCATTCCTACCAAAAGTGAAAGACAATGATGTATATGTCTTCCCCTTCTGTATCATGTTTTGAGTATAACTTACAGTAAAGCTATTTTACTGTTCTTATTTGGTAATACTTAAGTGGTTGCTAAAACCCTATTTTTTCGTTTCAATTTCGTTACCTGGCTGCTGCATTTTCCTTCTTTTAAAATTGACAAATAAAGAAGCATAAGAATGACCCTGGTGTACAACATCGTCTTTGGGATGGGCTTGTAATTCACGTGTAACCTCAATTGTAAGCCCACTTTGCGATAATCCTTTACACCCTTGTTTTTCATAGAAAATAAATAATTAATTACGTAGCCAAAATACTAATTGGCAATTCCATATTTCTGCCATCTTTAAAATATTATACTAAACCAACTTGATTTTAATTTATTCTGTAACCCATATATTGACCTTAAAGTATCCTTGGACATGAAAATTTTACTACCATTTTCAATCAATTAGTCATCGATTTGGACTTCAAAGAGTGTTAAAGTAGCCCGAGACTTTACATCTAAGAATTGGCAGAATTGGAGGAGTAATCAGAAACAATTATTTTTTTTTTTTTTTGGGGGGGGGGGGGGGGGAGGGACTGATCATGGGTACATTAAGGGGCTACCACACACAACTAACAATCTAGCAGAACTGCTTGTAATTTTACAGGGCTGAAATTGGCTATGGAAAACAACCTAACACCTTTCGAGATTGACATTGACTCTAAAAAATTAATTAACATGGAAAAATGATACCTTCCTTATAACTTTTTCATTATTCAATGCCGTTTATTGATGAAAGGGTTGGGGAATCCAGTACTAAAGTATAGGTACAGAGAGAAAAACAAGGTGGCATATATACTAGTTAAAGAAGGAGCCAAGAAGTAAGTTTGAAAAAGTATATGTTTTTGTTATTCCACTACAAAAAAACGGAATTATTGCGACGGTCATATAATGGCGGTTCACTAAAACCGCCGCAATATAGATCATAATATGGCAGCGTTCCAGACGCCATTAGGGCATATGTTAAAACAACGTTCTTTTCAAAATTACGGCGGTTCAAAACCACCACTAATTACAATAAATTTTTAATAATTCTACATATTTAGAATTCCCCGCTAATATGTTAAAACCCTAATTTTAATAGTATACACACGGTCTTCTCTCTCTACACCCTCTCTACGCCTTCTCTCTCTCTCTCTCTTTCTCTAAAAAAGACAATTCCCCCAAATCGTTTAACGATTCTCCCAAATCCTTTAGCTTTTTATGAGGAGATCAGATTTAAACTCGTTTATACGTGGTAATGTGTTTCAATTCGTCTATAAATAGCCATTTTCTGATAAATAATCGTTTCAATACGTCTCCTATTTCAAGTCGTTCGTGTAATTCCTTTCAAAATGCCATTGATTTCACTGATTTAAGGCGTGCATGTGTGTGTATTGGATGGATATCAGTTTAAAGCACTGATCTTAGCCGTGAATTTCACTGATTTAGCTTTAGATTTTGCTAATTTAGCCATTGATTTCATTGATTTAAGGCGTGCATGTCTGTGTATTGGATGAAGATCAATTTAAATTACTGTTTTTTGCTGTCGATTCACTGGTTTTTCTGTCAATTTCACCGTTTTGGCAGTCAATTTTACTGATTCAACAATCGATTTTATTGGTTTAGCTGTCGACTTCTCTTTTCTAAAGGTAAAAAGTTGTATTAACAATTCGCTTAACAAAAAGTGTAAGGAATTCAAGCTTAAACTATGGCATGTGGCTGAGGATCCATTATTGAGTAAAAAAGATATCATAAAGAATGCTCCAGAAGGCATTCCCATGGACCAATGGGCATTGTATCTTAACTATCTTTCAAAAGAGGAAACAAAGGTTCTTCTTCTTCTTCTTCTTCTTCTTCTTCTTCTTCTTCTTCTTCTTCTTCTTCTTCTTCTTCGTTTCACTACTTGTCTCTGATGCTTCTGTCTTCTTTTCCCTTTTTTGTTTCGCTGCTTCTTCTCTGCCACTGTTGTGGTTTCTTTTTTTCCCTTTTTCGTTTTGCTTAATGAAACTGGGCCCCTTGTCGCTTTTTATATGTAACAAAATTTCTCCTATTTTGACTTGTAGGCGCTTTGCTTGAGGAATCAACCGATTAAAGAACAACAAACACTTCCCCATACTAGTGGTGCTATGAGTTTGGCTAGAAGAAGGGCTTTGATGGTAGTGTAATAGGACGTACTTACTGTTGCTTTAATGTGATAAGAGTTATTTAGTTTAATTTTACTTTTTAAAACTTTCAGAAGAAACAGAGAAAAGAAGTTGATCGAGTCAAAGTGTGGACTGAGACTCATAAGAGGAAAGATGGGAGTTATGTGAATGATCAAGCTAGGGAGATTGGGGCAAGTGTTGACATGATTACTGTGTTTCATTTGACAGATTTAAATAGTTTCATTATGCTATTCCTATTCCATATCCATTTTCATACTTAATGAAAACATCTGAAAAACGTGTGGTGATACAGTGAGGAGTTTAACTTTAAATTATTAGTACATGCTGATAGGTAGCAGAGTGATAAATTGAAAGTAATCTGAATCCTTAACCCAGCATCCGCGAGACAATCCTTGGATCAAACACTGCTGGTGCATTCTACTAATTTCCTAAACTTTAGTCTAAACGACAAAAAATACTACTCAGTCCCAAGAAATTAGAGTCAGCTATATGGCTTCTCATTATCCATGTCGCTCCATTTAAGTTCGTCCCAATCCATTATTATAAAAACTTAGTTTCTCTAGTACATTTTGTCACCTACATCAATGCCATGATAAGAACAGTTTTTTCAACATTAATCTTGATTAGCCATTGCATAATCTGTTGCCTGCTTTTCTTTTTCTATATTACTCCATAGCAGCCAATATTTTCTGGAACATGCTACACTAAAATGACAAAAGAGTTATATATTTGCAGTGGATTAGTTCTTTTTTTTTTTTTCCGACCAACACTAAAATGACAAAAGAGTTATATATGCTGCTGATAGTGGATTGTTGTCTTTTGTTGGTAGCTCGTCATGATATTAAGAAGCTAACACGGAGCAAATGTTTTTGTAGTCAATGGCTTCTTGTTGAAGCAATTACTTTCTTTAGTTATTGCTGCATATCTTCTGTTCTTAAGGATTTTGGAGACATTTGGTTTCTATGGTAATTGTTTGCTCCTTTTTTATCTTGTTTACTTGGGCTCCTCTTGTGGTTGTTTTTGTTGGATCCTCTCGTACTTGAATGGGTGAAAACTTTAGATTATTTGGCCACAGGAAAACCATTCTTGAATTTCTTAAATGAAGAATTAACCGCATTGATAGATTTCCGGAGTTGATCATCATCTCTGGCTGACTGGTATTCTCCATGAGAGTAGGCATCATTACTATGCTATGGTGCATGAATTTCTTAGGTCGCGGAATTCTAGCCTTCGTTGTTGTCCCGTGTTTGATGTAGGAATTGGGACGTTTACGTAGTTGGTGTTGGGATCATTTGGGTTACTAAAGAAGTTGGGATTGTTGGCATCTCTTGCAGTCAACTGGTTCGTTATTGGCTGGGATGGTAAGTCAAAGGTGCAGCTGTTTTCTTAATAAGATCCAACACTAAAAACATTTGATATACAAAATAGGAACAGCTTCTATTCAGAAGATTAATGTCGTCACTCAACATAATCTGACTTTTCATTGTTATATGAATAATAGCAAACATATTCGTTTATACTAAGCAAATTTTCATACTGCAGGCATATGCAAGCATTAACATAGTAGTAATTGGGGCTTAAAATTCAAATGCAGATAAGGCTGTCTGCTTGATCAGGTCTAACTGTTTGAGACAACTAATTAGTTTTTTTTATGCATTCACCCAATCTAGTATATGGCATTCCGTCACCAACTGGGCCAAGAAGATCCTTTGACGAAAGTAACTATGAAAACACAGCAAATGACAATTAGTAATCATTGTTAGGATGAACTATGTTTTTTTTGTGTTGTAACTGTTGAATAACTCCTTGCAACTAAAACTTGAATCTTGGATGATGTGGATTTTGGGCACTTCTGTTTTAATATGATGAATATTTTGCTTATCTAATTCTCTATAATTTATGTTAATTATTATGATGGGTGCTTGATTGGGCGATTTGCAGTCATACCCTATATTTGTACCACCTTTTAACCTGTACCCTATTTTTAAAAATTATTGATTTGATACCCGGTTGACAAAACATCCGTAATAATATGACCATTATACCCCTGACAAAACATATAAAAGATGCATCACGCATAAATTACTTTACGGTTCTCCTATATCACTCCGTCCCTCCTCAGATCTTCTCTCACATCTGCCATAATCACGAAACAAAAAAGTTGAACCAGATTCAAATTCCAAATTCAAAATTACAAAATACATTGTAAGTATTGCAAATCATCTTCAGAATTCAAATTAGTTTTTGAAACTGATTATCTTCATGAATTCATCATGCTTTTTAAGTTTTAATTCAATCAACCCATATATTTTAATCAATCTTGCATGGAGTTATACAATAACTTTGTTTGATACTGTTATATGCAGGACACAAAGGCATTCAACAGTTTTGTCATGAGGACAAACATGCTGAAGTTTTTGGTTTGTTTGCTAGCACATGCTAAACAAGCTGAGTTTTTACATAATTTGCTAAACCTTCACACCAAAACGCTGAAGTCTTTGTCTTGCAGTATAAAAAAACTGAAGTTTTTTAGTTCATTTGCTAATACTTCAGCATTAAAATATGCTAAAGTTTTGTCCTCGATTCAATAGTTTGTCATGAGCTTTTTCCGAAACTTCAGCAGAAGATGCTGAAGTTGTTTAGTTCATTTGTAAAAAGTTCAGGACAAACCTGCTGAAGTTTTCCTCCTGCACTATGTAATTTTCTAGTGAATTTAACTAGCTGAGTTTTTACATAATTTTCTAAACATTCACACAAAAACGCTAAAGTCTTTGTCTTGTAGTATAAACAAACTGAAATCTTTTAGTTCATTTGCTAATACTTCAGCATTCAATATGCTGAAGTTTTGTCCTGGATTCAATAGTTTTGTCATGAGCTTTTTTCGAAATTTCAGCAGACGATGTTGAAGTTCTTTAGTTCATTTGTAAAAACTTCTGGACAAACCTGCTGAAGTTTTTCTTCCTGCACTATGTAATTTCCTAGTGAATTTAACTAGCTGAGTTTTTATATAATTTGCTAAATCTTAACACCAAAACGCTGAAGTCTTTGTCTTACAGTATAAACAAGCTGAAGTTTTTTAGTTCATTTGCTAATACTTCAGCATTCAATATGCTGAAGTTTTGTCCTGGATTCAATAGTTTTGTCATGAGCTTTTTCATAAACTTCAGCAGAAGATGCTGAAGTTGTTTAGTTCATTTGTAAAAACTTCAGGATGAAACTGCTGAAGTTTTCCTCCTACACTATATAATTTTCTCCTGCATGCTGAAGTTAAATTCCTTTCATGCTTAAGTTTTGTCCAGCATTAAACAGCTTTTTCATGAGCTTTTTTTCGAAAATTTCAGAATAAACAAGCTGAAGTATTCTAGTACATTTGCTAAAATTTTAGCTTAAACGTGCTTAAGTCTGAAGGAAAAACTAATGCACTAATCAAAGTAAAACCTAGGAAACTATTTTATCATAAATAAAAAAAAAAAACGATTCAACTAAGATGACTATAAATAAAAAAAATAAGAAATTAAATCCTAAAAATAATACTAAAATAAAACCCAGAAAGTTAACGCAATGTATCTGTGATTAAACGTAATGTTATTGGGGAACAAATAGTTAAAAAATCAAGAAAAATCGAAAACCGTTTGATTTCAAAGAGAAATAAATCAAAAAACGCGAAGAACGGGAGAAGAGAGACAGAGACAGTAGAATGGCGTATATTTGGAGAGAAAGTAGTCTTTTAATAAAGAAGGGCAAAATCATCTTTTTAAAAGACTTTTAACAAAATAATGGGTATAGATGCAAACAGAAAAACAAAGCGGGTACAGGTTAAAAAGGGGCGACCAAATAGGGTGACCCATACAATTTTTACTGCTTGATTACATATTTTGATGGATTTTGTGGAGTAAAAAGAATCTAAATGTGGAATTAAAAACTCTAACATTAAAAATATTACAATTATGGCAGCTTTTGGCTATAGACTGGATAGTTTTTGGCTATAATTTGAAAGACAACAATTACGACAGTTAAAAAAAAAGGAAATCGCCGTATTATACCTTTTGGCGGAAGCAATTTTGGCGGTTTTGGAAGCCGACATTAATTACAATTACGGCGGTTCGAAACTGCTGCTATACGCAGAGACAGATCTAGGATTTGAAGGTGGCGGGTGCCATAATTTCTTTTAATGTATTCCTTGTAATGACTATTATGAAATTTGTTAGGAATGTTTATTTTTTGAGTTTATTCGGGTTATTTTGTATTTGAAAATACAAAAATTACATCTCAAATATTAAAAGATAGACATAATTAGTATTTTAAATAAGAAACATACCTTTATTATAACAACACAAGTAAAATCAACA
This sequence comes from Nicotiana tabacum, assembly GCF_000715075.1. NCBI lineage: Eukaryota > Viridiplantae > Streptophyta > Magnoliopsida > Solanales > Solanaceae > Nicotiana > Nicotiana tabacum. The sequence goes on from NC_134102.1 coordinate 80,045,271, forward strand.
TTTTCACTAGGAAATTACATCTCTTTTTGTATATTAAAAATAAATTTACACAAGTAAGATAACATCTTCAATAAGGGAATTACATCAATCAGAATACGAAAATTTTAAAAATATCTTCAATAGATAAATTATACCCCATAAGTGTAGAATTAAATAAACTACAAGTTCTCAAAAATCAAAATCATAAATATCATATTTTTAAGCAATGCTTACGAATATTTGTCATAATCTAATACTAAAGAGATTTAAATTATATTTAATAACCATAGAATAACACAAATTTTTATGATATAACAAAAAAAAGATGAAAAAAATTGATCTCAATCTAAAATTCCCATTAAGACCCAAATTTTTCGGATATGAAGAAGAAAACTCATAAATTTGAGATTAAGAGGAATGCTTATTTTATAGAATTTTATAATTTTGGAGTCTTTTTTTGAGTGTTCTTGTTAGAGACCGTATATAAATAATAGAATAAAGAAAAAAATACAAAAAATAATGAAACGATAAATAGAAAATTGGGAGGTAGCCGAAAAGAAAAATGACTAGGACAAAAAGAAAATAAAAAGCACACGAAAAGTGAAAGTGGGATAAGGTTCAAGATAATTTCCAACTTGAATTTTACACACGAGAAAAGCTTTCAAAAAGATTTACCAGTCATGGGACCTTTGTCTAATTTACCGCTGCGGGTGGTAGGATCAGATATTTAACTTAATTTAAGAAAGTTTCAACATAGGTATATAAATTTTTTATCATCTTAGCAGGTGCCATGCCATCTCATTGTAAAGGGGTGGATCCGCCCCCGGCTATACGCATAATAGTCCGCCGCAATTACCCCCGTTTTTTTGTAGTGTTCCTCGGTGTTTGCCATGAAGCAGTATGGTCAGGAATTACTTTTGAAAGATAAGTTATGGCATATGTAATATTAATACTGTCACACTGACAACTCGCCATCAAGGCAAGGGTCCAATACCAACCCTGTTCTTAACTCTGCTATCGTTTATATATATATATATATATATATATATATATATGTATTGGCTGATCTTAGAATTTTTAGAATATTAGTGCACTACTAAAGAAAGGAGAAAGAAAAAGTAATAAGTGGGAATCGATCATACTCCTTTGGCAAAATAAACTAATATTCAACCAAGTGCATCATTCAACATTTATGAAACATGGGTGCCAATAAATAATATTAGATCAATTTTAAAAAATAAATACATAAAATACATAATTTGGTGGAAAAACTATGAGTTCATGTGCCCCATAAAATGTAGAGAATTAGTAAAGGTCACATAGATCTATAAGGAGAAAAGAAAAAAAGCCAAATTGATACGATTGCCGCTTTATTGATTGGTGGATGAGTAGGCTATAATATTTGATATAACAAGAAAAACTAGACTAAGAAGGGTGCATGATTCTGAATGAGAATCTCAAATCATAATGCTGATGTGATTTTTGTTTTTCTTTTCTTGAATTATTTTGTAAACGTATCTAACTTGCCATCTTTGCTGAATGAGAAGGTTAATCTGATAGACTGAAAGGAAATTAACGTGAAAAATAAAATTAAATAATGAATATTTTGGTATCATTCTGATTCTTTGGCACGAAGTAACAAGAACACAACAATTTAGCAGAACTAAGATGACCTCGCTACAATCATTTTTTATTATGAATTCAATCTTACAGTATCATTCAATTTCTCCAATCTCCATTAACTTTGTATGCTGATAGTGATTAAAAGTTATACAGAAAATAAATACTACGAAATTAGAAGATGAATAAGCGTGGTTTAGTATTACTAGGTGATGAATCTCCATTGATTTATTGCTTGCACTCACAAAGATTAATAGTATCTGAAAATAAAAGGAGTACCAAAATAAACAATAAAAGACAAGCTAAATATTCCATTCATTCCCATCCAACTTTTTTTTCTTGATTTAATTTGTTGTCCTTTTATTCGTTATGATTTTCTTCCCTATATCTTTGCAGTTGCAGAATATTTTTATACGGTAGTATCAGAATCATGATCTTTTAAGTTAATAAAAAATTGATATTTAGCCCAAATGGGGTAAAATAAACTTAATCAGCATCAAGTGTAAACTCATGCATTTGAAAGTTATTTATTTAGTACTATATAATTTTATTATAAAGCTTGAACCACCAGAGACATGCGTTATATATAGCCTATTCACATAAAGGTTTGCCTCTTCGAGCTAATTGTGCCATAAATAGGTGATTTTTATTTGCATAACGTGTAGGTTTGCCTCTTCGAGCTAATTGTGCCATAAATATGTAGTAAGAATTTAAGGAGAAGATCTCATATCTGTTAACTTAAGGACAGAATGATTGTACGAATCAATCTAATAAAAGTAAATCAATGCAAACAATAGAATTACGAGATTATGAAATGTCCCGCAATTCCTATATAAAGTATGTTATTCTTGTAGAATCATTCAGTATTCCATCCCATAAAAAGAAATCAGGTACTTGGTCTCTTATTTCTTAAATTCCATCCTTGAAAGGATGGATTATATGTCATGTGCTAGTTATTTGCACAATAATCATAGTTTTCCATTTCTCTTATTAGCCTTTATGTTTAATTTGATGATTTTATTTGTATCTAATATAATATATTTTAAATTTATTATAGAATGAAGACCACAAGAATACATCTAAGCGTTATACAACTTTTGATTGCAATTTTGGTTTATCTCAACCATGATGAAGTTGAGGGCTTATCAAAGAAGGACCATGAAGCATTGGAGAGGCAACTAAAACTTTTAAATAAGCCAGCAGTAAAAACTATTAAGGTAGATTTTTATTTTTTGTTTTGGTCTGTTTGGGAAGTAATTGGTCTATCTGTGTTGTTTTCAATTATCTTCTTTTCATAGAACCGAAAATAATATCACACATAAATAATCTATATACTTAAAACCAATAACAAGTTATATTATTTTGTAGACCGAATATGAAGATATTTATGACTGTGTGGATTTCTATCAACAACCTGCATTTGATCATCCTTTACTGAAGAATCATACTTATCATCCTCAGGTATGTCTATTTGGTATATAGATCCTTATTCAGCACTACTGTAGTACTTGTATTGTGAAAGTAAGAATGATTGTGATTCTTGAATTTTTGTACACGATGCATGCAGATGAAACCATCTCTCTCCCTATTAAAGCGAAACAAAAAATCGTCAACATCCAATAGCTCCTCCGGAATCGGGCTTAATGATGGAGGTTGTCCAATGGGAACAGTTCCTATTAGAAGAACTACGAAAGAAGATCTCATTAGAGAGAGGAGATTTAATACTAGTTATGTTGGTGGCGTCTTTCACGTAAGCTGCTCCTTTATAAACTGCTTTTGTTTATCCTAATTCACTAAGATGGAAATTGAAACAATTATATGCAATAGCAACAAATTAAACATAATCCAAGTGGGAACTCCACTATTGTTTATCATCTTTTTGGAGCTCTTATGGCATTGAAACTCATGATTTCCATCTTATTTATTAATTGATTTTAAGATTTCGGATTTATGGGTATATGTGGACGTTAATCTCAATGCGGCTTGCATATATTTTTGTTTTTATACCTCGTTAAGAACTTGCAACTTTTTTTCAAAAAAGGGATATTTTTATTATCAACCAATGTGAGCATATCGTGTTACTTATTCTGATTTGAACATTTAGTTTGCTCTAGAACAAACAATAAATGATCCAAATCTCAAGATTTCGGGAGCTGGAACGATAAGTAGTATTTATAATCCAAAGGTTCTTTCGAACCAGTGGAGTGCATCCATCGTGAAGGTACAAAATGGCCGTGACCAAATACAAGCTGGGTGGCGTGTAAGTATTACTTTTAATTAATTTTGCTAAGTGAAATTCAATCCCCCTTTCTTGCTTAGCTTTAATTCTACACAATAGAATATCAAAAGTTGATAATGAATGTTATGTTGATCTAGGTGGATCCAATCCTATATGGCGATACTCGTACTCGATTTTTCTCATTGTTTAAAGTAAGTCTTATTTTTTTTATTATTATTATTCATTCAAATATTAGTGAGCCATGCTTTAGGAAAATATCCTTAATTACTCAAGGTTAGTTAAATTTGTTACATCATGACATAGGCAGGCACAACTCAATGCTTCAACACACGTTGCCCTGGATTCGTAATTGTAAATACGCAAATACCTTTGGACATGGTATTTCTGACTTCCACACCTGGACGCATATTCGAACAGACGTTCTTCATTCAAAGGGTTAGATTAATACCATATTAAAATTTCATCTCATTCGAAAAGTAATAGAGCATATATAATCATTTTCTTATACGCAGGATCTGAAAAATGGAAGATGGTGGCTCCGTTATAGTCATGATTTCACACAAATTGGTTTTTGGCCTTCAGAGCTTTTTACGGGATTAAAGGATTTTGCATCACAGGCAGCATGGGGTGGAGAGGCATTTAGTTCAGTCCCTACTTTTCCTCCAATGGGTTCTGGTCGTTTCCCTAAATTTGTAGACACCGATAAAGATGCATTTTGTAGCAAAATTTCAATTCTTGATTCTGTTGGCAACACTCGGGATCCCGCGGTATCAAGTTTTGAAGATGCCCACGCCCTATACCGGGTTGCGAATAAACCAATTACCAATAAGGAATTTGGGCATGCGGTCTTTTATGGGGGTCCTGGTTCTAACAAATAAATTACATGTATGTTTAGCCTAGTATTAGGAAATGATTTCCACTTAAAGCTACCCTTATTTGCATCAATGTCTCAGTTATAAATAAATGAAAAAAAGTAAGCTTTGGTCGTACTTGTACTGGTGTTTGTTTATTCCCTATAATATTATGTCATTTGATCTCATACTCCAACTCGTTTATGTAAGAATACTCAAAATATATAAACACATAGCAGTTGGTTACATTGCCACCCTATCTTAAGTTTAGATATTACCCGCGAAAGAATTCAGTTCAGAGCAAAAGGAATTCACATATAAGATCATACCATATCAAACTATATGAGAAAAAGAACTATAAGTACAATTCCAATCTCCAATAAGGGAATTACATCTATCAGAATAAGAAAATTTTAAAAATATCTTCAATAGATAAATTATACCCCATAAGTGTAGAATTAAATAAACTACAAGTTCTCAAAAATCAAAATCATAAATATCATATTTTTAAGCAATGCTTACGAATATTTGTCATAATCTAATACTAAAGAGATTTAAATTATATTTAATAACCATAGAATAACACAAATTTTTATGATATAACAAAAAAAGATGAAAAAAATTGATCTCAATCTAAAATTCCCATTAAGACCCAAATTTTTCGGATATGAAGAAGAAAACTCATAAATTTGAGATTAAGAGGAATGCTTATTTTATAGAATTTTATAATTTTGGAGTCTTTTTTTGAGTGTTCTTGTTAGAGACCGCATATAAATAATAGAATAAAGAAAAAAAATAATGAAACGAAAAATAGAAAATTGGGAGGTAGCCGAAAAGAAAAATGACTAGGACAAAAAGAAAATAAAAAGCACACGAAAAGTGAAAGTGGGATAAGGTTCAAGATAATTTCCAACTTGAATTTTACACATGAGAAAAGCTTTCAAAAAGATTTACCAGTCATGGGACCTTTGTCTAATTTACCGCTGTGGGTGGTAGGATCAGATATTTAACTTAATTTAAGAAAGTTTCAACATAGGTATATAAATTTTTTATCATCTTAGCAGGTGCCATGCCATCTCATTGTAAAGGGGTGGATCCGCCCCCGGCTATACGCATAATAGTCCGCCGCAATTACCCCCGTTTTTTTGTAGTGTTCCTCGGTGTTTGCCATGAAGCAGTATGGTCAGGAATTACTTTTGAAAGATAAGTTATGGCATATGTAATATTAATACTGTCACACTGACAACTCGCCATCAAGGCAAGGGTCCAATACCAACCCTGTTCTTAACTCTGCTATCGTTTATATATATATATATATATATATATATATATATATATATATATATATATATATATATGTATGTGTGTGTATTGGCTGATCTTAGAATTTTTAGAATATTAGTGCACTACTAAAGAAAGGAGAAAGAAAAAGTAATAAGTGGGAATCGATCATACTCCTTTGGCAAAATAAACTAATATTCAACCAAGTGCATCATTCAACATTTATGAAATATGGGTGCCAATAAATAATATTAGATCAATTTTAAAAAATAAATACATAAAATACATAATTTGGTGGAAAAACTATGAGTTTATGTGCCCCATAAAATATAGAGAATTAGTAAAGGTCACATAGATCTATAAGGAGAAAAGAAAAAAAGCCAAATTGATACGATTGCCGCTTTATTGATTGGTGGATGAGTAGGCTATAATATTTGATATAACAAGAAAAACTAGACTAAGAAGGGTGCATGATTCTGAATGAGAATCTCAAATCATAATGCTGATGTGATTTTTGTTTTTCTTTTCTTGAATTATTTTGTAAACGTATCTAACTTGCCATCTTTGCTGAATGAGAAGGTTACGTTTGAGATCTCTAATCTTTTATTAAATGATAATAGCATTAACTACTCCAAAATATCCAGATAATATATTAACATAAGTTACTCCTAAGAATAAGATTTTAACTCCTCTAAAGGAGGAATAATAATTAAGAACCCAAACATCTAAAATATATATTATGAAAGATCTAATTTTACCAAAATATAAGAATTAAAAAAATTCAAGATTTGTTAATTAATGGATAGAATGGTAAGAAGGATTAATCTGATAGACTGAAAGGAAATTAACGTGAAAAATAAAATTAAATAATGAATATTTTGGTATCATTCTGATTCTTTGGCACGAAGTAACAAGAACACAACAATTTAGCAGAACTAAGATGACCTCGCTACAATCATTTTTTATTATGAATTCAATCTTAAAGTATCATTCAATTTCTCCAATCTCCATTAATTTTGTATACTGATAGTGATTAAAAGTTATATAGAAAATAAATACTACGAAATTAGAAGATGAATAAGCGTGATTTAGTATTACTAGGTGATGAATCTCCATTGATTTATTGCTTGCACTCACAAAGATTAATAGTATCTGAAAATAAAAGGAGTACCAAAATAAACAATAAAAGACAAGCTAAATATTCCATTCATTCCCATCCAACTTTTTTTTCTTGATTTAATTTGTTGTCCTTTTATTCGTTATGATTTTCTTCCCTATATCTTTGCAGTTGCAGAATATTTTTATATGGTAGTATCAGAATCATGATCTTTTAAGTTAATAAAAAATTGATATTTAGCCCAAATGGGGTAAAATAAACTTAATCAGCATCAAGTGTAAACTCATGCATTTGAAAGTTATTTATTTAGTACTATATAATTTTATTATAAAGCTTGAACCACCAGAGACATGCGTTATATATAGCCTATTCACATAAAGGTTTGCCTCTTCGAGCTAATTGTGCCATAAATAGGTGATTTTTATTTGCATAACGTGTAGGTTTGCCTCTTCGAGCTAATTGTGCCATAAATATGTAGTAAGAATTTAAGGAGAAGATCTCATATCTGTTAATTTAAGGACAGAATGATTGTACGAATCAATCTAATAAAAGTAAATCAATGCAAACAATAGAATTACGAGATTATGAAATGTCCCGCAATTCCTATATAAAGTATGTTATTCTTGTAGAATCATTCAGTATTCCATCCCATAAAAAGAAATCAGGTACTTGGTCTCTTATTTCTTAAATTCCATCCTTGAAAGGATGGATTATATGTCATGTGCTAGTTATTTGCACAATAATCATAGTTTTCCATTTCTCTTATTAGCCTTTATGTTTAATTTGATGATTTTATTTGTATCTAATATAATATATTTTAAATTTATTATAGAATGAAGACCACAAGAATACATCTAAGCGTTATACAACTTTTGATTGCAATTTTGGTTTATCTCAACCATGATGAAGTTGAGGGCTTATCAAAGAAGGACCATGAAGCATTGGAGAGGCAACTAAAACTTTTAAATAAGCCAGCAGTAAAAACTATTAAGGTAGATTTTTATTTTTTGTTTTGGTCTGTTCGGGAAGTAATTGGTCTATCTGTATTGTTTTCAATTATGTTCTTTTCATAGAACTGAAAATAATATTACACATAAATAATCTATATACTTAAAACCAATAACAAGTTATATTATTTTGTAGACCGAATATGAAGATATTTATGGCTGTGTGGATTTCTATCAACAACCTGCATTTGATCATCCTTTATTGAAGAATCATACTTATCATCCTCAGGTATGTCTATTTGGTATATAGATCCTTATTCATCATTACTGTAGTACTTGTAAGCATGTAATTTTTGACCCGCGTAACTTTTAAAAGTAATATTTCAAAAATATTTGTTTATTTTTATTTTTAATAGGATTTCAGTGAACTTTTAGTTTTAATTTTAAAACATATGTTTGAAAATACAAAAGTAGTTTCATTTTTTCTATTTAATACATGTATTAGGTATTTTTAGAAAGATATCACTTTTAACCCATTTTTATTTTAGTATAATTCTTGAAAATACCAAAAAATACTTTCATGTCATAATATAGATATTTTAATTAATTAGGATTGATTTTACATTTTTATGGTATGATATTTTAGGAAAAGAAATTAATATTTTAGCTTTGTAGAATTAAAGGGCCACTTTTAAAGACAAATTTGGCCCAAACCTGAGCCCAAATTCTGGCAATCCACTCCTCCCTCAAGCCCATGCCCACTCCCCATTTAATATTAGACCTAACCTAATTTCTCTACACAAAAAAAGAGGCCGAACCACAACAGAGACAGACGAACCCTAGCAGCTTAGGATTAAGAACGCCGTCGCCTTCTTCCTCATATACCAAATTACCCCGGCTTTCCTCCATTAACGCCGCAGCAGCTCCACCACTAGCGTTATGCCATCGTTTTTTAGTTAGCAATAAAGTCATCGAACTCCATATGCCAAAACTAAGCTCCTCTGGTTCAGCAGCCACAAATTAAAATACCATAGCCAAAATCATCCCCGTTTGCCATTCAGATCATTTGAGTTTTTGAGTCAGTTATTAAAAGCTCCGTCAATTCTTCTTTCGGAACACCAGATTTCATTTTTGCCAAGTTGTATCGGAGTTGGGGGTGTAGAAGATATTTGAATTCGCTGCACGCGGTTTCGTCTGTGGTCTCCTACCCCGGTTGCTTCTCATAAGTCATACCACCACTCTTATAATTGGAAAAGCTGTCACCCTTTGAGTCGGCGAGTCGATACCTTTTGAGCTCTCCGTTCAAGGTCCCTATTTTAGCCAAGGTTCAAGAGAACGTTGATTTATTGAGGAAAGGACTCACAAAATGGTGAAACATCCGATGACTGCTACGCTCGCAGCTCATTCCGCCAGAACAGATTTTAGCTTCTTCTTTTGATTTTTGATTTCGAAACCATGAAATCCGACGGAGTTTAATTGAAGTCGGGTTTGGATTTTGAGTTTTCCGGTGCCGATTCGAGGTTCCGATTCACAATTTCGGCGTTTCAGTCCAATGATTGTTGCTTTGTTATTCCGATTGAGTTGCAAATTTTCAGCTTTATTCATCAATATAAAGGTACGTTCCGAGCTCATGTATAACTGTTGACTGATTTCATGAATAAATATAGACTTAATGGTGTCAATTGTCGAATGGATTTGTTGAGTAAGCATCTTGCCGTTTTGTAGTGTTTGCTTTGCAATACTTTAGGTGTCACTCGTGTGTTGAAAAACTGTATATATAGTTTATACCCGTGACATTTGCCTTAGCTATGTTAAGTAATTTTGTTCGTTCTGCATTAATTTTCATCTGCTCTTATAAGATAGATGTGTTAGAGTCTATTGGGTAATTACTAAAATATGGATGATGAAGTTTTGGATAGTGGGTTCTTATATTTGGAAAGTTCTTATAGATATCTACGCAGAGTGTATTTTGTTTATGCATTAATTTTGTTCTCTTGTCAAGTTTAAAGTGAACGTTTATTAAGATTTTAGTGGTGCTGAATGCACAATTGTTGAAAGGTCGCAGGTATTTGAATTTGTTAATGAATCAGCAGTTAAACATGCACATTTATCCACAACAACTTCCATAATCCATGACCTTACAACGATCTCAAATAGTCGAATAAATAATTCATGAACATCGAACATCGTAGTTTGCTTTAAGCGCGATTAATAATGAGTCATTGTGGTCATGGGTACGATTCCTGTGGCATGGTCACGATACATAAATCTTAATTCGGGTGTACATTTCATGTGGCCCGATCATAACTTCAAACAATAATAAAAATAAGCATGTCGTAAATCGCGGGTGCATTTCATGTGGCGCGGTTTGCGGTGTGTGCCAAAATGACAAGTGTACGACATCGTGACTTGTTTCAAAAATAATTTCATAAATAATTAAAAGCGGTTAAAAAGTAAAAATGCGCAATAGATTTTAAAACATGTAATAAATCAGATAATTAGGCCAATTATTAATAGTTGAGCGACCGTGCTAAAACCACGGAACTCGGGAGTGCCTCACACCTTCTCCCGGGTTAACAGAATTCCTTACCCGGTCTTCTGTGTTCGCAGACCATAAATAAGAGTCAATTTCCTCGATTTGGGATTTAAAATAAACCGGTGACTTGGGACACCATAAATTATTCCAAGTGACGACTCTGAAATAAATAAATAATCCCATTTCGATTCATGTCACTTAAATTGGAAAAACTTCCCATATTCCCCGTTCGGGAAAAAGGAGGTATGACAGCTCTGGCGACTCTGCTGGGGATACGAACTTAGAATCTCTGGTTCAAGGTTCAGAATTCGAGCTTAGATGACTGTTATACTTGGCTTTTACTTATTATCTGATTTTTTTATGTGTTTGAGCCTAATGTGCTAAATGCCTCTTTTTACTGCTTTAATATTGTTTGGACCGTATATAAACTGCCACGAAACCATTCTCCTCTCTGAGTCTTCTAAATCTTCTGGGAGGTGCACGCTGGCATAACTTCTTTTCTGTTAGTGTCATATCCTAATTTAGAACTAGAATCGGATCATTTACAAAGCCGGATGGCCTTTTGGTTACCGGTACGTTGCCTCCCCCCGGTTCGAGTTGTCCGCTCGGGTGAGCCAGGTCTAGAGCAACACACTTCAGGATTCAAACTTAGAATAACATAGCCTCATGCTGGATCCCTAGTAGGAACGTTTGTCTGCATCACGTGCATTTGACCTTAGGGACTCAACACAGGGGTTGGGTCCGTCTACGACAGGTGTACCCAAAAATTAAAAGACCATCTTGATGCATTTTACGTGCTACTTATTTGCTTCGGCTTGTATGTTGACCGACTTCTAGAATAGGAAAAGAAAATCAAGAAAAAAAAACAAGAGTGAGGTAGGTATTTGAAACATTTCGAAACTCTGTGAAAATTTTGAAAAAAAAAGGAGAGAAAATAAGCCAATGCTTTCAAAAGTCATTCTTTCCCTTGTTCCGTCAAAACTGGCAGAACTATGCGGGTCTGATTCTCACCGGGTATGAGATACGTAGGCAAACCTCATCGGTTCCGGCCCACAATTTTCAAAAATCCAAAAATATTTTTCTTTATCTCCTCTTTAGAAAGTCTTTCTTTTAGACCCTAATTTTTAAAAATCTAAAAATATTTTCCTTTATTTCCTTCTTTAGAAAGTCTTTCTTTGAGACCCCATTTTTTTAAAAAAATCCAAAAATATTTTCTTTAATTCCTTCTTTTAGGAGTCTTTTTTTTAAAAAAACAATCCCAAACAAATAAAAAAAATTTTAAAAAAAAGTTTAAACCAAAAAATATTTTATTTGTAGGAGTCTTTCATTAGAAAAATAAAACAAATGAAATCAAAATCCAAAAATAATTTTTCTACCTTTTTTTTAGAAAGACTTTCTCCCAAAAATCCAAAAACAAACATCAAAAGCCAAAAAATATTTTTTCTTTCTTATGTAGAAGTCCTTCTTTCGGAAAAAATTAGAAAAAAATCAAATTCCAAAAATATTTTCTTTCTACTTTATAAGTCTTTCTTTCGGAAATTAAAAAAATTAAAATAAAAAAAAAGAGTTAGTTTATTTCCTTTATTCTTGATCTTCCCGAACTACGCACGATCTGATTCATGTTCCCACATGATACGTAGGCAACCCACATCAGGTTCGATCGACCAAAAAAATAAATAAATTAAAAAATAAAATAAAAATGATGATGATAATAAGGACCGACTGAGTCCATTCTAACGTGTCTCTTGTTTTGAATCATAGAAAAAGTTTGAGGTGGTCGGTTTGTGGTAAGTTGGCAACACAATATCCAAGGGAAAAATGCCATTGACAACTGGCATCGAAGCTGTTACAAGTGCTCAAGAGACTCAGGGTCAGAGGGTTCTACAAGAGTCTACTGTGGTTGAGGAAAATAGAGTACTGAATCAGCAAATGACTGAAATGTGTCAAGCATGGGCCAATGGCCAAGGACCGCCTTTTTCTATTCATGGTTTCCCAGAGTTCACATCCATTTCGACTACTACCATTCCGGTCTCATTGCCCGATCAATCCTATCCACCTGGGTTCAGTCTTTATCCCAACTATATGACTACAACTGAAACTTCTGTTGCGCGCTCCCAAAGTGTGCCATTGACAACCAATCAGACAACCACTACTGTTATACCCGTTTTTACCATCCCACAACCGACGGTGGTGCAAAAGAAAACTCACGAGTCACAATTTGCTACCCAACAAGAACAATACCATTCTCCTGAGTACCACTCGTACCTATTCGATCTTCCTGCAAAGATTGAGAATCCTGGCCGTAAGATGGCACAGGAAGAAATGACCCAAAAAATGAAAAGCTTAGAACAGCAGTTGAAAAATATGCAAGGGTTGGAAGGTAAGAAGAGTGTTGCCTTCAAGGATCTATGTATGTTCCCCGATGTTCGTTTTCCACTTGGTTTCAAGATCCCCAAATTTGAAAAGTATGATGGACACGGCGACCCCATAGCTTACTTGAAAAGGTATTGCAATCAGCTAAGAGGTGCGGGAAGAAATGAAGAATTGCTAATGGCTTATTTTGGGGAAAGCTTGATAGGGGTGGCCTCTGAATGGTTTATTGATCAAGACACCTCTCACTGGCATGTCTGGGATGACATGGCCCGGGCCTTCGTCAGACAATTCCAGTACAATATCGACATCGCCCCAGACCGCAATTCTCTTTCTAACTTGAAGAAGAAATCGACTGAAAGCTTCAGGGAATATGCCATTAAATGGAGAGAGCAAGCAGCTAGAGTTAAGCCACCCATGGATGACCACGAGCTAATCACTGTCTTCCTTCAGGCTCAAGAGCCAGATTATTTTCAAAACATGATGTCCGCAGTTGGCAAATCCTTCTTGGAAGCAATCAAAATTGGGGAAATGGTTGAGAATGGCCTTAAGACAAGCAAAATTATAAGTTAAGCAGTTCTCAAAGCTGCAACTCAGGCTGTAAAGATTGAATTTGATAATTTTAGTGACACGAATGAGAAGGATGAAGAAACCATGATGACAATAAGGTCGAGAAGAGGTCCTAGGAGAACATCTCGAAGGTATGAGCAGCCTCATCAGGTTTTCGATGATTCCCCTGAGCACTACTATCCACCTCAGAACCCACAATACTCTATTGCTCCATTTCAGTATGTTGTCCAGCCACCAAGACACCCCAGAAAGCGAGCACCAGCACCGCAAAATCTCCACCAGTCTCCACAAAATTTTCAAATGCCCTATAACCCACAACGGAGCCAGGGGTATAGAGGGGAACAAAGGTTGAAAGATAATTTTACACCAATAGGAGAGTCCTATGCAAGTGTGTTTGAGAAATTAAAGCATTATGACATGATTGCACCTATTCCTCCAAATCATGTGGACCCACGTGCAAGAAACTTTGACCTTTCTAAAAGGTGTGAATACCATTCCAATGCCCAGGGGCACAATGTTGAAAGTTGTCGGGATTTGAAAAGAGAAATAGAAAGGATGATCCAGGAAAAACTGATAGTGATCCAAGATAATGACACCGAGAATATCACGCAGAATCCTTTATATGCACATGATGATGCACACTTTGTGGGGATGATGTGTGGTGACATGGAGTATGAGAATCCTCTCGGGAACTTGCCGACTGAAATTGGAGAAGGCCATGGTGATTCTGATGAGCAAATTTGTGGCTAAATGTCAAGCTTAGCAATTGAAAAGTCATTCCCTCCTCACTAGGAAGGAATCTTGGTAGTTTGTTTTGATATTTTTTCTATTATCTGGGTTATTCTAGGGTGTGATCCAGATTTTATTTATTTTATTGAGTCAAACCCTTCTATCCCTCTATTTTGTTTGTGTGAGTCTTGTCTGTTCGTTTTGTTGCTATTTTCATTAGCCGGGTTATTTTAGGGTCGTAACTCGGATTTCAGTTTGTTTGTCTTATTGTCAAATCCTTCTATCTGTTATTCAATGAAATACATTTTGTCTTTGTTTCATTCTATGCTCAGTTCTTTCGCCGCTAGTTCTAGTGACATGACATGCATGCGGAACTTTTGGCCAGATCTTAGAAAATTGATTTAATCTTGAATCGGATAACCGAAAAAAAAATATTTTTGAGGTTGAACAAAGAGTCGAAACACTTTGGAATTAAGCTCGAGTAAGTTTTACCTTCAAATCATGGTGAAAATCGGGTTTGGGAAAGAATCAATTGAAGTTTGTTAGAAAGTTTGACATTAAGGGATGGAAAGTGTCTTTCGACCACGACAAACCAAGAAGACAAACATGGTCATCAATGTTGTGACCGCAAAAGATAATATGTTTGGCGTTCTCGAGGCTGGGAGGCCCTTTTTGTGCTACCTAAACACTTTATACCCTTTGTTACCCCTTTTGAGCCTGTGTTATTTTCTTCGACCACCCTCTTTTGGAATCTAGTTTATAGTTAAAAGTCCAAAAAAAAATAATAAAAATAAAAATAAAAGTCCATGCCCAAAGAGTACAAACTGGAGCAACTCTTAGAAAGTACAAGTAAAAAAAATAAGAAGAAAAGAACAGTTAAAAGCTCATGCCCCCAGAAAATAAAAGTTGGGGCAACTTGTTTTGAAAAAAAAGAAAAGAGAAAAAAAAGAAGTGAAAAAAAAGATAGAGATAAAAAAAAGAAGAGTTAAGTTAGATGTTTGAACTACGTTAGACCTGATTCCTTTAAAAAGGATAAGTAGGCAGCCTTACACGGTTCGGTCCAACCAAATAAGAATTCAAAAAAAAAATCCAAAAATCCCCAATATCTGAAACTAGGGCAAAGATTTTATTTCACTTTTGAAAGAGTCGATTCCAAGAGTTGTAAGTCTACAACCCCTCATTTTGAGTCTACTTTGAGCCTTCATGTCAACCTTCTTTCCAACCCTATCCAAAAACCTTTCAAATAAAGACCTTCCGATATGCCTTCAAGAATGTCAAGAGAAGCATACAATGAGCAATGTTTGTCACGCGACATAGGACAATGTCAAGTTGCTCATACAAGAAAGCAAAAGAAAAAGAAAAATAAAGAAGAACAAATGAGACTTACTAGTGAAAACCCTCACGGGCACTGTAAGACGACGGTAAGCAGAGATGAATAAATGAGAGAGACTTGTTGGTGAAAACCTCTCGGGGCACCACTAGTCGAAAGTGAGTCATGAAGCTGATGCAAAGATTTGGCACAAACAAGCCCGACTTCAAATGTCATAGGAATGGTAAAAGGAAAGATTTGAACAGTTTGAAAGATCAGGCCGCTAAGTCCAAAATGCATGTCATGATCATAAAGGCTAGCTGCCCCCCCTCCCCCCCAAAAAAAAAAATCTTCCTCCTTTCCTTCCCGACAGGGGTATTTCTTGTTAATATTATTTTTTCGCATCATTGTGTCATTCGCTCTGAGTCAGTCCTTGTCAAAACAAGCAAGAAAAGATTTCAAAATCTGCTACCAGCTTTTCAGTTGCACAAAGTAAATTTGGCCAGCACACTCAGTTGTTACAGCCAACATGTCTTGAGGATTCGTGCAATACGAATGTTTCCCCCAAAAGACTCTTGTCAGCCTATTTGGCTAAAGCAAGCAAAGATAACCTCAAGGTTAATCAGGGATTCCCTGTAGTACCGAACAAGGACTATGAAGTGGCACATTGTGCAAAAGACACTTACCAGTTGTGATTCTCCCTGAGAAACAAAATTGCTCCAAAAGCAAAAGCCATTCAAGATATCTGAAAAGGTTATCCAAGAAAAGAAATCTCTTTTTTTGAGATAAGGCTGATTGAGCCACAAAACACAAATGGCATTAGGAGCGAAACAATCAGGTTTGATACAGAAAGTAAAGGTCCCTTGTAAGGAACAACAGAGTCTCCCAGCAGTGCAGCCAACTACCAATGCAGTCAGTCTTCCAAAGTTGGATGATCACAAAGTCAAGCCACCCAAGACTCAAGGCCGCGAACCGACCACCACTTGTAAAACTGACAAAATTTTCTTTGTTTGAAACAGGAATAAAGCAGTGCAAGGAATTTGGGTGTCAAAAAAAAAAAGAGAAGAGAAGAGCCGACAAAAGGGAAGTTTCTCAAATCTTTACCTTTATTTGTCTTGCTAGTGTGCATAAAATGTTGCCATTGCTCTTCACACTTTTCCTCCTAGAATAAAAAGTCCTAGTCTGATAGATTTTCTCTCAATAAAAATCTTTCTCCTAAGATAATAAAAAAGAGACCTAGTCTGATGAACTTTCTCCTAGGATAGAAGTCTTAGTCTGATGAATTTTTCTCCTAAGATACCAAAAAAAGACCTAGTCTGATGAATTTTCTCCTAGGATAATAAGTTTTAAAAAAAAGAAAGGGGAAGTTTGGATTTTTTATTAAAAAAAAAAAAGAGAAAAAAAGAAGGGTCAATTTTAGTTTTCTTAAGTTATCAATCTTTAGTTTTCTTGAAATCAGGGGTCCCGCCTGGAGAATAGGGTTTGTTTTTAGTTTAGTCGAGCTTACTTTATAGTTTTTCGCAAGCTCAATCTCAAATTTAGGAGACGCACTTCTTAGTTTGGGGTTTTCAGATTTTTATTTCTTTAGGAGACGCATATCCTAGTCGAGCCTTCAATTTTACTCTCATCATTGCATCATTCATCAATAACATAAGTGATTTATAGTTTTGCTAACAACTCACAAATCCTCCGAGTGCAAACTGGGGCACAAAAGTTTCTTTTGTTTTGTCTATTTTGTTGTAGTATCAGGCGCCCACCTAGAGAACGAGGGAATTCATTTCAGTTTTAAGTCATCAGGCGCCCACTTGGAGAACGAGGGAATTTATTTTAGATTTAAGTCAAAATCAGGCGCCCACCTGGAGAATGGGAGAATTTATTTCAAGTTTTTAAGTCATCAGGCGCCCACCTGGAAAACGAGGGAATTCATTTCAAGTTTTAAGTCAACATCAGGCGCCCACCTGGAGAATGAGGGAATTCATTTCTGTTTTAAGTCAGCACAGGCGCCCACCTGGAGAATGGGGGAATTTATTTCAAGTTTTTAAGTTAGCAGGCGCCCACCTGGAGAATGAGGGAATTTATTTCAAGTTTTTAAGTCAGCAGGCGCCCACCTGGAGAATGAGGAAATTTATTTCGAGTTTTAAGTCATCAGGCGCCCACCTGGAGAACGAGGGAAGTCATTTAAGAATTCAATTCAAGTTAGAAGTAGCAGAAGCTCGCCTCAAGAATGCGAGGTGACAGTCCGAGATGACCAAAGGAAGAAGTCTCAATCCAGAATAAAAGAAAAAAAAAAAGAAAAAAGAAAAAAGAGAAGTGAATCCAAAATGCATAAGCCGATGAAAGACATGAACTGCTCAAGGCATGACTGAATACACGAGCACCGCATGTCCAGTCTTGATCCGAAGAAGCTGTAGAAGAATGAATCAGCACCTGCAGTTAGCAAGCAGCAAGGTTCAAATCAAAAGTCTGCATGAAGAACCATTCAAGCCTCAAGATCAAGCTTTAGAAGACTTATAGATAGGAATCTTGTAACTCATAGCTGACAGGCTTAGTTAGTCTTTTTTATTTTTTTATTTTGATGTAATAACAGGACCGTGGACCGGAACCTCGACGGAACGGTATCTCACTCGACTCTGTTATCCTCTCCACACACTCCATTACTTTATTCACCTCTGAACTACATGTGACCTGATTCCTTTAAAGCCAACGATATGTAGGCAACTCAAATACCAGGGCTCGGTCACAATCTTTTATCCGTCTTTGTTTCGTTTTGAATAAGCGTCGGGTCATAAATCAATTACGTTGCTTATTGTTCTTTGCTCCAAAAACTCTTCGTGTTTCCAAGCAAAGAGGGGCAGTTGTAAGCATGTAATTTTTGACCCGCGTAACTTTTAAAAGTAATATTTCAAAAATATTTGTTTATTTTTATTTTTAATAGGATTTCAGTGAACTTTTAGTTTTAATTTTAAAACATATGTTTGAAAATACAAAAGTAGTTTTAGTTTTTCTATTTAATACATGTATTAGGTATTTTTAGAAAGATATCACTTTTAACCCATTTTTATTTTAGTATAATTCTTGAAAATACCAAAAAATAGTTTCATGTCATAATATAGATATTTTAATTAATTAGGATTGATTTTACATTTTTATGGTATGATATTTTAGGAAAAGAAATTAATATTTTAGCTTTGTAGAATTAAAGGGCCACTTTTAAAGGCAAATTTGGCCCAAACCTGAGCCCAAATTCTGGCAATCCACTCCTCCCTCAAGCCCATACCCACTCCCCATTTGATATTAGACCTAACCTAATTCCTCTACACAAAAAAAGAGGCCGAACCACAACAGAGACAGACGAACCCTAGCAACTTAGGATTAAGAACGCCGTCGCCTTCTTCCTCATATACCAAATTACCCCGGCTTTCCTCCATTAACGCCGTAGCAGCTCCACCATTAGTGTTATGCCATCGTCTTTTAGTTAACAATAAAGTCACCGAACTCCATAAGCCAAAACTAAGCTCCTCTGGTTCAGCAGCCACAAATTAAAATACCATAGCCAAAATCATCCCCGTTTGCCATTCAGATCATTTGAGTTTTTGAGTCAGTTATTAAAAGCTCCGTCAATTCTTCTTTCGGAATACCAGATTTCGTTTTTGCCAAGTTGTATCGGAGTTGGGGTGTAGAAGACATTTGAATTCGCTGCACGCGGTTCCGTCTGTGGTCTCCTACCCCGGTTGCTTCTCATAAGTCATACCACCACTCTTATAATTGGAAAAGCTTTCACACTTTGAGTCGGCAAGTCGATACCTTTTGAGCTCTCCGTTCAAGGTCCCTATTTTAGCCAAGGTTCAAGAGAACGTTGATTTATTGAGGAAAGGACTCACAAAATGATGAAACATCCGATGACTGCTACGCTCGCAGCTCATTCCGCCAGAACAGATTTTAGCTTCTTCTTTTGATTTTTGATTTCGAAACCATGAAATCCGACGGAGTTTAATTGAAGTCGGGTTTGGATTTCGAGTTTTTCGGTGCCGATTCGAGGTTCCGATTCACAATTTCGGCGTTTTAGTCCAACGATTGTTGCTTTGTTATTCCGATTGAGTTGCAAATTTTCAGCTTTATTCATCAATATAAAGGTACGTTCCGAGCTCATGTATAACTGTTGACTGATTTCATGAATAAATATAGACTTAATGGTGTCAATTGTCGAATGGATTTGTTGAGTAAGCATCTTGCCGTTTTGTAGTGTTTGCTTTGCAATACTTTAGGTGTCACTCGTGTGTTGAAAAACTGTATATATAGTTTATACCCGTGACATTTGCCTTAGCTATGTTAAGTAATTTTGTTCGTTCTGCATTAATTTTCATCTGCTCTTATAAGATAGATGTGTTAGAGTCTATTGGGTAATTACTAAAATATGGATGATGAAGTTTATGATAGTGGGTTCTTATATTTGGAAAGTTCTTATAGATATCCACGCAGAGTGTATTTTGTTTATGCATTAATTTTGTTCTCTTGTCAAGTTTAAAGTGAAAGTTTATTAAGATTTTAGTGGTGCTGAATGCACAATTGTTGAAAGGTCGCAGGTATTTGAATTTGTTAATGAATCAGCAGTTAAACATGCACATTTATCCACAACAACTTCCATAATCCATGACCTTACAACGATCTCAAATAGTCGAATAAATAATTCATGAACATCGAACATCGTAGTTTGCTTTAAGCGCGATTAATAATGAATCATCGTGGTCATGGGTACGGTTCCCGTGGCATGGTCACAATACGTAAATCTCAATTCGGGTGTGCATTTCATGTGGCCCGATCATAACTTTAAACAATAATAAAAATAAGCATGTCGTAAATCGCGGGTGCATTTCATGTGGCGCGGTTTGCGGTGTGTGCCAAAATGACAAGTGTACGACATCGTGACTTGTTTCAGAAATAATTTCATAAATAATTAAAAGCGGTTAAAAAGTAAAAATGCGCAATAGATTTTAAAACATGTAATAAATCAGATAATTAGGCCAATTATTAATAGTTGAGCGACCGTGCTAAAACCATGGAACTCGGGAGTGCCTCACACCTTCTCTCGGGTTAACACAATTCCTTACTCGGTCTTCTGTGTTCGCAGACCATAAATAAGAGTCAATTTTCTCGATTTGGGATTTAAAATAAACCGGTGACTTGGGACACCATAAATTATTCCAAGTGGCGACTCTGAAATAAATAAATAATCCCATTTCGATTCATGTCACTTAAATTGGAAAAACTTCCCATATTCCCCGTTCGGGAAAAAAGAGGTGTGATAACTCTGGCGACTCTGCTGGGGATACGAACCTAGAATCTCTGGTTCAAGGTTCAGAATTCGAGCTTAGATGACTGTTATACTTGGCTTTTACTTATTATCTGATTTTTTACGTGTTTGAGCCTAATGTGCTAAATGCCTCTTTTTACTGCATTGATATTGTTTGGACTATATATAAACTGCTACGAAACCATTCTCCTCTCTGAGTCTTCTAAATCTTCTGGGAGGTGCACGCTGGCGTGACTTCTTTTCTGTTAGTGTCATATCCTAATTTAGAACTAGGATCGGATCAGTTACAAAGCCGGATGGCCTTTTGGTTACCGGTACGTTGCCTCCCCCCGGCTCGAGTTGTCTGCTCGGGTGAGCCAGGTCTAGAGCAACACACTTCAGGATTCAAACTTAGAATAACATAGCCTCATGCTGGATCCCTAGTAGGAACGTTTGTCTGCATCACGTGCATTTGACCTTAGGGACTCAACACAGGGGTTGGGTCCATCTAGGACAGGTGTACCCAAAAATTAAAAGACCATCTTGATGCATTTTACGTGCTACTTATTTGCTTCGGCTTGTATGTTGACCGATTTCTAGAATAGGAAAAGAAAATCAAGAAAAAAAAAAGAGTGAGGTAGGTATTTGAAACATTTCGAAACTCTGTGGAAATTTTGAAAAAAAAAGGAGAGAAAATAAGCCAATGCTTTCAAAAGTCATTGTTTCCCTTGTTCCGTCAAAACTGGCAGAACTACGCGGGTCTGATTCTCACCGGGTGTGAGATACGTAGGCAAACCTCATCGGTTCCGGCCCACAATTTTCAAAAATCCAAAAATATTTTTCTTTATCTCCTCTTTAGAAAGTCTTTCTTTTAGACCCTAATTTTCAAAAATCTAAAAATATTTTCCTTTATTTCCTTCTTTAGAAAATCATTCTTTGAGACCCCATTTTTTTAAAAAAATCCAAAAATATTTTCTTTAATTCCTTCTTTTAGGAGTCTTTTTTTTAAAAAGAAAAATCCCAAACAAATAAAAAAAATTTTAAAAAAAAGTTTAAACCAAAAAATATTTTATTTGTAGGAGTCTTTCATTAGAAAAATAAAACAAATGAAATCAAAATCCAAAAACAATTTTTCTACCTTTTTTTTAGAAAGACTTTCTCCCAAAAAAAAACATCAAAAGCCAAAAAATATTTTTTCTTTCTTATGTAGAAGTCCTTCTTTCAAAAAAAATTAGAAAAAAATCAAATTCCAAAAATATTTTCTTTCTACTTTATAAGTCTTTCTTTCGGAAATTAAAAAAATCAAAATAAAAAAAAAGAGTTAGTTTATTTCCTTTATTCTTGATCTTCCCGAACTACGCACGATCTGATTCATGTTCCCACATGATACGTAGGCAACCCACATCAGGTTCGATCGACCAAAAAAATAAATAAATGAAAAAATAAAATAAAAATGATGATGATAATAAGGACCGACTGAGTCCATTCTAACGTGTCTCTTATTTTGAATCATAGAAAAAGTTTGAGGTGGTCGGTTTGTGGTAAGTTGGCAACACAATATCCAAGGGAAAAATGCCATTGATAACTGGCATCGAAGCTGTTACAAGTGCTCAAGAGACTCAGGGTCAGAGGGTTCTACAAGAGTCTACTGTGGTTGAGGAAAATAGAGTACTGAAGCAGCAAATGACTGAAATGTGTCAAGCATGGGCCAATGGCCAAGGACCGCCTTTTTATATTCATGGTTTCCCAGAGTTCACATCCATTTCGACTACTACCATTCCGGTCTCATTGCCCGATCAATCCTATCCACCTGGGTTCAGTCTTTATCCCAACTGTATGACTACAACTGAAACTTCTGTTGCGCGCTCCCAAAGTGTGCCATTGACAACCAATCAGACAACCACTACTGTTATACCCGTCTTTACCATCCCACAACCGACGGTGGTGCAAAAGAAAACTCACGAGTCACAATTTGCTACCCAACAAGAACAATACCATTCTCCTGAGTACCACTCGTGCCTATTCGATCTTCCTGCAAAGATTGAGAATCCTGGCCGTAAGATGGCACAGGAAGAAATGACCCAAAGAATGAAAAGCTTAGAACAACAGTTGAAAAATATGCAAGGGTTGGAAGGTAAGAAGAGTGTTGCCTTCAAGGATCTATGTATGTTCCCCGATGTTCGTTTTCCACTTGGTTTCAAGATCCCCAAATTTGAAAAGTATGATGGACACGGCGACCCCATAGCTCACTTGAAAAGGTATTGCAATCAGCTAAGAGGTGCGGGAAGAAATGAAGAATTGCTAATGGCTTATTTTGGGGAAAGCTTGACAGGGGTGGCCTCTGAAAGGTTTATTGATATAGACACCTCTCACTGGCATGTCTGGGATGACATGGCCCGAGCCTTCGTCAGACAATTTCAGTACAATATCGACATCGCCCCAGACCGCAATTCCCTTTCTAACTTGAAGAAGAAATCGACTTCTAACTTGAAGAAGAAATCGACTGAAAGCTTCAGGGATTATGCCATTAAATGGAGAGAGCAAGCAGCTAGAGTTAAGCCACCCATGGATGACCACGAGCTAATCACTGTCTTCCTTTAGGCTTAAGAGCCAGATTATTTTCAAAACATGATGTCCGCAGTTGGCAAATCCTTCTTGGAAGCAATCAAAATTGGGGAAATGGTTGAGAATGGCCTTAAGACAAGCAAAATTATAAGTCAAGCAGTTCTCAAAGCTGCAACTCAGGCTGTAAAGATTGAATTTGATAATTTTAGTGACACGAATGAGAAGGATGAAGAAACCATGATGACAATAAGGTCGAGAAGTGGTCCTAGGAGAACATCTCGAAGGTATGAGCAGACTCATCAGGTTTTCGATGATTCCCCTGAGCACTACTATCCACCTCAGAACCCACAATACTCTATTGCTCCATTTCAGTATGTTGTCCAGCCACCAAGACACCCCAGAAAGCGAGCACCAGCACCGCAAAATCTCCACCAGTCTCCACAAAATTTTCAAATGCCCTATAACCCACAACGGAACCAGGGGTATAGAGGGGAACAAAGGTTGAAAGATAATTTTACACCAATAGGAGAGTTCTATGCAAGTGTGATTGAGAAATTAAAGCATTATGACATGATTGCACCTATTCCTCCAAATCATGTGGACCCACGTGCAAGAAACTTTGACCTTTCTAAAAGGTGCGAATACCATTCCAATGCCTAGGGGCACAATGTTGAAAGTTGTCGGGATTTGAAAAGAGAAATAGAAAGGATGATCCAGGAAAAACTGATAGTGATCCAAGATAATGACACCCAGAATATCACGCAGAATCCTTTATATGCACATGATGATGCACACTTTGTGGGGATGATGTGTGGTGACATGGAGTATGAGAATCCTCTCGGTAACTTGCCGACTGAAATTGGAGAAGGCCATGGTGATTCTGATGAGCAAATTTGTGGCTAAATGTCAAGCTTAGCAATTGAAAAGTCATTCCCTCCTCACTAGGAAGGAATCTTGGTAGTTTGTTTTGATGTTTTTTCTATTATCTGGGTTATTCTAGGGTGTGATCCAGATTTTATTTATTTTATTGAGTCAAACTCTTCTATCCCTCTATTTTGTTTGTGTGAGTCTTGTCTGTTCGTTTTGTTGCTATTTTCATTAGCCGGGTTATTTTAGGGTCGTAACTCGGATTTCAGTTTGTTTGTCTTATTGTCAAATCCTTCTATCTGTTATTCAATGAAATACATTTTGTCTTTGTTTCATTCTATGCTCAGTTCTTTCGCCGCTAGTTCTAGTGACATGACATGCATGCGGAACTTTTGGCTAGATCTTAGAAAATTGATTTAATCTTGAATCGGATAACCTAAAAAAAAAAATATTTTTGAGGTTGAACAAAGAGTCGAAATACTTTGGAATTAAGCTCGAGTAAGTTTTACCTTCAAATCATGGTGAAAATCGGGTTTGGGAAAGAATCAATTGAAGTTTGTTGGAAAGTTTGACATTAAGGGATGGAAAGTGTCTTTCGACTACGACAAACCAAGAAGACAAACATGGTCATCAATGTTGTGACCGCAAAAGATAATATGTTTGGCGTTCTCGAGGCTGGGAGGCCCTTTTTGTGCTACCTCAACACTTTATACCCTTTGTTACCCCTTTTGAGCCTGTGTTATTTTCTTCGACCACCCTCTTTTGGAATCTAGTTTATAGTTAAAAGTCCAAAAAAAAATAAAAAAAATAAAAATAAAAGTCCATGCCCAAAGAGTACAAACTGGGGCAACTCTTAGAAAGTACAAGTAAAACAAAATAAGAAGAAAAGAACAGTTAAAGGCTCATGCCCCCAGAAAATAAAAGTTGGGGCAACTTGTTTTGAAAAAAAAGAAAAGAGAAAAAAAAAGAAGTGAAAAAAAAGATAGAGATAAAAAAAAGAAGAGTTAAGTTAGATGTTTGAACTACGTTAGACCTGATTCCTTTAAAAAGGATAAGTAGGCAGCCTTACACGGTTCGGTCCAACCAAATAAGAATTCAAAAAAAAAAAATCCAAAAATCCCCAATATCTGAAACTAGGGTAAAGATTTTATTTCACTTTTGAAAGAGTCGATTCCAGGAGTTGTAAGTCTACAACCCCTCATTTTGAGTCTACTTTGAGCCTTCATGTCAACCTTCTTTCCAACTCTATCCAAAAACCTTCCAAATAAAGACCTTCCGATATGCCTTCAGGAATGTCAAGAGAAGCATACAATGAGCAATGTTTGTCACGCGACATAGGACAATGTCAAGTTGCTCATACAAGAAAGCAAAAGAAAAAGAAAAATAAAGAAGAACAAATGAGAGAGTCTTACTAGTGAAAACCCTCACGGGCACTGTAAGACGACGGTAAGCAGAGATGAATAAATGAGAGAGACTTGTTGGTGAAAACCTCTCGGGGCACCACTAGTCGAAAGTGAGTCATGAAGCTGATGCAAAGATTTGGCACAAACAAGCCCGACTTCAAATGTCATAGGAATGGTAAAAGGAAAGATTTGAACAGTTTGAAAGATCAGGCCGCTAAGTCCAAAATGCATGTCATGCTCATAAAGGCTAGCTGCCCCCCTCCCCCAAAAAAAAAAAATCTTCCTCCTTTCCTTCCCGACAGGGGTATTTCTTGTTAATATTGTTTCTTCGCATCATTGTGTCATTCGCTCTGAGTCAGTCCTTGTCAAAACAAGCAAGAAAAGATTTCAAAATCTGCTACCAGCTTTTCAGTTGCACAAAGTAAATTTGGCCAGCACACTCAGTTGTTACAGCCAACATGTCTTGAGGATTCGTGCAATACGAATGTTTCCCCCAAAAGACTCTTGTCAGCCTATTTGGCTAAAGCAAGCAAAGATAACCTCAAGGTTAATCAGGGATTCCCTGTAGTACCGAACAAGGACTATGAAGTGGCACATTGTGCAAAAGACACTTACCAGTTGTGATTCTCCCTGAGAAACAAAATTGCTCCAAAAGCAAAAGCCATTCAAGATATCTGAAAAGGTTATCCAAGAAAAGAAATCTCTTTTTTTGAGATAAGGCTGATTGAGCCACAAAACACAAATGGCATTAGGAGCGAAACAATCAGGTTTGATACAGAAAGTAAAGGTCCCTTGTAAGGAACAACAGAGTCTCCCAGCAGTGCAGCCAACTACCAATGCAGTCAGTCTTCCAAAGTTGGATGATCACAAAGTCAAGCCACCCAAGACTCAAGGCCGCGAACCGACCACCACTTGTAAAACTGACAAAATTTTCTTTGTTTGAAACAGGAATAAAGCAGTGCAAGGAATTTGGGTGTCAAAAAAAAAAAGAGAAGAGAAGAGCCGACAAAAGGGAAGTTTCTCAAATCTTTACCTTTATTTGTCTTGCTAGTGTGCATAAAATGTTGCCATTGCTCTTCACATTTTTCCTCCTAGAATAAAAAGTCCTAGTCTGATAGATTTTCTCTCAATAAAAATCTTTCTCCTAAGATAATAAAAAAGAGACCTAGTCTGATGAACTTTCTCCTAGGATAGAAGTCTTAGTCTGATGAATTTTTCTCCTAAGATACCAAAAAAAGACCTAGTCTGATGAATTTTCTCCTAGGATAATAAGTTTTAAAAAAAAGAAAGGGGAAGTTTGGATTTTTTATTTAAAAAAAAAAGAGAAAAAAAGAAGGGTCAATTTTAGTTTTCTTAAGTTATCAATCTTTAGTTTTCTTGAAATCAGGGGTCCCGCCTGGAGAATAGGGTTTGTTTTTAGTTTAGTCGAGCTTACTTTATAGTTTTTCGCAAGCTCAATCTCAAATTTAGGAGACGCACTTCTTAGTTTGGGGTTTTCAGATTTTTATTTCTTTAGGAGACGCATATCCTAGTCGAGCCTTCAATTTTACTCTCATCATTGCATCATTCATCAATAACATAAGTGATTTATAGTTTTGCTAACAACTCACAAATCCTCCGAGTGCAAACTGGGGCACAAAAGTTTCTTTTGTTTTGTCTATTTTGTTGTAGTATCAGGCGCCCACCTAGAGAACGAGGGAATTCATTTCAGTTTTAAGTCATCAGGCGCCCACTTGGAGAACGAGGGAATTTATTTTAGATTTAAGTCAAAATCAGGCGCCCACCTGGAGAATGGGAGAATTTATTTCAAGTTTTTAAGTCATCAGGCGCCCACCTGGAAAACGAGGGAATTCATTTCAAGTTTTAAGTCAACATCAGGCGCCCACCTGGAGAATGAGGGAATTCATTTCTGTTTTAAGTCAGCACAGGCGCCCACCTGGAGAATGGGGGAATTTATTTCAAGTTTTTAAGGTAGCAGGCGCCCACCTGGAGAATGAGGGAATTTATTTCAAGTTTTTAAGTCAGCAGGCGCCCACCTGGAGAATGAGGAAATTTATTTCGAGTTTTAAGTCATCAGGCGCCCACCTGGAGAACGAGGGAAGTCATTTAAGAATTCAATTCAAGTTAGAAGTAGCAGAAGCTCGCCTCAAGAATGCGAGCTGACAGTCCGAGATGACCAAAGGAAGAAGTCTCAATCCAGAATAAAAGAAAAAAAAAAGAAAAAAGAAAAAAGAGAAGTGAATCCAAAATGCATAAGCCGATGAAAGACATGAACTGCTCAAGGCATGACTGAATACACGAGCACCGCATGTCCAGTCTTGATCCGAAGAAGCTGTAGAAGAATGAATCAGCACCTGCAGTTAGCAAGCAGCAAGGTTCAAATCAAAAGTCTGCATGAAGAACCATTCAAGCCTCAAGATCAAGCTTTAGAAGACTTATAGATAGGAATCTTGTAACTCATAGCTGACAGGCTTAGTTAGTCTTTTTTATTTTTTTATTTTGATGTAATAACAGGACCGTGGACCGGAACCTCGACGGAACGGTATCTCACTCGACTCTGTTATCCTCTCCACACACTCCATTACTTCATTCACCTCTGAACTACATGTGACCTGATTCCTTTAAAGCCAACGATATGTAGGCAACTCAAATACCAGGGCTCGGTCACAATCTTTTATCCGTCTTTGTTTCGTTTTGAATAAGCGTCGGGTCATAAATCAATTACGTTGCTTATTGTTCTTTGCTCCAAAAACTCTTCGTGTTTCCAAGCAAAGAGGGGCAGTTGTAAGCATGTAATTTTTGACCCGCGTAACTTTTAAAAGTAATATTTCAAAAATATTTGTTTATTTTTATTTTTAATAGGATTTCAGTGAACTTTTAGTTTTAATTTTAAAACATATGTTTGAAAATACAAAAGTAGTTTTAGTTTTTCTATTTAATACATGTATTAGGTATTTTTAGAAAGATATCACTTTTAACCCATTTTTATTTTAGTATAATTCTTGAAAATACCAAAAAATAGTTTCATGTCATAATATAGATATTTTAATTAATTAGGATTGATTTTACATTTTTATGGTATGATATTTTAGGAAAAGAAATTAATATTTTAGCTTTGTAGAATTAAAGGGCCACTTTTAAAGGCAAATTTGGCCCAAACCTGAGCCCAAATTCTGGCAATCCACTCCTCCCTCAAGCCCATACCCACTCCCCATTTGATATTAGACCTAACCTAATTCCTCTACACAAAAAAAGAGGCCGAACCACAACAGAGACAGACGAACCCTAGCAACTTAGGATTAAGAACGCCGTCGCCTTCTTCCTCATATACCAAATTACCCCGGCTTTCCTCCATTAACGCCGTAGCAGCTCCACCATTAGTGTTATGCCATCGTCTTTTAGTTAACAATAAAGTCACCGAACTCCATAAGCCAAAACTAAGCTCCTCTGGTTCAGCAGCCACAAATTAAAATACCATAGCCAAAATCATCCCCGTTTGCCATTCAGATCATTTGAGTTTTTGAGTCAGTTATTAAAAGCTCCGTCAATTCTTCTTTCGGAATACCAGATTTCGTTTTTGCCAAGTTGTATCGGAGTTGGGGTGTAGAAGACATTTGAATTCGCTGCACGCGGTTCCGTCTGTGGTCTCCTACCCCGGTTGCTTCTCATAAGTCATACCACCACTCTTATAATTGGAAAAGCTTTCACCCTTTGAGTCGGCGAGTCGATACCTTTTGAGCTCTCCGTTCAAGGTCCCTATTTTAGCCAAGGTTCAAGAGAACGTTGATTTATTGAGGAAAGGACTCTCAAAATGGTAAAACATCCGATGACTGCTACGCTCGCAGCTCATTCCGCCAGAACAGATTTTAGCTTCTTCTTTTGATTTTTGATTTCGAAACCATGAAATCCGACGGAGTTTAATTGAAGTCGGGTTTGGATTTCGAGTTTTCCGGTGCCGATTCGAGGTTCCGATTCACGATTTCGGCGTTTTAGTCCAACGATTGTTGCTTTGTTATTCCGATTGAGTTGCAAATTTTCAGCTTTATTCATCAATATAAAGGTACGTTCCGAGCTCATGTATAACTGTTGACTGATTTCATGAATAAATATAGACTTAATGGTGTCAATTGTCGAATGGATTTGTTGAGTAAGCATCTTGCCGTTTTGTAGTGTTTGCTTTGCAATACTTTAGGTGTCACTCGTGTGTTGAAAAACTGTATATATAGTTTATACCCGTGACATTTGCCTTAGCTATGTTAAGTAATTTTGTTCGTTCTGCATTAATTTTCATCTGCTCTTATAAGATAGATGTGTTAGAGTCTACTGGGTAATTACTAAAATATGGATGACGAAGTTTATGATAGTAGGTTCTTATATTTGGAAAGTTCTTATAGATATCCACGCAGAGTGTATTTTGTTTATGCATTAATTTTGTTCTCTTGTCAAGTTTAAAGTGAAAGTTTATTAAGATTTTAGTGGTGCTGAATGCACAATTGTTGAAAGGTCGCAGGTATTTGAATTTGTTAATGAATCAGCAGTTAAACATGCACATTTATCCACAACAACTTCCATAATCCATGACCTTACAACGATCTCAAATAGTCGAATAAATAATTCATGAACATCGAACATCGTAGTTTGCTTTAAGCGCGATTAATAATGAATCATCGTGGTCATGGGTACGGTTCCCGTGGCATGGTCACAATACGTAAATCTCAATTCGGGTGTGCATTTCATGTGGCCCGATCATAACTTTAAACAATAATAAAAATAAGCATGTCGTAAATCGCGGGTGCATTTCATGTGGCGCGGTTTGCGGTGTGTGCCAAAATGACAAGTGTACGACATCGTGACTTGTTTCAGAAATAATTTCATAAATAATTAAAAGCGGTTAAAAAGTAAAAATGCGCAATAGATTTTAAAACATGTAATAAATCAGATAATTAGGCCAATTATTAATAGTTGAGCGACCGTGCTAAAACCACGGAACTCGGGAGTGCCTCACACCTTCTTCCGGGTTAACAGAATTCCTTACTCGGTCTTCTGTGTTCGCAGACCATAAATAATAGTCAATTTCTTTGATTTGGGATTTAAAATAAACCGGTGACTTGGGACACCATAAATTATTCCAAGTGGCGACTCTGAAATAAATAAATAATCCCATTTCGATTCATGTCACTTAAATTGGAAAAACTTCCCATATTCCCCGTTCGGGAAAAAAGAGGTGTGACAGCTCTGGCGACTCTGCTGGGGATACGAACCTAGAATCTCTGGTTCAAGGTTCAGAATTCGAGCTTAGATGACTGTTATACTTGGCTTTTACTTATTATCTGATTTTTTACGTGTTTGAGCCTAATGTGCTAAATGCCTCTTTTACTGCTTTGATATTGTTTGGACTGTATATAAACTGCTACGAAACCATTCTCCTCTCTGAGTCTTCTAAATCTTCTGGGAGGTGCACGCTGGCGTGACTTCTTTTCTGTTAGTGTCATATCCTAATTTAGAACTAGGATCGGATCAGTTACAAAGCCGGATGGCCTTTTGGTTACCGGTACGTTGCCTCCCCCCGGCTCGAGTTGTCCGCTCGGGTGAGCCAGGTCTAGAGCAACACACTTCAGGATTCAATCTTAGAATAATATAGCCTCATGCTGGATCCCTAGTAGGAACGTTTGTCTGCATCACGTGCATTTGACCTTAGGGACTCAACACAGGGGTTGGGTCCATCTAGGACAGGTGTACCCAAAAATTAAAAGACCATCTTGATGCATTTTACGTGCTACTTATTTGCTTCGGCTTGTATGTTGACCGACTTCTAGAATAGGAAAAGAAAATCAAGAAAAAAAAAGAGTGAGGTAGGTATTTGAAACATTTCGAAACTCTGTGGAAATTTTGAAAAAAAAAGGAGAGAAAATAAGCCAATGCTTTCAAAAGTCATTGTTTCCCTTGTTCCGTCAAAACTAGCAGAACTACGCGGGTCTGATTCTCACCGGGTGTGAGATACGTAGGCAAACCTCATCGGTTCCGGCCCACAATTTTCAAAAATCCAAAAATATTTTTCTTTATCTCCTCTTTAGAAAGTCTTTCTTTTAGACCCTAATTTTCAAAAATCTAAAAATATTTTCCTTTATTTCCTTTTTCAGAAAATCTTTCTTTGAGACCCCATTTTTTTTAAAAAAATCCAAAAATATTTTCTTTAATTCCTTCTTTTAGTAGTCTTTTTTTAAAAAAACAAAATCCCAAACAAATAAAAAAAAATTTAAAAAAAAGTTTAAACCAAAAAATATTTTATTTGTAGGAGTCTTTCATTAGAAAAATAAAACAAATGAAATCAAAATCCAAAAACAATTTTTCTACCTTTTTTTTAGAAAGACTTTCTCCCAAAAATCCAAAAAAAAACATCAAAAGCCAAAAAATATTTTTTCTTTCTTATGTAGAAGTCCTTCTTTCGAATTTCATGTGGACCGATCATAACTTCAAACAATAATAAAAATAAGCATGTCGTAAATCGCGGGTGCATTTCATGTGGCGCGGTTTGCGGTGTGTGCCAAAATGACAAGTGTACGACATCGTGACTTGTTTCAAAAATAATTTCATAAATAATTAAAAGCGGTTAAAAAGTAAAAATGCGCAATAGATTTTAAAACATGTAATAAATCAGATAATTAGGCCAATTATTAATAGTTGAGTGACCGTGCTAAAATCACGGAACTCGGGAGTGCCTCACACCTTCTCCCGGGTTAACAGAATTCCTTACCCGGTCTTCTGTGTTCGCAGACCATAAATAAGAGTCAATTTCCTCGATTTGGGATTTAAAATAAACCGGTGACTTGGGACACCATAAATTATTCCAAGTGACGACTCTGAAATAAATAAATAATCCCATTTCGATTCATGTCACTTAAATTGGAAAAACTTCCCATATTCCCCGTTCGAGAAAAAAGAGGTATGACAGCTCTGGCGACTCTGCTGGGGATACGAACTTAGAATCTCTGGTTCAAGGTTCAGAATTCGAGCTTAGATGACTGTTATACTTGGCTTTTACTTATTATCTGATTTTTTACGTGTTTGAGCCTAATGTGCTAAATGCCTCTTTTACTGCTTTGATATTGTTTGGACTGTATATAAACTGCTACGAAACCATTCTCCTCTCTGAGTCTTCTAAATCTTCTGGGAGGTGCACGCTGGCGTGACTTCTTTTCTGTTAGTGTCATATCCTAATTTAGAACTAGGATCGGATCAGTTACAAAGCCGGATGGCCTTTTGGTTACCGGTACGTTGCCTCCCCCCGGTTCGAGTTGTCCGCTCGGGTGAGCCAGGTCTAGAGCAACACACTTCAGGATTCAAACTTAGAATAACATAGCCTCATGCTGGATCCCTAGTAGGAACGTTTGTCTGCATCACGTGCATTTGACCTTAGGGACTCAACACAGGGGTTGGGTCCGTCTAGGACAGGTGTACCCAAAAATTAAAAGACCATCTTGATGCATTTTACGTGCTACTTATTTGCTTCGGCTTATATGTTGACCGACTTCTAGAATAGGAAAAGAAAATCAAGAAAAAAAAAATAAGAGTGAGGTAGGTATTTGAAACATTTCGAAACTCTGTGGAAATTTTGAAAAAAAAAGGAGAGAAAATAAGCCAATGCTTTCAAAAGTCATTCTTTCCCTTGTTCCGTCAAAACTGGCAGAACTATGCGGGTCTGATTCTCACCGGGTATGAGATACGTAGGCAAACCTCATCGGTTCCGGCCCACAATTTTCAAAAATCCAAAAATATTTTTCTTTATCTCCTCTTTAGAAAGTCTTTCTTTTAGACCCTAATTTTTAAAAATCTAAAAATATTTTTCTTTATTTCCTTCTTTAGAAAGTCTTTCTTTGAGACCCCATTTTTTTTAAAAAAAATCCAAAAATATTTTCTTTAATTCCTTCTTTTAGGAGTCTTTTTTTTAAAAAGAAAAATCCCAAACAAATAAAAAAAAATTTAAAAAAAAGTTTAAACCAAAAAATATTTTATTTGTAGGAGTCTTTCATTAGAAAAATAAAACAAATGAAATCAAAATCCAAAAACAATTTTTCTACCTTTTTTTTAGAAAGACTTTCTCCCAAAAATCCAAAAACAAACATCAAAAGCCAAAAAATATTTTTTCTTTCTTATGTAGAAGTCCTTCTTTCGGAAAAAATTAGAAAAAAATCAAATTCCAAAAATATTTTCTTTCTACTTTATAAGTCTTTCTTTCGGAAATTAAAAAAATTAAAATAAAAAAAAAGAGTTAGTTTATTTCCTTTATTCTTGATCTTCCCGAACTACGCACGATCTGATTCATGTTCCCACATGATACGTAGGCAACCCACATCAGGTTCGATCGACCAAAAAAATAAATAAATTAAAAAATAAAATAAAAATGATGATGATAATAAGGACCGACTGAGTCCATTCTAACGTGTCTCTTGTTTTGAATCATAGAAAAAGTTTGAGGTGGTCGGTTTGTGGTAAGTTGGCAACACAATATCCAAGGGAAAAATGCCATTGACAACTGGCATCGAAGCTGTTACAAGTGCTCAAGAGACTCAGGGTCAGAGGGTTCTACAAGAGTCTACTGTGGTTGAGAAAAATAGAGTACCGAATCAGCAAATGACTGAAATGTGTCAAGCATGGGCCAATGGCCAAGGACCGCCTTTTTCTATTCATGGTTTCCCAGAGTTCACATCCATTTCGACTACTACCATTCCGGTCTCATTGCCCGATCAATCCTATCCACCTGGGTTCAATCTTTATCCCAACTATATGACTACAACTGAAACTTCTGTTGCGCGCTCCCAAAGTGTGCCATTGACAACCAATCAGACAACCACTACTGTTATACCCGTTTTTACCATCCCACAACCGACGGTGGTGCAAAAGAAAACTCACGAGTCACAATTTGCTACCCAACAAGAACAATACCATTCTCCTGAGTACCACTCGTACCTATTCGATCTTCCTGCAAAGATTGAGAATCCTGGCCGTAAGATGGCACAGGAAGAAATGACCCAAAGAATGAAAAGCTTAGAACAGCAGTTGAAAAATATGCAAGGGTTGGAAGGTAAGAAGAGTGTTGCCTTCAAGGATCTATGTATGTTCCCCGATGTTCGTTTTCCACCTGGTTTCAAGATCCCCAAATTTGAAAAGTATGATGGACACGGCGACCCCATAGCTTACTTGAAAAGGTATTGCAATCAGCTAAGAGGTGCGGGAAGAAATGAAGAATTGCTAATGGCTTATTTTGGGGAAAGCTTGATAGGGGTGGCCTCTGAATGGTTTATTGATCAAGACACCTCTCACTGGCATGTCTGGGATGACATGGCCCGGGCCTTCGTCAGACAATTCCAGTACAATATCGACATCGCCCCAGACCGCAATTCTCTTTCTAACTTGAAGAAGAAATCGACTGAAAGCTTCAGGGAATATGCCATTAAATGGAGAGAGCAAGCAGCTAGAGTTAAGCCACCCATGGATGACCACGAGCTAATCACTGTCTTCCTTCAGGCTCAAGAGCCAGATTATTTTCAAAACATGATGTCCGCAGTTGGCAAATCCTTCTTGGAAGCAATCAAAATTGGGGAAATGGTTGAGAATGGCCTTAAGACAAGCAAAATTATAAGTTAAGCAGTTCTCAAAGCTGCAACTCAGGCTGTAAAGATTGAATTTGATAATTTTAGTGACACGAATGAGAAGGATGAAGAAACCATTGATGACAATAAGGTCGAGAAGAGGTCCTAGGAGAACATCTCGAAGGTATGAGCAGCCTCATCAGGTTTTCGATGATTCCCCTGAGCACTACTATCCACCTCAGAACCCACAATACTCTATTGCTCCATTTTAGTATGTTGTCCAGCCACCAAGACACCCCAGAAAGCGAGCACCAGCATTGCAAAATCTCCACCAGCCTCCACAAAATTTTCAAATGCCCTATAACCCACAACGGAGCCAGGGGTATAGAGGGGAACAAAGGTTGAAAGATAATTTTACACCAATAGGAGAGTCCTATGCAAGTGTGTTTGAGAAATTAAAGCATTATGACATGATTGCACCTATTCCTCCAAATCATGTGGACCCACGTGCAAGAAACTTTGACCTTTCTAAAAAGTGTGAATACCATTCCAATGCCCAGGGGCACAATGTTGAAAGTTGTCGGGATTTGAAAAGAGAAATAGAAAGGATGATCCAGGAAAAACTGATAGTGATCCAAGATAATGACACCGAGAATATCACGCAGAATCCTTTATATGCACATGATGATGCACACTTTGTGGGGATGATGTGTGGTGACATGGAGTATGAGAATCCTCTCGGGAACTTGCCGACTGAAATTGGAGAAGGCCATGGTGATTCTAATGAGCAAATTTGTGGCTAAATGTCAAGCTTAGCAATTGAAAAGTCATTCCCTCCTCACTAGGAAGGAATCTTGGTAGTTTGTTTTGATATTTTTTCTATTATCTGGGTTATTCTAGGGTGTGATCCAGATTTTATTTATTTTATTGGGTCAAACCCTTCTATCCCTCTATTTTGTTTGTGTGAGTCTTGTCTGTTCGTTTTGTTGCTATTTTCATTAGCCGGGTTATTTTAGGGTCGTAACTCGGATTTCAGTTTGTTTGTCTTATTGTCAAATCCTTCTATCTGTTATTCAATGAAATACATTTTGTCTTTGTTTCATTCTATGCTCAGTTCTTTCGCCGCTAGTTCTAGTGACATGACATGCATGCGGAACTTTTGGCCAGATCTTAGAAAATTGATTTAATCTTGAATCGGATAACCGAAAAAAAAATATTTTTGAGGTTGAACAAAGAGTCGAAACACTTTGGAATTAAGCTCGAGTAAGTTTTACCTTCAAATCATGGTGAAAATCGGGTTTGGGAAAGAATCAATTGAAGTTTGTTAGAAAGTTTGACATTAAGGGATGGAAAGTGTCTTTCGACCACGACAAACCAAGAAGACAAACATGGTCATCAATGTTGTGACCGCAAAAGATAATATGTTTGGCGTTCTCGAGGCTGGGAGGCCCTTTTTGTGCTACCTAAACACTTTATACCCTTTGTTACCCCTTTTGAGCCTGTGATATTTTCTTCGACCACCCTCTTTTGGAATTTAGTTTATAGTTAAAAGTCCAAAAAAAAATAATAAAAATAAAAATAAAAGTCCATGCCCAAAGAGTACAAACTGGAGCAACTCTTAGAAAGTACAAGTAAAAAAAAATAAGAAGAAAAGAACAGTTAAAAGCTCATGCCCCCAGAAAATAAAAGTTGGGGCAACTTGTTTTGAAAAAAAAGAAAAGAGAAAAAAAAGAAGTAAAAAAAAAGATAGAGATAAAAAAAAGAAGAGTTAAGTTAGATGTTTGAACTACGTTAGACCTGATTCCTTTAAAAAGGATAAGTAGGCAGCCTTACACGGTTCGGTCCAACCAAATAAGAATTCAAAAAAAAAATCCAAAAATCCCCAATATCTGAAACTAGGGCAAAGATTTTATTTCACTTTTGAAAGAGTCGATTCCAAGAGTTGTAAGTCTACAACCCCTCATTTTGAGTCTACTTTGAGCCTTCATGTCAACCTTCTTTCCAACCCTATCCAAAAACCTTTCAAATAAAGACCTTCCGATATGCCTTCAAGAATGTCAAGAGAAGCATACAATGAGCAATGTTTGTCACGCGACATAGGACAATGTCAAGTTGCTCATACAAGAAAGCAAAAGAAAAAGAAAAATAAAGAAGAACAAATGAGAGTCTTACTAGTGAAAACCCTCACGGGCACTGTAAGACGACGGTAAGCAGAGATGAATAAATGAGAGAGACTTGTTGGTGAAAACCTCTCGGGGCACCACTAGTCGAAAGTGAGTCATGAAGCTGATGCAAAGATTTGGCACAAACAAGCCCGACTTCAAATGTCATAGGAATGGTAAAAGGAAAGATTTGAACAGTTTGAAAGATCAGGCCGCTAAGTCCAAAATGCATGTCATGATCATAAAGGCTAGCTGCCCCCCCTCCCCCCCAAAAAAAAAAATCTTCCTCCTTTCCTTCCCGACAGGGGTATTTCTTGTTAATATTATTTTTTCGCATCATTGTGTCATTCGCTCTGAGTCATTCCTTGTCAAAACAAGCAAGAAAAGATTTTAAAATCTGCTACCAGCTTTTCAGTTGCACAAAGTAAATTTGGCCAGCACACTCAGTTGTTACAGCCAACATGTCTTGAGGATTCGTGCAATACGAAGGTTTCCCCCAAAAGACTCTTGTCAGCCTATTTGGCTAAAGCAAGCAAAGATAACCTCAAGGTTAATCAGGGATTCCCTGTAGTACCGAACAAGGACTATGAAGTGGCACATTGTGCAAAAGACACTTACCAGTTGTGATTCTCCCTGAGAAACAAAATTGCTCCAAAAGCAAAAGCCATTCAAGATATCTGAAAAGGTTATCCAAGAAAAGAAATCTCTTTTTTTGAGATAAGGTTGATTGAGCCACAAAACACAAATGGCATTGGGAGCGAAAACAATCAGGTTTGATACAGAAAGTAAAGGTCCCTTGTAAGGAATAACAGAGTCTCCCAGCAGTGCAGCCAACTACCAATGCAGTCAGTCTTCCAAAGTTGGATGATCACAAAGTCAAGCCATCCAAGACTCAAGGCTGCGAACCGACCACCACTTGTAAAACTGACAAAATTTTGTTTGTTTGAAATAGGAATAAAGCAGTGCAAGGAATTTGGGTGTCAAAAAAAAAAAAGAGAAGAGAAGAGCCGACAAAAGGGAAGTTTCTCAAATCTTTACCTTTATTTGTCTTGCTAGTGTGCATAAAATGTTGCCATTGCTCTTCACATTTTTCCTCCTAGAATAAAAAGTCCTAGTCTGATGGATTTTCTCTCAATAAAAATGTTTCTCCTAAGATAATAAAAAAGAGACCTAGTCTGATGAACTTTCTCCTAGGATAGAAGTCTTAGTCTAATGAATTTTTCTTCTAAGATACCAAAAAAAGACCTAGTCTGATGAATTTTCTCCTAGGATAATAAGTTTTAAAAAAAAGAAAGGGGAAGTTTGGATTTTTTATTAAAAAAATAAAAAAGAGAAAAAAAAAGAAGGGTCAATTTTAGTTTTCTTAAGTTATAAATCTTTAGTTTTCTTGAAATCAGGGGTCCCGCCTGGAGAATAGGGTTTGATTTTAGTTTAGTCGAGCTTACTTTATAGTTTTTCGCAAGCTCAATCTCAAATTTAGGAGACGCACTTCTTAGTTTGGGGTTTTCAGATTTTTATTTCTTTAGGAGACGCATATCCTAGTCGAGCCTTCAATTTTACTCTCATCATTGCATCATTCATCAATAACATAAGTGATTTATAGTTTTGCTAACAACTCACAAATCCTCCGAGTGCAAACTGGGGCACAAAAGTTTCTTTTGTTTTGTCTATTTTGTTGTAGTATCAGGCGCCCACCTAGAGAACGAGGGAATTCATTTCAGTTTTAAGTCATCAGGCGCCCACTTGGAGAACGAGGGAATTTATTTTAGATTTAAGTCAAAATCAGGCGCCCACCTGGAGAATGGGAGAATTTATTTCAAGTTTTTAAGTCATCAGGCGCCCACCTGGAAAACGAGGGAATTCATTTCAAGTTTTAAGTCAACATCAGGCGCCCACCTGGAGAATGAGGGAATTCATTTCTGTTTTAAGTCAGCACAGGCGCCCACCTGGAGAATGAGGGAATTTATTTCAAGTTTTTAAGTCAGCAGGCGCCCACCTGGAGAATGAGAGAATTTATTTCTAGTTTTTAAGTCAGCAGGCGCCCACCTGGAGAATGAGGAAATTTATTTCGAGTTTTAAGTCATCAGGCGCCCACCTGGAGAACGAGGGAAGTCATTTAAGAATTCAATTCAAGTTAGAAGTAGTAGAAGCTCGCCTCAAGAATGCGAGCTGACAGTCCGAGATGACCAAAGGAAGAAGTCCCAATCCAGAATAAAAGAAAAAAAAATAAAAAAGAAAAAAGAGAAGTGAATCCAAAATGCATAAGCCGATGAAAGACATGAACTGCTCAAGGCATGACTGAATACACGAGCACCGCATGTCCAGTCTTGATCCGAAGAAGCTGTAGAAGAATGAATCAGCACCTGCAGTTAGCAAGCAGCAAGGTTCAAATCAAAAGTCTGCATGAAGAACCATTCAAGCCTCAAGATCAAGCTTCAGAAGACTTATAGATAGGAATCTTGTAACTCATAGCTGACAGGCTTAGTTAGTCTTTTTCATTTTTTTTATTTTGATGTAATAACAGGACCGCGGACCGGAACCTCGACGGAACGGTATCTCACTCGACTCTGTCATCCTCTCCACACACTCCATTACTTCATTAACCTCTGAACTACACGTGACCTGATTCCTTTAAAGCCAACGATATGTAGGCAACTCAAATACCAGGGCTCGGTCACAATCTTTTATCCGTCTTTGTTTCGTTTTGAATAAGCGTCGGGTCATAAATCAATTATGTTGGTTATTGTTCTTTGCTCCGAAAACTCTTCGTGTTTCCAAGCAAAGAGGGGCAGCTGTAAGCATGTAATTTTTGACCCGCGTAACTTTTAAAAGTAATATTTCAAAAATATTTGTTTATTTTTATTTTTAATTGGATTTCAGTGAACTTTTAGTTTTAATTTTAAAACATATGTTTGAAAATACAAAAGTAGTTTTATTTTTTCTATTTAATACATGTATTAGGTATTTTTAGAAAGATATCACTTTTAACCCATTTTTATTTTAGTATAATTCTTGAAAATACCAAAAAATAGTTTCATGTCATAATATAGATATTTTAATTAATTAGGATTGATTTTACATTTTTATGGTATGATATTTTAGGAAAAGAAATTAATATTTTAGCTTTGTAGAATTAAAGGGCCACTTTTAAAGGCAAATTTGGCCCAAACCTGAGCCCAAATTCTGGCAATCCACTCCTCCCTCAAGCCCATGCCCACTCCCCATTTGATATTAGACCTAACCTAATTCCTCTACACAAAAAAAGAGGCCGAACCACAACAGAGACAGACGAACCCTAGCAGCTTAGGATTAAGAACGCCGTCGCCTTCTTCCTCATATACCAAATTACCCCGGCTTTCCTCCATTAACGCCGCAGCAGCTCCACCACTAGTGTTATGCCATCGTCTTTTAGTTAGCAATAAAGTCACCGAACTCCATAAGCCAAAACTAAGCTCCTCTGGTTCAGCAGCCACAAATTAAAATACCATAGCCAAAATCATCCCCGTTTGCCATTCAGATCATTTGAGTTTTTGAGTCAGTTATTAAAAGCTCCGTCAATTCTTCTTTCGGAACACCAGATTTCATTTTTGCCAAGTTGTATCGGAGTTGGGGTGTAGAAGACATTTGAATTCGCTGCACGCGGTTCCGTCTGTGGTCTCCTACCCCGGTTGCTTCTCATAAGTCATACCACCACTCTTATAATTGGAAAAGCTTTCACCCTTTGAGTCGGCGAGTCGATACCTTTTGAGCTCTCCGTTCAAGGTCCCTATTTTAGCCAAGGTTCAAGAGAACGTTGATTTATTGAGGAAAGGACTCACAAAATGGTGAAACATCCGATGACTGCTACGCTCGCAGCTCATTCCGCCAGAACAGATTTTAGCTTCTTCTTTTGATTTTTGATTTCGAAACCATGAAATCCGACGGAGTTTAATTGAAGTCGGGTTTGGATTTCGAGTTTTCCGGTGCCGATTCGAGGTTCCGATTCACAATTTCGGCGTTTTAGTCCAACGATTGTTGCTTTGTTATTCCGATTGAGTTGCAAATTTTCAGCTTTATTCATCAATATAAAGGTACGTTCCGAGCTCATGTATAACTGTTGACTGATTTCATGAATAAATATAGACTTAATGGTGTCAATTGTCGAATGGATTTGTTGAGTAAGCATCTTGCCGTTTTGTAGTGTTTGCTTTGCAATACTTTAGGTGTCACTCGTGTGTTGAAAATCTGTATATATAGTTTATACCCGTGACATTTGCCTTAGCTATGTTAAGTAATTTTGTTCGTTCTGCATTAATTTTCATCTGCTCTTATAAGATAGATGTGTTAGAGTCTATTGGGTAATTACTAAAATATGGATGATGAAGTTTATGATAGTGGGTTCTTATATTTGGAAAGTTCTTATAGATATCCACGCAGAGTGTATTTTGTTTATGCATTAATTTTGTTCTCTTGTCAAGTTTAAAGTGAAAGTTTATTAAGATTTTAGTGGTGCTGAATGCACAATTGTTGAAAGGTCGCAGGTATTTGAATTTGTTAATGAATCAGCAGTTAAACATGCACATTTATCCACAACAACTTCCATAATCCATGACCTTACAACGATCTCAAATAGTCGAATAAATAATTCATGAACATCGAACATCGTAGTTTGCTTTAAGCGCGATTAATAATGAATCATCGTGGTCATGGGTACGGTTCCCGTGGCATGGTCACAATACGTAAATCTCAATTCGGGTGTGCATTTCATGTGGCCTGATCATAACTTTAAACAATAATAAAAATAAGCATGTCGTAAATCGCGGGTGCATTTCATGTGGCGCGGTTTGCGGTGTGTGCCAAAATGACAAGTGTACGACATCGTGACTTGTTTCAGAAATAATTTCATAAATAATTAAAAGCGGTTAAAAAGTAAAAATGCGCAATAGATTTTAAAACATGTAATAAATCAGATAATTAGGCCAATTATTAATAGTTGAGCGACCGTGCTAAAACCACGGAACTCGGGAGTGCCTCACACCTTCTTCCGGGTTAACAGAATTCCTTACTCGGTCTTCTGTGTTCGCAGACCATAAATAAGAGTCAATTTCCTCGATTTGGGATTTAAAATAAACCGGTGACTTGGGACACCATAAATTATTCCAAGTGGCGACTCTGAAATAAATAAATAATCCCATTTCGATTCATGTCACTTAAATTGGAAAAACTTCCCATATTCCCCGTTCGGGAAAAAAGAGGTGTGACAGCTCTGGCGACTCTGCTGGGGATACGAACCTAGAATCTCTGGTTCAAGGTTCAGAATTCAAGCTTAGATGACTGTTATACTTGGCTTTTACTTATTATCTGATTTTTTACGTGTTTGAGCCTAATGTGCTAAATGCCTCTTTATACTGCTTTGATATTGTTTGGACTGTATATAAACTGCTACGAAACCATTCTCCTCTCTGAGTCTTCTAAATCTTCTGGGAGGTGCACGCTGGCGTGACTTCTTTTATGTTAGTGTCATATCCTAATTTAGAACTAGGATCGGATCAGTTACAAAGCCGGATGGCCTTTTGGTTACCGGTACGTTGCCTCCCCTCGGCTCGAGTTGTCCGCTCGGGTGAGCCAGGTCTAGAGCAACACACTTCAGGATTCAAACTTAGAATAACATAGCCTCATGCTGGATCCCTAGTAGGAACGTTTGTCTGCATCACGTGCATTTGACCTTAGGGACTCAACACAGGGGTTGGGTCCATCTAGGACAGGTGTACCCAAAAATTAAAAGACCATCTTGATGCATTTTACGTGCTACTTATTTGCTTCGGCTTGTTTACCGACTTCTAGAATAGGAAAAGAAAATCAAGAAAAAAAAATAAGAGTGAGGTAGGTATTTGAAACATTTCGAAACTCTGTGGAAATTTTGAAAAAAAAAGGAGAGAAAATAAGCCAATGCTTTCAAAAGTCATTGTTTCCCTTGTTCCGTCAAAACTGGCAGAACTACGCGGGTCTGATTCTCACCAGGTGTGAGATACGTAGGCAAACCTCATCGGTTCCGGCCCACAATTTTCAAAAATCCAAAAATATTTTTCTTTATCTCCTCTTTAGAAAGTCTTTCTTTTAGACCCTAATTTTCAAAAATCTAAAAATATTTTCCTTTATTTCCTTCTTTAGAAAATCTTTCTTTGAGACCCCATTTTTTTAAAAAAAATCCAAAAATATTTTCTTTAATTCCTTCTTTTAGGAGTCTTTTTTTTAAAAAGAAAAATCCCAAACAAATAAAAAAAAATTTAAAAAAAAGTTTAAACCAAAAAATATTTTATTTGTAGGAGTCTTTCATTAGAAAAATAAAACAAATGAAATCAAAATCCAAAAACAATTTTTCTACCTTTTTTTTAGAAAGACTTTCTCCCAAAAAAAAACATCAAAAGCCAAAAAATATTTTTTCTTTCTTATGTAGAAGTCCTTCTTTCGGAAAAAATTAGAAAAAAATCAAATTCCAAAAATATTTTCTTTCTACTTTATAAGTCTTTCTTTCGGAAATTAAAAAAATCAAAATAAAAAAAAAGAGTTAGTTTATTTCCTTTATTCTTGATCTTCCCGAACTACGCACGATCTGATTCATGTTCCCACATGATACGTAGGCAACCCACATCAGGTTCGATCGACCAAAAAAATAAATAAATGAAAAAATAAAATAAAAATGATGATGATAATAAGGACCGACTGAGTCCATTCTAACGTGTCTCTTATTTTGAATCATAGAAAAAGTTTGAGGTGGTCGGTTTGTGGTAAGTTGGCAACACAATATCCAAGGGAAAAATGCCATTGACAACTGGCATCGAAGCTGTTACAAGTGCTCAAGAGACTCAGGGTCAGAGGGTTCTACAAGAGTCTACTGTGGTTGAGGAAAATAGAGTACTGAAGCAGCAAATGACTGAAATGTGTCAAGCATGGGCCAATGGCCAAGGACCGCCTTTTTATATTCATGGTTTCCCAGAGTTCACATCCATTTCGACTACTACCATTCCGGTCTCATTGCCCGATCAATCCTATCCACCTGGGTTCAGTCTTTATCCCAACTGTATGACTACAACTGAAACTTCTGTTGCGCGCTCCCAAAGTGTGCCATTGACAACCAATCAGACAACCACTACTGTTATACCCGTCTTTACCATCCCACAACCGACGGTGGTGCAAAAGAAAACTCACGAGTCACAATTTGCTACCCAACAAGAACAATACCATTCTCCTGAGTACCACTCGTGCCTATTCGATCTTCCTGCAAAGATTGAGAATCCTGGCCGTAAGATGGCACAGGAAGAAATGACCCAAAGAATGAAAAGCTTAGAACAACAGTTGAAAAATATGCAAGGGTTGGAAGGTAAGAAGAGTGTTGCCTTCAAGGATCTATGTATGTTCCCCGATGTTCGTTTTCCACTTGGTTTCAAGATCCCCAAATTTGAAAAGTATGATGGACACGGCGACCCCATAGCTCACTTGAAAAGGTATTGCAATCAGCTAAGAGGTGCGGGAAGAAATGAAGAATTGCTAATGGCTTATTTTGGGGAAAGCTTGA
Source organism: Nicotiana tabacum (assembly GCF_000715075.1). Lineage (NCBI taxonomy): Eukaryota > Viridiplantae > Streptophyta > Magnoliopsida > Solanales > Solanaceae > Nicotiana > Nicotiana tabacum. The sequence goes on from NC_134102.1 coordinate 80,090,251, forward strand.
CAGGGGTGGCCTCTGAAAGGTTTATTGATATAGACACCTCTCACTGGCATGTCTGGGATGACATGGCCCGAGCCTTCGTCAGACAATTCCAGTACAATATCGACATCGCCCCAGACCGCAATTCCCTTTCTAACTTGAAGAAGAAATCGACTTCTAACTTGAAGAAGAAATCGACTGAAAGCTTCAGGGATTATGCCATTAAATGGAGAGAGCAAGCAGCTAGAGTTAAGCCACTCATGGATGACCACGAGCTAATCACTGTCTTCCTTCAGGCTTAAGAGCCAGATTATTTTCAAAACATGATGTCCGCAGTTGGCAAATCCTTCTTGGAAGCAATCAAAATTGGGGAAATGGTTGAGAATGGCCTTAAGACAAGCAAAATTATAAGTCAAGCAGTTCTCAAAGCTGCAACTCAGGCTGTAAAGATTGAATTTGATAATTTTAGTGACACGAATGAGAAGGATGAAGAAACCATGATGACAATAAGGTCGAGAAGAGGTCCTAGGAGAACATCTCGAAGGTATGAGCAGACTCATCAGGTTTTCGATGATTCCCCTGAGCACTACTATCCACCTCAGAACCCACAATACTCTATTGCTCCATTTCAGTATGTTGTCCAGCCACCAAGACACCCCAGAAAGCGAGCACCAGCACCGCAAAATCTCCACCAGTCTCCACAAAATTTTCAAATGCCCTATAACCCACAACGGAGCTAGGGGTATAGAGGGGAACAAAGGTTGAAAGATAATTTTACACCAATAGGAGAGTCCTATGCAAGTGTGTTTGAGAAATTAAAGCATTATGACATGATTGCACCTATTCCTCCAAATCATGTGGACCCACGTGCAAGAAACTTTGACCTTTCTAAAAGGTGTGAATACCATTCCAATGCCCAGGGGCACAATGTTGAAAGTTGTCGGGATTTGAAAAGAGAAATAGAAAGGATGATCCAGGAAAAACTGATAGTGATCCAAGATAATGACACCCAGAATATCACGCAGAATCCTTTATATGCACATGATGATGCACACTTTGTGGGGATGATGTGTGGTGACATGGAGTATGAGAATCCTCTCGGTAACTTGCCGACTGAAATTGGAGAAGGCTATGGTGATTCTGATGAGCAAATTTGTGGCTAAATGTCAAGCTTAGCAATTGAAAAGTCATTCCCTCCTCACTAGGAAGGAATCTTGGTAGTTTGTTTTGATGTTTTTTCTATTATCTGGGTTATTCTAGGGTGTGATCCAGATTTTATTTATTTTATTGAGTCAAACCCTTCTATCCCTCTATTTTGTTTGTGTGAGTCTTGTCTGTTCGTTTTGTTGCTATTTTCATTAGCCGGGTTATTTTAGGGTCGTAACTCGGATTTCAGTTTGTTTGTCTTATTGTCAAATCCTTCTATCTGTTATTCAATGAAATATATTTTGTCTTTGTTTCATTCTATGCTCAGTTCTTTCGCCGCTAGTTCTAGTGACATGACATGCATGTGAAACTTTTGGCTAGATCTTAGAAAATTGATTTAATCTTGAATCGGATAACCGAAAAAAAATATATTTTTGAGGTTGAACAAAGAGTCGAAATACTTTGGAATTAAGCTCGAGTAAGTTTTACCTTCAAATCATGGTGAAAATCGGGTTTGGGAAAGAATCAATTGAAGTTTGTTGGAAAGTTTGACATTAAGGGATGGAAAGTGTCTTTCGACTACGACAAACCAAGAAGACAAACATGGTCATCAATGTTGTGACCGCAAAAGATAATATGTTTGGCGTTCTCGAGGCTGGGAGGCCCTTTTTGTGCTACCTCAACACTTTATACCCTTTGTTACCCCTTTTGAGCCTGTGTTATTTTCTTCGACCACCCTCTTTTGGAATCTAGTTTATAGTTAAAAGTCCAAAAAAAAATAAAAAAAATAAAAATAAAAGTCCATGCCCAAAGAGTACAAACTGGGGCAACTCTTAGAAAGTACAAGTAAAACAAAATAAGAAGAAAAGAACAGTTAAAAGCTCATGCCCCCAAAAAATAAAAGTTGGGGCAACTTGTTTTGAAAAAAAAGAAAAGAGAAAAAAAAGAAGTGAAAAAAAAGATAGAGATAAAAAAAAGAAGAGTTAAGTTAGATGTTTGAACTACGTTAGACCTGATTCCTTTAAAAAGGATAAGTAGGCAGCCTTACACGGTTCGGTCCAACCAAATAAGAATTCAAAAAAAACAAAAAATCCAAAAATCCCCAATATCTGAAACTAGGGCAAAGATTTTATTTCACTTTTGAAAGAGTCGATTCCAGGAGTTGTAAGTCTACAACCCCTCATTTTGAGTCTACTTTGAGCCTTCATGTCAACCTTCTTTCCAACCCTATCCAAAAACCTTCCAAATAAAGACATTCCGATATGCCTTCAAGAATGTCAAGAGAAGCATACAATGAGCAATGTTTGTCACGCGACATAGGACAATGTCAAGTTGCTCATACAAGAAAGCAAAAGAAAAAGAAAAATAAAGAAGAACAAATGAGAGAGTCTTACTAGTGAAAACCCTCACGGGCACTGTAAGACGACGGTAAGCAGAGATGAATAAATGAGAGAGACTTGTTGGTGAAAACCTCTCGGGGCACCACTAGTCGAAAGTGAGTCATGAAGCTGATGCAAAGATTTGGCACAAACAAGCCCGACTTCAAATGTCATAGGAATGGTAAAAGGAAAGATTTGAACAGTTTGAAAGATCAGGCCGCTAAGTCCAAAATGCATGTCATGATCATAAAGGCTAGCTGCCCCCCCCCCCAAAAAAAAATCTTCCTCCTTTCCTTCCCGACAGGGGTATTTCTTGTTAATATTGTTTCTTCGCATCATTGTGTCATTCGCTCTGAGTCAGTCCTTGTCAAAACAAGCAAGAAAAGATTTCAAAATCTGCTACCAGCTTTTCAGTTGCACAAAGTAAATTTGGCCAGCACACTCAGTTGTTACAGCCAACATGTCTTGAGGATTCGTGCAATACGAAGGTTTCCCCCAAAAGACTCTTGTCAGCCTATTTGGCTAAAGCAAGCAAAGATAACCTCAAGGTTAATCATGGATTCCCTATAGTACCGAACAAGGACTATGAAGTGGCACATTGTGCAAAAGACACTTACCAGTTGTGATTCTCCCTGAGAAACAAAATTGCTCCAAAAGCAAAAGCCATTCAAGATATCTGAAAAGGTTATCCAAGAAAAGAAATCTCTTTTTTTGAGATAAGGCTGATTGAGCCACAAAACACAAATGGCATTGGGAGCGAAACAATCAGGTTTGATACAGAAAGTAAAGGTCCCTTGTAAGGAACAACAGAGTCTCCCAGCAGTGCAGCCAACTACCAATGCAGTCAGTCTTCCAAAGTTGGATGATCACAAAGTCAAGCCACCCAAGACTCAAGGCCGCGAACTGACCACCACTTGTAAAACTGACAAAATTTTCTTTGTTTGAAACAGGAATAAAGCAGTGCAAGGAATTTGGGTGTCAAAAATAAAAGAGAAGAGAAGAGCCGACAAAAGGGAAGTTTCTCAAATCTTTACCTTTATTTATCTTGCTAGTGTGCATAAAATGTTGCCATTGCTCTTCACATTTTTCCTCCTAGAATAAAAAGTCCTAGTCTGATGGATTTTCTCTCAATAAAAATCTTTCTCCTAAGATAATAAAAAAGAGACCTAGTCTGATGAACTTTCTCCTAGGATAGAAGTCTTAGTCTGATGAATTTTTCTCCTAAGATACCAAAAAAAGACCTAGTCTGATGAATTTTCTCCTAGGATAATAAGTTTTAAAAAAAAGAAAGGGGAAGTTTGGATTTTTTATTTAAAAAAAAAAGAGAAAAAAAGAAGGGTCAATTTTAGTTTTCTTAAGTTATCAATCTTTAGTTTTCTTGAAATCAGGGGTCCCGCCTGGAGAATAGGGTTTGTTTTTAGTTTAGTCGAGCTTACTTTATAGTTTTTCGCAAGCTCAATCTCAAATTTAGGAGACGCACTTCTTAGTTTGGGGTTTTCAGATTTTTATTTCTTTAGGAGACGCATATCCTAGTCGAGCCTTCAATTTTACTCTCATCATTGCATCATTCATCAATAACATAAGTGATTTATAGTTTTGCTAACAACTCACAAATCCTCCTAGTGCAAACTGGGGCACAAAAGTTTCTTTTGTTTTGTCTATTTTGTTGTAGTATCAGGCGCCCACCTAGAGAACGAGGGAATTCATTTCAGTTTTAAGTCATCAGGCGCCCACTTGGAGAACGAGGGAATTTATCTTAGATTTAAGTCAAAATCAGGCGCCCACCTGGAGAATGGGAGAATTTATTTCAAGTTTTTAAGTCATCAGGCGCCCACCTGGAAAACGAGGGAATTCATTTCAAGTTTTAAGTCAACATCAGGCGCCCACCTGGAGAATGAGGGAATTCATTTCTGTTTTAAGTCAGCACAGGCGCCCACCTGGAGAATGGGGGAATTTATTTTAAGTTTTTAAGTCAGCAGGTGCCCACCTGGAGAATGAGGGAATTTATTTCAAGTTTTTAAGTCAGCAGGCGCCCACCTGGAGAATGAGGAAATTTATTTCGAGTTTTAAGTCATCAGGCGCCCACCTGGAGAACGAGGGAAGTTATTTAAGAATTCAATTCAAGTTAGAAGTAGCAGAAGCTCGCCTCAAGAATGCGAGCTGACAGTCCGAGATGACCAAAGGAAGAAGTCTCAATCCAGAATAAAAGAAAAAAAAAGAAAAAAGAAAAAAGAGAAGTGAATCCAAAATGCATAAGCCGATGAAAGACATAAACTGCTCAAGGCATGACTGAATACACGAGCACCGCATGTCCAGTCTTGATCCAAAGAAGCTGTAGAAGAATGAATCAGCACCTGCAGTTAGCAAGCAGCAAGGTTCAAATCAAAAGTCTGCATGAAGAACCATTCAAGCCTCAAGATCAAGCTTCAGAAGACTTATAGATAGGAATCTTGTAACTCATAGCTGACAGGCTTAGTTAGTCTTTTTTATTTTTTTTATTTTGATGTAATAACAGGACCGCGGACTGGAACCTCGACGGAACGGTATCTCACTCGACTCTGTCATCCTCTCCACACACTCCATTACTCCATTCACCTCTGAACTACACGTGACCTGATTCCTTTAAAGCCAACGATATGTAGGCAACTCAAATACCAGGGCTCGGTCACAATCTTTTATCCGTCTTTGTTTCGTTTTGAATAAGCGTCGGGTCATAAATCAATTACGTTGCTTATTGTTCTTTGCTCCAAAAACTCTTCGTGTTTCCAAGCAAAGAGGGGCAGTTGTAAGCATGTAATTTTTGACCCGCGTATCTTTTAAAAGTAATATTTCAAAAATATTTGTTTATTTTTATTTTTAATAGGATTTCAGTGAACTTTTAGTTTTAATTTTAAAACATATGTTTGAAAATACAAAAGTAGTTTTATTTTTTCTATTTAATACATGTATTAGGTATTTTTAGAAAGATATCACTTTTAACCCATTTTTATTTTAGTATAATTCTTGAAAATACCAAAAAATAGTTTCATGTCATAATATAGATATTTTAATTAATTAGGATTGATTTTACATTTTTATGGTATGATATTTTAGGAAAAGAAATTAATATTTTAGCTTTGTAGAATTAAAGGGCCACTTTTAAAGGCAAATTTGGCCCAAACCTGAGCCCAAATTCTGGCAATCCACTCCTCCCTCAAGCCCATACCCACTCCCCATTTGATATTAGACCTAACCTAATTCCTCTACACAAAAAAAGAGGCCGAACCACAACAGAGACAGACGAACCCTAGCAACTTAGGATTAAGAACGCCGTCGCCTTCTTCCTTATATACCAAATTACCCCGGCTTTCCTCCATTAACGCCGCAGCAGCTCCACCACTAGTGTTATGCCATCGTCTTTTAGTTAGCAATAAAGTCACCGAACTCCATAAGCCAAAACTAAGCTCCTCTGGTTCAGCAGCCACAAATTAAAATACAATAGCCAAAATCATCCCCGTTTGCCATTCAGGTCATTTGAGTTTTTGAGTCAGTTATTAAAAGCTCCGTCAATTCTTCTTTCGGAATACCAGATTTCGTTTTTGCCAAGTTGTATCGGAGTTGGGGTGTAGAAGACATTTGAATTCGCTGCACGCGGTTCCGTCTGTGGTCTCCTACCCCGGTTGCTTCTCATAAGTCATACCACCACTCTTATAATTGGAAAAGCTTTCACCCTTTGAGTCGGCGAGTCGATACCTTTTGAGCTCTCCGTTTAAGGTCCCTATTTTAGCCAAGGTTCAAGAGAACGTTGATTTATTGAGGAAAGGACTCACAAAATGGTGAAACATCCGATGACTGCTACGCTCGCAGCTCATTCCGCCAGAACAGATTTTAGCTTCTTCTTTTGATTTTTGATTTCGAAACCATGAAATCCGACGGAGTTTAATTGAAGTCGGGTTTGGATTTTGAGTTTTCCGGTGCCGATTCGAGGTTCCGATTCACAATTTCGGCATTTCAGTCCAACGATTGTTGCTTTGTTATTCCGATTGAGTAGTAAATTTTCAGCTTTATTCATCAATATAAAGGTACGTTCCGAGCTCATGTATAACTGTTGACTGATTTCATGAATAAATATAGACTTAATGGTGTCAATTGTCGAATGGATTTGTTGAGTAAGCATCTTGCCGTTTTGTAGTGTTTGCTTTGCAATACTTTAGGTGTCACTCGTGTGTTGAAAAACTGTATATATAGTTTATACCCGTGACATTTGCCTTAGCTATGTTAAGTAATTTTGTTCGTTCTGCATTAATTTTCATCTGCTCTTATAAGATAGATGTGTTAGAGTCTATTGGGTAATTACTAAAATATGGATGATGAAGTTTATGATAGTGGGTTCTTATATTTGGAAAGTTCTTATAGATATCCACGCAGAGTGTATTTTGTTTATGCATTAATTTTGTTCTCTTGTCAAGTTTAAAGTGAAAGTTTATTAAGATTTTAGTGGTGCTGAATGCACAATTGTTGAAAGGTCGCAGGTATTTGAATTTGTTAATGAATCAGCAGTTAAACATGCACATTTATCCACAACAACTTCCATAATCCATGACCTTACAACGATCTCAAATAGTCGAATAAATAATTCATGAACGTCGAACATCGTAGTTTGCTTTAAGCGCGATTAATAATGAATCATCGTGGTCATGGGTACGGTTCCCGTGGCATGGTCACAATACGTAAATCTCAATTCGGGTGTGCATTTCATGTGGCCCGATCATAACTTTAAACAATAATAAAAATAAGCATGTCGTAAATCGCGGGTGCATTTCATGTGGCGCGGTTTGCGGTGTGTGCCAAAATGACAAGTGTACGACATCGTGACTTGTTTCAGAAATAATTTCATAAATAATTAAAAGCGGTTAAAAAGTAAAAATGCGCAATAGATTTTAAAACATGTAATAAATCAGATAATTAGGCCAATTATTAATAGTTGAGCGACCGTGCTAAAACCACGGAACTCGGGAGTGCCTCACACCTTCTTCCGGGTTAACAGAATTCTTTACCCGGTCTTCTGTGTTCGCAGACCATAAATAAGAGTCAATTTCCTCGATTTGGGATTTAAAATAAACCGGTGACTTGGGACACCATAAATTATTCCAAGTGGCGACTCTGAAATAAATAAATAATCCCATTTCGATTCATGTCACTTAAATTAGAAAAACATCCCATATTCCCCGTTCGGAAAAAAAGAGGTGTGACAGTACTTGTATCGTGAAAGTAAGAATGATTGTGATTCTTGAATATTTGTACACGATGCATGCAGATGAAACCATCTCTCTCCTTATTAAAGCGAAACAAAAAATCGTCAACATCCAATAGCTCCTCCGGAATCGGGCTTAATGATGGAGGTTGTCCAATGGGAACAGTTCCTATTAGAAGAACTACGAAAGAAGATCTCATTAGAGAGAGGAGATTTAATACTAGTTATGTTGGTGGCGTCTTTCACGTAAGCTGCTCCTTTATAAACTGCTTTTGTTTATCCTAATTCACTAAGATGGAAATTGAAACAATTATATGCAATAGCAACAAATTAAACATAATCCAAGTGGGAACTCCACTATTGTTTATCATCTTTTTGGAGCTCTTATGGCATTGAAACTCATGATTTCCATCTTATTTATTAATTTATTTTAAGATTTCGGATTTATGGGTATATGTGGACGTTAATCTCAATGCGGCTTGCATATATTTTTGTTTTTATACCTCGTTAAGAACTTGCAACTTTTTTTCAAAAAAGGGATATTTTTATTATCAACCAATGTGAGCATATCGTGTTACTTATTCTGATTTGAACATTTAGTTTGCTCTAGAACAAACAATAAATGATCCAAATCTCAAGATTTCGGGAGCTGGAACGATAAGTAGTATTTATAATCCAAAGGTTCTTTCGAACCAGTGGAGTGCATCCATCGTGAAGGTACAAAATGGCCGTGACCAAATACAAGCTGGGTGGCGTGTAAGTATTACTTTTAATTAATTTTGCTAAGTGAAATTCAATCCCCCTTTCTTGCTTAGCTTTAATTCTACACAATAGAATATCAAAAGTTGATAATGAATGTTATGTTGATCTAGGTGGATCCAATCCTATATGGCGATACTCGTACTCGATTTTTCTCATTGTTTAAAGTAAGTCTTATTTTTTATTATTATTATTCATTCAAATATTAGTGAGCCATGCTTTAGCAAAATATCCTTAATTACTCAAGGTTAGTTAAATTTGTTACATCATGACATAGGCAGGCACAACTCAATGCTTCAACACACGTTGCCCTGGATTCGTAATTGTGAATACGCAATTACCTTTGGACATGGTATTTTTGACTTCCACACCTGGCCGCATATTCGATCAGACGTTCTTCATTCAAAGGGTTAGATTAATACAATATTGAAATTTCATCCCATTCAAAAAGTAACTAAGAGCATATATAATCATTTTCTTATATGCAGGATCTGAAAAATGGAAGATGGTGGCTCCGTTATAGTCATGATTTCACACAAATTGGTTTTTGGCCTTCAGAGCTTTTTACGGGACTAAAGGATTTTGCATCACATGCAGCATGGGGTGGAGAGGCATTTAGTTCAGTCCCTACTTTCCCTCCAATAGGTTCTGGTCGTTTCCCTAAATTTGTAGACACCGATAAAGATGCATTTTGTAGCAAAATTTCAATTCTTGATTCTGTTGGCAACACTCGGGATCCCGCGGTATCAAGTTTTGAAGATGCCCACGCCCTATACCGGGTTGCTAATAAACCAATTACCAATAAGGATATTGAGCATGCGGTCTTTTATGGGGGTCCTGGTTCTAACAAATAAATTACATGTATATTTAGCCTAGTATTAGGAAATGATTTCCACTTAAAGCTACCCTTATTTGCATCAATGTCTCAGTTATAAATAAATGAAAAAAAGTAAGCTTTGGTCGTACTTGTACTGGTGTTTGTTTATTCCCTATAATATTATGTCATTTGATCTCATACTCCAACTCGTTTATGTAAGAATACTCAAAATATATAAACACATAGCAGTTGGTTACATTGCCACCCTATCTTAAGTTTAGATATTACCCGCGAAAGAATTCAGTTCAGAGCAAAAGGAATTCACATATAAGATCATACCATATCAAACTATATGAGAAAAAGAACTATAAGTACAATTCCAATCTCCAATAAGGGAATTACATCTATCAGAATAAGAAAATTTTAAAAATATCTTCAATAGATAAATTATACCCCATAAGTGTAGAATTAAATAAACTACAAGTTCTCAAAAATCAAAATCATAAATATCATATTTTTAAGCAATGCTTACGAATATTTGTCATAATCTAATACTAAAGAGATTTAAATTATATTTAATAACCATAGAATAACACAAATTTTTATGATATAACAAAAAAAGATGAAAAAAATTGATCTCAATCTAAAATTCCCATTAAGACCCAAATTTTTCGGATATGAAGAAGAAAACTCATAAATTTGAGATTAAGAGGAATGCTTATTTTATAGAATTTTATAATTTTGGAGTCTTTTTTTGAGTGCTCTTGTTAGAGACCGCATATAAATAATAGAATAAAGAAAAAAAATAATGAAACGAAAAATAGAAAATTGGGAGGTAGCCGAAAAGAAAAATGACTAGGACAAAAAGAAAATAAAAAGCACACGAAAAGTGAAAGTGGGATAAGGTTCAAGATAATTTCCAACTTGAATTTTACACATGAGAAAAGCTTTCAAAAAGATTTACCAGTCATGGGACCTTTGTCTAATTTACCGCTGTGGTTGGTAGGATCAGATATTTAACTTAATTTAAGAAAGTTTCAACATAGGTATATAAATTTTTTATCATCTTAGCAGGTGCCATGCCATCTCATTGTAAAGGGGTGGATCCGCCCCCGGCTATACGCATAATAGTCCGCCGCAATTACCCCCGTTTTTTTGTAGTGTTCCTCGGTGTTTGCCATGAAGCAGTATGGTCAGGAATTACTTTTGAAAGATAAGTTATGGCATATGTAATATTAATACTGTCACACTGACAACTCGCCATCAAGGCAAGGGTCCAATACCAACCCTGTTCTTAACTCTGCTATCGTTTATATATATATATATATATATATATATATATATATATATATATATATATGTATGTATGTGTGTGTATTGGCTGATCTTAGAATTTTTAGAATATTAGTGCACTACTAAAGAAAGGAGAAAGAAAAAGTAATAAGTGGGAATCGATCATACTCCTTTGGCAAAATAAACTAATATTCAACCAAGTGCATCATTCAACATTTATGAAATATGGGTGCCAATAAATAATATTAGATCAATTTTAAAAAATAAATACATAAAATACATAATTTGGTGGAAAAACTATGAGTTTATGTGCCCCATAAAATATAGAGAATTAGTAAAGGTCACATAGATCTATAAGGAGAAAAGAAAAAAAGCCAAATTGATACGATTGCCGCTTTATTGATTGGTGGATGAGTAGGCTATAATATTTGATATAACAAGAAAAACTAGACTAAGAAGGGTGCATGATTCTGAATGAGAATCTCAAATCATAATGCTGATGTGATTTTTGTTTTTCTTTTCTTGAATTATTTTGTAAACGTATCTAACTTGCCATCTTTGCTGAATGAGAAGGTTACGTTTGAGATCTCTAATCTTTTATTAAATGATAATAGCATTAACTACTCCAAAATATCCAGATAATATATTAACATAAGTTACTCATAAGAATAAGATTTTAACTCCTCTAAAGGAGGAATAATAATTAAGAACCCAAACATCTAAAATATATATTATGAAAGATCTAATTTTACCAAAATATAAGAATTAAAAAAATTCAAGATTTGTTAATTAATGGATAGAATGGTAAGAAGGATTAATCTGATAGACTGAAAGGAAATTAACGTGAAAAATAAAATTAAATAATGAATATTTTGGTATCATTCTGATTCTTTGGCACGAAGTAACAAGAACACAACAATTTAGCAGAACTAAGATGACCTCGCTACAATCATTTTTTATTATGAATTCAATCTTAAAGTATCATTCAATTTCTCCAATCTCCATTAATTTTGTATACTGATAGTGATTAAAAGTTATACAGAAAATAAATACTACGAAATTAGAAGATGAATAAGCGTGATTTAGTATTACTAGGTGATGAATCTCCATTGATTTATTGCTTGCACTCACAAAGATTAATAGTATCTGAAAATAAAAGGAGTACCAAAATAAACAATAAAAGACAAGCTAAATATTCCATTCATTCCCATCCAACTTTTTTTTCTTGATTTAATTTGTTGTCCTTTTATTCGTTATGATTTTCTTCCCTATATCTTTGCAGTTGCAGAATATTTTTATATGGTAGTATCAGAATCATGATCTTTTAAGTTAATAAAAAATTGATATTTAGCCCAAATGGGGTAAAATAAACTTAATCAGCATCAAGTGTAAACTCATGCATTTGAAAGTTATTTATTTAGTACTATATAATTTTATTATAAAGCTTGAACCACCAGAGACATGCGTTATATATAGCCTATTCACATAAAGGTTTGCCTCTTCGAGCTAATTGTGCCATAAATAGGTGATTTTTATTTGCATAACGTGTAGGTTTGCCTCTTCGAGCTAATTGTGCCATAAATATGTAGTAAGAATTTAAGGAGAAGATCTCATATCTGTTAATTTAAGGACAGAATGATTGTACGAATCAATCTAATAAAAGTAAATCAATGCAAACAATAGAATTACGAGATTATGAAATGTCCCGCAATTCCTATATAAAGTATGTTATTCTTGTAGAATCATTCAGTATTCCATCCCATAAAAAGAAATCAGGTACTTGGTCTCTTATTTCTTAAATTCCATCCTTGAAAGGATGGATTATATGTCATGTGCTAGTTATTTGCACAATAATCATAGTTTTCCATTTCTCTTATTAGCCTTTATGTTTAATTTGATGATTTTATTTGTATCTAATATAATATATTTTAAATTTATTATAGAATGAAGACCACAAGAATACATCTAAGCGTTATACAACTTTTGATTGCAATTTTGGTTTATCTCAACCATGATGAAGTTGAGGGCTTATCAAAGAAGGACCATGAAGCATTGGAGAGGCAACTAAAACTTTTAAATAAGCCAGCAGTAAAAACTATTAAGGTAGATTTTTATTTTTTGTTTTGGACTGTTTGGGAAGTACTTGGTCTATCTGTGTTGTTTTCAATTATCTTCTTTTCATAGAACCGAAAATAATATCACACATAAATAATCTATATACTTAAAACCAATAACAAGTTATATTATTTTGTAGACCGAATATGAAGATATTTATGACTGTGTGGATTTCTATCAACAACCTGCATTTGATCATCCTTTACTGAAGAATCATACTTATCATCCTCAGGTATGTCTATTTGGTATATAGATCCTTATTCAGCACTACTGTAGTACTTGTATTGTGAAAGTAAGAATGATTGTGATTCTTGAATTTTTGTACACGATGCATGCAGATGAAACCATCTCTCTCCCTATTAAAGCGAAACAAAAAATCGTCAACATCCAATAGCTCCTCCGGAATCGGGCTTAATGATGGAGGTTGTCCAATGGGAACAGTTCCTATTAGAAGAACTACGAAAGAAGATCTCATTAGAGAGAGGAGATTTAATACTAGTTATGTTGGTGGCGTCTTTCACGTAAGCTGCTCCTTTATAAACTGCTTTTGTTTATCCTAATTCACTAAGATGGAAATTGAAACAATTATATGCAATAGCAACAAATTAAACATAATCCAAGTGGGAACTCCACTATTGTTTATCATCTTTTTGGAGCTCTTATGGCATTGAAACTCATGATTTCCATCTTATTTATTAATTGATTTTAAGATTTCGGATTTATGGGTATATGTGGACGTTAATCTCAATGCGGCTTGCATATATTTTTGTTTTTATACCTCGTTAAGAACTTGCAACTTTTTTTCAAAAAAGGGATATTTTTATTATCAACCAATGTGAGCATATCGTGTTACTTATTCTGATTTGAACATTTAGTTTGCTCTAGAACAAACAATAAATGATCCAAATCTCAAGATTTCGGGAGCTGGAACGATAAGTAGTATTTATAATCCAAAGGTTCTTTCGAACCAGTGGAGTGCATCCATCGTGAAGGTACAAAATGGCCGTGACCAAATACAAGCTGGGTGGCGTGTAAGTATTACTTTTAATTAATTTTGCTAAGTGAAATTCAATCCCCCTTTCTTGCTTAGCTTTAATTCTACACAATAGAATATCAAAAGTTGATAATGAATGTTATGTTGATCTAGGTGGATCCAATCCTATATGGCGATACTCGTACTCGATTTTTCTCATTGTTTAAAGTAAGTCTTATTTTTTTTATTATTATTATTATTCATTCAAATATTAGTGAGCCATGCTTTAGGAAAATATCCTTAATTACTCAAGGTTAGTTAAATTTGTTACATCATGACATAGGCAGGCACAACTCAATGCTTCAACACACGTTGCCCTGGATTCGTAATTGTAAATACGCAAATACCTTTGGACATGGTATTTCTGACTTCCACACCTGGACGCATATTCGAACAGACGTTCTTCATTCAAAGGGTTAGATTAATACCATATTAAAATTTCATCTCATTCGAAAAGTAATAGAGCATATATAATCATTTTCTTATACGCAGGATCTGAAAAATGGAAGATGGTGGCTCCGTTATAGTCATGATTTCACACAAATTGGTTTTTGGCCTTCAGAGCTTTTTACGGGATTAAAGGATTTTGCATCACAGGCAGCATGGGGTGGAGAGGCATTTAGTTCAGTCCCTACTTTTCCTCCAATGGGTTCTGGTCGTTTCCCTAAATTTGTAGACACCGATAAAGATGCATTTTGTAGCAAAATTTCAATTCTTGATTCTGTTGGCAACACTCGGGATCCCGCGGTATCAAGTTTTGAAGATGCCCACGCCCTATACCGGGTTGCGAATAAACCAATTACCAATAAGGAATTTGGGCATGCGGTCTTTTATGGGGGTCCTGGTTCTAACAAATAAATTACATGTATGTTTAGCCTAGTATTAGGAAATGATTTCCACTTAAAGCTACCCTTATTTGCATCAATGTCTCAGTTATAAATAAATGAAAAAAAGTAAGCTTTGGTCGTACTTGTACTGGTGTTTGTTTATTCCCTATAATATTATGTCATTTGATCTCATACTCCAACTCGTTTATGTAAGAATACTCAAAATATATAAACACATAGCAGTTGGTTACATTGCCACCCTATCTTAAGTTTAGATATTACCCGCGAAAGAATTCAGTTCAGAGCAAAAGGAATTCACATATAAGATCATACCATATCAAACTATATGAGAAAAGGAACTATAAGTACAATTCCAATCTCCAATAAGGGAATTACATCAATCAGAATAAGAAAATTTTAAAAATATCTTCAATAGATAAATTATACCCCATAAGTGTAGAATTAAATAAACTACAAGTTCTCAAAAATCAAAATCATAAATATCATATTTTTAAGCAATGCTTACGAATATTTGTCATAATCTAATACTAAAGAGATTTAAATTATATTTAATAACCATAGAATAACACAAATTTTTATGATATAACAAAAAAAGATGAAAAAAATTGATCTCAATCTAAAATTCCCATTAAGACCCAAATTTTTCGGATATGAAGAAGAAAACTCATAAATTTGAGATTAAGAGGAATGCTTATTTTATAGAATTTTATAATTTTGGAGTCTTTTTTTGAGTGCTCTTGTTAGAGACCGCATATAAATAATAGAATAAAGAAAAAAAATAATGAAACGAAAAATAGAAAATTGGGAGGTAGCCGAAAAGAAAAATGACCAGGACAAAAAGAAAATAAAAAGCACACGAAAAGTGAAAGTGGGATAAGGTTCAAGATAATTTCCAACTTGAATTTTACACATGAGAAAAGCTTTCAAAAAGATTTACCAGTCATGGGACCTTTGTCTAATTTACCGCTGTGGGTGGTAGGATCAGATATTTAACTTAATTTAAGAAAGTTTCAACATAGGTATATAAATTTTTTATCATCTTAGCAGGTGCCATGCCATCTCATTGTAAAGGGGTGGATCCGCCCCCGGCTATACGCATAATAGTCCGCCGCAATTACCCCCGTTTTTTTGTAGTGTTCCTCGGTGTTTGCCATGAAGCAGTATGGTCAGGAATTACTTTTGAAAGATAAGTTATGGCATATGTAATATTAATACTGTCACACTGACAACTCGCCATCAAGGCAAGGGTCCAATACCAACCCTGTTCTTAACTCTGCTATCGTTATATATATATATATATATATATATATATATATATATATATATATATATATATATATATATATATGTATGTATGTGTGTGTATTGGCTGATCTTAGAATTTTTAGAATATTAGTGCACTACTAAAGAAAGGAGAAAGAAAAAGTAATAAGTGGGAATCGATCATACTCCTTTGGCAAAATAAACTAATATTCAACCAAGTGCATCATTCAACATTTATGAAATATGGGTGCCAATAAATAATATTAGATCAATTTTAAAAAATAAATACATAAAATACATAATTTGGTGGAAAAACTATGAGTTTATGTGCCCCATAAAATATAGAGAATTAGTAAAGGTCACATAGATCTATAAGGAGAAAAGAAAAAAAGCCAAATTGATACGATTGCCGCTTTATTGATTGGTGGATGAGTAGGCTATAATATTTGATATAACAAGAAAAACTAGACTAAGAAGGGTGCATGATTCTGAATGAGAATCTCAAATCATAATGCTGATGTGATTTTTGTTTTTCTTTTCTTGAATTATTTTGTAAACGTATCTAACTTGCCATCTTTGCTGAATTAGAAGGTTACGTTTGAGATCTCTAATCTTTTATTAAATGATAATAGCATTAACTACTCCAAAATATCCAGATAATATATTAACATAAGTTACTCATAAGAATAAGATTTTAACTCCTCTAAAGGAGGAATAATAATTAAGAACCCAAACATCTAAAATATATATTATGAAAGATCTAATTTTACCAAAATATAAGAATTAAAAAAATTCAAGATTTGTTAATTAATGGATAGAATGGTAAGAAGGATTAATCTAATAGACTGAAAGGAAATTAACGTGAAAAATAAAATTAAATAATGAATATTTTGGTATCATTCTGATTCTTTGGCACGAAGTAACAAGAACACAACAATTTAGCAGAACTAAGATGACCTCGCTACAATCATTTTTTATTATGAATTCAATCTTAAAGTATCATTCAATTTCTCCAATCTCCATTAATTTTGTATACTGATAGTGATTAAAAGTTATATAGAAAATAAATACTAAGAAATTAGAAGATGAATAAGCGTGATTTAGTATTACTAGGTGATGAATCTCCATTGATTTATTGCTTGCACTCACAAAGATTAATAGTATCTGAAAATAAAAGGAGTACCAAAATAAACAATAAAAGACAAGCTAAATATTCCATTCATTCCCATCCAACTTTTTTTTCTTGATTTAATTTGTTGTCCTTTTATTCGTTATGATTTTCTTCCCTATATCTTTGCAGTTGCAGAATATTTTTATATGGTAGTATCAGAATCATGATCTTTTAAGTTAATAAAAAATTGATATTTAGCCCAAATGGGGTAAAATAAACTTAATCAGCATCAAGTGTAAACTCATGCATTTGAAAGTTATTTATTTAGTACTATATAATTTTATTATAAAGCTTGAACCACCAGAGACATGCGTTATATATATATAGCCTATTCACATAAAGGTTTGCCTCTTCGAGCTAATTGTGCCATAAATAGGTGATTTTTATTTGCATAACGTGTACGTTTGCCTCTTCGAGCTAATTGTGCCATAAATATGTAGTAAGAATTTAAGGAGAAGATCTCATATCTGTTAATTTAAGGACAGAATGATTGTACGAATCAATCTAATAAAAGTAAATCAATGCAAACAATAGAATTACGAGATTATGAAATGTCCCGCAATTCCTATATAAAGTATGTTATTCTTGTAGAATCATTCAGTATTCCATCCCATAAAAAGAAATCAGGTACTTGGTCTCTTATTTCTTAAATTCCATCCTTGAAAGGATGGATTATATGTCATGTGCTAGTTATTTGCACAATAATCATAGTTTTCCATTTCTCTTATTAGCCTTTATGTTTAATTTGATGATTTTATTTGTATCTAATATAATATATTTTAAATTTATTATAGAATGAAGACCACAAGAATACATCTAAGCGTTATACAACTTTTGATTGCAATTTTGGTTTATCTCAACCATGATGAAGTTGAGGGCTTATCAAAGAAGGACCATGAAGCATTGGAGAGGCAACTAAAATTTTTAAATAAGCCAGCAGTAAAAACTATTAAGGTAGATTTTTATTTTTTGTTTTGGTCTGTTTGGGAAGTAATTGGTCTATCTGTGTTGTTTTCAATTATCTTCTTTTCATAGAACCGAAAATAATATCACACATAAATAATCTATATACTTAAAACCAATAACAAGTTATATTATTTTGTAGACCGAATATGAAGATATTTATGACTGTGTGGATTTCTATCAACAACCTGCATTTGATCATCCTTTACTGAAGAATCATACTTATCATCCTCAGGTATGTCTATTTGGTATATAGATCCTTATTCAGCACTACTGTAGTACTTGTATTGTGAAAGTAAGAATGATTGTGATTCTTGAATTTTTGTACACGATGCATGCAGATGAAACCATCTCTCTCCCTATTAAAGCGAAACAAAAAATCGTCAACATCCAATAGCTCCTCCGGAATCGGGCTTAATGATGGAGGTTGTCCAATGGGAACAGTTCCTATTAGAAGAACTACGAAAGAAGATCTCATTAGAGAGAGGAGATTTAATACTAGTTATGTTGGTGGCGTCTTTCACGTAAGCTGCTCCTTTATAAACTGCTTTTGTTTATCCTAATTCACTAAGATGGAAATTGAAACAATTATATGCAATAGCAACAAATTAAACATAATCCAAGTGGGAACTCCACTATTGTTTATCATCTTTTTGGAGCTCTTATGGCATTGAAACTCATGATTTCCATCTTATTTATTAATTTATTTTAAGATTTCGGATTTATGGGTATATGTGGACGTTAATCTCAATGCGGCTTGCATATATTTTTGTTTTTATACCTCGTTAAGAACTTGCAACTTTTTTTCAAAAAAGGGTATTTTTATTATCAACCAATGTGAGCATATCGTGTTACTTATTCTGATTTGAACATTTAGTTTGCTCTAGAACAAACAATAAATGATCCAAATCTCAAGATTTCGGGAGCTGGAACGATAAGTAGTATTTATAATCCAAAGGTTCTTTCGAACCAGTGGAGTGCATCCATCGTGAAGGTACAAAATGGCCGTGACCAAATACAAGCTGGGTGGCGTGTAAGTATTACTTTTAATTAATTTTGCTAAGTGAAATTCAATCCCCCTTTCTTGCTTAGCTTTAATTCTACACAATAGAATATCAAAAGTTGATAATGAATGTTATGTTGATCTAGGTGGATCCAATCCTATATGGCGATACTCGTACTCGATTTTTCTCATTGTTTAAAGTAAGTCTTATTTTTTTTTTTAATTATTATTATTCATTCAAATATTAGTGAGCCATGCTTTAGCAAAATATCCTTAATTACTCAAGGTTAGTTAAATTTGTTACATCATGACATAGGCAGGCACAACTCAATGCTTCAACACACGTTGCCCTGGATTCGTAATTGTGAATACGCAAATACCTTTGGACATGGTACTTCTGACTTCCACACCTGGACGCATATTCGATCAGACGTTCTTCATTCAAAGGGTTAGATTATTACCATATTAAAATTTCATCTCATTCGAAAAGTAACTAAGAGCATATATAATCATTTTCTTATACGCAGGATCTGAAAAATGGAAGATGGTGGCTCCGTTATAGTCATGATTTCACACAAATTGGTTTTTGGCCTTCAGAGCTTTTTACGGGATTAAAGGGTTTTGCATCACAGGCGGCATGGGGTGGAGAGGCATTTAGTTCAGTCCCTACTTTCCCTCCAATGGGTTCTGGTCGTTTCCCTAAATTTGTAGACACCGATAAAGATGCATTTTGTAGCAAAATTTCAATTCTTGATTCTGTTGGCAACACTCGGGATCCCGCGGTATCAAGTTTTGAAGATGCCCACACCCTATACCGGGTTGCTAATAAACCAATTACCAATAAGGAAATTGGGCATGCGGTCTTTTATGGGGGTCCTGGTTCTAACAAATAAATGACATGTATGTTTAGCCTAGTATTAGGAAATGATTTCCACTTAAAGCTACCCTTATTTGCATCAACGTCTCAGTTATAAATAAATGAAAAAAAATAAGCTTTGGTCGTACTTGTACGGGTGTTTGTTTATTCCCTATACTATATATCATTTGATCTCATACTCCAACTCGTTTATGTAAGAATACTCAAAATATATATACACATAGCAGTTGGTTACATTGCCACCCTATCTTAAGTTTAGATATTACCCGCGAAAGAATTCAGTTCAGAGCAAAAGGAATTCACATATAAGATCATACCATATCAAACTGTATGAGAAAAGGATCTCTAAGTACCTTTCCAATCTCCAAAGACAAATCCTAAAATAAAATAAAATTGGGGTAGCAGTATTCCACACGTGAGATTTCAGCAAGAAATCAGAAGTAGAAATATATGAAAATATAAATTTGTTCCTACTACGTCATTTTAATCAGGTTTGTCTACAAACTGTAAGACTGGCAGGTATGCTTGGATTAGGACTGTCAAAAGTAGCTCAAACTTTGTAACCAGCCAAACATTCAACAAATGGGGCACTAAATATATATTTGGAATTTTAACCAGGTAAATTTTATAGGTCATATAACTATTATTTTGTTTTTCCCACAAAAATCACATAACTTTGTTTTGTAACAGAAAAAATTCAAGACTTTCATCATGCTATCACAAAAATCACGGTGCCAAGAACCCAACTTTTTGATGTACCGATAATCTCTTATTCCACATTTTAACCTACTTTTTGTTTTTAATCTAATAAAAATCGACACACATTTTAAACCAATTTTCTATTTTTATTCATTTGTGACAGGTAATTAATACATTATATCGCTTTACCAAATAATATTTGGTAAAATAAATGCATCTCATTGAATATTAGGCGAAGTGATCTTTATCTAGTATATTCCTGAAGTGAGAGGGAGATATATCACATATTCTTTTTCCTTATCTGTAGGTTCTTAAAAGGCGTTTCTGGGGCGAGCCCCGGGGTGAGGTGTACCAAAAACGCCCCGGGGTAATGGTGTGGGGCGAAAGTGTCAAGAGGCGTACGCCGGGCGTTCGGGGCGTACGTCCGGGCGTTCGGGGCGTACACTCGGGCGTTCGGGACGCGTTTTTTTAGTAAGGAGTAAGCCCTAGAGATTTTTTTCAAATTAAAACAAAATTTGTCGAATTAGTCCTTCATATAATACCCAAATTCTCAAAAGTCAGTTTGGTAATTACTCAAAAGGTTAAAAAAGGAACTCAAAAGTATTAAATTTAAAAGTAAAGACTTTTTTATTGATTTAAGCCCTAATTCATGATTTTTCCAAATTTGTATCTTGTCCGCTAGTCTGCTAATATCTCCCAAAAGCAACAAATATTTAATTTTTTTTATAAATACAAAGAGAACTACATTTTTCTTCATAGCAGCAAATTCAAAGTTCAAATTGCAGGTTAATCATTCTTTTTGTTCCTTCATATAGAAAACTTTATTCTTTTAGACTCAAGTTTCTTATGCTTGTAAGTAACGTATATATAATAGATTATTTTGATTAGTTTTTTTGTGGGGATAGAGCACACATATATATAGTTTTCTTCAATTTTTATGCAATTTTACCTGTTTATAAATATTAACTGTCATTATATTATTTTATAAAATATTAAAAATTAAATACCTATGGGACTTACGCCCCGCTGAGGCATATGTAAAATGCCCCGCCTTACGCCCACGCCTTTTAAAACACTGATGAAATTTTGAAAATAGTTTAGTCTTGCTTTATGCAGCAAGATATGCCAAGCAAATTGTTAATTTAGAAAACTATGTAATTAAATAAATTTGCATTCATTTCATTGCCTTAAATTAAAAAGTCACAAAATTCTATTCTTGGTAAAGGCATCTTAGAATAGTTAATATGACTAAACATGAGTTAAAATAGAGACCTACAGATGGGTTTTGATAGGGTAGGGTCGGATCCTTTTTTTTTTTAACTGAGTAGTTATTAAAAGATAAAAATAAACATGAGTTAAAATAGGAAATAAAAAAGTATCAGGGCATCGGAAGGTTGTGTTTTCGGCATTGTGACTTTTGTATTAGTATAGTAAAAGTCTTGTGATATTTTGTTATACAACAAAATTATGTGACTTTGGTTGAAAAAAAAAAACATAATATGTCAATTTCTATGAAATTTACTCTTTTTTATGGTAACCTTTTCAGAACTGTAACGAGCTGGCCGGTCGTTTTGAGTATTACAACCTCGTTCCCCTATTTACTACTCAATTTATGCTTTACACTTGTTATGTAACTCGCCGGGGTGATTGGTTCGGGTCCGGTGAGGTTTTGGAATGAATGAGGACACTTAGGTCCAAGGTTTAAAGCTTATGTTAAAATAGCGATCGGATATTGACTTATGTGTGTACGACCCCGAAATAGAGTTTCGGTGATTCCAATAGCTCCGTATGGTAATTTTGGACTTAGGAGCGTGTCCGAAAAATTATTTGGAAGTTCGTAGTTAAATTAGGCTTGAAATGACTAAATTAGAAATTTAAGTTTGGAACTTTGACCGGGGAGTTGACTTTTTGATATCGGAGTCGGAATCTAGCTCTGAAAATTTTTATAGCTTCCTTATGTCATTTATGACTTGTGTGAAAAATTTGAGGTCAATCGGAATTGAATTAATAGGTTTCAGCATCGTATGTAGAAGTTGAAATTCGTTACTTTTCGTTAAGCTTGAATTGGGGTGTGATTGGTAATTTTAGCGTTGTTTGATGTAATTTGAGGTTTCGACTAAGTTCGTATGATATTTTAGGACTTGTTGGTGTATTTGGTCGAGATCCCGAAGGCCTCGGGTGAGTTTCGGATGGTTAACGGATCGAAATTTGGACTTAAACAGCTGCTGGAATTTTCTGATGTTTGTGTCTGGTTTCCTTCTTCACGTTCGTGAGAGGGATCTCGTGTTCGCGAAGAGGAACTTGAGACAGGCATGTAACACCCCGGAAAATTTTGAAGAGTTTTAAGACCATTAAAAAGATTGTCGGGTTTTAATTATATTAATTCGGGTATGAACAAGACTGATAATTTGAATGATATCAATTGATCATGATAATATATGTATGAGGTGCATTAAGAATGGTTTATGGTCTAAGAAGAGCCCTAAGGCTAAGTCAAACTGAAAATTATATGATGGGATAAAGTTTCAAGTGAGTTCGCACAAGACCTAACTTCAAACGAGAATAAGTCTCTAATGAAGCGTTATATGGTGTATAACCTATCAAATGAAAGGTCTATGTGTCTAGTTTGTAATGCTTCAAACCGTTTGTCATTTGGAGATTCATACAAGGAGTTATGACCTTTTTACTAAAGGGTGACAGAAAAGCTACACGAGTCTTGCGTAGTCTACGCATCATAGTAGCATAGCCTACACAGTATAGCAGCGTAGCCTACACATCATTGCGTAGACAAATCCAGAAGCTTCCAACTGAAGGGGGATAGAAGTCCACCCTGCGTAGCCTTTGTGCGTAGCCTACGCTGGGAGGCTACGCAGTTTTAGAGGCCATTTTAAAGGGGCTGAAACAAGGGTTTTAAAGAGAAAAAACATTAGTTCTTCAACTTGGAATTGATTTCTAGAGAGAAGGAGAAGCCCTTCCACTATGGATACACTTTAAGGTAGTTTATTTTGGTACAAGGATGATTATATAACATCATTTAGTGATAACACTAACATTATTATGGATCAAATCCATAGGAAATTGGTTGAATCTTCAAGAACACCAAAAAGAGAAAAAGTTGGATTCTTCCACCAAGAGGTAATCCCTTCACTTGAGCTTCCTATATATATATTATATTGGAGTATGGGTAGCATGTTTATGAGTTTTATTTGAAGTTATAATGGTATATTGTATGAACCCTAAGGGAGGGTCTTGAAAGTGATATTTTGGGCAAAGAAGAAGATGAATAGTGATGAATTGATATAAAAGGAATTGTTTTGAGTTTGTAATGATTCCGATAGACTTGATAACTTAATTGATGAACAAATTGAATAGGGAATCACCATTTAGACAAGATACAACACTAGTTCTTGAAATAGGGGTTCTTGAACATAGGGTTGTTGGAGAAGACAATGAATAGTGACTTAATGATGTTGGCGTAATTAACATAGTATTATTAATGACTCTAAATGAGTACTAAATGATAAGAATGGAATTGAATAGGCCAATGGATGAGCCTATTGGATAATTTGGGATGGTTGAAAGCTTGTTGCCGAATTGTGAAGCCTAAATGGATATTTATGAATCTTTTCATATTTATTTTGATGTAGTTGGGATATCTAATGGTAGGTATTGAATTGTGGGTGGTATTTGAACATTTTAATCAATTGGAGCATTGTAGTATTTTCGGAGCTTGAAGGTTGAGGTAAGTAACTCTTCTAATCTTGGAGCTGAGGGTATGAACCCTGATTATACGTGTTGTGTTTTTGGTGTTGAGGTGATGCACATGCTAGGTGACGGGCGTGTAGGCGTGCACCGTGCGAACTGTGACTCTGTTATTCCTGTGGTGCTGTGTAATTACCTGAACTTATCTGTAGTCATGAAATCTCTACGTACTAGAGTTATCGAGTTGTGACTCGTGTTAGAAATAATGCTTAGGTAAATGTTGGTATAATTGGGACCCACTGAGGTCATTTCTACTATCAATTTATTTGTTTAAATTGTAACTTCATACTCAGTCATGTTCATTTATTTCATATCATCTATCAGTCTCTTTTGTTATTTATTGATTCATCATATCATCATTTTGAGCTAGTTTCATGACATTGTGAGCCCGAGAGACCGGAGAGATTGATGATTGAGTGAGGCCGAGGGCCATATTGGCTTTATATACTTTATTATTATGGGATCAGGCTGCACGCCACACCAGGCCAGATTTGCTTATTATAGGACGTGAGTTATCCATGTGGATCCAAATATTGATACTATAGCACGTGAGTTGTCCGTGCAAATTATATCGCTTGGGCTGAAGGAGCCCCTCCGGAGTCTGTACACCCCTTAGTGAGCGCAGGTACCTACTGAGTGCGAGTGCTGAATTTCGAGCGATTGGGAGGATTGAGTGACTGTGAGGATTGAGTGACTATGAGGACTGAGTGACTGTGAGGACTGAGTGAATTCATACTCTGAGAGTATGCATATGGTTTTATCACTGAGTTGAATAGCATTGACATACACACTTAACATACATGTATAGAGATGTATTTTTTCTCATGTTGTATGATATGACGTCATTCATGACTTCACATACTCATTGACATGTGGGCATAGAGATGTATTTTCCTCATGCCATTGGAAAATAAAACATCTTATCTGTTGTTGAAAAGTTTTTTTTTGGGAAAAAATAATAGTTTTTACAAAAAAAACGTACTCATATTTTGATGATTTCGACAAAAAGATTTGAGTTTTACGGTTATAATTGAAAAGAAAATATTTATTTTCTGGAACAAGCTGAGCATTTATTGTTGACTTATTACTGGTGTTATTTTCATTATATTGTTATGATTTGCTGTTGGCTATTGGTGTTGGACCCTGACCTTTATTCCAGCTCGTCACTACTTTCAATCTAAGGTTAGGTTTGTTACTTATTGAGTACATGGGGTTGGTTGTACTCATACTACACTTCTGCACCTTGCATGCAGATATTGGATGTTGATGTTGCTATGATCGACGGGAGTTGGATCTTAAGATGTACCTTTGTTCTGGTCGTAGCTGCCTCTTGTTCGTGGTAGCCTTAGATTTATAAAATTCTGTTTATGTATATTTTGAACAGATGATGTATTTATTTCATACCAGCTTCATAAATTCTAATCTTAGAAGCTCATAATTTGTACTACCAGTCCTTGGGGAGTGTATTAGAGTCAGTTAAATATCAGTTGAATTGGATAGTTGTTAATTGCCTTACCTGACGGGTTGGGTTAGGTGTCGTCACAACTAGGTAGATTTTGGGTCGTGACAAGTTGGTATCAGAGCTCTAGGTTCATAGGTTCTACAGGTCATGAGCAAGTGTATAGTAGAGTCTTGCGGATCGGTATGATGACGTCCATACTTATCTTCGAGAGGTTACTAGGAGTTATAGGATAAACTTCCCATCTTTCTCTCTTTATCGTGCAGAATTGATTCAACATGAAATATAACTCTTTCAATTCCTTCCACGCCTTCGTGTGTGCATGTGAGCGCTTGGTATCAGCTGTGCATCACCGGCTTATGGTTCCATGAACTAGGTTCAAGATGATTATTTTGCGTTTTGGTGATGGTCCAGTCTTGAGGACTTCAGGCCAGGGTTAGACCTCAGTTTAAGCTCGGTAGCTTCAGTTGTAACTTGTACATTTGGACTCCTATGTACGGTAATGTCCCTACGAGTGGAATTTGTGGCTCGATGAGCAGTGGAATAGCTTTGTGATGAGTATGATGTGACTGCAAAATGTGTCAAGACGATTTGAATGTGACGAGAAGTGTTTTCTTGAAATGTAAAAAGGGTCATTGGGTGCTTGATTTTCGTTTTGATGTGACGTTCAGTCTGGAGTATGAATGTTTTGAAGGATCTTTCATGTTAAATTTTGGGACAAATTAAATTCTCATGTCTTGTTAATGAGTTTGGACTCAAAAGATTAAGTGATTGAATAGTAATTGTGATTGCAAAAGGGTATAACAAGATGCCAATTTGAGGCTAAGCAGGTGGGTTATCCCCTGCGGAGTAATCTACGTAGGTATATTCTTTATAATATTGAGTGGAGAGTTTCTTTTTTGCCAGCGGGGCGTAGGTGTTGAGATTTGAATTTGAATCTGGTTGAGAAAGTTGACTTGAGTGTCAAGAGAATGAATACGAGCTTAGTGGATGATTGAGGTATTTTTATGGTTGGCGTTGCATGAGCTTGAGAAGAATTTTTGTTGAATTGACTGTGGTATTATGGCAGTAATAGAGTATGGGTATTGTGAGTTATTGAGTGTTTTAATCTATGGCTTTGAGCCAAGTGGGGGAGCATGTTATTGACAATTCAATTTCATGGTTATATGTTAAAATTTAGGTTTGGTCTGGGGCATACTTGTGGATTAGTTATGACTTGCAGAGGTTGATATCGAGGATGACTCGAGTACTGAAATTCCTAAATACGGGTTATATTGTACTTTATGAGTATATGAAAATCATGGGATGAGTGAGTTGTTATTTGAAAAGATATAGTATGCACGGATTATGAATATTGCATATGTAGTTTAAAACTCAAGAGCTTGCAAGCAATAATGGTACACGTGTGAAGTTGATAAGTTACAAGTGATCCAAGGCTACGTATTGATGCCACACGAATCCTAGCATGTTATCTACTGCAACGAGATTAAAGACACCTCGAGATATGAAGGTGATTGAGTACCCACGAGTAGAATCCATTGAATAATGGGAAAACAAAGAGGCAATATTAATTGAACGAGGCATAATGACGTGAAGTTGTGATATTAACTATAGTCACAAATATTTATGTTATGATGAGGACATGAAGATAGATTGCACGTTCTTACATCTAGCATTATGAAAATAGTGTATGTTATGGAAATTTATATGAATGTTATACGGGTATAGCCTAAGGAAATTGTATTTACTAGAAATGTAATTGAGCATGGACTGAAGGGCAAGATGCTAGAAAAAGATCTCTTAAAGTAAAATCGGCACGAAAAGGGATATGCTAAATTTATTGTTGTTGTAAGGACATGAAAGGATGATACTTTACAACATGAGTTGCGGCTAGAAGTGCCATGACACTTGGGTATGAGAAGGGGCAAAGAAATCCTTGATGAGCATAACCATTTTTCTTCTATTGTCAGGATAGTAGGTACTACTAAGTGTAATTGCAAAAACAAAAGAAATAGAAGTCAAGGCTTCATGAAAATTTGATATGGTGAATTATGATTTCGAGTTGGGGAAATAAATAACTTGTAGTTGTATATGGGCGTGTGTATAATCAGATGGAATAGGGTGCGAATTTATTAAAATCTTCGAGTATCAGGTTCGAGCTTTAGATTTGGGTTTTGCGCCTCAGTGAGGGAGCACCAGAGCAAGTTAATGTCACCTTAAGGGTGATGGTTGAAAAAATAAAATGGAGAAATTTTTATTCATAAAAGAAAGATTAAGGACACATCTTCGATAATATTCCTGATGAAATGAGTAAAATTATCATACAATGCTGGTATAGGATCACATGCTTATCACGAGCAATAGTTACAGTATTTAATATTGGGGTTATTAAAAGGTGTTATCTAATAGTAAAATATTTAATGGGCTATTTGAGTAGATTCTTAAAACTTTGGAGCATGTGTCATTTGAATTAAATTCAATGCAAGGGCGAAAATAAGGAAGTACTTTTATCATATGTTGGACTTAGTAGAACAAATGAAGGTTATAAATGAGGATAAAGTAAATGAACACTTGGCATGAAATGAGGCAAGAAAGAGTTATATTATGCGTATTCCCAAATACGAAATACTTCTGCAAACCAAAATGATGTGCTCCAGTAAGGAGCACGGAGTCATAAAAGAAAAAGAGGCTAAATGGTGCAAGTATTATCCTAATAGAATTGTCACTTTGGGAGTTGGAAGCCTATAATCCATGGTAATCAGCCTGTGGTAGGCATAATAACAAATACAATATGAATTTATGCAAGAGAAATATCACAAAGGACATGGTGGTATCTATGAGTTGGTTAAGGTTAAGAAAATAGGAACATATATACTGATGCTCGAGAATGGATGATAAACTTGCTCCACAAGGAGGAAGTGAAATGAATATTTGCGTAGTGAACTTGTAAGATATGATTTTATTCAAATTGATATCTAAAGGAAACTCAAAAGTTACAAGTACAAGTGAAGGTATAAATCACCCACGTGATGGATGGACCTAGCAAGACAAATATCTTGTTAGTATTCGGATGGGATAAAAGAAGTATTATGGAAGGATTTGGCAACTAGTGAATCAAGGGTCCTATGAGGACAAACTATGCTTAGAAGTAAATTTATATTAATGAGAAAGTCTTCGAATGGAAGAAATAGAATTTTAATGTATGCAAGAAATACTCTTTCACATGCGACTTGGTGTATACATAATATAAAGAGAATACATATATGCATGATAGTAATATGTGTTGTAATATTGTAACGACCTGGCCGGTCGTTTTGAATATTATAGCCCCGTCCCCCCATTTACTGCTCAATTTATGACTTATCGAGTTAGTTGGTTCGGGTCCGGAAGGAATTCGGAATGAAATGAGACACTTAGTCTCATAATTAAAATTTTAAGTTAGAAAAGTGGACCGGATATGGACCTATGTGTAAACGACTTTGGATTTGAATTTTGATGATTCCAATAGCTCCGTATGATAATTTTGGACTTAGGAGCGTGTCCAGATAAATTTTTGGAGGTCCGTAGAGGAATTAGGATTGAAATGCCGAAACTTGAATTTTTGGAAAGTATGACCGGGGGGTTGACTTTTTGATATCGGGGTCGGAACCAGATTCTGAAAATTGAAATACCTCCGTTATGTCATTTATGACTTGTGCACAAAATTTGAGTTAAATTGGACGTGATTTGATAAGTTCCGGAGTCGGTTGTAGAAATTAAAAATTTCAAAGTTCATTAGGCTTGGATTGGATTGTAATTCATGGTTTAGCATTGTTTGAGGTGATTTTAGGGTTCGACCAAGTCTTTATAATATTTTAGGACTTGTTGGTATATTTGGTTCAGGTCCCGAGGGGCTCGGGTGAGTTTTGGATGGTTAACAGATCAAAAATTTGAACTTGAACAACAACTGGAATTTTCTGATATCTGATGATGTTTTCCTTTTACGCGATCGCGTGAATGCGTCTGTGATCACGTAGGGTTAGTTGGTCAGTGGGGGTTTTGTTCTACGCGATCGCATGGGGATATCTGCGATCGCGTAGGGTTAATGTGAGGCAGTGGCATTTTGTGCTTCGCGATCGCGTGAAGCAGAACGCGATCGCATAGGTCTATGATGTTGTGCTTCGCGATCGTGTGGGAAAGTGCGCGATCGTGTAGAGTAAAATCTGGGCAATGGAAAATTGTTCTTTGCGATCGCGTGGGAAAGTTCGCGATCGCATAGAGCAAATGTCTGGGCAGAGAGGTTAAGTTCTGAAAATAGGACTTCGTCCCATTTTCGGTTTTTGACGGATTTGAGCTCGGGAATAGGCGATTTTCGGGAGTTTTTCAAGGAAAACAACGGGGTAAGTATTCTTAACTCAATATTGGTTAAATTACCCTAATCCATGGTTATTTTTATCATTTAATTGGTGAATTAAATTGAAAAGTTTGGAAACCCTCTTAGTTTAAATTGAAGATTTGAGGGTCGAGTTGGGGTCGGATTTTGATAAAATTGGTATGGTTAGACTCGTGGTTGAATGGGCTTCCAAATTTTATAACTTTTGTTGAGTTCCGAGATATGGGCCCCACAAGCGATTTTTGAGTTAAAATTTGGATTTTTATTGAAAATTAGCCTTTTCTTATGTAATTAATTCCAATAAATTTTTATTTACTGAAACGAATTATTTGTGACTAGATTCGAGGCATTCAGAGGCCGATTTGCGAGGCAAAGGCATAGTAGAGTAAAGAATTTCACGCTCTGAGGTAAGTAACAGTTTTAAATCTGGTCCTGAGGGTATGTAAATTTTGTGTCATGTGATTATTTTGGAGGTGACGCATATGCTAGCTGACGGGCGTGTGGACGTGCACCGAGGGTATTGTGAGTTGGTCCATCCCGTGAAACTGTAAAGTTGAATAATTTGTTGTTAGTTATATGCTCTCTATGTGTTGAAAACATTTGACTATAAATCATGTTAGAAATTATGCTTAGGCTATGTGATAGTACTGTTGGGACCCACAGAGGGCACATACTTATTGAATCAATTGCTAATTTTTATCTTGTGCTCAGTCATGATTTTAATTGCGTATCATACCTCAGTCTTTCTTGATATTTGTTGATGCATTATGTTATCGTTGTTTGGGATGATCTATGTGATTTCTGAGAGCCCAAGAGATTAGGGAGGTTGAGGACCGAGTAAGGCTGAGGGCCTGTCAGTGAGGTAAGGATATTATGGCACGCGAGTTGTCAGTGCAGATTATGGCGCTTGGGCTGTAGGATCCCCTCCGGAGTCTGTACACCCCTAGTGAGCGCGGGTACCCATTGAGTGTGAGTGCTGAGGGTTGAGAGCCGAGTGATGAGTTGCGTGACTGTTGCCTGAGAGGATGTACTTGCTTTGCAATTGTTATTGCACTTGATTGCTATCTATCATTGTTGTGAAATCTCTGAAAGATTTTATATCCGAATTACATGAAATTGAACTATATAAAATTGATTTGACTTAAACTGCCGGATTTGAAAGTATGTCTATTCTTTGCTGGAATTACTGAAAGTGAACTGTAACTGTGTAGCTCGTCATTATCTTCAGTTCCTTAGTTATTATTGGTACTTGCTGAGTTGGTTGTACTCATACTACACCCTGAATTTCGTGTGCAGATCCAGATATTCCCGGACATAGCGGGTGTTGATCATTTCGCGCAGTTAATTTTCACGAGATTCAGAGGTAGCTGCCGTGTTTCGCAGACATTGTCTCTCTTTCCCTATCTCATTGTTTATTGTATTTTGGTCTTAGACTATTATAGACCTTATGTTCCATATTTGTATCCATATTAGATGCTCATGTACTCAGTGACACCAGGTTTTGGGGAGTGTTCATGTCAGTATTTATGGGATTTTGTATTGTATTAAATTATTGTATTTTCAAACTTAAGAGAAATTTTGGTTTATCGAGATTTTCGGCTTGCCTAGTAACGAGATAGGCGCCATCACAATAGGTTGGGATTTTGGGTCGTGACAAATATAGAGTAACCGGTGTTGGAATGAGCGAGGTATAGATATGCAACTGTTTAAAATAATAAAGAATTATTTGATGCAATTTTGGTATATGCGCAACCATGTGAGACTTAGATATTTTGTTGTTATATGTTGATGAAGTATGTGTGGCCGTACGAGTCCTAAATAGTTTATTGTTGTACATTGAGCATATATGTACGGTCGTGTGGGGCCTAGACATCATATTATGTAAAGATATTTGGTTGTTGAATTATTTTGAAATTAGTGCCCGTGTGGGGGCTAGTTCGGAACAGGTTGAATTATTTGGATGGTCTCAGTTACAGGGGATACTCTGCCAAAACTTTTAAGAATTTAGAGAGTTAGCCAAATTTTGGGGCCTTAAGGAAGTCAAAATTTTGGAAGAATATCTAAGACCCATATGAAGTCAGGAATGATTAAGAATGATGGTTAAGGTTAAAGGAGGATAATGATGTTCCTAATAATGACTTGCAAAACATTCTAGGACGAATGTTCTTAAGTGGGGGATAATGTAACACCCCGAAAATTTTTGAAGAGTTTTAAGACCATTAAGAAGATTGGCGGGTGCTAGTTATATTAATTCAAGTATGAACAAGACTGATAATTCGAATGATATCAATTGATCATGATAATATATGTATGAGGTGCATCGAGAATGGTTTATGGTCTAAGAAGGGCTCTAAGGCTAAGTCAAGTTGAAAATTATATGATGAGATAAAGTTTCAAGTGAGTTCGAACAAGACCTAACTTCAAACGAGCATAACTCTCAGATATGAAAGGTTTTATGGTGTATAGCCTATCACAAGAAAGGTCTATGTGTCTAGGTTCTAATGCTTCAAACCGTTTGTCATTTGGAGATTCCTACTAGAGGTTATGACCATTGTACTAAAGGGTGGCAGAACAGCTACGCGAGTCTTGTGTAGCCTACGCAGCATAGCAGCGTATCCTACGCACCATTGTGTAGGCAAATCCAGCAACTTCCAACTGAAGGGGAATAGATGTCCACCCTGCGTAGCCTTTGTGCATAGCCTACGCAGCTTTAGGGGCCATTTTAAAGGGGCTGAAACAAGGGGTTTAGAGAGAGAAAACATTAGTTCTTCAACTTGGAATTGATTTCTAGAGAGAAGGAGGAGCTCTTCCACCATGGATACACTTCAAGGTAAGTTATTTTGGTACAAGGATGATTATATAATATCATTTAGTAATAATACTAACATTATTATGGATCAAATCCATAGAAAATGGGTTGAATCTTCAAGAACACAAAAAAGAGAAAAAGTTAGATTCTTCCACCAAGAGATAATCCCTTCACTTGAGATATATATATATATATATATATATATATATATATATATATATATATATATATATATATATATATATATATATATATATATATATATATATATATATATTGGTGTATGGGTAGCATGTTTATGAGTTTTATTTGAAGTTCTAATGGGATATTGTATGAACCCTCAGGGAAGGGTCTTGAAAGTGATATTTTGGGCAAAAACGAAGATGGATAGTGATGAATTGATATAAAGGGAATTATTTTGAGTTTCTAATGATTCCAATAGACTTGATAACTTAACTGATAAACGAATTGAATAGGGAATCACCATTTGGACAAGATACAACACTAGTTCTTGAACATAGGATTGTTGGAGAAGACAATGAATAATGACTTAATGATGTTGGGTAATTAACATAGTATTATTAATGACTCCAAATGAGTATTAAATTATAAGAATTGAATTGAATAGGCTAATGGATGAGCCTATTGGATAATTTAGGATGGTTTAAGGTTTGTTGCCAAATTGTGAAGCTTAAAAGGATATTTATGAATCTTTCCGTATTTATTTTGATGTAGTTGGGATATCTAATGGTAGGTATTGAAATGTGGGTGATATTTGGACATTTTAGTCAATTGGAGCATTGTAGTATTTTCGGAGCTTGAAGGTTGAGGTAAGTAACTCTTCTAATCTTGGAGCTGAGGGTATGAACCATGATTATACATGTTATGAGGTGACACATATGCAAGGTGACGGGCGCGTGGGCGTGCACCATGCAAACTGTGACTCCTTTAGTCCTGTGGTACTGTGTAATTAACTGAACTTATCAAGTTATGACTCATGTTAGAAATAATGCTTAGGAAAATGTTGGTATTATTGGGACCCACTAAGGTCATTTCTGATGTCAATTTATTTGTTTAAATTGTAACTTCATACTCATTCATGTTCATTTATTTCATATCATCTCTCAGTTTTGTTGTTATTTATTGATTCATCATATCATTATTTTAGGTGTGAGTGATGTTGCTTACATGGCTGGGGAGAAGGTTCTACTCAAGATTTCACCCATGAAGGGTGTGTTGAGGTTCGGGAAGAAGGGCAAGTTGAGCCCTCGGTATATTGGGCCTTTTGAGATACTTAAGAAGATTGGAGAGGTGGCTTATGAACTCGCTTTGCCACCTAGTCTATCAGGTGTTCATCCAGTATTCCATGTATTCATGCTCCGGAAATATGTCGGAGATTTGTCTCATAATTTGGATTTCAGTACCGTGCAGCTGGACGGTAATTTGACATATGATGTGGAGCCGGTCAAAGAGCATAGCATTAGTGAAGGTATAGTAGAGAGGCCAACCAGTTGGGGAAGCTACTTGGGAGATGCAGAGCAAATATCTACACCTATTTGAGACTCTAGGTATAATTCTAAATCCGTTCGAGGACGAACGTTTGTTTAAGAGGGAGAGAATGTTACGGCTCAGCCGGTCATTTTGAGTATTACAATCCCGTTCTCCCATTTACTGTTCAATTTATGCTTTTCAGTTGTTACATGACTCGCCAGGGTGATTGGTTCGGGTCCGGTGAGATTTTGGAATGAATGGGAACATTTAATTCCAAGGTTTAAAGCTTATGTTAAAATACTGCCCGGATGTCGACTTATGTATAAACGACCTCGTAATAGAGTTTTGATGATAGCAATAGCTCTGTATGGTGATTTTGGATTTAGGAGCGTGATGTTGCCCAAACTCACACCACTAATTGGGATTGTGAGGCGGTCGATGCAATTATAAATACTTAACGCGAGTCGGGGTCGATTCCACAGAGAGCTTTATGTTGGATTAGATATATACCTAGTCTAAGTATATGACGTGCCCAAGATTGTACTTCCACATATTCGGTTGTTTATTTTCTACTCCAAAATCTAATGCTAATGATGTAATTGTAAAGCTAAGAGACAATGTTTTTGGTATTGTTGTTTTTCAGGTTATAAAAGATCTAGGGTTGTAACTTCCACCTAGTTGGTTACCTAACGAATTGAGAGCTTTAGGGCATGTTTGGTGGGCCAGGATACAATATAGCAATCACATGCGATTACTCACTCTATACCTCTTAGTAGTTTGAGTGATTTTGCCCAATTTAGTTTTCTTAAGTCCAAATGGATATTTCACAAAACAAGTGATAGATGCTCAAGTCGGGTCTTACTATCTCTAGATTCGACCCTATAATTGGGGTTATCAATTTCTTGAGTTTACCCTAATTTATTGTTAGCCAAGTTTTCCTAGACTTAGTCTCTCTTTCTCTAGTAGAGACTAAGTCAATTAGGCATGAATCAATGTTTGCAACCATCAATTCTTAAATTCAAGCAAGAACTAGGCTAAATATTATATACCCAATCATAAATAAGCCCTAAATCAATCACCCATTAAGTACCCATACTAGGGTTGGGTCACAATCCTAGCTAAGGGTTTAGCTACTCATAGAAAATGAAGAAATTAAATAAGACACTAAGATAAAACTCATAATAGATGATTAAGGGAAGAAAATCTAATGTTAAAATGATAAACTATTACAAAGTTACCCAAAACATTAAAGAAAAACGGTTATCTATTCGTATGTGTTCTCTACTTAACCTAAATTTGACAAAAAGACCTATTTGTACCCAACTGAAATTATCGGACAAAATTGCCCCTGCGGAGATTCTGTGGCCGCACAATTATGTGTGCGGTCCGCACTTTGACATTAGCTTTACGGGATTCACTTCTGTGAACAATTCTGGGTTGCGGCCGCATTTCTTCAAATTTCGCGGTCTGTACATTTCTGAGTGCGGCCGCACTCTCGATTTTTAGCTTTGACATGCAAGACTTCTGTGGACCGCAAATTTCGGAGTACGGCCGCACTTTTGATTCTACGGCCGCATAATAATGGTGCGGCCCGCACGTCTTCATGACCGCATAATCCATCTCTCTGAACCTCATCTTCTGCGGCCGCACAATAATTGTGCGGTCCGCACAATAATTGTGCGGTCCGCACTTTGCATAGAAATTTTGTCAGAGGCTTCCTCATGTTATGCGGATGCACTCAATATTATGTAGTCCGCATTTTGCTCTTTTATCTTTGTTTTGGTCAATGTCCAAAATTACTCCTTCTT
Organism: Nicotiana tabacum; assembly: GCF_000715075.1. Taxonomy (NCBI): domain Eukaryota; kingdom Viridiplantae; phylum Streptophyta; class Magnoliopsida; order Solanales; family Solanaceae; genus Nicotiana; species Nicotiana tabacum. The sequence continues at coordinate 80,126,527 of NC_134102.1, forward strand.
GAGTTGATTTTCATCTCTTTGACTCATATTCCAACACTCCTGTAAAAAAGCACATTTCATCAGTTTTCGGGAATACCTTTAAGAAATTTTGAGCTAAAACGAAGGTAAAAGAATGCAAATAAGTAATCAAAATCCCTACTTATCAACTCCCCCAAAATTAAGTTTTTGCTTGTCCTCAAGAAAATAAGGTAATTGCCACCTCCACAAGAAAAGAGCTATTTCAGATGGCCTAAGGTGAATCAAACACACATCAATTGGGACCAACAATTACCCATAACATTTATAAATAATCAACAATGCAATGATTTGACTTTTTAAGTACAATAGTTCTAATGAGACACTAGAGTATCAAGAGTTGACTTTATTCATCAAGTAAGCTATCTCTTTTATGTAGGTCATTGTGGATCCCAAACTCCTCCTCCTCTACTCTCCATTAGCATATCTCACTTTAGAATGTAACACTCAATTCAAGGATTGTGAAAAGTTCGCTCATCTCTCTCAAAAGAATGTCACAAGTACGGCTCTAAGTACCATATGCTTTCCCCTCATGTAAATCACCACTAATGTAAGCTCACTCGACTTGAAATCATGTAGGGCTTTTTCGGGATGTAATGAAGGCTTTTGGACTAAGGTAGGATTTGTTGGAATATCATCTTTCCTTAAGCACTCCATTTTTTCTTTTTGGCTCATACTTTGTTGACTTTTTGAGTCATTTTCTTTTTCTTCGGGGGAACTAGAGAGACTTAACGTCACTCTTTCTTGGTCATGATATTCATTTTCTCCTTTTTTTTTTGTTTACTCTATGCCTTTCATCCTTGAATTCCTTCAACTTTTTACTTTATTCACTTTCTTTTTGGCATTTTTCATTTTGTTTTTTCTTTCTCTTCTTTGCCTTCCGTTTTCCTCATTTCTTTCCTCTTCTTTGTACCTTTATATCACTTTCAAACTCCTCGTCTCTCCCCCATACTTATGTTTTAGCCAATTGTTTCTCAAGAATGCCAAGGAAAGATCGGGTGCCAAGAGAGGGTCATTACAAATGGGTATAGGCTCGTAATGTGGTTATTAAATGAAAAGGGCTTAGGCTCAAATGGGCTGACTAGGGATATCACATTGGTAGGCTATGTAAGATTTCAAATTGGATCAAGGAGAGCCTACAATCATTTCTCAAGCCAAGACAAACTTAGAATTTCACCTAAAAAAATATTCGGGGCAAGTTCTAGACTATTAGCACGGGTACTTTGGACATGCAACTAAATATCTCACCTCTCACACTGCTGGATTGCTAAAGAGAACAGAGTCGAGGGCCCACAACCACCCTATTTAAGATTGAAAATCACAAATGGCTCGAGTGAACCACTCGATGAATGCTTAAGTCAACACAAGAGTCAAAATGTCACAACTATAGCTATTTTCTGCCAAAAACATATTTTTTAACCATAAGGCCGTAGGTAAATGTGTTGGTACCAAGCAAAGCATGCTTGAGACCCTTTTATTCATTACTACTATTTTTACCTAAACATAAAAAAACGGACTCAATCCCTTAAGAATGTTGTCACGCCATCCATCGTTGGGAAGAGCCACCGGTTCACACATAACCCACCTTTGGAAAGAACCGTGGTATTAGAAAAACCAAAGGCTTATAGATCACATAAACATAACAAGAAGCTACCAAATCAAAAAGAAGCTATTAAAGTAAATAAGAAGTTATACTACTAAGAAAAACAAACTACAGAAGCTATAAAATAAACTACTAAAAGTAAGACAAATGAATATACAAACCGAGGGGAAATGAATATATACATCAAGGAAAAGGGAGGAATATATACATAACGAAAGAGATAATAAGGATAAAAGAAAAACAGTATTAAAGTTATTATAGGCCAATGTCAATGTCATAATAAACTATCCAAAATAGACCACCCCCATAAAAAAATAAGCATTGTCCTCAATGGTTAACAAAAATAAGGACATAGAGTGAAGAGAACTCCCTATATGGTCTCAGTGTGCATGGCATCATCAGCACCCTCTGGATCCTCCAACTGGATTTCATCATCCTTCGGTCCGGGAATAATGGGGTGACTGAACATCTGGAGCATCCCCTCAGTGGTGTGGGCAGTAGGGTCCGGCTCCTCATACTGACCAGCTGCTGTCTCTAATGCCTCAGGTACTGGTGGAACTACTGGTGCTACTGGTGCTATCTCCATCAGAAGGTCAAGGAGAATATCCCCAGCTGATGCAAGCTTGGCCACCTCGGTGCTCAATCTTTCCACTGATTTTTTTGATGCCTGAGATTTTCGCATCTTCTTCACCTGTTCGCCCAACTCCTCAATAGCTCTCCCGTGCGCCACCACTGTATCCATGATAGTCTTCTGATTTTACAGGATCTTCTTCAAAGTTTCCTCCACTGACGGAGGTACCTGAGGTGTTGCTGGGGTAGAGGACTGTGCTGCAACATCACTATATATGTCAAACAACTTTGAAGTAGCTGTCTGCATCCAGTTGTTGAGACTCGCCAATGTCTGGGAGACTCGCAGCGCAGTGAGTTGATATGTGGAAGAGGCATACACTGGCATTGATGTAGATGGTCTAGAAGGTGGAGGTGGTGGTATGTCAGCTGTCTCGGTGGAAGGACCGGCTGCTGTAGAAGGCATGGCAGCTAATTCCCATCTCTACAGAGCATCCCGTCAGTGGTAGTTGCCTTACCCTTGAACTTTGGGTTTCCTAGACCTTGTAAAGTGTACCATGAGAAGGGGTTTTTAGCCCGCACCTTTTGATCAAAACTCCTCGGCTCCACCTTTGCATCCATGAGGTATGTTGTGAGTGTGTTGGGATATGGATAGGAACTTTCACCTCTTTGGACCACCAACGACATATTGGCCGACATGATGGCACCCACATTTATTGGGTACCCGGCCATGATGGATGCCACCAAAACTGCTCGGGGAGGGGAAGATTGTTTTCATTCTGTCTCGGGTCTAAGCGGCTGCACACAAAAGTTTGCCACCCTTTCACTTCAAAATTAAAGGTGGCCCTGGCAATGAGAACCCCCGCTGTGATCCATGATAGTGGTGGTCATGGAGCTGCCAATATATCTGCTAGCCAAGGGCGAACTACATCACCCTTAGAGAGCTTTTCCAAGTACTGGACTGGTTCTAACTCCTCGAATCCCAAGTACTGGTTCAGAGTGCACTGATTGAATCTAACTTTCAAATTTCGCACTTTGGTAACTTTGGTACCCTTCTTGATGTGTGCCACATAGGCATAGAATTCTCGTACCAAGTGCTCCTTGGCATCCTTGACACTCTAGGTGAACCACATCCAGCCCTGGCGCTCCCAAAACTGTCTAAGGACATTTCGATTGTGAATATCCAAATCCTTATTTAAGAACTGTCGCTCAAGTGTGAGCGATCTCTGGGACCACCACTCTCTGAACCTTGAGAAGTCCTTCAAACTCACAAACTGATCCTCCCATGCTTCCTTCTTCTTCGACCTTTCTAGGATGCCCACTCGAGTGTCACCTCCTCTACCATCATCCGGGACATCATCATCATCATCATCTATTGCCACTGTTGCCGGAGTAATGGGAGGACTGAGTGAATTGATACTCTGAGAGTATGCATATGGTTTTATCACTGAGTTGCATTGTATTCTACATGCACACTTGACATACATGCATAGAGATGCATTTTTCTCATAATGTACGATATTGCGTCATTTATGACTTCACATACACATTGACATTAGGCATAGAGATGTATTTTCTCATGCCATTGAAAAAGAAACATTTACCTGTTGAAAGTTTTGAGAAAAATCATAGATCTTAGATTTGAGTTTTACTGTTATACTTAAAAAGAAAATATTTATTTTTCTAGAACTGTATACGAGCTGAGCATTTTATTATTGAGTTATTACTTGTGTTGTTTTAAATTATATTGTTATGAATTGTTGTTGGTTATTGGAGTTGGACTCTGACCTTGGTACAAGCTCGTCACTACTTTCAACATAAGGTTAGGTTTGTTACTTATTGAGTACATGAGGTCGGTTGTATGCATACTATACTTCAGCATCTTGCGTGCATATATTGGATGTTGATGTTGTTGTGATCGACGGGAGCTGGATTTGAAGACGCACATGTGTTTTACTCGTAGCTGCCTCTTGTTCATGGTAGCCTTAGATTTATAAAAATCTGTTTATGTACATTTCGAACAGATGATGTATTTATTTCATACCAGCTTTGTTATTTCTAACCTTAGAAGTTCATGATTTGTACTACCGGTCCTTGGGAATTGTATTAGAGTCAGTTAAATATTATGTTTAATCGGATACTTATAAATTTACTTACCTAACAGGTCGGGTTAGGTGCCATCACGACTGGTAGATTTTGGGTCGTTACACCTTGTTAATGATTTTAAGTATAGATATTTATGCGTAACATCTTTTTTAGCTCTATGAAAAATGACATATATAATTGAAAATAAAACAGATGCAACAGTTATTTCGAGAATGGACCAAAACAAAGAATAAGAATCTACTTTAATAGTTTTGACTGATGGCTTTAGTTGCCTCTCCCATTCTTCATGGTCCTTCTTTGAAAAGCCCTCAACTTCATCATGGTTGAGAAAAACCATAATTGCAATCAAAAGTTGTACAACGCTTAGATGCATTCTTGTGATCTTCATCCTATAATAATTTTAAAATATATTATTAGATACAAATAATAGCATAAAATTAAACATAAAAGCTAATAAGAGGAATGAAATATTATGACTTCTGTGCAAATAGCACATGATAATCGATCATATCAAGGATGAAGTTTAAGAAATAAGAGATGAAGTACCTCATTTCTTTTTATGGACATGGATAGTGAATGGTCCTACAAGAATAACACACTTTATATAAGAATCATCGGGCATTTCATATTCCCGTAATTTTATGTTTGCATTGATTTACTTTTATTCGATTGATTCTTACAATTATTCTGTCCATAAATTAACAGATATGTGATTTTCTCCCTAATTTCTTACATATTTATAACACAATTAGCTCTCCGCTAGTTTCGAAGAGGAACACCTTCAAGTTATGTAAATGTGGCTATAACAAAAATCACCTATTCAATATTTCATATCGAACATTTAAATTGAATCTGAAAAATCTTACTCTTTTAAAGGCCAATTATAGATACCTTCCTCGAGTTAACTATAGGCTATAACGCATGTGTCTGGTGGTTCAAACTCTATAATAAAATTATACTCCGTAGTACTTTGAAATAGATGAGTTGCCACTTGATGCTAATAAAGTTTATTTTACACTATTGGCTAAATATCACTTTTTAATAACTTATAAGATCATGATTTTGATACTATCGTATAATATTATATTCTGCAACTGCAAAGATAAAGAGAAGAATCAGAATGATTCAAAAATATTCATTATTAGCCTAGCAATGTCATTTTAGTGCTGCCAAATTGTTGTGTTCTTGTTAGTTCGTGCCAAAGAATCAGAATGATTCCAAAATATTCATTATTTTTTTCTTTTCTTCTTTTGCAAATATACCACTAGGCTAGGTGCCTAGTGGGATATATATATATATATATATATATAATAAACCAAAAACAAGGATCCAAAGCTTACAATTTGTCCAAAGTCAAATCTAAAAGATGCTACGGTAAAGCTAATAAAATCATAAATGCTGCCTATTATAACAGGTAATAGTCAACTCCAAACATATGATGGTCTATGTATATACAAGCCAAGTGCAAAACCTCAATGTAGCACCTCTAATGCTCTCACCAGGCGCCAAGTTTTGCGTTCCAACGGACAAGGCAAATGTGAAAATTCATGCAATACCATGAACTTTCGGGGTTGACCAAATATCCAAGGAGTATGCAGGTAAGCTGCTAATGAGCTTCTCTTCTCTGTACTTACGAATGTCTGCAGAATGTACCAAGATAAATGCAGCAAAAGCTGCTAATAGTAGCCAGGATGCACTGCCATGACATCTCCAGATTAGGTATGTAAACATGCCAATACCACTGGATAATATCCTAACAGTACACATATGTACAATGATAGTGAATATACCTTCTAACAACATTGGAACCAGACTAATGCTCACTATATATTTTGGCTTCAAAGACCATTGATATATATCATAATAGTGAACCAGTTGAAAGTCCAATATGTAGTTAATTTATCCAGTTGTAACTGCATATGTCACGTACTAGTCTAGTATTAGACTTTAGAACCAATTGTGTTATTGTATGGTTAACTGAATCACTTCCTGCTTGCAAATACACCTCCATATCCTATTAGAACACCACCGGAATGAGCATGATAACATGCTAATACCACTGCCCTAGCAGTCTATAGAATACAAAAATAACAGAGAAGCTAGCACGAATGAAACTGTATTATACCTATCTTTTGCCCTAAAGTTGCTGCAGTATAACCCAATATTGTTGTTGATCCTGTTGTTTGATGGAATTTGATAACCCCCGTTGAAAGCCAATTAGTGAAGTGGAACTCCAAGTAACACCATCAACTGTAAGCAACCAAGAATCCAAGTAGATTCCCAATTCCATGAACAATACTTGTATCTAGTGAAGTTTAAACCAGTAGCCTAATATATTGAAAGCTTGTTATTGTGCAATGTAATTCACATGCTTGCAATACCATAACACCTCCAGTTTGGACATGTATACATGTCAATACCACTTAAAATTGCCATGACATTAAAAAGCATACTACTCTGAAACAGAATACCTTCTAAAACTGTTAATTTCCAGCTTTGATCCTTCATACATTCTTGTCGCAATGGGGTAATATAGTTAATAAACATACTGCTTCAAATTGTATGAAGTTGTACCTGGCAGAAGTAACGTATATGTATATAAAAGAAGCACCTGGTAGTATAATTTGTGACTGTGACTCCAGCAGTAGCCAATACACTAATACACCAATCTAAGTAAGTATGTATACTGCCCTTACTTTGCAAGTTTGGGCGTGAATACCACCTGCTAACCTGGCAGTATACGTGTACATGGAATCACCTATCACCTATCAGCTTAGTGAATATAACTGGATCCCAGTAATTAGGATGTTCTAACATATGGTAAGTAATACATAAGCAGAAGCAAAATCATTAGGACATGCTGTGAATTATCGTTAGTCATTACAGAAATTGTAAACCTTATTGATTTATCTGTCCACAACCTGCTTGTATGTAAACCTCCATACACTATTACAGAACCACTAGCAATGAGTCAGTCTCCAAAATAAGAGGGTGAATATCTTGCTACGTACAACATTCCAAGCCTTGTACAATAGCCTTAGTCTCAGCTACAACACTAGTTATTATCCCCAAGTCCACAGCCCTTGCATACATCAAATCTCCTTCTTCGTTTCTCACACAAAAACCTAGTGAACTAGGCCCAGGGTTACCTTTTGAAGCTCCATCGGTATTGCATTTGAACCATCATATATACGGCGCTTGCCATGTGATAGCCTGATTATCAATAGTCTGTTTATATCTTTCAAGGTAGCTTATCAAGTCTGGCCAAAGCAATAGCATATTTGATAACCATGGATACCTCACCCTTGCCAAGTAATGCAAAGTTTTGTTAACTTAATGTATGACTCTACTGGTTGATATTATTCCTCCATTCATTCCTGTGTTCCTCCTTTTCCACAACTCCCATGTAATTATGGCTGGCGCTACCTGAAACAACAACTTCAATTTTGAGCAACACTTAGTATTCCACCAAGCCCTTATCACTTGTTTTACATGCACCAATGCTATATTAATCCCAGCTGCCCCTAAGAATGTTCTCCAAACCTTATTAGCTGTAGGGCCAGTTAAGAATATGGGCTCAATTGTTTTCTCCTTAGGTTGAAGACAACACCAACATCTGGACATAAATATGTAGCCTTGCCTTCTCCATACATCATCAGTAGCCACCTTGTGCCTCCATAATCTCCACAAAAATATTGATATCTTGAATGGCAAACCTTTGATCCATATATTTTTGAACTCCTGATTAGGATTTGCTATATGTCTTTGAATCTGCCAAGCACTACCCACAGTGAACTTACCAGAAGCCGTTGGCATCCAGTATGGCTTATCCTATAATTCTTCACTGCCTCCGTACTGAACATTTAGTTTAATGCTCAGCAATTTCTTCTGTAAAATTCTGAGAAAGCAACTGTTCATTCCATGTTCCCTCTTGCCTTAGTTCAACCACCTCTTGTAATTCCTCATTAATTGGAAAATCTTGTGGTAATACATGATATAGTGCTTATAATCCGGTCCAATTTCCGTGCCATATGTTTGTGGTTCCACTCTTCATTTCCCACAATATTTCATGTTCCACTTATTCCCTAGCTGTCAGCATTTGTCTCCAAATATTAGAGCCTCTTCTAAATTGCACCACTGTTGGTATTTCCTTTTTGCAATACTTATTACACATGAAGTTAGTCCACAAAGATTTAGTAGTTCTGAACCTCCACCATAGTTTAGCAAACAAAGCTTTTGATACATCATGGAGAGACCTAAACCCTAAACCACCTACATATTTGGGAAGGCATAGATTCTTCCAGGAAGCCCAATGTCTGCTCCTATCTTCCTGTTTGTTGCTCCAAATGAAACGTGCAAATATTTTATGCAAGTGGACAAGAATGTTGTTAGGTGGATCCAACACTGATAGTAGGTGCACTGGCATACTTTGCAACACACTGATAATTAGTGTTGCCTTTCCACCAAAAGAGAGAAGTTTTCCTTTCCAAGAATGCAATTTAGCCTTTACTTTCTTTACAAGATCATCATAGTAATCCTTTCTCCTTATAGTGTAGAAGATTGGACACCCTAAATATGTGAATGGGAACTCTCCTCTAGCAAAATATGTAATGTTACCTACTGACCGGCACAAATCATGTGTAATATTGGTATGCATGTAATACGAGATCTTAGCTTTGTTGATCAGTTGTCCTGATATCTGTTCATATCTGCCCAGTATTCCAATGATCTTACTCAGTGAAGGAGGATGAGCTGAGGCAAATATTATTGTGTCATCAGCATATGCCAAGTGGTTCAAATGACACGACCACTTGGACATACCAAATCCAATGAATGACTTGTCTTCAAAGAGCTGATTCAAGGACCAAGACAGTAATTCAACTGAAAAAAGAATAAAGTAGGTGATAAAGGATCTTCTTGCTTTACTCCCCTTGTGGACTTGAAGAAACCTGAAGACTGCTCATTCACCAATACTGAATACTAGTTGTTTGACACCAAATTGCAGACCATATTAGTAAAGGCTTCTGCAAATCCCATTCTTCTTAGTAAATGTAACATATATTTCCATGAAATCCTATAATATGTATTTGCCATATCCAACTTAATGACAACATTGGCAGGTTTTCCTCTCAATCTTATGTCAGTGACTATTTCCTGAGTGAGTAGTATGTTTTCAAATATGCTCATCCCTTTCACAAAACCAGATTGATTAAGATATATTAGAGAAGGTAAGAACCTCTCCTATCTATCATGTAGAACTCTAGATTAGGGAAAGAATCAGAATGATTCCAAAATATTCATTACTAGCCTAGCAATGTCATTTTAGTGCTACCAAATTGTTGTGTTCTTGTTAGTTCGTGCCCAAGAATCTGAATGATTCCAAAATATTCATTATTTTTTTCCTTTTCTTCTTTTGCAAATATACCACTAGGCCAGGCGCCAAGTTTTGCGTTCCAACGGACAAGGCAAATGTGAAAATTCATGCAACACCATGAACTTCCGGGGCTGACCAAATATCCAAGGAGTATGTAGGTACGCTGCTAATGAGCTTCCCTTCTCTGTACTTACGAATGTATGCTGAATGTACCAAGATAAATGCAGCAGAAGCTGCTAATAGTAGCCAGGATGCACTGCCATGACATCTCCAGATTAGGTATGTAAACATGCCAATACCACTGAATAATATCCTAACAGTACACATATTTACAATGATAGTGAATATACCTTCTAACAACATTGGAACCAGACTAATGCTCACTATATATTGTATGGTTAACTGAATCACTTCCTGCTTGTATATACACCTCCATATCCTATTAGAACACCACCGGAATGAGCATGATAACATGCTAATACCACTGGAAAGTGCCCTAGCAGTCTACAGAATACAAAAATAACAGAGAAGCTAGCACGAATGAAACTGTATTGTACCTATCTTTGCACTGAAGTTGTTGCAGTATAACCCAATATTGTTGTTGATCCTGTTGTTTGATGGAATTTGATAACCCCCGTTGAAATCCAATTAGTTAAGTGGAACTCCAAGTAACACCATCAATTGTAAGCAACCAAGAATCCAAGTAGATTCCCAATTCCATGAACAATAATTTTATCTAGTGAAGTCTAGACCAATAGCCTAATATGTTGAAAGCTTGTTATTGTGCAATGTAATTCACATGCTTACAATGCCATAACACCTCCAGTTTGGACATGTATACTTGTCAATACCACTTAAAATTTCCATGAAATTAAAAAGCATACTACTCTGAAACAGAACACCTTCTATTACTGTTAATTTCCAGCTTTGATCCTTCATACATTCTTGTCGCAATGGGGTAATGTAGTTAATAAACATACTGCTCCAAATTGTATGAAGTTGTACATGGAAGAAGTAACCTATATGTATATAAAAAAAGCACCTGGTAGTATAATTTGTGACTGTGACTCCAGCAGTAGCCAATACACTAATACACCAATCTAAGTAAGTATGTATACTGCCCTTACTTTGCAAGTTTAGGCGTGAATACCACCTGCTAACCTGGCAGTATACGTGTACATGGAATCACCTATCACCTATCAGCTTAGTGAATATAACTGGATCCCAGTAATTAGGATGTTCTAACATATGGTAAGTAATATATAAGCAGAAGCAAAATCATTAGGACATGCTGTGAATTATCGTTAGTCATTACAGAAATCGTAAACTTTATTGATTTATCTGTCCACAACCTGCTTGTATGTAAACCTCCATACACTATTACAGAACCACTAGCAATGAGTCAGTCTCCAAAATGAGAGGGTGAATATCTTGCTGCGTACAACATTCCAAGACTTATACAATAGCCTTAGTCTCAGCTATAACACTAGTTGTTATCCCCAAGTCCACAGCCCTTGCATACATCAAATCTCCTTCTTCGTTTCTCACACAAAAGCCTAGTGAACTAGGCCCAGGGTTACCTTTTGAAGCTCCATCGGTATTGCATTTGAACCATCATATATACGGCGCTTGCCATGTGATAGCCTGATTATCAATAGTCTGTTTATATCTTTCAAGGTAGCTTATCAAGTCTGGCCAAAGCAATAGCATATTTGATAACCATGGATACCTCACCCTTGCCAAGTAATGCAAAGTTTTGTTAACTTCATGTATGACTCTACTGGTTGATATTATTCCTCCATTCATTCCTATGTTCCTCCTTTTCCACAACTCCCATGTAATTATGGCTGGCGCTACCTGAAACAACAACTTCAATTTTGGGCAACACTTAGTATTCCACCAAGCCCTTATCGCTTGTTTTACATGCACCAATGCTATATTAATCCCAGCTGCCCCTAAGAATGTTCTCCAAACCTTATTAGCTGTAGGGCCAGTTAAGAATATGTGCTCAATTGTTTCCTCCTTGGGTTGAAGACAACACCACCATCTGGACATAACTATGTAGCCTTGCCTTCTCCATACATCATCAGTATCCACCTTGTGCCTCCATAATCTCCACAAGAAGATTGATATCTTGAATGGCAAACCTTTGATCCACATATTTTTGAACTCCTGATTAGGATTTGCTATATGTCTTTAAATCTGCCAAGCACTCCCCACAGTGAACTTACCAGAAGCCGTTGGCATCCAGTATGGCTTATCCTATAATTCTTCACTGCCTCCGTACTGAACATTTAGTTTAATATGCTCAGCAATTTCTTCTGTAAAATTCTGAGAAAGCAACTGTTCATTCCATGTTCCCTCTTGCCTTAGTTCAACCACCTCTTGTAATTCCTCATTAATTTGAAAATCTTGTGGTAATACATGATATAGTGCTTATAATCCGGTCCAATTTCCGTGCTATATGTTTGTGGTTCCACTCTTCATTTCCCACAATATTTCATGTTCCACTTATTCCCTAGCAGTCAGCATTTGTCTCCAAATATGAGAGCCTCTTCTAAATTGCACCACTGCTGGTATTTCCTTTTTGCAGTACTTATTACACATGAAGTTAGTCCACAAAGATTTAGTAGTTCTGAACCTCCACCATAGTTTAGCAAACAAAGCTTTTGATACATCATGGAGAGACCTAAACCCTAAACCACCTTCATATTTGGGAAGGCATAGATTCTTCCAGGAAGCCCAATGTCTGCTCCTATCTTCCTGTTTGTTGCTCCAAAAGAAACGTGCAAAGATTTTATGCAAGTGGACAAGAATGTTTTTAGGTGGATCCAACGCTGATAGTAGGTGCACTGGCATACTTTGCAAAACACTGGTAATTAGTGTTGCCTTTCCACCAAAAGAGAGAAGTTTTCCTTTCCAAGAATGCAATTTAGCCTTTACTTTCTTTACAAGATCATCATAGTAATCCTTTCTCCTTATAGTGTAGAAGATTGGACACCCTAAATATGTGAATGGGAACTCTCCTCTAGCAAAATATGTAATGTTACCTACTGAACGGCACAAATCATGTGTAATATTGGTATGCATGTAATACGAGATCTTAGCTTTGTTGATCAGTTGTCCTGATATCTGTTCATATCTGCCCAGTATTCCAATGATCTTACTCAGTGAAGGAGGATGAGCTGAGGCAAATATTATTGTGTCATCAGCATATGCCAAGTGGTTCAAATGACACGACCACTTGGACATACTAAATCCAATGAATGACTTGTCTTCAAAGAGCTGATTCAACTGACAAAATGAATAAAGTAGGTGATAAAGGATCTTCTTGCTTTACTCCCCTTGTGGACTTGAAAAAACTTGAAGACTGCCCATTCACCAATACTGAATACTAGTTTTTTGACACCAAATTGCAGACCATATTAATGAAGGCTTCTGCAAATCCCATTCTTCTTAGTAAATGTAACATATATTTCCATGAAATCCTGTCATATGTATTTTCCATATCCAGCTTAATGACAACATTGGCAGGTTTGTCTCTCAATCTTATGTCAGTGACTATTTCCTGAGTGAGTAGTATATTTTCAAATATGCTCATCCCTTTCACAAAACCAGATTGATTAAGAGATATTAGAGAAGGCAAGAACCTCTCCAATCTATCATGTAGAACTCTAGACATTACTTTATTGATAAAGTTGCTCAGACTTATTGGTCTTAAGTCTGAGAAAGTCTGCACCCTTGGTTTCTTTAGTAGCAGCACAAAATTAGTATGAGTAATAGACTCTAGCAAAGGTTCACCACCATAGAAATGCAGAATCATATTATGTATGTCATAGCCAATTACTTTCTAGCACTCTTGATAAAATAGTATAGTAAAACCATAAGGACCACTGGCACTATCTCCATTTAGCATAAAAACTGCATCATTAACTTCCTCTAGTGTTGGAAATCTACACAACTCCAAGTATTGTTCCCCAGTAACCATAGTAGGTACATTCTCCAGCATGGAAAAATCTATAGGATTCGCTTCATTAGTGAACTGATTTTGATAGAATTCAACTGCAACATTGGCCATTTGTTCTTGATCTTCCAACTAATTGCCATCTCCATTCTGGATCCTTTTCAGTTGTAACTTCTTTCTTTTACCATTGACATGGTTGTGGAAGAAAGTAGTGTTCCTATCACCCTCTGCAAACCGCGTCATCCCAGCTTTATGCTTCCAGTATTGCTCCTCTATACTCAAGTATTTTTTCAATTCTACATGAGCTTGTTGAAGGACTATTCTATTCTCAATTGTTCGCTCTTCCTCAAACAACATCTCTTTGAACTTCACAATGTCTTCCAGTATTTCCAATTGCTTGAAAATGCCTCCAAAGGTATCCCTACTCCATTTAGATAATGCTGACCTTACCCTCTTAAGTTTATGTTTGAACATAAAAAAAATGGATCTCCAATGAAGTCAGCATTCCAATTTTGCCTTACCACTCGATAAATGTAGCATGTTTTGTCCAGAAATTCAAGAATCTGAAAGGCTTTACAAAGTTTGTGGTTTGTTCCCCACAAGTCATTAGCAATGGTGCATGATCTGAACCTGTCTTGATTAAGTGTTCCACTTCAGTTGTTGGAAACAGGTTTTGAAATTGTAAAATGACAAAAATCCTGTCCAATCTCTTAAAAATACACTCTGAATTAGGTCTACCACTCCACCATGTAAATGGGTTTCCTTTATAATCATGATCAAACAAACCACATGAGTTTACACAAAAAGCAAAGTCCTCATATTCAGGTGGATGTACTGGAAGCCCCCCTATCTTTTCATCTTCATGTAGTATCACATTAAAGTCACCTCCCACCAACCAAGGTAATTCCATGTCACATGCTAAACAATACAAGTTATCCCATAATTCTAGTCTCTCCACAGAGGAGCATTTTGCATACACAAAGTTCATCATAATGTGCTGGCTAATATCATGGTGGAACACCCTTACAACCACTTGTTGAGCAGTTTCTGTAACCAACTCCCATTCAACCACAGAGTTGAAGAACAACCATATCTTCCCATTCAAATTTGAGAAGGTTGTTTCCATGTTCAATATGATCAAATATCTTTGAAGATGCCTTGGTTTTTGAAAAAGCTCCATTAGTGCTATCACACAGAAATTGTGCTCCCTTTGCATATTGATCACCCTAGGGAAGGTCTGATGAGTATTGACAGACCTAATATTCTAAATTAAGGACTTGATCATCATTTAGTTTGCGAGGTAGCCCTTATGGGCAGGATTCTTTTTGGATGAGGAATATCTTTAGTTTTGCCATTTTTCCTTCCTTTTTTGCCAGTCATATCTCCAGCTCTGGGTGATTAATTTGCTTCCCTTGCTACTGCGTTAAAGTTTTCTACTGTTGATTCATCCTCCCCTTCTTTCCCACATTTGTCTTGATAAGTTGTTACGTGCTGAGTCTCTCCTGGTGTAACAGTATGTGTAACCAGTTCATGCAACACTTGAATAGGGGACTTCGAAGGAACTTTTAGTTGAATGTGTAAGGGAACCCCAGTTGCAGAAACACACGCTATTGGAGTTATCTCATTGAATCTGATTGATGAGGTACCATAGAAAATTTTGGCTCAACTCCAGTTGTTTCTTCTAGCAACATTTCATTTTGAATTCCAGTTCCAAAGATTTCTGACAGGTTTTGTGATTGAATTTGTTGGGGAGTATACCGTTTCAGTTATGGCCAGGTGTTGTCCATCAACAATTTTAGAGTCTTCCTTGTTTGATTTTTGATGCACGTCTACATTAACATCCCTAATCTTCTCACTTGTTGTAACTCCCTGATGTGAACCTTCATCATTGGATATAAGCTCTCCATTTGGGCAAGGGTTTGCTTTAGTTATGTTGTTCACTTGGGTTGCCTGTTGTAGTATTGTGTTAGATCTTTGATCTTCTACTTATAATCTTTTATTTGCCACACAACTGTACTCAGACTCTTGTACTTCATCACCCCTTAGTTGTATGTAATTTCTAATAGCTCCAGTAGACTTAGGTGATTCCACACAGGTCTAAGAAGGTATCTCCAGACATGTATGGTCTAGGGTCACATTAAGAGATTTCTTGTATTTTCCAAAGCTCCTTTGGACCCGGCCCATTGTACTTTCCTTTGTATCCACAACTTTAAGCATTGTGGCACTAGGATCCTGGGTCATAGTCAATTCTGTACCCTTAATAGTGGAGCTGGAATTAGCAATAGGCCCCTTATGTTGCTTCCCCTGATTATGATTGGATTCATATGTTTGTTGCTTCTATTGTGGGGCTTTGTTCTTGTTCTTCTCTTTCCCATAAGAGTTATTAAGCACAGGAGTTTCACCTCCAATAACTGTCTCTAATTGATTGTTGGCATTTGTGGCATTATCATTTTGTGAATTCCGAACGAGCTGAACAGTTGGTCTTTTAGCAATGCATATTGGTTGTTTCTTCTTGGTGTTATTCTGTACAATTCCTTTGAATTTATTATTTTTCTGTGTTTGCCATTATTCTTGTGAAGGATTTGCCTTTATGTTCTGCCTTTATTCCCTGTCATGTGGTTGATCTTTTTTGTGTGTGATTTGCAGTTGGTGGTGAGAGTGCTGCCTTTGCTGTACTGCTAGATTTTGTTGTTCTAGTGGTTGCTCTTGTTTTTGTACAGTTGAAGTGGACTTCTCTTGCTGCATTATTTCTTCATTGGTTATTCCAGATGCTTTCTTTTTTTGTTTCTCATCCTGTATGGATTTTGCTGGGCATGTATGAATTGTATGTTCTAGGTGTCTACAGTAAGATCAGTAGACAGGTAAGCTCTCATATTGTATTTCCAACCATTGACCATCACCATTTTCATCTTGGTTTTCATCATACCCTAGCCAAACATGTTGAGGTCTTTCTTTCGTTAAGTTAATCTGCATTTTCACCTTAGCAACATTGCCTCTTGTTTTTTGAAATGAAGCTAGATCAAGGAATAATGCTTTTCCCACATGAGACAGTAATGGTGTAAGGATTTCCATGTTGTAAAGATTCCATGGCAATTCTGGAATGATAATCCAAACTGGTACTATTGGAGAGTCTTTATTGGGATTGAAGAGAGGTGTCCAAGCTTCAAGTTTCATCATTTGGCCTTGAATGTACAAGAATTATTTATTCCACACTGTTGCATGATCATATTCATTGTCCAAGCTTGAATTTTTTACTTGTTCTTTGGTTCCTGCAGGAAGCTGTAGTTTGTTGTTAATTTCAGGGTGTAATGTGCTAGAAGGAGGAAATTGTGGTACTTGGCTTGTGTTGATTAGTTCTTCTAGTAGGTCGATCAAAATTGGCAGAGATTTTAGGCTGGGTTTTTATTGGATTGGAGCGGAAACTACTGAGCTGCTGATGGGTAGTTTTGGATGTGAATTCTCCATTTTTGGCATCCTGTGACACAACTTGTTCTATGTCCCTGTGTATCTTCGTTTTGTTAATAACATTGCTCAAGTTTGGAGCAGTAAGTTCACCTTGGTTTAGCACAGCCTGAATCACAGGATCAACATGTTCTTGCCCCGTTGAGGTGGCTGAGGGTGACTGCCTTTGAGCGTTTGTCATATGTTCTTATAAATTGGCATTTTGTCGAGCAGAAGGCAGATTAGCTGTGATGACCCAAAAGGTCATCTTATATTTTAGAACTCAAATCTGCGCTCTTAAGCCTTAAAATCTAATTTTTACCCTCCTCGATATGCGTGTGTAGTCCGGGCATGTTTTCGGAAAGCTTTTATGTTGAAAATTAACGAAAATAAGAATTTATGCCCTAAAAGTTACTTTTAGTTGACTTCGATCAACAATTTTAGTAAACAGTCCCGGATCCATGTTTTGACGGTCCCGGTGGGTCATGAGACCTGGGCGTATGCCCATAATCGAATTCGGAGGTCTCTAGCTCAAGTTATGAATTTTTGATTAAAATTAAAAGTTTGGAAATTATTTGTTTTTAAGAATTGATTGATATTTGGCATTGTTAGTATCGGGTCCGTATTTTGGTTTCGAAGCCCAGTACAGGTTCATTATGATATTTAAGACATGTCTGTGAAATTTGGTGAGAAACGGAGTTAATCTGACGTGATTCGGACGTCCAGTTTAGAAAATAGAAATTTTAAAGTGTTCTTGAGAACTTCATTTGATATGGTACTAAATTCGGAGTTCTAGGTGTTATTTTGGCGATTTGATCGCGCGAGCAGGTCCGTATGATATTTTTAGACTTGTGTGCATGTTTGGTTTGGAGCCCCGAGGGCCCGGGTGAGTATCAGATAGGCTACAGTGTGATTTGCACTTAGAAAATCTGAGATTGTGCTGCAGCAACTGTTCTGGTGTGCCCTTCTTCGCGTTCGCATAGGTAGTGTCGCGAACGCGAAAGGTAAAATAGGGGCAGGGGAATTTTTTTCTTCGCGAACGCGAAGGACTGGTCGCGAATGCGAAGCGTTGGGGATGGTACCCTTCGCGAACGCAATCTGTCTCACGCGAACACGATAGTTTAAGGGGCCTAGGGGAGGGGGTCATGTTCTTCTACGCGAATGCTTCCACTGGGTCGTGAATGCGAAGGCTTGGGGGAGCTGCCTTACGCAAACGCGTAGAGATACTCGCGAACGCGAAGGCCTCAGGCCGCTGTGCATCGCGATCGCGACAGGCCTCTAGCGAACGTGATGAAGGCCTGTCCAGCGACTTAAAATAGACTCTAAACACGGGTTTGAGCCATTTCTTCAACATTTTTCAAGAACCAAACGAGTAGAGGTGATTTTTCAAGAGCCATTTCTTCCCCCAAATTGTTGGTAAGTGATTCTAAACCATTTTCTTTCAATTATCCATTACATTTCTTGAATTATCAACCTAAAATCTAGAGTTTTCATGGTAGAATTAGGGGTTAGGGTAGAAACTAAGGATTTCGGAAATTTGGGGATTTAGACCTCAATTTGAGGTCGGATTCCAAAACTAATTACATTTTCGGGCTCGGGGTGAATGGGTAAAAGGATTTTGATCCGAACCTCAGGTTTTGACCAAGCGGCCTCGGGGTCGATTTTTTGACTTCTTTGGAGGAAACAAAATTTGGAAAATTTAATTTATGAAATACAATTGATTCCTTTAGCAATATTTGATATTATTGAGTCATTTTTGAATAGATACGAGTGGTTTGGAGGTAAATTCCAAAGAAAAAGTTGTGATTGAGAATTAAGTGGCATTCAGAGCAAGGTATGTATTGTGTCTAACTTAGTCTTGAGAGAATAGGTATTATGTGAGTATTTGCTACGTGTTTTGTTCTTGAATACGATGTATAGTTGAGGTGACGAGCATCTATGCGTTGTGGTCGAGTCATAGCATGCGAGTGAAATTCTATTATTACAAATTTGTAGTCTTAAATCTTGTTATCCATGCTTATTGTTGTTGTTGAAATGTTGGGAGACTTTTATCCGGTTCCACCAAGGTTGATAAAATTGTGAATATTTATTCAAGGTTAAGATGTTAAATTGTGAAAGTAATCATTGATGAAATATTGATTTCTTTGTGAAACTTCTCTGTATCCGTTGTTATTGACTCTGTTAATTGTGAGGAAGAGTGTAAAGCATGAAAGGTGATACCGTGCATGATTTATTTATATTGTGAGGAAGAGTGTAAAGAACGAAGGGTGATGCCGTGCATGATTTATTTATATCGTGAGGAAGAGTGTAGAGCACGAAGGGTGATGCCGTGCATGATTTATTTATATAGTGAGGAAGAGTGTAACGCATGAAGGGTGATGCCATGCATGAATTAATTATATTGTGAGGAAGAGAGTAAAAGCATGAACGGTGATGCCGTGCAGTCTTATTTATTATATGGTGAGGTTGAGAGTAAAAGCACGAAGGGTGATGCCGTGAAGTTTGCCTTGCTGTTTCAATTGCTCAATTTGTTTAAGGATTTTCGGTTTAATTCTGCCTTTTCATTATTCTCACTCTTTATATTGTATTCCCCCACTATATGTTCCCTTCCCATTATTTCTGCATTATTTCTTTATTTACTATTGTTGCCACTAACTTGATTGTACTGTTCAGGTCATATGTGGGTGTCTTGTCCTAGCCTCGTCACAACTTTGCCGAGGTTAGGCTCGACACTTATCAGTACATGGGGTCTGTTGTACTGATGCTGCACTTTGCACTTTCTGTGCAGACTTTGATACCGGTTCGGGTTGATCGAGATTTTTGCTATTGGTCCACTGTCCGGAGACTCAAGATAGATCTGTCGGCGTTCACAGACCTTGAAGTCCCCGCCTATCTTTTCTGTTCTACTGTTTCTTTCATTCAGACAGTTGTATTTCTTTCAGATTATTACTTGTAGTAAATTTTAGAATGCTCGTGAATTGTGACTCCAGATCCGGTTGGTAGTAATTTATACAGTTTTATGATATTCCGCACTTATTATATTTTATCTTAGTTAATTATTGCTAATTATTGAATGGAAATAAGAAATTGGTTAAGTATTCTCTAATGTTGGCTTGCCTAGCAAGTGAAATATTAGGCGCCATCAAGGTTCCGTTGGTGGGAAATTTTGGGTCGTGATAGTTGGTATCAAAACCCTAGGTTACATAGGTGTCATGAGACACGAGCAAGCTTAGTAGAGTTTGAAGGATCGGTACGAAGACGTCTGTACTTATCTCTCAGAGGCTATGAAGTTTAGGAACAATATCACCTCTTTCATTCCTTATCGCGCGACAATGATTTTGCTTGAAACCTATATCTCACATTCCTTTGTATCTACTCGTGTATGACATTGCGCACTTGGTATCAGTTGTGCATCGACGGTTCGTGATGCCGCAGATGAACTACGATGGAGCCAGAGATGCTCAAACATTTCCTCAACGTGTGGTTTTTGACTGAAGATGCGGACGTATAAAGAGATCACCCAGTAAATAATGTGGGGGTACAACATACCTTGGCATCTGGTTGATTTATACGAGTTGTGAAGGTTAATATTGTGGACCATCGGATGTGGTGAACTATGACTTCGCGCCGAGTGCGGGAGTCCACTATCAACGAATGGATTACGAGTCATGTGCTATATCAGTTTTGGCTTGAAATATATATATGTGATACTGAAAGGTTCTCCTAAAAATTTACATGTGTTTAAGGCCTGAGATTTTGTAGAGGATAAGGTTGGGACTTGGGGTATGTCCGCCTCTGTAATAATCTTATACTTCAGTACCAAAGGAGTTAGAGAAACAACATTAAATTTACAGAAGGTCTACTCGGTGTGGACATCATGATTGTTGATTTTGGGGTGCTTCGGAGGAAGTACAGTGGTTGACGAGATTCTGGACTAAGAATTGTCGGTATGGAGCTCTACTTTTGTGATCATTGTATATAAATAGGGGTAAAGTTTACCCCAAAGAAGAATTAAAGAGTATGTTAAGAAATGGGTCAGCCCAACAGTGTTGAGTCAGCATAACAAAAGAAGAAATTAGCCTTGGGAGAGATAATTCTCCACAGGTGTCTGTGGCAAGCTTATGAAGAGGGCAGACCAGCCAATACAACACCACCCACTTGGCTCGGTTCTTAGAAATACTTTTGAAAGAGTTTGTTTCCCGGACTCTCCGTAATGCATGGCGCATAGGGTTTGAACGATTGCGTCAGGTCACCATGACAGTGTCATAATACGATATCAGGTTCAATAAGTTAGCCCATCATATTCCTACTTTTCTTCCTACAACCAGAGAGTGAGTCCACAGACTCATTAAAAGGACTTAATTATGATCGTAAAATTTTGTATGACTCAAGAGCTACAGACTGATACTTCATTTCCACTAGTGGTAGAAATTGCCAAGATATTAGAACGTGTTCGGAGTGAGGAAACTAAGGAGACCAAGATGTCTCGAGGTTCTGGGGGATTCAGTGAATTCTACTCTGCAGGTAAAAATCATTATGGCAGGGGCTCGGGCAGTCGGCCAGCCCAGTCCGCACATCGGATTACCCGGGGTGCTCCTATAAGTTCTTTTAATGCACCACCGGCATGAGTTTCCTATAATGGTTATTCCAGTTATCTGGCACAGACTCAATATGAGCAGCCAAACCCCGCAAAGGGGTGTTATGAATACGGCGATACTAGGCACATCATGAGAAAATTGTCCCAAACTTGGGAGAGGCATATTTCATCAAAGCACTCAGGCTACGTGCCGCATTACAGTTACTACACTACCCACACGATCAGTTAAGGGTGGAGGACAGGCGGGTAGAAGGCATCCTAGAGGTGGAGACCCAGCCGTTGTTATATTTGTTTTATGGTACGGTGGAGGTCGTTACATCAGATGGTGTCATTATAAATACGACCTCGATTTAAAATAAAATAATTTCCTTAACTTGATTCGGTTCTGAGTATCAAGATGAGTCCTCCTATTGTGCTCCACTTATGAGTGAGCTTTGTAATTCTATAATCTACTTATGTGTTTACTTCTGTTGGGAGGTTTTATGGAGATAACTACACCTATCATTCCATGATGGACACTAATAAGATCTGTGAGGCTAAAGGTGCCTTTCTGGTACTTATTTCAGTATGTTTTGATGTATTTTCGGATAATTAATTATAAATTGTTAATTATATGCCCTACCAGTATGGGGTTCATTATGTATTGTGATTTTGTTTAATGAAAGTTATTTAAAAGGAGAAAGTGGAAAGTTTTGATTGGCAAGATGTACATATTACTTGTGATTCAGAACTGAGGCCGAGGTCCTCGTATTTTAAAATAAATTAATATGTTTAAACCTGGCTATGAGCTGCGGTGGAAGTTATATAAGGCGAGATCCTTGTGATAAAAATTCTTGTATTTAAATTCTCTCTTGTGAGAAAAATTAAATTTGTACTATAGTACTAATAGGGAGTCATGCCTGCTAGGCTTATTAAGAAAATATTTGTATGAAATTCTCTGTGCATACTTGCCAAATTTGTGTTATAATTACTGAGTTTTAACCTACGAGATAGGTGCTGCCCAGGTGGTGTTAAATGTGACTCATTAAATTCGGGTAAATAATTACGAGGTCTTCATGCCTCGCATCTCGTTATTAGTATTGTGAAGTTTTGAAACGAGATTTTTGTTAACATGAAGTTAATTGACGATTCTGTAATTGATTATGAACAACTATTAAGACCAAATTGATCCAGAAGGGTGCCCCATTTAGATGGACAGACGAGTGTGAGTTGAGCTTTCTGAAGCTCAAGACCGCTTTGACTACAATGCTAGTGTTGGTATTACCCACAGGTTCAGGATCGTATACGGTATATTGTGACGCCTCTCACATTTGGCTTGGTGCAGTATTAATGCAAGATGGCAAGGTAATTACATATGCGTCTCGGCAATTGAAAGTTCACGAGAAGAATTATCCTGTTCATGACTTAGAATTGTCAGCCATTGTTCATGCGTTGAAGATTGGGAGGCATTACCTCTACGGTGTCCATGCTTATTGTTGTTGTTGAAATGTTGGAGACTTTTATCCGGTTCCACCAAGGTTGATAAAATTGTGAATATTTATTCGAGGTTAAGATGTTAAATTGTGAAAGTAATCATTGATGAAATATTGTTTTCTTTGTGAAACTTCTCTGTATCCATTGTTATTTATTCTGTTAATTGTGAGGAAGAGTGTAAAGCACGAAGGGTGATGCCGTACATGATTTATTTATATTGTGAGGAAGAGTGTAAAGCACGAATGGGTGATGCCGTGCATGATTTTTCTATCGTGAGGAAGAGTGTAAAGCACGAAGGGTGATGCCGTGCAGTTTTCCTTGCTGTTTTAATTGCTCAATTTGTTAAAGGATTTCCGGTTTAATTCTGCCTTTTCATTATTCTCACTCTTTATGTTGTATTCCCCTACTGTATGTTCCCTTCCCATTATTTCTGCGTTATTTCTTTATTTACTGTTATTGCCACTAGCATGATTATACTGTTTAGGTCATATGTGGGTGTCTTGTCCTAGCCTCGTCACTACTTCGCCGAGGTTAGGCTCGACATTTACCAGTACATGGGGTCGGTTGTACTGATGTTGCACTTTGCACTTTCTGTGGAGACTCTTATACCGGTTCAGGTTGATCGAGATTTTGTTATTGGTCCGCTGTCCGGAGACTCAAGGTAAAATTGTCGGCGTTCATAGACCTTGAAGTCCCCGCCTATCTTTTCTATTCTACTGTTTCTTTCATTCATACAGTTGTATTTCTTTCAGATTATTACTTGTAGTAAATTCTAGAATGCTCGTGAATTGTGACTCCAGATTCGGGTGGTAGTAATTTATACAATTTTATGATATTTCGCACTTATTATATTTTATCTTAGTTAATTATTGCTAATTATTGAATGAAAATAAGAAATTAGTTAAGGATTCTCTAACGTTGGCTTGCCTAGCAAGTGAAATGTTAGGCGTCATCACGGTCTCGTCGGTGGAAAATTTCGGGTCATGACATTAGCATTTGCATATATCTGATGTTGTAATGTTGTGACTAATGCCTCATTGTAGTTGTTGCTTGAGGTGCTGGGATATATGTCCAGATCTATTGGAGTCGTTTGTCATTGTTGTTGAGCAATTCGCACAGCTGTATACACCGCCGCGACCATTTGGGGTTCGTCAGCTTTGGTCGTGTGGTCGGAAACGAGGCTCCCCGCGGTGGTGTTGGCTGATACTCGCTGTGCCGATGGTATTTGAGGTGGTGAACTTTCTCCATGGCTTGGTTTCAATTGATTTAACCCTGGAACGTGAATATTATTTTCAGTTGTTTCTAGGCGATTTTTTGGTAAGTTGGCACTTCCACCATTGTTGAGTTCTGTAACCGCTGGTGAAGAAATGATAGGGACGCCTACCAGTTGGTCGTGCACGATGCTGGTGTAAATTATTTGGACTGGTCCGGTGGTTTTTCAGCACCGTACGAGGGAGCAGTGACCATTGTTACCGTCGAAATCACTGAGATGGGAGTTTTAGAAAGCGGCGGCGGCTTAAAAAATTTTCAAATATTCATTATTTAATTCTATTTTTCACGTTGATTTCCTTTCACTTTATCAGATTGATTCTTCTTAACAAATATTGAATTTTTATTCTAATATTTTGGAAACATTAGATCTTTCATGCTATATCTATTTTAGATATTTGGGTTCTTAGTTATTATCATTCTTTTAGAGGAGTTAAAATCTTATTTATAAAAAAAATGGAATTAGCTACGAACATCGTCGTTAATCTGTCGCTAAATCGCTCGTAGCTAGCAGAATTTCTTGATAATCTGCCGCTAATCTGTCGCTAAATGAGATTAGCGACGGATTATTCAATTTAGCTATAGAATTGTCCATCGCTAAAAAACAATTTTTTTAGTTGTGTATGCTATTATCATTTAATAAAATATTAGAGATCTCAAACGTAACCTTCTCATTCAGAAAACATGGCAATTTAGATACGTTGACAAAGAAAAAAGAACAAAAATCATATCAGCATTTATAGATACTTATAGCAAGTATTATCTCCTTATGATTTGAGATGTCACGCACCCATCTTAGTTTAGTTTTTCTTCTTATGTGAAATATCATAACCTACTCATCAACCAATCAATAAATCGGCAATCATATCAACTTGTTTTTTTTTTTCTTTTTTCTTCTTTCCTTAGATATATTTAACCTTTACTAATTCAGTAATTCCCCAGCTTTTATTGTACTTCTCCTTTCACAAGTACACTAGTGAATTTGAACGCTTAACGCAGTTGTAAAAGTTGTCAGTAAACTTATACAAAACTGTTAGACTTAATTAAGTACAGACATATTTTAGAAGTTTTTGTTTCCACTGTGCTGTCTAAGAAATCCAAAACTTTTGTTCTAATGAGAGCGATTTATTATATCAAACCTTAGGGGCGGGGGGGGGGGGATGGGGTAGATACTAATTTAGTCTTTGTAATATGTGACTGCGTATATTTAACCTTGAGTTAGTTAATGCATATATATATATCTTGTTATATTTAAATTATTTTCAGAACACCCTCAAATATGAAGTAACATGTCAAATTTAGCATAAGACATGAATATGAATGATGATATGGTTTAGTAGTTACTAATTTATTAAATCTATGAAGATTCACACCCAGAAGGATTAAAATTGCATATATCTATATTAACCAAATATCAAAAGGACCCAACAAAATATTGAAGCACACGCTAAGAGTCAACAAACATTCTATATATTGCTTAAGATATTCAGCAAAGCTAAATAAAATCTTCACCCAAAGACTTGTTAGGAGCGGTGTTACCACTTACCATAAGAAAGAATTGCAGTTCAAATGACACAAATTAAATCAACTACTAAGTTTAGTGTTGGTTCCAAAGGCACACGCAAGAATACGTGATCGACAAGTAATAAAGTGATGAGAAAATATCGTCCCGCGACGATTTACGATTTACTCTCGTCTAATCTAAACTACTTATAAGTTTATTGCTCAAGTGGTTGTGAAGAAGATGCTTGTAAATATTTTTACTACTAACAATTACTACAAAATTACTAAACAAGCAAACAATTCAAAGGTTCAAAGCAATCAAGAAAACACTTAGAAATTAAAGAAAACAATGGGAGAGAATATTTCGGAGTTTTGGGATTAATATCTATCCTATTGTGTTCTTTCGGTTGATTTAATTACTTGATTCATCTAATTGTTGATTAACAGGGTTTATTACGCTCACGAAGTTCTTTCAATGTTTGACGCGCCTATTCAAGCCAACGTAATACTGTATATCTATAGAAATAGAATTAACAAGAATGGATGTATATTTCTTGTGAAAATAACGAAGTAAGGAAACTAGAATATGTATATCCTAATCGTGAATCTATTCTCCGATGCCCGGATTCAAGAACTTACTCTATTCAATCTTATATAAAATCTATAGTTTCCATTTTTTAGTTCAACTATATATTCGTATATAGTATTCTACTGTTAGTTATGCAATAGAATAATTAACTACAAGATTGAATAAATTAATTAATATGATAATTCAAGCAAACCATTCAACCGTCAAACACAATAGTCAAGTACAACCCATAACTCTTGAATAATGAGGTTTTTAGCCACTCATGTTCATAACAATAATGTCACGACCCAAAATTTTAACCCATCGTGATGGAGCCTAACACACACTTGCTAGGCAAGCCGACAACTACATAATAGTTACCATTTGAATAAACATTGTTTAACAAAACTTAACATAGAAAATATCATGATTCTCTTCTGAAAGCAATAACAAACTGCTACAACAACCCCCGAAATCTGGTGTCAAGAGTACATGAGCATTATTGAGTATCAAAACATAAGTACAACTGTCTGAGCAATAGAACAACACTGAAGAAATAACAGGAAAGAGAGTCAAGGTCTGCAGATGTCATAGCAGCTACCTTGAAGTCTCCGCGCACTGTTACTTACCCTGATCTAGCAATCACCACGTCCGGATGCACCTGGATCTGCACACAAAGTGCAGAGTATAGTATGAGTACAACCGACCCCATGTACTCAATAAGTAACAGGACAAACCTTGGGTTTAAAATAGTGACAAGCTCAGAAGAAGACTGTTAGAGTCCAATATAATGACAACACAGGTATAATAATGACAATAATAATAATTAACTTATAAGTATTTTCATAATCAGATCGTTCATGATACATAAATTTAGATATACTTTCAAGTTCAATAATTAAAGCCAACACCGGTAATAACATGTCAAGTACATCTAACATGAGGAATGGTACATATCTATGCCTACATGTCAAATATGCATGTCAAATGTGTGATTCCAAGGTGATATTTTCCAAGTACTCACACTCTCAAAATACTTAACATGTATGACTCAGATGCCGACTCATCACACACACTCACTCATTACTGTACGGGTAGCTGGCATCAATTCCCCTCACCAAAGCACGTGTATGTATCATTGTACCAGCGCTCACTGCTGGTATATCAGACTCTGGAGGGACGGATCCTACCCAAGCGTTAACATAAAGCCTATGAGGCCTGCTGCGTGCATCCCGATCCACGATAATAAATAAGCCAATAAGGCCTGCTGCAGCATGAAGCACGATCTACAATAACACTCCCAACCCGACTCTCAGGCCCACCTCAATCATCAATCTCTCAAGTATCACGAGCTCACAAATCTCGTACCACTTAGCCCAAACCATGATAACATGTGATGTAATAGTGTATGATAACAGAGACATATATGATATGCAAATGAAGATGCATGATTGAGTACATTGTTATAGTTAGAGCAGATAACTCAAAATAATAGAAATAACCTCATTAGGTCTCAATCGAATAAGCACATCGCCTAAACATAATTTATAACATGAATCAGAACTCAATTTACTCTAAAAAATAGGAATTACGATGATAAAACAAGATTTGATAGCAACTCAGTATAAATATCAACTCGGATCATGTTTATCACGGTGCACGCCCACAGGTCTGTCATCTAGCATGTGCGTCACTCCAACACAACACAAATAACTCATTTTACAGCGATAAATACCCTCGATTCCATGTATAGAAATGTTAATTACCTCAAAGTGCGCAACTCATTACTCCAACAAACCCTTGCCACGCAAATCGGACTCCGAGTGACTCAAATCTAGCCAAAGAAACTTAATTCCATCAATAATAGCTATAGGAAATAATTCCAAACAATAAATCTAAGGGCTTTAATTAAAATTGAAAAGTCAACCCTATTACACCCCATGTTTTCGTACGTAAGAGTACGTCGTAAGTCAATTGATGTAAGCTCAGAAATGAAATCATCTTTGAAAAGTTTACAAAGTTAGTTAATTATGTTAACATGGAGGTTACAAATATTTAAGATCATATATACCAAGTACCAAGAGGGTTTGAAGGCTTAGAAGCTAAACGAATTGAAAAAATACGTTTCATCGAAAGTCGACAAGTTGGAAATGTTATAACATGTACTTTTGGGGTGAGACTTGGATACTTAACATAATAAGTAGATTATGTTATCAGTTATTTTAGTCGTATGATAGTTGCGTGTTATGTTTTGAAGTCAAGTGAGTTGTGAAACAAAAGTTGGAGAAATTTATCACAAGGCATTCATAAATGTGTTGAAACTTAGGTCAAATGTAGATGAGCTTTTCTCCCAATATACTTGGAATTATAGGATACTATACAAAAAAATTGAAGATCTACGAGTCTAGTTTATAACGCATTAAATTGTTCATTGATACGACCTCAGAGTAGAGAGATATTCGTATTTTCGCGACGGCACGCAAGCAGCTCTCAATGGGACCCACTTAGGCGGTGGACGACCCTTGAACATTTTGAAGGGCTTGAACGGCTGATTTTTGGTCATTTTCGACCAAGGGCAGGTCCCAAACTCTCTCAACACCTCTCTAATAGTTCTCAAGGGTTCCAAGTCGAATCCAATGATGTTTTACCTAAACCTAACCTTAAATGTTAGCCTAAGTGAAGAAGACAATCTTTATGGTATTGTGATGTGATTAAGGGTGCTTATAAGCTAAGGGAAGCTTTGGTTCGAGTTTTTCCAGATTATTTAAGATTGATTGGTGTTGTTGGGCTGTTGGTATATGGTATTGGAGAAGGCCCTTGTTACATGGGAGATGCTGCCCAAATTTACATAAACGAGCTACTAGCTTAAGTTACAGACTTAGCCTTTACTCAACACCGATTTTGAATCTCCTTATGCTATGGTAGACTGAGTTGAGTTGTTTGAAAAGTTGCTCGGAAGCTATTAAGGACTCAACAAGGTTAAGGTATGTTAAGGATAAACCTTTCCTTCATTTTGGCATAATCCCGTAACTACATATGTTTGATAACGAGACATAAAGAGAAGTTCGTATTCATGAATTTATTCACATTATCCTAGTCTCAGAAGTTACAGTATTCTCCCTTATCGAGACTTTATATTCAGTTAAGTATTGTTTTCTTCCAGTCAAGAGAGCATAGGGTCTATATATATACATTATTATAGTATTTTCACCATATATATATATTATTACAGTACTTTCACCACCATTGAGCTATAATCGATGGGCAGGCCCCTATTGGGCAACCTCTGATCAAATGGTAAGTTATATATACCGAGCCTATTGTGGCCGAGCACCTATAAGCTAGCCCAGAATGGCCAAGATACCAAGCCTAGTATGGTCGAGCGCCTATGAGCGAGTGTAATGACCTGGTCGATCATTTTGAGTATTACAACCACCTTCCACCATTTACTGCTCTATTTGTGCTTTATAGCTGTTTTATGACCTATCAGATTGGTTAGTTCGGGTCCGGGGAGATTTCGAAATGAGCTGAGACACTTAGTCTCAAAATGAAAAGCTTATGTTGGAAAAGTCGACCGGATGTTGATTTATGTGTAAACGACCTCGGATTTGAATTCTGATGATTTTAAAATCTCCGTAATTTTGGACTTAGGAGAGTGTCTGGAAAATTATTTGGAGGTCCGTAGTGGAATTAGGCTTGAAATGGCTAAAATTGAATTTTTGGGAAAGTTTGACTGGGTGGTTGATTGTTTGATATCGGGGTTGGAATCTGATTCTAGAAACTGGAATAGCTTCGTTATGTCATTTATGACTTGTGTGCAAAATTTGAAGTCATTCCGGATTGATTTGATGTGTTTCGACACAAGATTAGAATTTGAAAGTTCAAAGTTCATAGATTTTGATTTGAGGTGCGATTCATTGTTTTGATGTTGTTAGGTATGATTTGAGGCCTTGAGTAGGTCCGTATTATATTATGGTACTTGTTGGTATGTTCGGACGGGGTCCCGGGGGCTCGGGTGAGTTTCGGACGAGGTTCAGAGCATTTTGGAAGTTTTGGCTAAGGCTGGAAATTTTATGGTTCTGGTGTGACCGCACTATAACGACCCGGCCAGTCGTTTTGAGAGTTGTAGTCCCATTCCCCCATTTACTGCTCAATTTATGCTTCACAGTTGTTATGTGACTTGCCGAGGTGATTAGTTTGGGTCCGGTGAGGTTTTAGGAATGAATTGGATCACTTAGTTCCATGGTTTAAATTTTAAGTTGAAATAATGACCGGATGTCGACTTATATGTACACGACCCTAGAATGGAATTTTGATGATTCCAATAGCTCCGTATGGTGATTTTGACTTAGGAGCATGTCCAGAAAATTATTTGGAAGTCCATAGTGGAATTAGGCTTGAAATGGCGAAAGTTGAATTTTTGGGAAGTTTGACCAGGGATTTGACTTTTTGATATCGGGGTCGGAATCCAGTTCTGAAAATTTTTATAGATCCGTTATGTCATTTATAACTTGTGTGTAAAATTTGAGGTCAATCGAAATTGATTTGATAGGTTTCGACATGGTTTGTAGAATTTAGAAATTTCAAAGTTCATTAGGCTTGAATTGTGGTGTGATTTGTGTTTTTCGCGTTGTTGGATGTGATTTGAAGGCTCGACTAAGTTCGTATGATATTTTAGGAGGCAGTCATCCTAGGTGCGAGGGAATTTCCGCTCCTGCGTGATCGCAGATGCGGACGGATTGGCGCAAAAGCGAATTCCCAGCAGAAGCGGAGCGAGCCTCGCAAATGCGAGCCCGCAGAAGCGGCTTCTTGCTCGCAGAAGTGGAGGCAGTGGAGGCTTTGGCAAACCACAGAAGCGGTTGGTTTCTCGCACCTGCGAGACCACAGAAGCGACTAAGTGAGTCGCAGGTGCGGAACCCCTGGACAATATACATTTCGAAGGGGTTCCGAGTTTTTCCATTTTTGGACTTTCAAGCACGGTTTTTGGGGCGATTTTCAGAGATTACATGTTTTTGAGGTATAATCGAATAATACGACTAGATTACATGTTTTTGAGGTATATTGAATTATAATCGAATAATCCGACTAGATTACATATTTTTGAGGTATAAATCGGGGATTTGAACTTGGGGATTTGAAAATACGATTTGAAGATCTGGAGGTCGAGTTGAGGTCAGATTTTGGTAAAATTGGTATGGTTACACCCGTGGTTGAATGGGATTTCGGATTTTGTAACTTTTGTCGGGTTCTAAGATGTGAGCCCCACGTGCGATTTTTGAGCTAAATTTCGAGGTTTGTTAGAAAAATTGTATTTTCATATGGAATTATTTTCTATAATTTGTATTGATTGAATCAAATTAATTATGATTAGATTCAAGTCGATCGGAGTCGAAAAATCGAGGATAAGGCATACTACTTGACTGATTGAGCGCGGTTTGAGGTAAGTGACTTGTCTAACCCTGTGTGGAGGAAATTTCTCCTACGATTGTTATTGATGTGATAATTGTAATGTGTAGAAAGTCATGTACACGAGGTGACGAGTGTGTACACGGACTAAATGTGGAAGATTATGTCTTTCAATTGTGCAGATTACTGATGCATATTAATTAAATTATTTATCCTGTTATATTCATCATCATTAATATATTTTATATTCTTAAATTTGCCTCACATTTTCCTGTTAATTGTTTTACCTGTTTAGTTGAAACCATGTTTCTTTTGTTCTCTGCATTATTTGAATGTTGAATTTCTTAATTTAAATATTATTAAAATAAAGTATTTTATATTTAATAATTTTGATATTAAGGTAAGGTGTTAAATTTGTGAAATATTATTTTGCTGAGTTATTCATTCCTGAACACTTTGTGAGATTTTGTACTCATTGTGATTGAGTCATGAGCTACTTATTGTGGAAAATATTGTTGTTGTTGATTTAATTACGGTAAATTGAAATATTTGAGCACTTGAGGTGCATATTGTGATATATTGTGATATTGATACGCATGCGGTGGTATAAGGTCTGGATGTTGAAACGCATGCAGTGAGATAAGGTTGGCTTAGTAAATTTAAAATATTTTCTTTAAAATTAAATGTGAAGGCTCCCGCGGTTATATTAGGAAATGAGATATTGTGAATTTATTTATGATTTTGGGACTACGAGGCTGTACCTCCGGAGTGCCCTTGTTGATATTTCTTTATGGCTGCATCTGCCTTTGATTATTGTTGTGATTTTCTTAAAGTTGTAAATTTCTATTTTCTTTTCATGAGGTATTATTTTCCCTTATTCTGTGTAATTTAATGGTGACATACTACTTACTTGATTCATTTTCATTGTTATTTATTGTGATTATATTGTTAAATATTTCACCATGTCTTTTATTATTCCAGTAGGGCCTGACCTTACCTCGTCACTACTCTACTGAGGTTAGGCTTGGCACTTACTGGGTACCGCTGTGGTGTACTCATACTACGCTTCTGCACATCTTTTTGTGCAGATCCAGGTACTTCCTACCATCCCATATATCAATGAGCTACCTGTGTACAAAGACTTCGAGGTATATCTGTCAGCGTCCGCAGACTCCGGAGTCCCCTTCTATCCTTATTATGTTGCTTCTTTAATTTCTTTAGACTCTAATATATAGAGACATTGAGGAAATATTTTTTTTAGAAGCTTGTGACTTATTCCTACCGGGTTTTTGGGAGTTGTAAGTGTTACATTGCAGTTCTTATATATTCGACTATTAGGATTAAATTTCAGTTTATATTCAGTTATTACGCATTGATAGGCTTACCTAGTCTTAAAAACTATGTGCCATCACGACATCCTATGGAGGGAATTTGGGGTCGTGACAAGTTGGTATTATCACGCCCCAAACTCAGGGAGCGCGACCGGCGATTAACCGAGAGAACCCGGCCGAGCAAGCCTATTAGACTTCCTTCTACCCAAACTCATCCATGAATAAAAAGGAGATATACTCCATTAATCAATCACTGAAATGATTTTATTAACAACTTCCTTTTCATTCCCATTAGCAGCTTCATTCATAATTTTCAAAACATTACGAGTTTATAAAATTAATGAAAAACATAATTTTCAAGTACCAATATTTCTAGTTCAATTTCCAACATCAACTATAACCCACAACCTGTCTACGGAGCCTCTAAGTACAATAGAAGAGTAATATGAAAATGCCGGCAACAAGGCCCCGACTATACCTCAAAACACAATACATGAGAAACAAAAGATACATGACCCCGAAATGAAGTGGGGCTCACCAAATCAGCTGAAAAGAGTGTACTGCTATCACTGATCAATGCCACCTGCTGAAAAACCACCTGCATTCATTAAAGATGCAGCTCCATTGGCAAAAGGGACGTTAGTACTGTCGAATAGCAATAGTATGTATAGCTAAAAGTCCTCTTTCAAAATAGAATGCACATATAAGAAAAGGCAACCTATAAAACAACAAGTCATAATCAACAATATCCAAATGTTCAGTTAAAGCATATTACTTTTCAAAATACAAACTTCATATATAATTTTGGTTGTGAGATCATTAGCACCGATATACCACCGTCGTTGATAGCATGGAGTCCGATCATGCCCGATCGCCTAGGCCATCTCCCCACGAACAATGTGGTTTGACATGTGATGCGAAAGAAAGCTGTTACCAAGAGTAGTACCACCATATGAGCAATATGGCGTCTGATCTCCACCCGATCAGCTAGGCCGCCTTCCCACATATGCCGTGCGGGTTGACTTTTCCAATCCACAAAGGTTCCAGTTTCATCCCAATTAAGGGGAATAATATCACAATTTTCCAAAAGTTCCAATTTCATTCCAAATAAGGGGAATAATCACAATCCACCCCTACACCGACATTGTTAATGATGCTCCCAAAAAATATTTTTGATTTGATTTTCAAACAGAAATATCATAAATACAATTGTACTTACCTCAACATCTTTCAAATTGTATAAATTCTCATTAGTATTTCCAGTCATTCACAACGACAATATTTCCTTGGTTCATTAGGCCATTCACAAGATTCTTTATTCCTGGCACGATGACTGTATTTTATATTCCACACTTTCACCTCTTTCAATTTCAAAGATCACCATCAAGTATCAACATATAGGATATTTTAGAAATCATATACTTCAAGTCCATTTGAAATGAAAATTTCAAATACAAATGGTTTCTTCCCAAAGAATGAGGCATACCATCTAACAATAGAAACACGCATGAAAAATCATAAACAGTCAATACACCATTTTCTCTTGCAATACTCTTCCCCAGAAATGCTGTCCGTTTCATCGTAAAATAGGTTGCGGTCGATACATAATAGTTACGACGCTTAAACGATAATGATAGTGCCATTTCTCTTATTGTAGACTAAGGAGTCGTGACATTTGCATAGCTTGAGGTTGGGCAATATATACAAGGTATGTGAGGCTATCCCCTTCATTCTTTTGCACGACTCCGATTGTACATAATGTAATGAACGAGCTCCCAAAGATACTCTACTCTTAGAAGCTAGCAGTACTTACATTGCTACCCTTCTTATGAAACGATTGATATTGATGTTACTTCTCTTATTCCTATATTATCAATGTTGTTGGTAGTTCCTGATTCTTATAAGATTCTTGATGAAGATTTAATCCTAATAACATGTACGAAGGATACCGACCTTACGTCACTCCGAAAGGTTCAAAATGTGATTCCAATGAGTCCAGCATGCATCATATATATGTATCTATTTTACTCTACCGAGCCGCGCTATAGTTGGCCGGGTACGGCACCTATTGTGCAACCACTGATCAGTTGGGTTTTACCGAGCTCCACGTGGCCGGGTATGATTCTACCGAGCCCTATGATGGCCGGGTACGTTTTACCGAGCCTATTACGGCCGGGTATGATATGATGATGGTGATGCCCACAAAGGCGTATGTTTTAAAAGTTTATGTATATATATGTATGTATCATGTGTTTCATGTCAGTAGCCCTCAGAGGTACCCAGATGTTACAGGTTGTATATTCTCTATCCCTGTTTACATTACTGTTCTTACTTATGCTTTCTTGTCTCACATACTCAATACTTTATTCGTACTGACGTCCTTTTTATTTGTGGACGCTGCATGTCGTGCTGCAGGTCCTGATAGACAGGTAGACGTAGCTCCCCCACCACAGTAGGCTGTCCAGTTCAGCGGTTATTGGCGAGATCCCTTCTCCGGACTTGCCGTGGTCTTGGTATGCATTTTTGTTATAGACATTATGGGTATGTCGGGGCCCTGTTCCGGCAATGTTGTAGCACTTATGTTCCTTTAGAGGCTCATAGACAGGTGTCGACTTATGTATGGTTTAGAATGCCTTTTCGGCTGATTTTTGTTGTATAGTCTTTCATGGAATCATGATAGCTCGTACCTTATATATAGTTTCTTGACAGTCTTGTCATCCCATGTTATGTCTGTTCATGACATTATCTTTCATTGTTGGATGTTCATGATCCATGTCTACTATTTATATTGATCTTGTCGGCCCTTAAAGATAATAAGGAAGGTTAGATAAAATGTACGTTGGTGCTCGGCAAGTATGGCCCGGGTGCTAGTCATGACCCTTCAGTTGGGTCGTGACAGTGTGTCACCTCCAAACAATTCACATAATACGTATATTCAGGGTTCATACCCTCAGCTCCAAGATTAGAAGAGTTACTTACCTCGAACAAGCCGAATCCAATGTCGAGCAAGCTAAACAATGCTCCAGAAATTCCATTCTGCGCGTAACAATTTTCGAACGGCTCGAATCTAGTCACAATTAATTTGATTCAGTGAACCCAAATTATAGAAATTTATTCCATATCAAAATACTACTTTTTCTACAAAATTCAAAATTACACTCAAAAATCGCCCGTGGGGCCCACGTCTCGGAATCCGACAAAAGTTACAAAATATGAATGCCTATCCAACCACGAGTCCAACCATACCAAAATTACTCAAATTCGACCAACTCTGCCTTCAAATCCTGAATTAAAGTCTATGAAATTTTCTACTATTTTCAACCCAAAACACTAATTTGTTGATAAAAACAATAATAGATTCGTATAATTTAACCAAAACCGAGTTAGAATCACTTACTCCAATCCATATGGTGAAAATCGCCTCAAAAATCGCTTCAATTCGAGCTCCATAGCTCCAAATGTGTTAAAATGGCAGAAACCTCAAAATATATCTTCTGTCCAGGTATTTACTCTCCGCGATCACGAAGCACAAAATTTTTCATACCCAAAATTGCTCTTCGCGATCGCGGAAAACCAATCGCGATCGCGAAGAACAAACTCCCCAACTGTTCCAGACAACCTCTAGTTCAATGGTCATAACTTTTTGTACAAAACTCCAAATTACAAATGGTTTAACTTTCTGAAGCCTAGACACCAAGGGATATAACTTTCATTTGTTGGTAATCTCCCAATTCCTTATAGATTGCTAGATATAAGCTTCCAAAGTCAGCCCTGTGCACAGATATTTCCAAACGCTTCCCAGACAACCTATAGTATAACCACCATAACGTTTTGTACGCAACTCCAAATGAAAAATGGTTTACCTTTCTGAATACTAGACATCAAGGACTACAACTTTCTTTCTTGGATCATCTCCAAATGCTTTATATATTGCGAGATATAAGATTCCAAATTCGGGTCAGTGCAGCAGAGATTTTGTTCTACACGATCGTGAAAGAACTTCCGCGATCGCGATTCACAAGGCCCCAAACTGCTGTTTGCTCTTCGCGAACGCGACCAAATGTTCGCGATCGCGATGCACACCTCTGTAGGCAGAAACCAACAATTAAAAATGGCCTATAAATGGTTCGAGACCACCGCAGAACTCACCCGAGCTCCTCGGGACCTCAACCAAATATACCAACATGTCCTAAAACATCATACGAACTTAGTCGAAGCCTCGAATCACATCAAACAATGCTAAAATCACAAATTGCATCCCAATTCAAGCCTAATGAACTTTGAACTTTTAAATTCTATATCTTGTGCCGAAATACATCAAATCAATCCGGAATGACTTCAAATTTTGCACACAACTCATAAATGACATAACGAAGCTATTCCAATTTCCAGAATTGGATTCCGACCCTGATATCAAAAAGTCAATTCCCGGTCAAACTTCCCAAAAATTCAACTTTTGCCATTTCAAGTCTAATTCTACTACGGACCTCCACATAATTTTTCGGACACGCTCCTAAGTCCAAAATCACCATAGTCATTTACACATAAGTGAATATACGGTAAACTTTTCCAACGTAAGTTTTCAATTATGAGACTAAGTGTCTCATTTCACTCTGAAATCCTTCCGGACCCGAACCAACTAACCCGATAAGTCATAAATCAATTGTAAGGCATAAATTGAGCAGTAAATGGGGGAACAGTGTTGTGATACTCAAAACAGCCGGTCGGGTCATTACATTCTCTTCCACTTAAACATATATTCGTCCTCGAACGTGCCAAGAGTTGTTCTTAACCTTCCATTCTCTATTCCACCTTACCATACACATACCCGGGGGTGATCTCACGTCACCCTATTCTATATAGGCCTGACCACACAACATAACTGAAAATTATTAATTTAACCTTAGTCCAAAAACCATGGAGCCAAATTTCTAACATTCAGAATTCTTTTCAAGACCCGAATCTCACATCTACACACTGTATAAGCCTGAACAAGTTGTATCCAGCCATAATCATAATCCCAGATATAATCACATAACATACTACACAACTCCCATACTCGTAGCACCATTTCTGATCATATTAACTACTCAAAGCCAACCAAGTACTAGTATAAAATCCCGCATTCAACAGAACCCCATTCCGAAACCTTCGTACACTGCCAATGATGAAAGAAACAATCAAAAACTCAAAACCACTCATCAGATCAACTAGCCATGGAGCTCTCTCGCCCCAACCAGAACCATAATCCTCTCCTAAGCTGACTTTCAATATTATCCTCCCGAATATACCACAATCAAGCCTGATAGTACCCATTCTAGGTCCAATGACCTTATATTATTAAATAAAACTATTCCACAGACACACTACATCAATATAACTCAAGCCACAACTGCGCAATCTGTGTACCCGAATATGGGAGATGTCTCAAGAAAGAGAACCATATTGCAAGTTCAACAAGCATCACCACAACCCTAATATTACAACCAACTCCTCAAATTTTGTGAAGAGGATAACCGTAGGTGCATGTGCACAATTGTAGAGGAAGGAAATTAATAGATCCGATAAATTATTATAGAAATAGAATTCCCACACACGGCAAGGACAACTCACGTGCCAATAATATGAATCGCCCGGCATGGTCACAGGCCTCTAGTCCCAACATATCATACAGGAGCAATTAAACAAGTACAATTGTATATGATAATGAAATAAGATTCTCATGCTCCTAGACTGGTAGAAATAGCACGCCATAGTGTAAGCACATGCAAAGTCTGCTATCACACTTCAAATCGGCAAATATTTTTTAACGCAGAATTAGTAACTACCCAGTTTATTTAGGGAATCATCTTCTTTTTAACCTCACGTATAGCCCAGATAGTTCTCAACAAAGGTATGAATACAGAAAACGTTATAACTTCACGCTTAACAGCCAACTCTAGGCATATAATAGCCTAAGCATTCTTCGGAGTATGCATACTTGCCCTAATGACCGCACATGGGCTCAAACCTCACATATATTCGCACTCATAGCACATACTTATCACAAATAATTAACGCAACTAATGCCTCCACCGAGTTTTAAATAAAATAGTCACCTCAAATAGGTCGCGACCCCGAAACAATATACTTTTGAGAACTCCCAGTCTCCAAATTCATCGAACACATGAATCACCGTAGCTGATCTCAACTCCAACACTAAAATGACTAACACATGTTCCATTCATGATAATCCCATAAGGAATACTTTCATAATTCTTCTGTGCCACATAGCAATAATTTGAATATCAGCAGCCCATCAACCAAGTGAGTACTGCAATACCGATGAATATCCGTAAGTCAAAACACAACGCGCCTTCTGAAATGCGCACCCTTATCAGGAATTACCGAGCAGTTTTAACATTCATCAAAATATTTTAAACTGACCATGCTGTCCAAAATTCGTTACCTTCTCTTCAAGACTGAATTGTCACCTTGTACATGTAAATCCTAATCCCGCACAACACACCACATCTATTATGCCATCATATGAAAAGCACAAAAGTCCCATTATCAACTCTGAGTCACCAGCAAATTACATACCTGGTTAGTTAGAAACCTTCCTCTTGCTTCCTTCAAGGAGGAAATCACAATACATAACACGTTTCCCACACCAGTAGAAAATATCCGGTTCAGACCATGGTAGAAACCATCAAGAACACTTTGAATCCATCTACACATAACCAAGCTATTAGAACTAAATTCCTCTAATTCGACCAAACCACGTAGGTCACCAAACCCAAGAATATTGCCACCAAAACATCTGTAGAGTCTCACCACATCATAATTACCCCTATAAATTTCACAACCGAAACCCCAACTATGAAAATACCTTATTTGAGTCTAAGGCCGTTTCATTCACTTTCCTGATACCGAAATATAAAATCCATAATGATATACAAAAATGCCACAAGTTTCGACACCATCCAACTTAAATCTCAGATTTTAGCCATAAACAAATCCACCAAAAATTCTCAATTATTACATATTAATCTCAAATCCATTAGAACTTTCTCGAGAGTCACCCCCTTTGTTCAAATCCACATTACACCGCCCAAATGGGCCAAAAGACACATGCCCCATTAGCATAACAACACTCAAAGAAGTAACTCTACTTTAATACCACCTATCAAATCCATACTCCGTGCACAATACATCATTCACAAATAATAACTCACTTATCCCACGATTTTCAAATACTCATAAGTGCAATATAACCCGTATCCAGGAATTTTCTTATTCGAGTCATCCTCGATCTCAACTTCTGCAAGTCATAACTAACCCACCAGTATGCCTCAACCCAAAACTAAAACTTTACATATAACCATGAAATTGAATTATCAATAGCAGGCTCCCCCACTTGGCTCAAAGCCATAGATTAAAACATTCCATAACTCACAATACCAATACTCTATTACTGCCATAATGCCACAGTTCAACGAATCTTCTTCTCAAACTCATGCAACGCCAACCATAAAAATACCCCAAATCATCCGCTAAACTTGCAATCATTCTCTTGACACTCAGGACAACTTTCTTAGCAAGATTCAAATTCAAATCTCCACACATACGCCCTGCTGGAAGAAAAGAAACTCTCTACTCACATATAAGGAACATACCTACGTAGATTACTCCGCAGGGGATAACCCACATGCTTAGCCTCAAATTGGTATCTTATTATACCCTTTCGCAGTCACAATTACTACGCAATCACTTAATCTTTCCAAGTTCAAACTTATTAACAAGACATGAGAATTTATTTTGTCCCAAAATTTAACAACGTGAAAGATCCTTCAAAGCATTCATACTCGAGACTGTACGTCACATCAAATAGAAAATCAAGCACCCAATGGCCTTTCCTTTATATTTCAAAGAAACACTTCTCATCATATTCAAATTGTCTAAACACATCCCGCAGTCACATCATACCCATCACACAGCCATTCCACCGCTCATCGAGCCACAAATTCCACTCGTAGGGTCATTACCGGACATATGAGTCTAATTGTACAAATTACAACTAAAGCTACCAAGCTTAAGCTGCGGTCTAACCATGACCTCAAGTCCTCCAGACTGGCCCATCACCATAAAATAGAATACTCACCTCGAACCTCGTCTATGGAATCATAAGCCGGCAATGCACAACTGATACCGAGCGCTCATGTGCGCATACAAATGCGTGGAAGGAATTCAAAGAGTTGTATTTCAAGCTGAATCAATTCCGCATGATAAAGAAATAAAGATGGGAAATTATCCTAAATGCCCTGTAGCCTCTCAAAGATAAGTATGGATGTCATCATACCGATCCGCAAGATTCTACTAGACACTTGCTCATGACTTGTAGAACCTATGAACCTAGAGCTGTGATACCACCTTGTCACGACCCAAAATCCAATTAGTCATGATGGCACCTAACCCAACCCACTAGGTAAGCCAATTATCAACTATCCAATTCCAATAACAATTCTTAAAGAAAATATATGAAACCAATACCTTTTCCCAAGAACTGGTAGTACAAATCATGAGCTTCTAAGAATAGAATTTACAAA
Organism: Nicotiana tabacum; assembly: GCF_000715075.1. NCBI lineage: Eukaryota > Viridiplantae > Streptophyta > Magnoliopsida > Solanales > Solanaceae > Nicotiana > Nicotiana tabacum. Next base: position 80,168,332 of record NC_134102.1, read on the forward strand.
ACTGGTATGAAATAATACATCATCTATTCGAAATGTACATGAACATATTGTTATAAATCTAAAGCTACCATGAACAAGAGGCAGCTACAACCGGAACACAGGTATATCTTCAGATCCAGCTCCCAACGAACATAACAACATCAGCAGCCAATATCTGCATGCAAGGTGCAGAAGTGTAATATGAGTACAACCGACCCATGTACTCAATAAGTAACAAACCTAGCCTTAGGTTGAAAGTAGTGACGAGCTTTTACCAAGGTCGGGTCCAAAACCAATAGTCCACAACAGTCCATAACAACGTGAAGCAAATAATACAAGAAATAACTCAGAGATAAAATGCTCAGCTAAATCATGATTTCTAAAAATAGTTCTTCTTTTCAATTGCATCAGTGAAAACCCAAATCGTTTACCGAAATTTCCAAAAATAGGAATAAGTTTGAAAACAATAATTTTCCCAAAATCCTTTCAATAATAAATGAGACGTTTCATTTTATTTCCAGATAACCCGTGTAAAACAAATGCATCAATTTGCCCATCTGTCAACATGTGTGAGAAATCATGAATGATGTGATACTGTACAGCATGAGAAAAATACATCTCTATGCCTGTATGTCATGTGTGCATGTCAATGCGATGCAACTCAGTGATAAAATCATATGCATACTCTTAGAGTATCATTTCACTTAGTCCTCCTAGTCAGTTAGTCCTCACAGCCTCTCAGTCCTCCCAATCGCTCAGCATTCGCACTCAGTAGGTGCCTACACTCACTAGGGGTGTGTACAGACTCTGGAGGGGCTCCTTCAGCCCATGTACTATAATCTGCACGGACAACTCACGTGCTGCATGGATAACTCATGTGCTATAGTATCAATATCTGTATCCGCACAGACAACTCTCGTGCTATAACAAACTCCCCAACTCTTCCAGATAATCTCTAGTATAATGGTCATAACATTTTGTACAAAACTCCACATTACAAATGGTTTAACATTCTGAAAACTAGACACCAAGGGCTATAACTTTCATTTGTTTCTTATCTCCCAATTCCTTATAGATTGCTAGATATAAGCTTCCAAATTCAGCCCTGCGCAATAGAGATTTCCAAACTCTTCCCAGATAGCATATAATGTAACCACCATAACCTTTTGTACACAAATCCAAATGACAAATGTTACCTTTCTAAAAACTAGTCATCAAGGGCTACGCGTGATGACTACGCGTTACGAGTGCGTATATATGAGAGGTTTAAGCCCACGTGTGGCCATCGGGGCAAGCATTCATACTCGGGAAAATGTTTGGGTTATGATATGCCTATAGTTGACGGTTAAGCGTAAAGTTACAATGTTCTCATATTCGTACCTTTGTTGATAAATATCAGGTTACAAAAAGGCTAATTCCCTGAGTAAATCTGGTAATTCTATTTATGCGTTAACTTGCCCCTTCGATTTGTGATAGCACACTTTGCACATGCCTACTCTATGGCGTGTTATTTATGCTAGTCCAAGAGCATGTGAATTTTATTTAGTTTATCATATACATGTGTACTTATTTGATTGCTCCTGTATGAGATGCTTGGATTGGAGACATGTGACAATTCCAGACAGAGTATATTATTGGCACGTGAGTTGTCCGTGCAGATTCATATATTGATATTATTGGCACGTGAGTTGTCCGTGCGAGTCCAGATATCGATACTATAGCACGTGAGTTGTCCGTGCGAGTGATGTTAATGTGAGATCTAGAAGAGCTGGTTACGTGTTATTAAATTTAGATGTCTTGGTTCTACTATATGTAATGAGCTTATAGCATTGCAGTTGTGGTGGTGCATGTTGAACTCGCAAGGCAGTTCTTTTCTTTGAGGCATTTTCCATTATTGGGTACACAGATTGCGCAGTTGTGGCTTGAGTTATATTGGTGTGGCATTCTTGTGGGATAGTTGTGTTTAATAATATAAGGTCATTGGGTCTAGAATGTGTACTATCAGATTTGATTACTATATATTTGGGAGGATGACATCGAAAGTCGGCTTAGAAAGTGATTATGATTCGGGTTGGGGCGAGGGGGATCCATGACTTATTGATATAATAAGTGGTTATGATATTCTGCATGTTTCTTTTAATATTAGCAGTGTACGAAGGTTTTGGAATGAGGTTTGGCTTGATATGAGGTGTAATACTAGTACCGGGATAGTTTGGAGTAGTTATTGTGATCGATAATGGTGCTGCGAGCATGTGAGTTGTGTAGTATATTACGTGATTATATCTGGGGTTATGGTTATGGCCTGATACTGCTTGTTTAGACTTATACAGTATGTAGATGTGAGATTCTTGTCTTGAAAAGAATTCTGGATGTTGGATATTTGGGTTCTAAGTTTTACGGAGTAAAGTTAAAGTAAGGATCTTATATTATGTTGTATTGTCAGGCATATATGGAATAGGATGGCATGGAATCACCCCCAGGTATGTGTGTGGTAAGATGGAATAGTGATATGATGGCTTGGAAACAACTCTTGGAACGTTCGAGGATGAATGTATGTTTAAGTGGGGGAGAATGTAACGACCCGCAAGGTCGTTTTGAGTATTACAACCCCGTTTTCACATCTATTACTCAATTTGTGCTTTAAAGTTGTTATGTGACTCGCTGGAGTGATTGGTTCGGGTCCGGTGATGTTTTTGAATGAATTGAAACACTTAGTTCCAAGGTTTAAAGTTTAGGTTAAAATAGTGACCGGATGTCGAATTATGTGCGAACGACCCCGGAATAGAGTTTTGATGATTCCAATAGCTCTGTATGGTAATTTTGGACTCAGGAGCGTGTCCAAAAAATTATTTGGAAGCCCGTAGCTAAATTAGGCTTGAAATAACTAAAATAAAAATTTAAGTTTGGAAGTTTGACCGGGGAGTTGACTTTTTGATATCGGGGACAGAATCTGATTCTGAAAATTGGAATACCTCAATTATGTCATTTATGACATATGTGTAAAATTTGAGGTCAATCAGACTTGATTTGATAGATTTAGGCATTGAAAGTAGAAGTTAGAAATTTTTAGTTTTTCATTAGGCTTGAATTGGAGTGTGATTTGTGTTTTTGATGTTGTTTGATCTGATTTGAGGGCTCGACTAAGTTTGTATCATGTTTTAGGACTTGTTGGTATATTTGGAAGGGGTCCCGAGTGGCTCGAATGAGTTCCAAGGTGAGTTTTGAGCGAGTCCGGGCATTTCGGCACTCTGATGGTATTCTGGAACTTTTGGAAGTGCGGGGGCACATTTATGAGAGCTGAGGCAAAGGAAAAGTGCGGACCGAAAAATTCTTCTCGCGGCCGCACTTTAGGGGGTTCTGCAGGTTCGATGGTTCGACTTCGGAGGCTTATATCCTTTACTTTACAACGAATTTAGAGATGATTCACAAATGAAAGTTGTACCCTTTTGAATCTAGTTTCCAGAAATGTATCGCATTAATAATTTAGACATTTGTACAGAAAGTTATAGTCATTTTACTGAATCCTGGTAGTGCAGAGTTGCTGAAATGCAGCCGCACAATTTGGAGTGCGACCGCAGCACCTGGGATGTGCGACCGCATAAGAAAAAGTGTGGTCAGCACAATGGGGATCAGATTTTGTACTATATGAACGAGGATTTCATTTCATTTTACATTTTTGGACTTTGGGAGCTCGGTTTGTGGCGATGTTTCGTGGAATTTTCAAGAAATTCATTGGGTTAAGTGATTCTAACTCGGATTTGGTTAACATACATGAATATATCATTGTTTTCATCATTTAAGCAGTATTTGGAGATGGAAATTTCGGGGAAAATTGTAAAAATTTCATAAAATGATTTTTTGGGATTTGAATATCGATTCGAAGTCGGATTTGAGTGAAACTAGTATCAACGGACTCATAACTTAATGGGTTGTCAAATTTTTTGAGTTTCGTCAGACTCCGTGGTATGGGCCCCACAGACGATTTTTGAGTTAAATTTCAGATTTTGTTAGAAAATTAGTATTTTCATATGTAATAAATTCGTATGATTTGTATTGACTGAATCAAATTAATTGTGAATAGATACGAGGCTTTCGGAGATAAATTTGCTAATCAAAGGCATAGCAGAGTAAAGAATTACACGGTTTAAGCTAAGTAACACTTCTAAACTTGGTTATGAGGGTATGAATCCCTGAATTACGTGTTGTATGAATTGTTTGGAGATGACGAACATGGTAGGTGACGGGCACGTGGGCGTGCATCATAAGAATTGCGACTTAATTGATTCCGCAGAGTTGCATAATTAAGTAAATGTCATTATTCGCATAACCTCCACCTGTTAGAGAAATTGAGCTGAGACTTATATTAAAGATCATGTTTAGGTTACACGTCAATATATTTTGGGACCCACATGGGTCGTATTGTTATTGAACTATTTGTTTTAAAATATAATTTTGTACTCATTCACACCTGTCACTTGCATATCATATCTCAGTATCTATTGTAATTTATTGATACATCATATCATTATGTAGGGGTTGATTTTCGTGTCATTGAGAGCCTGAGAGACTGGAGATTTTGAGTGATATTTATGTTTATTTATTTATGCCTAGATTTGGCTATTATAGCGCTTGGGATAAAGGAGCCCCTCCGGAGTCTGCACCCCCACAGTGAGCCGTCAGTTGATATATATATATATATATATATATATATATATATATATATATATATATATATATATATATATATATATATATATATTTGAGGGATGGATCTTCCCTGGGCATGGATCTTGCCCGAAGAATTTATATTGAGGGATGGATTTTCCCTGGACATGGATCTTGTCCGAATCCTTGATATTTGGGGATGGATCTTTCCCTGGGCTGGATTGGCCTTATACAGTACTGAGTGATTGATTGTCAGTTGATGGTTATACATATATACTTAGGATGGATCTTTCCTGGGATGGATTGGCCATATACAGTACTGACTGATTGAGTATTCTGAGAGTGTGAGTACATGAGGTTTCCATTGTGGTACATCACATACAACATATACTTTGGCATGTAGATATAGTGATGTCATATTCCTCATATCATGCAGATTTTATCTATTTTTCCTGTACTGAGTTTAACTGTTGAACTGTAAAGCATGCCTATATTTCTGTACTGTTATTTCTGTACCGGACTGTACCTGTTGAGCTCATCACTACTTTCAGCCCAGAGGTTAGTGTTGTTACTTATTGAGTTGGTTGTACTCATACTACAATCTGCACATCGTGTGCAGATCCAGATACTTCCGGATACGGTGGTTGCCAGACTTGAGGATTTGATAGTTGGAGACTATCAAGGTAGTTGCTTGGCGTCTGCAGACCTTGACTCTCTTTCGTTTCAGTTATTGTACTGTTCTATATTTTCAGACAATGTTCTTTTCCGTCAGACTTTGTTATTATTTAGATGCTCATTTACTCAGTGACACCGGGTGTTAGGAGTATTTTGTATCTGAAATTATGAGGTTTTCTATGGAATTTAAATATTATATTTTCAAACTTAAGAGATTATTGTGATTTATTGAGGTTATCGGCTTGCCTAGTATTGAGATAGGCGCCATCACGACAAGTTAGGATTTTGGGTCGTGACAAGTTGGTATCAGAAGGTTCTGTTTTTCGCATTGTGATTGTTGTGTTAAATGGCGAAAGTCTTGTGGTTTTGTTAGTATAGAACAAAATTACGTGACTTTGGTGAAAATAAAGTCACATAAAGAATGGTTCTCTTTTATTGATACGTGACCTATGAAATTTACTCTCTTTTTATTGTAATCTTTCCAGAGAACCCACAACAACATTATTTTTCTTTATAAAGGACTTGCGGAGAAGTCAAATTTGCTTGGGACCTTTAAGCAAACAAAACTCAGTAATTTTGGTTTAAGGAAATGCCTATTGGTACCATCAAACCAGCTATTCTCAAGCTGAAAAACTAAACAAGCTTTGGGAATCCCAACAAGCATGTCAATGTTTTACGATATGTATGACTATTGCAACCAAGAATGGTAGCAATAGTCAAACAACCAATTCCAAATAAATATATCGACCACCATCGGTCGGTAAACGTGGTCCCATAATACTGAGATACTGTTTTATCTGACACATTTAAAAATAGCGACCGATGTCAACTGGAATATTGTCAACTTTGACTAAAAGCTGGTCAGACTTGCATATTATGTAGGAAAAAAAAGTTTATTTAAAAAAAGTTCCTCATTCCGACCAATATCGGTCAGAATTTGTAATTTTTATTTTCATTTCACTTTCAACAGTTATTTTTTTTATAATAAATTATAATAATAATTGGTATACCGACCGAAGTCGAACAGTATTTTGGTCAAACATTTATAGAACATTGGTATTTACAATCTATATATAGGTAATATCCTATATTATAATATATATTTATATAGCACTACAACTTAAGTTCTATTATATTATAGTGCTACATCTTTTAGCACTATACATTTTATTTTCAAATATATTGTTGTCACGATCCAAAATTCTCACCTTCGGGACCATGATGACGCCTAATATTTCACTTTCTAGGCAAGCCAATGTTAGAAAAATCTTAACCATTTTTAAACAAATCAATTTAAGCAGAAGTCAATTGCTGAAATAATGTGCGGAAGACCACAACAACCAAATCATCAAAATTCATCCCCGAATCTGGTGTCACAACTGCACGAGCTACTAGAATAATACAAATAAAGATATGAATAAAATTCAAGCTGTTTGAAAGATAATACACAACTAAGATAAGATAGAAAGGGACTTCAGAACTGCGGATGCTGTGCAGTTATACCTCAGGTCTCCTCTGGGTAGCTGATTTCGAGCAAGTCTATGGTACGCCGCTGGGACCAACTCCAAAATCTATACAAAAAGTGTAAAGTGTAGTATGAGTACAACCGACCCCATGTACTCCGTAAGTATCGAGCTTAACCTCGACGAAATAGTGACGAGGCTATGACAAGACACATACATAAATAACATGTACAAGTATATACAAATATGAAACAATAATAACACAATAAATAACAATTAATAAATTTGGGAGGGAACATGCGAAGGGGAATGATATAGCAATTTCAGCAGGAGAAGTATCACGTAACAGCCAATTAATTATAATGACATGACCGGTCGTTTTGGGCATTTATGATCCTTTCTACTATTTAAAGTCTTGAATAGGTTCATACGATGTATTATGACTTGTATGAATTGCCGGTTTTGATTTTCAGGTAATTCCGAGTTAGTTTAGAAGAATGAAATTTAAGGTTTAAAGCTTATGTTGAAAAGGTGGACCGGATGTTGATATACGTGTAAACGACCCCGTAATGGAGTTTTGATGATTCCAATAGTTCCGTATGGTGATTTTGGACTTAGGAGCGAGTCCGGAAAATTATTTGAAAGTCAGTAGTTGAATTGGGCTTGAAATGACTAAAAATAAAAATTTAAATTTGTCGCACAAGTCATAAATGACATAATGGAACTATTTCAATTTCCAGAATCGGGTTCGGACCACGATATCAATAAATTCAACTCCGCAGTTAAACATTGGAAATCTTTAGCCTTTAGATTTCTAGTTTCCGTTAAATGATAATAATTAGATATAAGGACCTCCGAATTCAATTCCGGGAATACGCCCAAGTCCCAAATCACGATACGGACCTACTGGAAATAAAATACGAATCCGAGTCCGTTTGCTAAAAATATTGACCAAAGTTAACTCTGATGAGTTTTAAAACACTATTTCATATTTTAATCTATTTTGCGGATTACGCACGCAAGTCGAGGAATGATAAATAGTACTTTTTCAGGTCTTAGAACACATAAGTGAATGTTTAAATTAAAGATGACATTTTGGGTCATCACAGTTGTATCGTGTTGGATATGGATACATCGGCTCGATTGATCACACATTAAAACTCAAGATTTACTGAGGCACTTAGTATGCCAGAGTAAATAGTATGTTAAAATCAAGAATGATGCAACGTTAAATAAAGTGATCAAAAATGTATCTTGAAATAATTAATCGAATATAATTGATTTTTTAATTGATCCACTGATCAAGTGTTCAAGTAAAATATTGATCATATGAGAATAACGCATCCAAGTGCATCATACATAAATGTAAATTGTCATACGTGAAACAAAATTAGGTGCATTGTATAATTTATTTTTAAATGTCTTTTACGATGTAGGATACTGTCACGACCCGGAATCCCATCATCGGGGCCCTGATGGAGCCTAAAAACTACTTGTTATTCAAGCCAACATTAGGTGATTAATTAACCAATTTTAGCAATTACAACAAGGTAGTGATAATTAATAGTTAATATCATCAATGGACACAATGCTATTATAAATAACGCGGTACCAAACTACTCCCAGAAATCCAGAGTCATAAGTATATGAACGTCTAGAATACTACAAACATTGTATGAAGTAAAAAATAGTAATGTCTGAAACCAGGATAACAGTAAAGCATGGAAGAAAGAGACTTTAGGGACTGCGAATGCCAACAACTCTACCTCAAGTCTCCTAGTGAAGGAATTAAGGTTGATCCTCAGAAAATTTCAGCTGTGAAGAATTGGCCGAGGCCTACAACTCCAACAAAAATTCGCAGTTTCTTAGTCATGGCTGGATATTACAGAAAGTTTGTGGAGGGATTTTCTACTCTTGCCTCTCCATTGACTAAATTGATGCAGAAGGCAATTAAGTTCCAATGGTCAGATGCTTGTGAAAAGAGTTTCCAGGAATTGAAAGCAAGATTGACTACGGCACCGGTGTTGACTCTACCAGAGGGTATAGATGGATTTGTGGTATATTGTGATGCTTCAAGAATCGGTCTTTGGTGTGTATTAATGCAACATGGGAAGGTGATAGCTGGACTAACACCAGTATTTGTACAAGAAGTGCAGAAGTGTAGCATGAGTACAACCAATCCCATGTACTCTGTAAGTGTCGAGCCTAACCTCGACGAAGTAGTGACGAGGCTATGGCAAGTCACTCACATAATAACTTGTACGAAATAATATAAAAAAATGAATAAATAAAAAAAATATTAACCTAAGATAACCGGACACGTAGGTCAATTACCAGAGGGTCCCAGAATAACAAAACCTCAAATTTCACATCACAATACCGGGTACAACCTCTGCATCCGCAAACAATTACAACAAATGAAATCTGTTGCGGCGCGCAACCCGATCCTACTATATCATATATTCATATCATATTCCGTCCTTATCTCTTCATATCATATCATTACAATACCGATGCAACCATATCAATTCATTTCAATACCGTTGCGGCGCACAACCCGATCCCACAAATTTCAAATTATTAACACAATTGACTCAACACCAATATTTACAAAATATCAACATGAAAGAAGATGAAACATATGTAACATTTAAGATCGACCGATGCAACAGAGAATATCCAACACTTCGAAATCCAAACCTTGATTCATCAATACAAGAATAGCTAAACGGCTCACTTAGGCGAAATAATATAATAAAGTGCATCGAGTAATATAGGGACAATGAAAGCAGGTAAAACATGTGGCAATGAGAATATACAATTAAGGCAAGTAGGAACAAGTAGCAGGTAAGCAGATTATTGAGTGAGAAATGAACAAATCAAGCAAGTGACAATTAGGTAACATTTTAACCACTAAAGCATAGATGCCAAGTAGGAACATGCAACAATTAAAGCATATAACAAGAGATAACATGGAACAACAAAGACATATAATTTAATAGACGAATCCCGCATGCTAAACTCCACGATAGCGCATATACACTCGTTACCTCGCATATACATTGTTTTGCCATGTAATTCATATAAACAATATTTCAACTAGTCCTAATGCCCTCAAGTCAAGGTTAGACACAACACTTACCTCTTTTCGCAATCAAATCAATACTAAACTACGACCTTTCCTTTAGAATTCGCCTCTAAACCAGTCAAATATAGTCAAATATAGTTCAAATAACTCAAAATAAGCATTAGAAACTACCCACGAGTGAAAATATTCAATATTTAATGAATTTGGAAAAAATCAACAAAAGTCAATTCCAGGCTCGCCCGGTGAAATCCCGATTCCAAGGGTAGATCTCGACTACCCATAACCCCACGAGTCTATTGATGTGTTTTGTTTCAAAATCCGAGTACAATTTGACTCTCAAATCCCAAAATTTTATTTTTCAAAATATAGACAAAAATCCCCAAATATTCTCTTATATTTTCATGAATTTGATGTTAAATATCATGTATAATCATGTAATATAATTGAAAATAGATAATAATCACTTACCCAATGATTGTAGGTGAAATTCTTCTCTCTAAATCATCTCATACTAAGTCTAGGATTCTAAAATGAGAGAATGAGACTCATATCCCAATTTCCAAACCTTATGTTCAGGTGCAGATGTTGCAATTGCCACACTAGGTTCTCAAGTGCGAACCCTCGCAATTGCGAAGAATGACTCACAATTGTGGCGCCTGTCAGCCAAAAGGGAAGTCACAAATGCGACCTTGACTTCACAATTGCAAATTCTAATCCCATTGCAAATGCGCCCAAAGCTTCGCAAATGCGAAACTGTCCTGAGTAGCCAAGGGTCGCAAATGTGACCAAGATGATCGCAAAAGCGATCCCAGCCTGTTCGCAAATGCGAGCCATTTCCTCACAAATGCGATGTCACCCAGCGTAGGCCCCTGCTCGCAAATGTGAATTATTGTTCACAAAAACGAGGCTTGCAAATGTGAGCCAGACCTCGTAATTGTGAGATCTGCATTAGAGACAAGATACATGAACTGCACCAGTAGTACTCAAACTAACCAATCTCAACCATAACGTATCCGAAACTCACCCAAGCCCATCGGGCTCCAAACCATACATGCACACAAGTATAATAACATCATATAAACACACTCGTGCAATTAAAACACCAAAAATAACATTGAGAACCACTAATCAGACACCAAAATGCATAAAACTCAACAGAAAACTCAAGAACCTCTAGAATTAGAACCACGCGTTCGTATCCTTTCAAACCAACTCCGAATTGAACCAACATTTGCAGACAAGTTTCAAATAGTACAATGGACCTATTCCAAGTCCCAAAACCAAAATTTAAACCCGATAACCATAAAGTTAAACTACGATCAGACCAAGGAAATTTGCAAACATCTAAATTGCCAACTTTCGGCAAAACAAGTCAAATCAACCTAGGGACCATCGAATTTAATTTCAGGCATACTCCCAAGTTCAAAATCAAAGTATGGGCCTATCAAAATCGTCAAAACACTACTACAGGGCCGTTTACCCAAAGCTTTTTGAAAAGAGACACATACCATGCATACAAACCAAGAAACACCAAATGAAGCTACGGAATGTCTCGAATCTTGAAAATCAAGGCTAGTACTCAAACAACATATCGTGTTATCACATTCTCTACCTCTAAACGTAATGTTCGTCCTTGAAAATAAATAGAAAAGTACTTGGACTGGTGAAAAGCTATGGGAATCTACTCCGCATATCGGACTCGGACTCCCACAGAGTTGCGTCGATCGACTAACCTCTCCATTGCACTTTCACAGAAGCAAAACGCTTAGAACTCAACTTTCGAACCTATCGAGCTATAATAGTCCATCGGCTTCCCTCATAGGCTAAATTCTCATCAAGCTGAACCGTGATGTAGTTTAGAATATGAGAGCTATCCTCATAGTACTTCTGAAGAATGGAAACATGGAATACTAGATGTACTCATGAGAGGCTAGGTGGTAATGCAAGCCTTTAGGAAACCTCCCCAACTTTATCCAAGATATTAAATGGCCCAATAAATCTCGGGCTCAACTTTCCCTTCTTTCCAAACCGCATCATGCCCTTCATAGGAGACACTCGAAGAATAACCTTCTCACCCACCATATAAGCCACATCCAAAACTTTTGATCCGCATAACTCTTCCGTCTGGACTGGACGGAGCTGTATGAAGTCGTTCCTAAATCACCTTAACCTTTTCCATAGCATCACGGACCAAATTAGTGCCCAACAACCTAGCCTCTCTGGACTCAAACCAAACTATTGGCGAACGACATCGCCTCCCATATAAGACCTTATACGATGCCATATGAAACTTGACTGGTAACTGTTGTTGTAGGCGAACTCTCTAAGAGGTAATAACTACTCCCATGAACCTCTAAAATCCATAACACAAGCACGTAACATGTTCTCCAAGTTCTGAATGGTGCGCTCGGACTGTCCATTCATCTAAGGATGAAACACTGTGCTCAGCTCAACCCGCGTTCCCAATTCACGTTGCACGACTTTCAAAAAATGCAATGTCAACTGGGATGTAGTAGAACCAGCCCCTCTTGGTTTTTCTTTGTGCCTCGATTCTTTTCCATGGGATGTAGTAGAATCGGGTAGTAGTTTTTTTTATTTTTTACAGTAGGACTTAGGAAACAAATCGAGGAAGAAAGATGAGATTCCAAGGCGCCCTTAACTTGTTTGATATTAGAATATTTAGGGTTTTGCATGTGTAGTATCTTCCCTATGTTTTGAAATTATTCATGATGTCGTGTTTAATTGGATTGTATGTCTTGTTACGCCTATGTCTCATTTTCTTGACATATATACACTTTGTGATTAATCTTTAATATTTTGTGGCTTTATGAATACTTGTATTAGTTGCAACAAACAAACTCCCTCCGGAGCCATGACGGCGCCTAACACTAATTACAAGGCAAGCCAATAGTCACAAAATAGCTATTAAATCGATTAACATTGTATACAAACTCAACAACGGAAAATATCATGAAATATCTAATAAAAATAATGTAACGTCCCGACTAGTCATTTTGTGTGTTGTATCCCCGTCCCCCATTTATTGCCTCTTATATGTTCATTTGTGGTTGTGTGACTTGCCGGAATAGTTAGCGGGGATATTTTACAGTGAATTTGGACACTCAATCCCATGGTTGAAGGCTTAAATTGAAAGAATTGACTGGAGTTTGACATTTGTGTAGATGACTTCGTATGTCTGAATTTAGATTTGGAGGTCCATAGGTTATTTTGGCTTGAGTTGGCAAATGTTGGAAAATTGAAGGTTTGGAAGATTTAGAGATTTGACCGACAGTTGACTTTGTTGATATCGGCTTTAGACTTTTGTTCGGGGCATTTGTATAGGTCCATTGTGTCATTTGGAACTAATGTGCAAAATTTGAGGTCATTCGGAGTTGATTTGATATATTTCGGCATTAGTTTTAAAAGTTGGAAGTTCATTAGTTTCAGTAGGCTTGAATTGGGGTGTGATTCGTGGTTTTGATATTATTTGGTGTGTTTTGAAGCTTCTAGTAAGTTCGTATTGTGTCTAAGTATATGTTGTTATGTTTGGATGGGGTCCCGGGGGCTTCGGGTGCGATTTGGAATGAATTCAGATTCATTTTGGACTAGGAAGGACAGTTGAAGAAAAACTAATTTCTAGTGTGCTCGCATCTGCGGTGGGCGTGGACGCAGATGTGGAACCGCAAGTGTGGCTGAAGTATCAGAGAAGTAAAGAAAATTGGACAAGTACGGGATCGTAGATACGGATGGGGAGCCGCAGATGCAGCCTTAGGGTCGCAGGTGCGAATGTGATACTGGAGGTGCATATCCGCATGTGCGGATGGAGTCTGCAGATGCAAGTTATCATTCGTAGAAGTAGAAGGTCATCTTTTGGAGGAAGCTTCCGATGCGGCCACCTTTCCACAGAAGTGGAATAGCTGATGCGGTTAAGTGAGCCGCATGTGCGTAATCGCTGGGTAGCGCTTATAAATGAGGGTTTGGTCATTTTGTTCTCATTTTGGATTTTGGAGATCGGCTAAGGGCGATGTTTGGGAGACATTTTGCTTCAATTGAAGAGGTAAGTGAAGTTTAATCACTTTTGATGTTAGATTTTGATTACCCATTGATTATTACATCTAGTTTATGTGTATTTGAAGTGATGATTGGGGATTTTAGACTATGCTATTGGAGAGTGAGATTTGGTGATTTGGTGGTCGCTTTGTGGATGGAATTGGATGATATTAGTATGGTTGAACTACTAAATAGGTGTTCGGAATTTGTAAATTTTGTCGGGTTCTAGGGTATGGACCTGGGCTTGACTATATATATTGACTTTTCATATTTGATTCAAGACTTTAGCTTTGTCATTTGGGATTTGTTTCCTATGGATATTATTGATGGTATTATATTGCTTTGACTATATGCGAGTCTCTTGGCGGACGATTCGCGAGGTAAGGGATTGTTGGAGTATTGAGTTGCGCGTTTTATGGCAAGTAGCATTTCTAAACTTGGAATTGAGGGTAATTTTCCATGGGAACCATGTTATTTGTAATGTTTTGGGGTGAGGCACATGCTAGGTGACGGGCGTGTGGGCGTACACCAGTGTAATCATGATCCAAGTTGACTTTTGGATTATGTTGCTATCATGCCTTGTTTTATCTGTGTTTGCACTACTTGGTAGATTTAATGAGCTATAATCCATGTTAGAAATCATATTTAGTCTATGTGGTTATTTGATTGAGTCTTGATAAAGCTATTTATGTTGTTTTGGGTTATCTGACTTAACTGTAATTATTCACTCAGTGATGATTGTTCATTTGCAGATCATATCTCAACCTCTGTTCATCATTCATTGTCACGTCGCATGTTATCATTGTTTTTCCATATGTGGTACTATTGGGCTGAGTGACATGAGATTGTGAGCCCTTGAGACTTGAGAGGTTGATGACTGAGGTGTGCCTTAGAGCCGTGTTGAGGGTGTTATTTGGATCGGGATGCACGTCGCAATAGGCTATATTCGCTTTATTATTATTATTATTATTGTTTGGATCGGGTTGCACGTTGTAGTAGGCCATATTGGCTTTATATTACCTCTTGGGCAAGATTCGCCCCTCCGGAGTCGGACATACCAGTAGTGAGCGCAGACACAATGATATACATACACGTGCTTTGGTGAGGGCATTGATGCCAGGCACCCGTACAATGTTGAGTGATTTTGTGTGTGATAAAATAGGCATTTGAGACAGACGGCTTAAGTATGTTGAGAGTGAGATTACCTGGGGATATCACCACGAAATCATTCATTTGACATGCACAATTAACATGTAGGCATAGAATGTATTGTTCCTCATGCTAGCTGTTAAATGAAATATTCTTATCAGTGTTGGGCTTTAACTATTAAACATAAAAGCATGTCTAAATTCTTGTAATGTGAACGAGCTGATAATGATAATTTAATTGAATTACTTATTTTATTGTCCTCATTATATCTGAGTCATTCTTAATATTGGCTTCTAACTGTCTTCTTTTGAGATCGCCACTAATTTCAGCCCAAGGTTAGTTTTGTTACTTATTTAGTACATGGGGTAGGTTGTACTCACACTATACTCTATATTTTGTGTGCAGATCCAGGTACATATGGACATGGTGATTGCTAGATCCCCGTCGGTATCATTGTTTGCAGACTTTGAGGTAGGTGCTATGTCGTCCACATACCTTGGATCTCTTTCTATATTTTCTTTATTACTCTTCTAGTGTCCAGATAGTTCTACAAAGGATTTGGTTTGTATTTTTGATACTCAGTAGTGATCAGGTAATCGTTGACACCAGATTTTGGGATGGTTGTAGAAATATTGTTGTTGGTTTAATTAGATAATTATGATATTTTCCGTTGTTGAGTTTATTAAACCATGCTTGTTCGAATGCTTAGTTACTATGTGACTGTTGGCTTGCCTGGCAAATAGTTTTCGGCGTCGTCATGGCTTCGGTGGGGGTTGAGTTGTGACAAATAACTAGAATACTACTACAACCATCCCAAATATTTGGTGTCAACGAGTACATGTGCACTACCGAGTATCAAAATACAAGGCCAAATTATAAATACAACTATCTGAATAGTAAAACAATAATAATAGAAAATTGAAAGAGAACTTCAAGCTCTGCAGTCGGTATAGCAGCTACCTTGCAGTCTCCCAAAAATTGGTAGCAACATAACTTTAGAGATCACCTCGTCCGGAAGTACCTATATCTGCACATAAAGTGTAGAGTGTAGTATGAGTGCAACCAACCACATGTACTCAATAAGTAACAAAACTAACCTTGAGCTGAAAGTAGTAATGATCTTGCAAAAAATTCCGAAGGCAGGTTTCAAGACACGCTATGGTCACTACAAGTTTCTACTGATGTGTTTTGGGCTGACCAATGCCCCATCACCCTTTATGCAATTGATGAACAGCGTGTACCAGCCATATCATGATTATTTTATCATAGTATTCATTGATGATATATTGGTGTACTCACGCAACCAGGGGAATCATGAGTAGCATCTGAGGATCGTACTGCAGATTTTGAGGGAGAAGACGATATATGCTAAATTCTCCAAACGTGAGTTTTGTATTGATTCAGTGGCGCTCTTTGGGCACATAAGGATAGAATGTAAAGTACCAAGTCTCATTACTTGTAGTAACTTCATTAATATTTAGACATTTGATACATCAAAACATTTGTGACGTTTAGGATAATAAGGATGGGAGCTTGGTCAACCCGTACTTGGAATTGATAAAAAATTCATGGAATTCGATTCTATGGAAAGAGTTTAGCCAACATACCTCGATTGAGCTTTTCTTGAAAAATTTTCGGAATTTGTATATCGCTAGAATCAGTTATTTACACTAGATGGTTCTGGGACTTGCGGTAATTCTGTATGACTATGGATTCTACATTTCAGTATAAGAAAGGTAAACAGAATAATTTTAAATTCACATAAGGTATTTTCAGAGTGGGTGTTTCGGTTGCGGTATTTATGGAGGTTAATTATGATGTGATGAGACTTTACAGATGTTTTGGTTGAAATATTCTTGGGTTTGGTGACATGTGTGGCTTGGCCGAGTTAGAGAAATTCAGTCTGATAGCTTGGTTATGTGCAAATGGATTTCAAAGTGTTCTTTATAGTTTCTACCATGGTTTGAACCGGATATTTTCTACCGGTGCGGAGAACGTGTTGTATATTGTGGTGTCTAGTGATAAGATCAAGGTAGATTCAAAGAAAACAAAGGCAGTTCAAAAGTGGCCTAGACCGTCTTCAACTACATAGATTCGGAGCTTCTTAGTTTTGGCAAGTTATTATCGCCATTTTGTGGAGGGTTTCTCGTCCATTGCTACACGTTTTACTAGATTGGCCCAGAAGAGTTCTCCTTTCATATTCTTTGAGGAGTGTGAGGAGAGATTTTAGAAGCTCAAGACTGTATTAACTACAACCCCCAGTGTTGGTGTTTCCTACAAGTTCGGGGTCTTACACTGTGTATTATGATGCATCGCGTATTGGGCTTGGCACAGTATTGATGCAGGACAATAGGGTGATTGCCTACGCACCTTAGCAATTGAAGGTTTATGAGAATAATTACCATATGCATGACTTAGAGTTGGAAGCGATTGTTTATGCGCTGAAGAACTTGACACATTATCTGTACGACATTCCATGTGAGGTCTTTACTAACCATCGGAGTCTCCAGCATCTATTCAAGTAGAAGGACCTTAATTTGTGGCAATGGAAATGGTTAGAGTTGCTGAAAGACTATGATATCACTATATTATATCATCTGTGGAAGGCCAATGTAGTGACCGATGCATTGAGTAAGAAAACTGAGAGTATGGGAAGTTTGGCATATTTATCGGTTGCAGAGAGGCCACTAGCCATCGATGTTCAGTCTTTGGCAAATTAGTTTGTGAGATTGGATGTTTTGAAGCCCCACCGGGTTCTTTCTTACGTTGTGGCTCAGTCATCATTGTTGGAGCGTATCAAGGCACGCCAGTTTGATGATCCTCACTTGATGGTGTTGAGAGACATAGTTCAGTGGGGTAGCACTAAAGAGGTTGTAATTGGTGATGATGGAGTTATGCCACTTAAAGGCGATTTGTGTTCCAAATTTTGATGGGTTGAGAGATTTGATCCTTGAGGAGGTTCACAACTCGCGCTATTCCATTCACTCAGGTGTTATGAAGATGTATCGTGACTTGAAATTGCACTATTGTTGGCAGATAATGAAGAGATATATTATTGCGTATGTCTTTCGGTGTTTGAATTGTCAACGGGTGAAGTATGAGCATCATAAACTGGGAGGGTTGACTAAGATATTGGAGATATCTAAGTGGAAGTGGGAGCGTCACTATGGATTTTGTGGTAGGCTTGCCACAAACCTTGAAGAAATATTATGCAATCTGGGTTATTGTGGACCGGTTTACTAAGTCCTGACACTTCATTCTGGTGGTGACTTCTTATTCTTCAGAGTGGCTGGCTCAGATTTACATCTGGGAGATTATCCGTTTGCATGGAGTGCCCATTTTCATAATTTTTTATCGAGGCACACAGTTCACATAGGAGTTTTGGAGAGCGGTGCAGCGATAGTTGGGCACATGGGTTGAGTTGAGTACAAAATTCCATCCTAGATGGACGAATAGTCTGAGCGCACCATTCAGATCATGGAGGACATGTTACGTGTGTCTGCTATGGATTTCGGAGGTTTATGGGATCCATTTCTTCCATTAGCAAATTTCGCCTACAGCAAAAACTTTTAGTCAAGTATCCAGAAGGCTCCTTATGAAGCATTGTATGGGAGAAGATTTCGTTCTCCGGTTGGTTGTTGTGAGCCTGGGGAGGATAGGTTGTTGGGCATTCATTTGGTCCATGATGTTATAGAGAAGGGTAAGGTGATTCTGGAGCGGCTCCATACAACACAGTCCAAACAGAAGAGTTATGTCGATACGAAGGTTCGTGATGTTGCACATATGGTGGGTTAGAAGGTTTTGCATAGAATTTCACCCTTGGGTGTGATGAGGTTCGGGAAGAAGGGAAAGTTAAGTCGTCGATATATTGCCCCTTTTGAGGTACTTGAGAAGATTAGAAAGGTGGCCTACAGACTTGCCTTTCCACCTAGTCTATCGGGTGTTCACCTAGTGTTTCATGTTTCGATGCTCCGTCAGTATTATGGTGACCATTCACATGTTTTGGACTTTAAAACACGGTAAGATTAGATAGAGTCTGTGGCCAATTTGGACCGGCAGGTTCGAAAGTTGAGGTCGAAGAATATAGCATCAATGAAAGTTCATTGGAGATGTCAACCGATCGAGGAGACTTATTGGGAGACAGGGCATGCAATGAGGAGCAGATATCCACACCTATTTGTGGCTCCAGATATGATTCTATACATGTTCGACGACTAATGTTTGTTTAAGAGAGGGAGAATATAACGATCCGGCCGGTCGTTTTGTGTATTGTAGCCTCGTTCCCCTATTTATTGCTTCTTCTATGTTCAGTTGTGGCTATGTGACTTGCCGGAGTGGTTGGATTGGTTTTGGGAAAGTATTGGGATGAATTGGGACACTTAGTCTCAAGGTTGAAAGCTTAAGTTGAAATAGTTAATCGGAGTTTGACTTTTGTATTGGCGACTCTAGAATGGAGTTTTTATGGTTGCAATAGCTTCGTATGGTGATTTTAGACTTAGGAGTATGTCTGGATGTTGATTTGGAGGTCCATAGTTTGGTTTAAGGCTCTTTGGAAAATGTTGGAAAGTTGAAGGTTTGGAAGGTTGAGAGGTTTGACCGAGTTGACTTTGTTCATATCAGGTTCGGACTTTGGTTCCGAGAGTTGGAATAGGTCTGTTTTGTCATTCGGGACTAAAGTGCCAAACTTGTGGTCATTCGGAGTTGATTTGATATGGTTCGGCATTAGTTTTAGAAGTTGGAAGTTCATTAGTTTCATTAGGCTTGAATTGGGGTGTGATTCATAATTTGGATGTTGTTTGATTCATTAGTTTCATTAGGCTTGAATTGGGGTGTGATTCATGATTTGGATGTTGTTTGATGAGATTTGAGGCATCGAGTAAGTTTGTATCGTATATTAGGACTTGTTTGTATGTTTTGATGGGGTCTCGTGGGCCTCGGGGATGTTTCGGGTTGTTGACGAATCATGTTTTGACTTAGAGTAATAATTGATGGTTTTAGGTCTGGTGATATCGCACGCGCGAAATTTTGGCCACAGGTGCGAGGTCATAGAAGCGGACGGGTAAGTGCAGATGCGGGATAGGCTGGAGCGAGTGTGGACAGGTGCGAGGAGTTTTCACATGTGCGAGGAGTTTTCATATGTTCAAGCCTGCAGATGCGGACGAGTGTGCGCTGAATCGGAGTTTGGTCAGAGTCTGGGTTTTCATGGATGCGGATGATGGAGCGCACATGCGGTCCTGCGGGTGCGTAAGGTTGGGGAGTAAGTGATTGTCGAAGAAGAGGAATTTCGACCGCCGAAGCGGCATTGCAGGTGTGACCATTAGACATTGATTACCCATTGATTATTATACCTAGTTTATGTGAATTTGAAATAATGATACAAAGACCTCAAATCAATCTTCGAGAACACTCTAGAACCCTGAAGTTGATCAAATAAATCATCAAAGCACAGTTGTGGGTACCCGTTGTTAATAGTAACCTTGTTCAACTGCTTGTCGTCTATACAAACCCTCATAGTCCCATCATCCTGCTTCACAAATAGAACTGGTACACGCCAAAGTGACACACTAAGCCTGATGAAGCCCTTATCAAGTAATTCCTGCAACTGTTCCTTCAACTCTTTCAACTTAAAAGGTTCCATGCGATACATTGAAATAGAGATGGGCTGAGTGCCCGGTACCAGATCAATGCCAAAATTAATGTCCCTATCAGGTGACATAACCAACAGGTCTGCTGCAAATACATCTGGGAAATCTCTCACTATCGGAACTGACTCGATGGTAGGATTATCAGCACTAACATCTCTCATGAAGGACAAATATGCCAAACATCCCTTCTCAACCATCCTTTGAGCCTTCAAATTTAAAGTCACTCTACTAGGAACATAATCTGGGGAACCTCTCCACTCTAACCTCGGCACCCCTTGGAATCGCCAACATCATAGTCTTAGCGTGACAAACAAGAATAGCGTTACATGGAAACAATGAGTTCATGCCCAAAATTACATCAAAATCAACCATACTAAGAAATAAAAGATTGACTCTCGTCTCAAATCACCAAATAGTCACCACATACGAGCGATATACACGATCCACAATAATAGAATCACCCATCGACATTGATACATGAATATGCATAGCTAAGGAATCACGAGGCATAGCCAAATAACAAGCAAAGTATGATGACACATATGAATAAGTGGAATGTGGGTCAAATAATACTGAAGTATCTCAGTAGCACACAGAAACAATACATTTGATCACAACATCAGAAGCAACTACTTCTGGTCTAGCGGGAAATGCATAGAAACGAGCATGACAACCACCTAACTAACCTCCCCCTCTAAGGCGACCTCGACCCGCATGACCTCCACCCCGAGCTGGTTGAGCGTTTGGTGTAGCGACTGATGTAGGGGTCATAGACTGGCCTCCCTGCTGCACTGGACCTCTGTAATGATGGGGACAATACTTCCTAATATGCCCCAACTCTCCACAATCGTAGCAACCTCGAACTAGAAATGTATGTGGGCCTAAATTAGACCCCGAGAGCTCGAATAACTATTGGAAGAACTCGGTATTGACGAGCCCTGAACTGATGGAGCATGGTACGAGCTTTGAGATGGAAGTGCACAGAAAGATGATTGAACCAGGTGAGTGCTATGTGAACCGTGGCTAGCTGATGCACCACGATCATCTGGGTGAGCCATCTGAGCGGGCCCGAAAGGATGACCTCTATTGTAATGTGACTGGCCTCTAGAGATGAGGTACCACTAAAACCACCCAAGCTGTGAGTCATCTTGTCCTCTCTCTCCTCACACTCAAGGCTGTGAACTTACTCTAAAAGCCTAGCAATCTCGACTACCTAGTCAAACTTAGCATCTATTTCAGCGTCTCGAGCAAATTGTAATATAGACCATAGTTGAGGCCATCAATGAACCTCCTGATCCTCTCTCTCTCTCTTAGTGGAAACCAACCATATAGCATGACGGGCCATATCCACGAATATCATCTCGTACAGAGTCATAGTCATATCCCCCTAAAATAGCTGCTCAAAATCTCTACACAACTCCTCTCTACGAGTATGTGGAACAAACTTCTCTTAAAAGAGAACTAAGAACTCATGACACATAAGTGGCACTATGCCAACTACCCTGCTCAACCCATATGCCTTCCACCATCTGTAAGCTGCCCCTGCCAGATGAAAAGTGGTAAATGCAACTCCGTTGGTCTCCAAAATACCCATTATGTGAAGAATCTGCTAACACTGACCCCGGGTACTCAATAAGTAACAAAAATAACCTTTGGCTAAAAGCAGTGACGAGCTTGGCAACAATAGTCTGATAAACATATCAATAACAAGAAATATTTCAGAATATGAAGGAAACCGTAGAAACAGGTAGTTCAATGATATTATGTTCATCCTGTTCACATTTTTGAAATATAGACATGTTTTTCATTTATATTAGTCAAAACCCAACAGAGATAAACATTTTATTTATCTACTAGCATGAGGAAAGTACATCTCTATGCCTACATGTCAAATATAGATGTCAAATCAACAGATATCATTGTGGATCTATCAAAAATAATCACACTTAGCACTGTACATGTTTCTGGCATAACTCCCCATCATCAAGCACGTATATAAAACACTGTGCTTGCGCCCACTAATGGCATGTCAAACTCCGGAGGGGCGGATACTACCCAAGCGCTAATCATAATCATATAGCCCAAAAGTGAGGCCTGGTGCACACGTCGCCCCAAATCTATAACACTTAGCCCAATATGGTCCTGGAGTACATGTCATGTCAAATTCAATACCAAGTCGGCGCTATGGATCAAACTTAGTCACTTACCATTCAAGTATCAGATAAACACATCTCACAATACTCTATTTTACAGTATTACACATATAAGGCATCAACGACATGTGAGGAATCAAATAAGAAGTACTGAGTCAGAGAAATCATACACGAATTTTGCATCATGACTGGGAATATGGATACAAATAAGGCAAATATCTCAGAGACAGTAAAATAGCCTTATCGAGTCTCAAACGAATAGTACATGGACAAGACATGATTTCTAACATGAATCAGAACTCAAATAAACATATATGTTTAGAAACATGGATATAATGAGGCATGATGGCCAACAAATCCCATAATAGACTAAAAGTCATCTAAAATCATGAACAGACTGGTGTACGTACAAACGCCCATCACCTACCGCGTACTTCACCCCAATACCTTTCATATAACGTAATTCTCAGGGTTACATACCCTCAAATCCAAGCTTAGATGTATTATTACATCAAAACGCGCCAATCAATGCTCCAAAACTCCCTTGCCTCGCGAATCGGCCTTCGAGCGACTCGGATCTAGCCAAAGTAACTTAATACCATCAATAATAGCTATTGGAAATAATTTTTGAATCAAATATGCAAAGTTAACACAAAAAGTCAACCTCGGGCATGCACCCCGAAACCCGACAAAATTAAAACATTCCGAACACCCATTCAATTACAAGTCCAACCATGCTATTTTCAACCAATTCCATCCATAAATCTGTCACGCCCCGACCTTGGGGAGCACGATTGGCGCTCAACCGAGATACTCCGGACAAACAAGCCTTTACAATACCTTCTACCCAACTCATCCATGAATAAAAAGAAGAATACATTCCATTAATTTGACAGTAAGATTCATGTGAATAACACCAGTTCATTTCAATTAGTTACGCCATTAACAAATCTCAAAAATATTACACTGTACAATCATAGTTAAAGTGGAACAAATGACACGATTATAATATTTTTAGTTTAACCTTCCCCAAAAAATATATACAATCCACACTATGTCTACGGAGCCTCTAAGAGGAACAAAAGAGTTCTATGACAATTCCGGCAACAAGGCCCCGTCTATACCTCATAATGCTATGTACAAAGGATAAGAAATACATGACCCTGAAATGAAGTTGGCTCACCAAGTCAGCTAATGAGAGGGTGTGCTGCTATCACGGATCAATACCACCTGCTATGGGACCACCTGCATCCATTAAAGATGCAGCATCGACGACAAAAATGGATGTTAGTACATATGAAATAGTACTAGTATGTAAAACTAAGCACCCTCTCAATAGAATGAATAATAGTAAACAGAGAAGGAAAGAGGAGATTAATAAGAGGATCAAATGTTAACAAGGTGTCAAGTTATGGAAAAGTAAATTTCGGTATTTTAAGTTGGAAGATATTTAGCACTGATAAACCACCGTGTTTAAGCACGGAGTCCGATCTCAACCTGACCGGCTAAGCCATCTCACCCCTAGACATGCACTCGCAATACCACCATGTGCGTGGCATGGCATCCGATCTCAGCCCGACCGGCTAAGTCGTCTCACCACAATGACGTGTGGGTCGACATCACATCACATCTCGCTAGCAATAATCTCATCCCATTTGAGGGGAAACAACTCAGCACATCAATCTCATCACATAAAAGGGAAAAAACCTTATCACATTGTCACAGGGATTTACCCCTCAATCACTCCAACACCAACACGTGTAGTTTCGGGGTTAGGTTATTTCGACCTACCCTTTCTCGGTGGCTAATTGATACTCCCAAGACATTTACTACTAAAAGGATTTACCACATATTTCATATTCTTTTACATGTCGTTCGCTTTATTGGCGGCATTGGCCATAGTGCAATATCATCCTCGGCACGTTGGCCGTATATCATAATTCATGTCCACTATTTCACTTTCCACATCATCATGAATAATAAACAACAAGACCCTTCAAATTACGACTTTAAACATATACTTGAGCAATTTAGGGTCTTAGACACGTGTTATTTATTACACAATTTGACATGATAGCTTTCATAAAAAATGACGCTTTTAAATCATAACATAGTAACACACGGCCCATACTTAAACCAAATTCTCAAACATTAACTCAACATAACAAGAATCTTTGGAATACATATTGAACGCATAATTATTTTGACAAAAGGCTTATTTGACAAAAAATCAAATTAATAAAGAGCATCACGAGACTTACAAGGATATTGCGGGGTTCAATTCTAAGAGAAGAGTTTAGCTAACATACCTTGCCTCGTGCTTTTTAAACTCACTACACAGTCTCAGAATCCTATCAACTTTGATCTATTTCGAGATATAGCAAAATGAGGGTCGAAATTCACCATTAGTACCTAATGTGACTCAGTTGCTACAACACACACTAGTAGTCCTAATTTTTTTTACTAACTCCCTAAATTTCCCAAACAATCGCTAGTCTCCCCTGTAATTGGGTTCACCTGCCAAACAATCCCAAAACCAGCCCTAACAACATGTACATGAACCAATGACGCAACATAACATTAAAACAATGCCAACCGTGGCCTCACGAGCAGTCTACTACCAAAAAGGAACACTTTTAACATCAACTGTATAAATGATACATAATTCATAGAAGGTAACTCTTAGCATTTTCATAGATACATGGCTATCCAAACAAATAAGGGTACTTTTTCTTCATTTCTTCCTCGGCCTCCCATGTGGCCTCTTTAACCTAATGGTTCTGCCATAGTACTTTCACAGAGGCAATATCTTTGTTCCTCAGCTTTGTGACTTGCCCATCAAGGATGGAAACTGGAATTTCTTCATAAGTCAATTCTTCATTAACCTCAATGGTCTCAACCGGAACAATAAGTGATAGATCTCCAACCACCTTATTCAACATGGACACGTTGAATACCGGGTGCATTAAAGACATCTCTAAAGGTAGTTCTAGCATGTAAGCCACCTGACCAATCCTTTGAATAATTCTATACGGTCCGACATACCTCAGACTCAATTTCCCTTTCTTACCGAACCACATTATGCCCTTCATAGGGGAAACCTTCAAGAGTACCAATCATCTTCTTTGAACTCCAAATTCCTACGACGAACATCTGAATAGGACTTCTGACGACTCTGGGCAAATTTCAATCACTCCTTAATGATCTTAACCTTTTCCATAGCCTGATGCATGAGGTCTGGCCCTATTTCAAACCACCCAATGGGAGATATACATCTCGTACCATATAATGCCTCGAACGGTGCCATCTGAATTCTAGCATGATAACTGTTGTTGTAGGCAAACTCTATTAGCGGCAAATGATCATCCCAGCAACCTTTGAAGTCAAGAACACAAGCGCGCAACATATCCTCAAGTGTCTATATAGTCTGCTCTGCCTGCCTGTCAGTTTGCGGGTGAAAGGTTGTACTAAGATTCACCTGAGTACCCAAACCTTGCTGAAATTTCTTCTAAAAATAAGCCATGAACTGTGCCCCTCTATCTAAAATAATAGAAACTGGAGTGCCATGCAACCTGACTATTTACTTGATGTACAACTGAGCATATTGTTCTACTGTGTTAGTAGCCTTAATAGGTAAGAAATGTGCTGATTTCGTGAGTCGATCCACAATCACCCAAATCGAGTCGAACTTGCGAGGAGTGAGAGGTAGACCTCCCACAAATTCCATATTGATCATTTCCCATTTCCACATCGGAATCTCTATGTTCTGTGCCAACCCACCAGGCCTTTGGTGTTCAGACATCTTGCCACAAATTCCACTACATTCCTCTTCATATCGTTCCTCCAATAGACTTCCCTAAGATCATGATACATCTTTGTGGACCCCGGTGAATGAAATACTTAGAAGTGTGAGCCTCGGTCATGGTTCTTTCCCGGTGACTATCCACTGGAACACATAGTCACCCTTGGTACCTTAGCGTACCATCCTCCATGCCAAGAGAAAAGGCCATGGTCTTATGCTTATGAATCCCCTCCTTCAATTGTACCAACACTGGATCGTTGTAACGCTTCTCCTTGACTTCCACCATAAGGCCAACTGCCTTTGGTATGCCACCAAGTGAGCCAAACTGCCCATAGATTTGAGCATCCACTACAACATTAGCCTTCCTCGGATGATATAAGATATTGATGTCGTAATCATTAAGTAACTCAAGCCATCTTCTCTGCCTCAGTTTCAATTAATTCTGTTTGAAAATGTATTAAGACTCTTATGGTCCGTGAATATATATACATGGACCCCATACAGATAATAACGTCAAATCTTCAATGCAAATACCACCGCCCCAAGCTCTAAGTCATGTGTTGGATAGTTATTTTAATGATTCTTGAGTTTCCTAGAAGCATAATCTATCACCTTTCCATGTTGCATTAATACACACACGAGTTCGATCCTCGAAGCATCATAATATACCACAAACCTATCCGTATCCTCTGGTATAGTCAACACTGGTGTCGTAGTTAATCTTGATTTCAAATCTTAGAAGCTCCTTTCACAAGCATATGACCATTGGAACCTAACCGCCTTCTGCGTCAATTTAGTCAACGGGGAGACAAGAGTAGAAAACCCCTCCACAAACTTCTTGTAATATCAAGCTAAGCCCAAGAAACTGTAAATCTCTATTGGGGTATTAGGCCAATTCTTCAAAGCTGAAATTTTCTAGGGGTCAACAACAATTCCTTATCTGGAGACAATATGACCCAAGAATGTGACAGATTCTAGCTAAAATTAACATTTCAAAAACTTCGCATACAACTTGTGTTGATATTGGGTCTGTAGAACTTCCCTGAGATAATCGGCATGGTCCTCTTGACTTCACAAATATAAAAGGATATCGTCAATAAACACTATCACAAATGAGTCAAGAAAAGTCTTGAAAACTCGGTTCTTAAGATCCATGAAAGTTGCGAGGGCATTTGTTAGCCCAAAAGACATTACAAGAATTTCAAAGTGCTCATACAAGGTCCTGCAAGCTGTTTTCCGAATATCCTGCTCCGTGATCTTCAATTGGTGATACCCGAATTTTAAATAGATCTTGGATAAGTACATAGCACCTTGCAATTGGTCAAGCAAATCATATATCCTCGGCAGTGGGTACTTATTTTTTATTGTAACCTTGTTGAGCTGCCGATAGTCAATTCATATTCTTAGCGACCCATCATTCTTTCTTACAAATAGAACTGGTGCGCCCCAAGGCGACACACTCGTTCGGATGAAACCCTTCTCTAACAACTCTTTCAATTGTTCTTTTATCGCATTCAATTCTGTTGGTGCCATTCTGTATGGTGGAATAGATATAGGTTGTGTGCCTGGCATCAATCTCCCTATCTGGCGGGATCCCAAGTAGCTCATCCGGAAAGACCTCCGGAAATTCATTCACAACAGGCATAGACTCAAGTGTAGGTGCCTCAACATCGGTGTCCGTAACCCTCACCAAATGGTAGATACACCCTCACTAACTCAGTTGGAAATTCAAACCTAACGGTTCTGGTTTGACAGTCAAGCTTAATGAAACATGAATAAAGCCAATCCATCCCCATTATTACATCAAAAATCAACCATCCCCAATTCAATGAGATCGGCCATGGTGTCCCGACTATTGATACCCAATTTTGCCCTCATATGTTCTCAAATAGTATATATACTTTTAAAATATCATTTCGCATCATTATTTAGTTTAAAAAATCTATACAAGCATTTTCTATAATTTTTCATAATTTTTAGATCTTTAAAATTGATTTTCATACATTTAAATTACTTGAATATTTATTAGTTACTGCTTCAAATCATTTTGTGATGACTTTATCATCTAAAATTATTATTTGCATCCATAATACATTGTTTCAAATATTTTTACTTCATTTTTTACACTAGTATTTTATGCTATTTGCACAACCTTGCAATAATAGCCTATATTTTACAACTTTATTGCATTTGTCATTTATTCAAGGTCAAAATAATATTTTATATTTTTATAATATTTTACTATTGTTTTAAGGTATTAATTTTCTTGAATAGAATTTTTTATATATTAATTAAACTATTTATTAAATTATTTCCTTTTTAATCCCTTATTTAAAAAGTTGGCCAAATGTTTTGAACTATTTTCGGACTAAACATACCCAAACCCCTGGCCCAATCCTCAATCCCAGACCCAAGAAACCCTAATAATCCTACCCAGTCCAAAATCCGACCCAGCTCTCCTCAAATGTCAGCCATTGATCAAAAGCGATTAGCGACTCACAACACTCCACTCCCTTTCCTTATATTCCTACCCCAAATCCCTAGAGACCATTCCCTTTCCCCAGCCGCCCT
This sequence comes from Nicotiana tabacum, assembly GCF_000715075.1. Lineage (NCBI taxonomy): Eukaryota > Viridiplantae > Streptophyta > Magnoliopsida > Solanales > Solanaceae > Nicotiana > Nicotiana tabacum. The sequence goes on from NC_134102.1 coordinate 80,197,572, forward strand.
CACACTCTCTCATCTCTCATACCTAAACCCTAGCCGCCAAACTCAAATCCCAGCGCCAATCCGATATTACATGAAAATCATCTATGATTCCTTTCCTTTCTTGCACACACGGAGATACTTACCATATTTTGAACGTTACAAGTACTCGGTACTTGATTATTTATGGAAGCTGAGTCATTGGTGTTTGTTTGACTCCAACTCTGCATCATCTTTATGTTTCTGACCCGATACACTCACTATCAGACCCCATGACTTCGATTCAGTGAGAGTTTTACCATTTTTTGTTCCTCGACTGAACTAGGGTTTCTTGGATTTTCCCTAAAACTGATTCTAATTGATTTTTGCATGCAATATTTTCCTTATTTGTGTTTAATCTACTGTATTTCCTTATTGCATGTGTTGATCTTTACTACTATATAAATCCCTCCCCATTCCCCTTTGAAACAGACTTTTAATCACGACATTCACTAAAAACTAAAGGTTGTCACTCTATTATTCTCTCATTCTCTTGTTCTATACTTTGGCTCTTGGCCTGCTGAAAGTCAAGGCCGCCGGAATTCGATTTTTGAGGTTTTCTTTGGTGCGAGCGCTGCCCGGGGTTCGTTTGAAGAATTTGGGAACACTAACACACTAAGATTCTAGGTTCTATTGCTCTTTACTGACGTTCAGAGTATTGTGGAGTTTATTCTTTCTTGTTTGTCTGTTTGTCAAGTGATAACTGATAAGTTCCTTAGCTTTTGCAATTTTATTCTTCTGTGTTCATGATTTTCATATTCATAACTCTGAAATTTCATGACCTAATGTGTTTCTAGACCATCTCTATGTGCAACCTTGTTGGCACTCATTTTATGATCTGAACTTCTTTAGTATTTGATTTTACCTAAAATTGCCAGTTCTGAGATATGTTTATGCTTAACTTGAATAATTTGGACTCTCTTAAGTTTGTTTGGACTAATGTGTTGGTACCTGAATGTATACATTTGCTGCTTGGCATGAGTTTGCTTCCCTGCTTTGTTTTGGGTTCCTCTAATGACTGACTCGTATCTATAATGTGTCCTAAAGTATGTTAAGACCTTTACTCTAGCTAAGACCTTCTACCATGTTATTTTGTCACTCATTATGTCTTCGGTTTGCCTAATCATGTATCCCCTGGTGATTAGTTGGGACCTTTAGAGTAGCCATCTTACGTGTGTTGCCTTATAATGTTTGATACTGTTTTGTCTAAGTGATATAAGTTGGCATGTCTACTTTCTGGTGTTGTGATAGATAAATTTGGACCCATAGGCTTTAAATCTTTTAAGTTAGTGCTCTACTTTAGACTCGTTTGGCATTGCGCACCTTTGTATGTTAATTTTGAAGTCTCAGAAAACCCGATTCCCTTGCTTATTACAAAATGTTTTCTGTCCAATATGCTAAGTGTTTGAACTTGTGATATCAACATGTCCTTTGAGTTTTTGTTGATTCTCTCTGCTTCTATGTTCTTTTTTTAATCACACCTGCTATGTATGCTTTTAAAATATAAGTGCACCTCTTCAAATTCTATCACTTGATCACTATTCTCTCACTCTCATTTGTTACCTATACTATTCTGAATCTATAACTCTTGGCCGACTGAAAGCCAAGGCCACCAAAGCTCTCTCTATTGACCTCCCTAGTGTGAGCACTGCTCGGGGTCCATTTGAGACCCTTGTGAACTCTGACACACTAGAATTTGGGATTCGTTGATCACTCTCTTTGTTGCTGGAACTTGAGTTGGCTCTAACATTTAGCTTTTCTTCCTCGCATTATTTGTATAATTTGCAAACTGGGCTGTGTAAGTGATTTTTGTGTAATTCAATATTTGGGTTATATGGTCAATTTGTGACTGTTTGGTTTGGCTTGAGTTTCTCTATGTCTTTTGGGCTGTGCTGATGGGCATAGTCCCCTGTTTGGATCTGGGCATGCTGTTTGCGAAGAATGAGTTTGTTGAAGGCCCAGGCAATATTGGATATCTCCTTTTGGGCCTCCTGTAGGCCTACTATAATTTCTTGTTTTAAATTTGTACTTATATTCCTCATCTGGTGTGTAATAATTTTGTAATAAACAATTGGGGTGTTAGTGAAATTGGGGAAACGGTATATTCTAATGTTTGCATGAAACGGTCGAAACATGCCTATAGGGTTCTTATGATTTACTTGTTATTTTATCCAACCTGCCATATACGCTATTTAAATTTCCATGTATATTAGTAGAAATCATGCCATTAAGGGAATCACACACTCACAATACTTGTTTACTATGAAAGCATGAGCTTAACTACTCTATTTATTCCCATGTCTACTGCTATGTGTCACTAGACAACATGCCTATAGGAAACAAATGCCTATAACCATCCATCAATTTGCATAACGACAGCATGTTCATTAGATACCATGCCTATAGGATTATACTAGCTTATGCTCTACTGGTCCTCGTCTAGATATCATGTCCATATGTTCTTAATTGATTCATCAGCTACTGTTATATCTATCAGTCGCCTAGAAAACATACCTATAGGTATGAAGTGTTACAGAATCTGTCTTCAACTGCCGACTATTAGAACCTAGCTATAAAATATCGCTATTCACTTAGAAAGCATGCCAATAAGATCAAACACGAGTAATTCTGAGTATTCCACTAGTTTTCACTCCCCCATATTTTGTAAATCACTTAGAGATCATGTCTATAGGTTTTAATAACTTATAATCTGTAATCTCAATAAACAGCGTACCAGTACCAGATACTCTTAAACTGAGTAGTTGTTTAGAAACCATGTCTATAGAGCTTAATGACTTCAATTTGCCTCAATTCTAAAACTGTATAATGCCTAACGTAGAAATCTGTTTGCGTGAATTTGTTGTTTAAGTGTGGAGGCTAACTTGAGCCTTTAACTGTCCTTAAGTGAAGTCCTATTTGTTTTGAATGCCGCTTAGTTTTATCATTTTGAGCAGCATAAGTACAGTCTAAAATCACCCAAACTGAGGTCCAATGCCCGCTGGCCTACATGCATGGGACGAGTAGTGCACGCATAGGGTACGACTTAGAATTGAATTAGAGCGCCTTTAGGTAAACAACTTTAACATTGTAATGGGGTAGCAGGAGACGATAGTTTGTGCCTACTTAATAATATGAGCAACTCCCTATCTTAAGAAAGTTGCGAAGTATTATTTATGTTGCACGGGGTGATCCTTTAGGCTAAAAAACTTAGGACTTCCCCGTTTTTCTCTTTATATACTTAGTCATCTAATATAGACTGTTATAATTATGTCCTTGTAGATTTGTATCAAATCTCATAGTGTCATAATAAAACTCTGTGACCCTTTTTCTCTTTGTTTATTTGATCATCTTGCTAATTATAATCCACAAAATTTAAAGTTCGGTCAGGACCCACAGTTGTGTTCCTCGAAGAGTGCCTAACACCTTCTCTTTGAGGTAATTTGAGCCCTTACCCAATCTTTGTTGACATTGACTAGTCAAACAAAGTTATCTGCACAATAAGTGCCCTAACGCACTTTAAAAATAGTTAGGTGGCAACTCTTATTCTTTTAACACTTTACCTCCCACTCAAAAGAGTTGTCACAATGTCAAAACCCGCTTTCGCGAGAAAAAGGGGGCGCGACAGCATGGCGACTCGGCTGGGGATACTTAGGCTCTTACCATAATTAACTTGACTTACGTGGATTACTTTTTTTATTACCTGTACATCCCTTCTTCACCTTTATTTGTTTAAATTTGATATTACATACATATCCCTTCCCCTATTCACCTTTATTTGTTTAAATTTGTTATGACATGCACATCCCTTCTTCGTTCACATTTATTTGTTTAAATATGTTATGACATGAACATCCCTTTCCCGTTCACCTTTATTTGCTATGACCACTCTTCATTTCATCTTATCTAAGAATGCCATTTCATGCCTCTCCCATCCCTATCCCCATATTTGCTTTATTACATTCTTGCATATATTCCACGAACTAAACTGACTCTTTCCTTTCTATATTTCCCATGTTTACCTTACTATTGTATTTGCTGCTTTTACATATTTATCATGAAAATACTTAACAACGTGTTATTTGTGCATAAAGTATTCTCCACATCATACTCCACTCGTGCCAATTATCAACATAGCGACGCTTGATAAGTGTCCGCGCTTTTCCAAAATTACCTTTTTTAAAATTGGAAAGGCTTATTTGCGGTAGACTAGTCGATCAGCGGTGCAGTCGCCGGTCCCGTGCCTTTCTCTCTCAAGTTATCCACTTGAGAGTACCTATCTATACCTTTCTAGAAACCTTACTCCAATATAAAATGTACATGCATCATGTTAACCCCAGTACGCATTAAAATGTTGTTAACATAATAGCCCGCTAAGATAAGCCTTGTCCAAAGCCCGATGGGATTTCCATAATCCCAATGAGTGCCACCATGTTATGTGAATTACTTGGAGAAAATGTGCCAGTATGTTGATCATTATTGTGTAAGTGGTCGAATCTGGAGGGGGAAAGGGTTAACTATATTTCTTGCAGAAAATGAAGCACGAAGTCCCGAGGTTCGGCATGGTCCAAATCATCCCACCTTTGCTACTTGACTGGTGAAAAGACCGTGCGCATTGTGACAAGAATCATGTGAGAAGGGTCTTTGATGACTTGCCATCCTTGCTTGCCATCTGGGATGAGAAAAAGGTCATCTTCCGCTTTGGTGACACAAAAATGACTAGACTCCTAGAAGAAATAGGAGGCTTCGCTAAGTGGCCGTGGGATAGTCCAGGGTTATTAGTGCCTAAAAATCGCACACCTCGCGGTTTTCTGAAAATGCTAGGTTTCTAGAAAAATGATGAGCTTTTTTGTTTGAAGAAATCATACATCCCATTTGAATTCCTTTATGAGCGTTATGGGCACAGTAAGTCATATCGCCTTTATCATCATGAACTCGCCATTACTTCATTAGGTTCGATGCATCACCGGATTTGTGTGTTCATCATCTGCCTTTTGGGATTGTTGATATTTCCAATGAAAGGGGGAAGGATCAACACTCGTTTAATTATGGTTGCAAGAACTTTAATGGATGGTATCGAGGGGAAAACCTACACCATCATCCCTCTGAACCTAGCCGAACTGTACCGTGCTCTAGATCAGTGCAAGCAGGGTTCAGACATTAAGAATGTTGTAATCTGTTATTGCAAGTCTGGTTATTGGAACACTTTTAGAGGGGAAAATATTGTCAAGAGCTTCTGCGACGGCCTCTCAATGACTACATAGATTACCACCATCCAAAGAAAATGGCATTCATCCCAAATAGGTTCGCGCAGCCCGGAAGCGCTATAAGTTGGGTCCGTTTATTCAGCAATTTGATAGAGGAAAAGGTACATTGGATATTTGAGTGGTTTTCTAGCAGTGAGTTCATCATCAGGTCAAGGGATACTACTCATTTGGTGTTGATCGGGTTGCGAGGCATTTATCCCTATGCTCCTATAAGAGTAATGAGACAGTCAGGAAGAAAACAAGTCATACCTCAAGTTTCCAACATGGTCTAGTACATGGCAGACTTCAAAGGGAACATCATTCCTTTCAAATTCAAGGCACAACATATGTGGAACCAAAAAGAGACTATCGAGCCAGAAAGGTACCATGCCGGTCACGTGTATTTCTATACATCATGGTTGGTAGATGATATAGCGGGAAACGCCAAGCCGAGGGTCAATTTGGTAAATAGGATCATTGATGATGATGATGAGGCACAAGTCAAGTATAGAAGGCTTCGCAAAATGATTTTCGAGTCGAAAGCTAGGCACCTAGAACAGCATAAAATAGACATGGAGGCTATAAATGAATGGAAAGGGATCGCCACTAATGTGACAGAAAGGTTAGAATATCCAGAACATGGATTGATGGAGCTTGAAGGGAAGATGAGAAAGAGGCTTTCAGATTGTCAAAACACGGATGGCAGTGAAGGAGGACATCTAGTAAAGGCTTACCTATTGTTGGATATGCGCGATCTGGGGAACTTGATTGATGGAGTCAAGAGATCCAAGCACGGAGAAGGTCCTTTTGGGACCATGTAGATTAGAACATGATGTTTTTCACTATTTTCTAGCTTAGTGTTAGATTTCGATTGTAATAAGGCCAAGTGGCATTAGTAACTTTATCATTATTGTCCATTTAGTAAGGGTTTGATTCATATTCGCATTCATGAAATGACGCAATTATTGGCATCAATTTTTCTCCAAGTCTATGTGTCGTTAGGCCTACCTCGGGCTCAACAAGGTCCCCCAAATTAGGACGCGAATTTATTCTTGGTTTTGCAAAGCATGTTTAATGTTGCAAGCATTCTTTCAATACCCTTTACTGACTTGGTTACCTTTTGCTTTTTCTTCTTTTTGATTATTCCCGTTCCCCAAGGATGATTCGTGCATACTTGCATTGTCAACATACCACACTACATCTAGAGGTCCTCCACCTCCTCCTCCACAAAGTGATCCTAAAGGCAAAAGCAAAGGGAAAAGGGAAAATGGACGATTTGAGTGGTATCAGGAAGGACAACGCTACTATAGCTGAGAACGTCGAAACATCAAATGGTCGAAGCACTCCGACATAGAATGAACTGGTCTTACGTCTGGAACAAAAAACTTTAGAGCTACAAGGAGAACTTGAGCAGGTCCGGAACTTGGCAAACCTGTCTCACTCAAAATGTCCCTGATATTAACCAACAAAATCAAAACACCCAGAACCAAGCACCACCACAAAACCCACAAAACCAAAACCCTCCACCAAACCCTCATGCACCACACCAGTACCCTACACCTCCCAAAAACCCTAATCCTCCTCCAGTACCAACTCCTTAACAACATCATTACTACCCAACCCAATACCCGCAGACTACCACTTATACCACAACCTACTCCTGCCCTCCAAAACTCAACAAATGATCACCCTTATGCCCAGATCCCTAGAGTCCACCATAGAAACCCGATATATGTGGAGACCTTACCCCACACCCCACAAAAAACCCTATACATAACCGAGTCGGCCGAAAAGGACCTGCTCATCAAAAATATGGCAGAAGAACTCAAGAATCTCTCTGGCAAAGTTTAGAATGTCAAAGGTGGTAAAGGCGTTGAAGGTTTGAATTATGAAGACTTGTGAATTCAACCAGATGTAGAGCTGCCGGAGAGGTACAAACCTCCCAAATTTGAAATATTTGATGGAACTGGTGATCCAAAAGTGCATCTGAGGACATAATGTGACAAGCTTGTAGGAGTGGGCAAAAACGAACAAATTCGCATGAAACTATTCATGCAAAGCCTCACAAGAGATGCATTTTCCTGGTATATCAGCTAGAATCTGAAGAAGTGGGTGACCTGGGTAAGCATGGCATCAGACTTTATAGACAGGTTCAGGTTCAACACCGAGAACGCGCCAGATGTTTTCGATATTCAAAACCTCAAAAAGAAACTAACAGCGACCTTCCGTGAATATGCTACTCAGTGGAGGTCTGAGGCTGCAAAAGTAAGACCAGCACTCAAAGAAGAACAAATGAATAAGTTCTTCGTTAAAGCTCAAGACCCGCAGTACTATGAAAGGTTGATGGTTATTGAGAACCACAAATTCTCCGACATCATCAAGCTAGGAGAAAGAATATAAGAAGGGATTAAAAGTAGGATGGTGATGAATTGCGAAGCACTGCAGGACACAAATAAAGCCTTGCAATCGGGAGGTATATCAAAGATGAAAGAAGTGGGAGCTGTAATGGTGGCCCAGGGTCCCAAGTCTCCCCTCACATACCAAGCCTCTCCACCTACATACCAAACACCTCCACCTACATACCAAATGCCTCCACCCACATACCAGCCTTCACCCCCCAAATATCAACAACCTAATACCACCTATAACACTCAACCCGCATATTATCACTCACCACCACCCGCCCGCCAAAATTACCAAAAACCAAGACTAAACTTCGACCGCAGACCACCTAGACAATACACCCCAATTGCTGAACACATAGACCAACTATACGAGAGACTGAATGTTGCTGGTTATGTCACTCCCATTCCTGTCGTTGCCATGGTGAATTCTTCACAGTGGGTTAACCCCAACAAAATATGTGCCTATCATTCAGGCATGAAGGGTCATACCATTGATGAGTGTCGCACACTGAAGGAAAAGATTCAGACATTAATCGACACTAAAGTCGTACATGCAAAGGAAGCTGCACCAAATGTTCGTAACAATCCTCTCCCAGATCACATAGGTGAGGGAGTGAACGTGATAAAGATGATCCTAAAACATTTACGGTCATGCTCACACCCGTTGTGGTACAAACCCAAGCACCGTTTGAAGTCGAGGTAACCACACCCTTCACTGTGATGGTAGCTCCCACGCCATCTTACAAGTCTGATGATATCCCATGGGATTATGTTGCGGAAGCGTGGAGGAAAGGAAAAACATAAATGGAGGAAATAGGTGCGTCACAAGGCATGACTAGAACTAGAAGAGTTTATACACCTGAGCACTTGGGAGGAACAAGCAAGGAAGCTGCATCTAAGCCACCTGTTGTTGAGACTGGCCCTGATGACATTTGGAGAAAAGTACAAGCGAGAGAATACTTTGTGGTTGACCATTTGAACAAAACTCCCGCTCAGATATCGATCTTGTCACTACTACAAAACTATGAGACACACATGAATGCCTTGATGAAAGTGCTAAGTGACACTAATGTACCCACCAACATCAATAGTGGAGAGATGGCCAACATGGTCGAGTAGGTACGGGAAAGTCACAAAATCACCTTTCATGAAGATGAATTGCCACCAGAGTGACTAAGTCACAATAGGGCACTACACATCACAGTGCAATTTGAGGACAAGTTCATCGCCAGGGTCCTGATAGATGGGGGTTCAAATCTCAACATATGTCCACTAACCACTCTAAAGAGGTTGGTTAAAGTCCTACACGAGATATGGATGGGAAGTATGAATGTAAAGATATTTGATGGATCCCAAAGGGCCATAATCAGAAAAATCAACCTCAACCTACAAATGGGCCCGACCTGGTTTGATGTTGAGTTCCAAGTGCTGGATATATCTGCTACCTATAATCTATTATTGGGATGACCCTGGATACAAGCCGTTTGGGCAATGGCTTCTACTCTGCATTGGGGTGTGAAGTTTGAATGGAATCATCAAGAAGTGATTATCCATGGGAATGGAAGCAACCCTATCTACATCAATCAGACCGTTCCAGTCATCGAGAATAGGAAGAAACTGGGTGGAGAAACGTACCATCGCATTGAGCGAGTCAATGCAATTGAAAAGGATAAATGGTGGAGTAACAATATAGAAAGTATATTAATATGGACAGGATATGAACCTGGCAAGGGTCTCGGCAAAAACGCCCAACGGATCACCAAACCCGTACAACCGCAGCATCATGGCACGACTTTGGGCTCGGATATGAATATACTTGGCAAGAGTACCAGGATTGGTTGCTGCCATGGCGTGGTCCTTATTATCTACTGGAAAAACCGGTTTCATCTCTACGAAAGACATTCTAACAAGAAGACGTGATGTGGGGATCTGAGGAAGATGAAGTCTTACCCGGCATGAGGAATTTATTTCTGGATGAAGAAGATATGGATTACAATGCAATAATTGAGGAGGAGGAGGAGGAAGACCTTATCATTCAGACCATGGAAAGAGGAACTGTTCTCATGAACTGGACTGATGTACCATCCCGGGCCCGTCGAGTTCCTGATAGCCCGGCAAATTAGCATCAATTATTTTTAAAATAGTTTTGAGCTTCAAAGACATTTTCAGTTTTATGTTTTGAAATAATTGCTCGAGTCATCGAGCCGTACTTGTTGACGTTTCCAAGATTTTATTAATGCATTGCTATTTTTCGTATTTATCCTTTACATTTTCTATACAACATTATTATTACCTATCCCGATAAACCTACGATTGTGACATGCAATGAGACAACACAACATAAGGTTAGTGATGCAGAAGACCTGGAAGATGATACAATACCAGAGGAATTCATTAGAGAAGTGGAAAATTTTGAAAACAAGCCAAAGTCCAATTTGGACAAAACTGAAGCAGTTAACTTAGCGAATTCCGAACTGGTCAAGGACCCACGCATAAGCATTCATCTATTACCGTTAGAGAAAGAAGAGTACATCAGATTTCTAAAAGAATATGAATATATCCTTGCATGGTCCTACGACGATATGACGGGTTTGAGCACATCCATAGTAGCTCACAAGTTACCCACTAATCCTACATGTCAACCGGTAAAGCAGAAGCTCAGAAAATTCAAGTCGGATATCAGTTTGAAGATAAAAGAGGAGGTCACCAAGCAGATCAAAGCTAAGGTTCTTAGAGTGGTCGAGTACCCGACTTGGTTGGCCAACATTGTGCCAGTTCCAAAGAAAGATGGGAAAGTCAAGGTATGTGTTGACTACCGAGATCTAAATAGAGCAAGTCCCAAAGATGATTTCCCGTTGCCTAATATACACATATTGATCGACAACTGTGCCAAACATGAACTCCAATCCTTTGTGGATTGCTTCGCGGGGTACCATCAGATCTGGATGGATGAGGAGGATGCTGAAAAGACAGCCCTCATCACGCCATGGGGAATATATTGTTATAAAATGAAGTCATTTGGTATGAAGAACGCCGAAGCCACCTACATGAGAGCCATGATAACTATCTTCCACGACATAATACACAAGAAAATAGAGGTGTACGTGAATGACGTCATCATCAAATCCAAAAGGAGTATAGATGAAATAGAAGATTTGAAGAAATTCTTTGATCGGCTTCGAAGGTACAATCTGAAACTGAATCCCACAAAGTGTGCCTTCGGAGTCCCTGCTGGAAAATTGTTAGGGTTCATCGTCAGCCGCAGAGGGATTGAGTTAGACCCATCAAAGGTCAAACCTATCCAAGACTTGCCATATCTGAAGAATAAGAAAGATGTGATGAGCTTTTTAGGGCGTCTCAATTACATCAGCCGTTTCATAGCACAATCGACCGTGATATGTGAGCCAATCTTCAGGGTGCTGAAGAAAGATGCTGCAACAAGCTGGACTAAAGAATGCTAGAAAGCCTTCGACAAAATCAAGGAATATTTATCTAAACCACCCATTCTGGTCCCACCAGAACTAGGAAGACCTATGTTGCTTTACTTATCCGTGTTGGACGGGGCTTATGGTTGTGTTCTAGGACTACATGATGAGACTAGAAGAAAGGAACAGGCGATATATTATCTAAATAAGAAATTCACGCCTTACGAAGCCCGATACTCTTTGCTGGAGAACACCTGCTACGCTTTGACATGGATAGCTCAAAAGTTGAGGCATTATTTCTGTGCATACACCATATATCTCATATCAAGGATGGACCTGCTAAAATAAATCTTCCAGAAACACATGCCTACTAGTAAGTTAGCAAAGTGGCATATATTGCAGAGTGAGTTCGACGTCAAATATGTAACTCAGAAGGTGGTCAAAGGGCAAGCATTGGAAGATCATTTGGCAGAGAACCTTGTAGACGGAGAATATGATCCATTGAAAATGTATATTCCCGATGAGGAGGTATCGTTTGTAGGAGAAGATATCATAGAGGCATACGACGGTTGGAGAATGATCTTCGACTGAGGTGCAAACTTCAAAGTAGTGGGTATCGGCGCTACCGTAGTATCAGAAACCGGCCAACACTATCCGGTATCTGCAAAACTCAGGTTTCCATGTACCAACAATAAGGCAAAATATGAAGCCTGCATATTGGGACTCCGATTGGCAAATTGACATGAATGTTCAGGAGTTGCTGGTAATTGGAGATTTTGATCTTTTGGTGCATGAGGTTCTAAGAGAATGGGCTACGAAGAACACCAAAATATTGCCATATTTGCACTGTGTACAAGAGCTGATCAAGAGGTTCACAAAGATAGAGTTCAAACATGTTCCAAGGATTCAGAATGAGTTTGCAGATGCGTTGGCCACTTTATATTCCATGATACAACACCCCGACAAGAATTTCATCTATCTTATTCCAATAGGAATTCATAAGCACCCAGCTTACTGCACTCATGTTAAAGAAGAGAGTGATGGAAATCCGTGGTTCCATGGCATCAAGGAATATTTGGCAAAGGGAGAGTATCCAGAGCATGCAACCCATACTCAAAAGCACAAAATTCGAAGGTTACCCAACCATTTCTTTCAAAGTGGAGGAATTATGTATAGAAGGACTCCTGACCTGGGTTACTACGGTGTGTCTATTCCAAGGAGGCCTCCAGATTGCTCGAGGAAATACATGCCGAAACTTGCGGACCGCACATGAATGGTTTCGTATTAGACAAGAAAATACTAAGAGTAGGGTACTTCTGGATGACTATGGAAACAGACTACATCACATATGTTCAGAAGTGTCACCAATGCCAGATACATGGTGATATGATACGAGTGCCACCCAACGAACTTAGTGCAACAAGTGCACCCTGGCCTTTCTCCATTTAAGGCATGGATGTCATCGGTCCAATCGAACTTGCTGCTTCAAATGGGCATAGGTTCATTCTGGTGGCTATACATTATATCACAAAATGGGTCGAAGCTGCATCTTACAAAGTTGTAACTAAGAAGGTCGTCGCAGATTTTGTTCGAGAACGCATTGTTTGTCGGTTCAGAGTGCCAGAGTCAATCATCACCGACAATGCCGCCAATCTCAACAGTGACCTAAAGAAAGCCATGTGCGAAACTTTCAAGACCAAGCATAAGAATTCCACGGCATACAGGCCACAAATGAATGGAGCTGTAGAGACCGCCAACAAGAACATCAAGAAGATACTAAGGAAAATGGTATATTACAAGCAATGGCACGAGAAGTTTCCATTTGCTCTACTCGAGTATCGTACCATAGTTCGCACATCAACTGGAGTAATTCCATACCTATTGGTTTATGCTTGCAGAAATGGACGGAGAGATTTGGCCAAAACCTATCAACTCAAACGCAGTCAAGAGATACTATGTTTAGGATTGTTTACATTTCTTCACTTGATGTAATTGAACTACGCTTGACCTGATTCCTGGTTAAGAAGGAATACGCAGGCAGCCATGTGGGTTCGGTAACATCTTAATAAAATCTTCTTTTCCCCATGATCGTAAGTTGGGACAAGATTGAAAGTTCATCCAATTTTGTCATATGTGGAACATCCAAAAGTATTGCATTTAAACTGGGGCAGAATTTTGATGGGAGCCCTCAAAATTCTAAGGCAAGGAGGTTGCAATGTCTCTGAAATGTGTCATAGTCACCGGTTCATCTAAAATATTTGATATCACATACTACATATCAAATAATTATATTTTCGCAAATAATTTTTCAAATGCACGCATATATTTTCAAAAACTTTGTTTCTATGATAGCCAGACGTTACCCAGGATAACTCAAACAGGTTCTCGAGACATGAGTAAAGGCGAAGCAAGGAATCAAGAGCATGAACCAATCATCCCCCACAAAACTCACAATTTTCCTTTGAATGTAGGTACGATAGACACAACAATAATATTCGCAAATACATACGCACAGAAAAATCACTACCTCCATGACGAAAAGTTTCTAAACGTAAACACATCAAGCTAAGAAATACTTTACTCTCTCGCAGCTGATCATTGCATTTTTTGTGTAAGGCTAAGCATTGCCTTTCTCTGCATGAGAGTAAGCATTGTCTCCATTTCTTGCATTAGGCTAAGCAATGCCTCTGTAATGGCGTAAGGCTAAGCACTTCCTTTCTCTGCATGAGACTAAGCATTGTCTTTATTTCTTCCATGAGGCTAAGCATTGCCTCCGTAATTGCATAAGGCTAAGCACTGCCTTTCTCTGCATGATTCGAAGTATTGTCTCCATTTCTTGCATGAGGCTAAGCACTGCCTCCCTAATTGCATAAGGCTAAGCATTGCTTTTCCCTGTATGAGACTAAGCATTGTCTCCCCTCTCTGCATGAGACTAAGCATTGTCTCCTCTTCTTGCATGAGGCTAAGCACTGCCTCTCTAATTGCATAAGGCTATGCACTGCCTTGCCCTGCATAAGACTAAGCATTGTCTCCTCTTCATGCATGAGGATAAGCATTGCCTCCCTAATTGCATGAGGCTAAGTACTGCCTTTCCCTGCATGAGAGTAAGCATTGTCTCCTCTTCTTGCATGAGGCTAAGTACTTCCTCCCTAATTGCATAAGGCTAAACATTACCTTTCCCTGCATGAGACTAGGCATTTTCTTCTCTTCTTGCATGAGACTAAGCACTGCTTCCCTAATTTCATAAGGCTAAGCATTGCCTTTTCTTGCGTGAGACAAAATACTATCTCCACTACGCTACCTAAGACCTAGCACTATTTCTTTGGTCACCTAGGGCTAAGTGTCGCCCTCATCTCACACAAGACTAAGCCTTGTCTTGTCTCATCCTCGCATATGACCAAGCATCATATATTTGCATTTCATGGGCTGAAATATCGCCATTTTGTCCAAGGGCGTCATAGTCCGAAGGCATCATCCTCATAGCCAGGAGACACCATTCTATGGCCTGAAGATCTCTCAAAATTGCACATCATTATTCAAAGGCGTCATAGTCCAGAGGCATAATCCTCATGGACCGAGGACACCATTTCATGGCCTGCGAATCCCTTATCATACGCTTCATGGCACAGGACTTTATGGTCTAAGGACATCATCCTCACCGTCCAAAGACAACCTTCATGGTCCAAAGGGAATTTGTATCACATTTAAAGTTTCGCAATAACCCATATATATATTCGCACACACCGTGTTTTAAGTTTTGCAGGTAATCCAGGAAGTAACCGTTATACAAACGGGAGCAATCTTCGCTCCGGTTTCCATTCATAACATTCACATCCTTCAATTATTTCAAATGTAACCGAACCAGTAATTGCCTACCTTTTACTCTATGATCGTTTAGATTTATGCCTTGTGACACATTAGAAACATTTTAAATTCACATTCATGACTCCGTATAAATTGATCTGATACTATCATACCCAAAAGAACCCTCTCCGAAACATGCAAACATTCCTATAACAACTCCATCAGTTTCGTTCACCGTTGGATGCAGAACTACACACGACCTGATTCCCGTAACACCAGGGATATGTAGGCAACTCAGGAACCAGGGTTCGGCCTCCAATTTTTCAAATCACATCACTCCTCACTCAATTTGGACAAAATTGGTCATCATTTTCTTTACCCGACAACCCTTTCATCATTCACGGGTAAAGAGGGGCAATTGTCGATACCCAATTTTGCCCTCATATATTCTCAAATAGTATATATACTTTTAAAATATCATTTCGCAACATTATTTAGTTTACAAAATCTATACAAGCATTTTCTATAATTTTCCATAATTTTTAGATCTTTAAAATTGATTTTCTTACATTTTAATTACTTGAATATTTATTAATTACTCCTTCAAATAATTTTGTGATGACTTAATCATCTAAAATTATTATTTTCATCCATAATACATTGTTTCAAATATTTTTACTTCATTGTTTACACTAGTATTTTAGGCTATTTGCACAGACTTGCAATAATAACCTATATTTTACAACTTTATTGTATTTGTCATTTTATTCAAGGTCAAAATAATATTTTCCATTTTTTATAATCTTCTACTATTTTTTAAGGTATTAATTTGCATAAATAACATTTTTTATATATTTATTTAAATAATTTATTAAATTATATCCCTTTTAATCTCTTATTTAAAAAGCTAGCTCAATATTTTGAGCTATTTTCGGACTAAACATACCCAAACCCCTAGACAAATTCTCAAGCCCAACCCCAAGCAACCCTAATAAGTGTATCCAGTCCAAAATTCGACCCAGCTTTCCTCAAATCACAGCCATTGATCAAAAGCGATCAACGACTCATAACACTCCACTCCATTTCCTTATATTCCTACCCCAAAATCCGAGAGACCATTGACTTTCCCCACTCGCCCTCACATGCTCTAATCTCTCAAATCTAAACCCTAGACACCTCACTCAAATCCCAGCCCCAATCTGATATTACATGGAAATCATCAATGATTCCTTTCCTTTCTTGCACAAACAGAGATACTTACCATCTTTTAAACGTTACAAGTACTGGGTACTTGATTATTTAGGGAAGCTGAGTTGCTGGTGTTCGTTTGACTCCAATTCTATATCATCTTTATGTTTCTGACTTGATACACTCACTATCTGACCCCATGGCTTCAATTCAGTGAGATGTTTACCATTTTTTATTCCTCGCCTGAACTAGGGTTTCCTGGATTTACCCTAAAACTGATTCTAATTGATTTTTGTATGCCATATTTTCCTTATTTGTGTTTAATCTACTGTATTTCCTTATTTTATGTGTTGATCTTTAGTACTATATAAATCCCTCCCCATTCCCCTTTGAAACAAACTCTTAATCATAAGATTAACTAAAAACTAAAGGTTGTCACTCTATTATTCTCTTATTCTCTTGTTCTACACTTTCGCTCTTGGCCGGCTGAAAACCAAGCCCACTAGAATTCGATTTTTCAACTTTTCTTGGTGCGAGCACTGCCCGATGTTCGTTTGAAGCCTTTGGGAACTATGACACACTAAGATTCTATTTCTCTTTGCTGATGTTCAGAGTATTGTGTAGTTTGTTCGTTCTTGTTTCTCTATTTGTCAAGTGATAACTTGTATGTTCCTTAGATTTTGCAATTTTATTCTCCTGTGTTCATGATTTGCATATTCATACCTCTAAAATTTCATGACCTAATGTGTTTCTAGACCATCGCTATGTGCAACCTTATTGGCATTGAACTCGTTTTGTGATCTGAACTTATTTAACATTTGATTTTACCTAAAACTGCCAGTTCTGAGATATGTTTATGCTTAACTTGAATAATTTGGACTCTCTTAAGTTCGTTTAGCCTAATGTGTTGGTACATGAAGGTTTACATTTGCTGCTTGGCATGCGTTTGCTTCCCTGCTTTGTTCTGGGTTCCTGTAATGACTGACTCGTATCTATAATGTGTCCTACTCTATGTTAAGACCTTCACTCTAGCTATGACCTGCTCTCATGCTATTTTGTCACTCATTATGTCTTTGGTTTGCCTAATCCTGTATCCCTTGGTGATTAGTTGGGACTTTTAGAGTAGCCATGTTAACCTGTGTTTCCTTATAATATTTTATACTATTTTGTCTTAGTGATATAAGTTGGCATGTCTACTTTTTGATGTTGTGATGGATATTCAACATAATTTGGACCCCTAGGCTTTAAATCCTTTAAGTTAGTGCTCTACTTTAGACTTGTTTTGGAATTGTGCACATTTGTATGGTAATTTTGTAGTCTCAGAAAACTTGATTCCCCTGTTTCTTACAAAATGTTTTCTACCCAATATGTTAAGTGTTTGAACTTGTGATATCAACCTGTCCTTTGAGTTTTTATTGATTCTCTTTGCTTGTATGTTCTTTGTTTAATCACCCTTGCTATGTTTGCTTCTAAAATATAAGTGCACCTCTTCAAATTCTATCACTTGATCACTGTTCTCTCACTCTCATTTGTTACCTACACTATTCTGAATCAATCATTCTTGGCCAGCTGAAAGCCTAGGCCACCAAAACTCTCTCTATTGACCTCCCTATTGTGAGCAGTGCTCGGTATCCATTTGAGACCCTTGTGAACTCTAACACACTAGGATTTGGGGTTCTTTGATCACTCTCTTTACTGCTGGAACTTGATCTATCTCTAGCATTTAGCTTTTCTTCCTCACATTATTTGTATAATCTGCAAACTGCGTTGTGCAAGTGGTTTCTGTTTAATTCAATATTTGTTCATATGGTTAATTTGTGACTGTTTGGTTTGGCTTAAGTTCCTCTATGACTTATGGGCTGTGCTGATGGGTCATCTGGGCATGCTGTTTACGAAGAAGGAGTTTGTTGAAGGCCTAGGCAATATTAGGCATCTCATTTAGTCCTGTTGTAGGCCTACTATAATTTTTTGTGCAATATTTGTACTTATATTCCCCATCTGGTCTGTAATAATTTTGTAATAAACAATTGGGGTGTTAGTGAAATTTGGAAAATGTTATATTCTAATGTTTGTATGAAAGGGTAGAAAATATGTCTATAGGGTTCTTATGATTTACTTGTTATTTTATCCAACCTGCCATATATGCTATTTAAATTTCCATGTACACTAGTAGAAATCATGCCATTAAGGGAATCACACACTCACACAACTTGTTTACTATCAAAGCATGAGCTTAAGTACTCTATTTATTCCCATGTCTACTGCTATGTGTCATTAGACAGCATGCCAATAGGAGACAAATGCCAATAACCATCCTTCAATTTAACGGTAGCATGTTCATTAGATACCATGCCTATAGGATTATACTAGCTTTTGCTCTACTGGTCCTCATCTAGATATCATGTCCATAGGTTCTTAATTGATTCATCAGCTACTGTTATATCTATTGCTCTCCTAGAAAACATGCCTATAAGGACGAAGTGTTACGGAATCTGTTTTCAACTGCCAACTATAAGAACCTAGCTATAAAATACCGCTATTCGCTTAGAAAACATGCCAATAGGATAAAACACGAGTAATTTCAATTATTCCCAATGGTTTCCACTCCCCCCTATTGCGTATATCACTTAGATATCATATCTATAGGTTTTAATAACATAGAATTTGTAATCTCAATAAACAGTATAGCAGTACCAGATACTCTTAAACTGAGTAATTGTTTAGAAACCATGTCTATAGGGCTTAATGACTTCAATTTGCCTCAATTCTGAAATTGTCTAATGCCTAACATAGAAATCTGTTTGCATACATTTGTTGTCTAAGTGTGGAGGCTAACTTGAGCCTTTAACTATCCTTAAGTGAAGTACTATTTGTTTTGAATGCCGCTTAGTTTTATCATTTTGAGCAGCCTAAGTAAGAGTCTAGAACCACCCAAATAGAGGTCAAACTCCTCCTGCACTATAGGCATGGGACAGGTAGTGCACGCATATGGTACAATTTAGAATTTAATTAGAGAGCCTTTAGGTAAACAACTTTAACATAGTATTTGGGTAGCAGGAGATGATAGTCTGTGCCCGCTGAATAATATGAGCAACTCCCTATCTTATGAAATATGTGAAGTATTATTTATGTTGCACGGGGTGATCCTTTAGGTTAAAAACTTAGGATTTCCCTTTTTTTCTCTTTATACACTTAGTCATCTAATATAGACTGTTGTAGTAATGCCCTTGTAGATTTGTATCAATTCTCCTTATGTCATAATAAAACTCTTTGACCCATTTTCTCTTTGTTTATTTGATCATCTTGCCTAATTATAATCCATATAGTTTAAAGTTCGGTCGGGACCCACAGTTGTGGACCTCGAAGAGTTCCTAACACCTTCTCTTCGAGGTAATTTGAGCCCTAACCCGATCTTTGGTGACGTTGACTAGTCAAACAGAGTTATTTGCACAATAGTTGTCCTAACGCACTTTAAAATCGTTAGGTGGTGACTCTTCTCTTTTAATCTCATCACAATCCCTATAATCCTGCGCTATCACAATAGACTCACCAATCGGAGCAGATCCTGAGAAAGTCTCATGGAGTTGTTTCGGTTCTATCCCGAATTCCATAGCAACATGGGGAGTGACATAGGACAAAGTGGAGCCGGGATCAATAAGAGCATACACATCATGAGATTGGACAGTCAATATACATGTGACAATATCGAGAGAAACCTCGGAACTGTGGCGACCCCTCATAGCATGGAAATGACTGGTCATCCTGAACTTGGTGCGCCACCCCTAGCTGCACCACACCTTGCGGGTACGAGTGTGCCTCGTGCAGGATGAGGTGCTGCGGATGTAGTAGATGCAGAACTATCTGGCTAGAGGGCTCCCCTCCTCACGAGAGTCCTCCCACATCTCAAACCAAGAATAGGCTACCCCTTTTAGGTGGTCGGAGTAAACTCTGCTCCCCTGTCTCAGTAGCACGCATAACTCAGAGGGTCTTGTGCATCTTGTCAATAAAATCTTGGGGGTTCGCTTCAAGATCAGTACCTGTGAACACTGGAGGGTCCAACTAGAGAAATCTGTTCACCCTGGAACTAGTGGAATTCCCTGGCGGACTAGAAGAAGTGGGTGCAACATCTGATCTCTGGTCCTAGGAAGCCACTATATGAGCCAACATCTGTATGGCTCCCCTAATATCCCCATCAGATACACAGGGACCGGAAGCTAGGGCTGTAGGTGGAACTGGAATATTAGTTGGAGGGATCATTACACTCTCAGTACGTGGAAGAACTGGTGAAGTCTGATCAGGTGTAGTGGAATCAGGCAGTGTAGTAGTCGGAGGAATATTCTCACCCCTCACGTGCTCACCCGCAACATCAAGTAAAGGATCAACTACCACTCCTGGGGTGGCATTGGCTCCTTAGCCAGTTCTTTCTTTCATCCTAGGCGCCATATACTGAATATTAGAGTAACAAACGAGTTAAAGGAAGAACAATCTTACGATCAACATTATCGCACGATCTAAATCATTAAATAAGGGTATTATTTCTAGATGCCCAAGTAGCCTCCTAATTATAGATGTGGTCGACAACACACCGATAAGAAGGACTCTACTAGACACGGCTCCGAGATACCCTAGGATACTTTAAAACCTTAGGCTCTGATACCAAATTTGTCACGTCCTGACCTCGGGGAGGGCGACTGGCTCTCAACTGAGATACCCCGGCCAAGCAAGCCTTTACAATACCTTCTAACTAACTCACCTATGAATAAAGAGAAGAATACATTCCATTAATTTGATAGTAAGAGGTCATGTGAATAACGCTAGTTCATTTCAATTAGTTACGTCATTAACAAGTCTCAAAATAGTACATTGTACAATCATGTTAAAGTGGAACAAATGACACGATCAAAACATATTTAGTTTAACCTTCCCAAAAAAATAGATACAACCCACACTTTGTCTACTGAGCCTCTAACAGGAGCAAAAGAGTTCTATGATAGTGCTGACAACAAGGCCCGGCTATACCTCAAAATCCTATGAATAAAGGATAAGAGATATAGGACCCCGAAATGAAGTGGGTCTCACCAAGTCAGCTGCGGAGAGGGTGTGCTGCTATCACAGATCAATACCACCTACTATGGGACTACCTATATCCATTAAAGATACAGTGCCCCTGGCAAAAAGGGACGTTAGTACATATGAATAGTACTAGTATGTAAAACTAAGCACCCTCTCAATAGAACAAATAACAGTAAACAGAGAAGGAAACATGAGATCAATAAGAGGATCAATTGGTAACAAGGTGTCAAGTTATGGAAAAGTAAATTTCGGTATTTTAATTTGGGAGATCTTTAGCACCGATAGACCACCGAGCTTTCACACGGAGTCTGATCTCAGCCCGACCGACTAAGTTGTCTCACCTTGAGACATGCACTCGCAATACCACCATGTGCGCGGCATGGCGTCCGATCTCAGCCTGACCGGCTAAGCCGTCTCACCACAATGCTGTATGGGTCGACATCACATCACATCTCGCTAGCAATAATCTCATCCCATTTAAGGGGAAACAGCTCAACACATCAATCTCATCCCATATAAGGAAAACAACCTTATCATATTGTCACGGGGATTTACCCCTCAATCAGTCCTACACCAGAATGTGTAGTTTCGGGGTCAGGTTATTTCCACCTATCCTTCCTCGGTGGCTAATCGCTACCCCCAAGACATTTACTATTAAAAGGATTTACCACTTATTTCACATTTTTTACATGCCGTTCGCTTTATTGGCACCATTGGCCAGAGCGCAATATCATTATTTACAGGTTGGCCGTACTTCATAATTCATGTCCACTATTTCACTTTCCACATCATCATGAATAATCAATAACAAGGCCTTTCAAATTAAGACTTTAAACACATACTTGAGCAATCTACGGTCTTAGGCACATGTGATTTCTTACACAATTTGACATGATAACTTTCATTAGAATCACACTTTTAAATCATAACATAATAACACACAACCCATACTTAAACCACATTCTCAAACATTAACTCATTATAACAAGAATCTTTGGAATACATATTGAACGCATAATTATTTTGACACAAGGCTTGTTTAGAAAAATCAATTTATAATGAGCATCACGGGACTTACAAGGACATCGTGGGGTTCAATTCTAAGAGAAGAGTTTAGCGAACATACCTTGCCTCAAGCTTTCCTTAATTCTCTACACAGTCCCGGAATCCTAGAAACTTTGAACTATTTAGAGATATAGGAAAATTGAACATAAATTAGGAAGGAGTTCATGGTTCCAGCTCAATTGAGCATTTTATCAAACACTAGGTGTGCATTAAGGTTTCAAGGTCCTCCTATGGTGGATTCTTTCATCACACTACCCAAAATCTACCCATTTGAGTTCAACTACCTTTCCACAACTCATGAATGTACATGAATACATAACCAACAACCCTAATCCTCAAAACCTTCCTCCCTATTACCTATTCCCAAACAAAATTTCGCAATTCAGGGTTAGGGCTAGAATCTTACCTCTTGGTTGAAGGACTTGTAAGCTTTCTTGTTGAATTTCAAATCTTGGACAAGATTTTGGAGGAACAATTTGCTTAGGGACTTCACCTCTCACTGTAGGGCACTCATTCTCTCTAAGAATACCAGATACCCCTTTAGAAATGATCCCTTACGTCTAATTATCGAGGTATGGTCGGGTTAAAAAGTTAGAAAAAATAAAGCCCCATTACAAATCTGTGGTCGCATATGTGACCGCGTAACGCTTCTGCGGTCCGTAAAATGGGTCGCAAAATGGCCCTCTGGAACTAGGCAATTCTGCCGCTTTTAAGATCATTCGCCCCCGAATGAGGGTCAAAATTCACCATTAGCGCCTAATGTGACTCAGCTGCTACAACACACACCAGTAGTACCAAATTTTTATTATCTCCCTAAATATCAAACAATTTCTCCAGTCTCCCGTGTAATTGGGTCTATCCACCTACCGGAGAATCCCAAAACTAGTCCTAATAACATGTACATGAACCAATGACACAACATAACATTAAAACAACACCAACCGTGGCCTCACGTACTACCAAAAACTACACTTTTAACATCAACTGCACAAATGATACATAATTCATAGAAGGTAAATCTTAGCATTTTTATAGAACACAATTTTATAAATACATGGCTATCGAAACAAATGAGGGTACTTTTTCTTCATTTCTTCTTCGGCCTCCCATATGGCCTCTTCTACCTGTTGGTTCTTCCATAGTACTTTCATGGAGGCAATCTCTTTGTTCCTCAACTTTCGTACTTGCCTATCAAGGATGACAACAAGAATTTCTTCATTAACCTCAATGGTTTCAACCAGAACTATAAGCGACGGATCACCAATCACGTTCTTCAACATGGACACATGGAACACCGGGTGCACTAAAGACATATCTGGAGGTAGTTCTAGCTTGTAAACCACCTGACCAATCCTCTGAATTATTCTGTATGGTCCGACGTACCTCGGACTCAATTTTCCTTTCTTACCGAACCCCATTATGCCCTTTATAGGGGAACCTTAAAGAATATCCAATCATCTTCTGTGAACTCCAAATATCTACGACTAACATCTGAATAGGACCTTACAATCGTCAACACATAAGTCTACTTTGGCACCACGAAACCCCGGGTTTAAGGTAATATTTTACAGGGCCTTACAAAATCTACCCTAAAATCACTAAATTTCACTTCAAATTTACATAAACTAGGTGTAATAATCAATGGAAAATCAATATCTAATAACAAAATTGAATAATATTTACTCACATCTTCAATTGTAGAAAAACACATCTCAAAATCGCCTCCAACTGAGCTCCAAAATTTCAAAATGAGAAAGATGACAAAACCCTCGCTTTTTATGTTCTGCCCAGTGATTCTCGCATCTGCGTTAAAATGATCGCACCTACGATGCCGCTTATGCGGTCAAAAGTAGGCTTATGCAGAAATCACTTATGCCCAAATCTTGCCCCCCTACGGGACCGCTTCTGCGCTCCTTCCTCCGCATCTGCGGAAACCCAGCCTCTGACCAAACTCCACTTCTACGCGCACACGTCCGCATCTGCGGGCTCGCAGATGCAGAAACTATTCACACATGCGCCCCTCCCCAACTCCAGCCTAGACCACATCTACGCTCACAAGGCCGCTTCTGCGACCTCACACCTATGGGCAAATCCTCGCAGGTGCGATTTCACCAGACCTGAAACTATCAGCTATTCCTCTAAGTCGAAACATGGTCCATCAACCATCTGAAACACCCCAAGGCCCCCAGGAACCCATCCAAACATTACCAACAAGTCCTAAAATATGATACAAACTTACTCGAAGCCTAAAATATCATCAAACATTATCAAAATCACGAATCGCACCCCAATTCAAGCCTAATTAAACTAATGAACTTTCAACGTCTAAAACTAATGCCGAACCATATCAAATCAACACTGAATGACCTCAAATTTTGCATACTAGTCCCAAATGAAATAACGGACCTAACCCAACTATCAAAAAAAAAGTCTGAACCCGATATCAACAAAGTGAGTACTCGATCAAACCTTTCAACCTTTCAAACCTTCAACTTTTGAACTTTCACTAACGAGCCTCAAACCAACCTACAGACCTTCAAATCAACATTTTTGATAAATTCCTGAGTCCAAAATCACCATACAAAATTATTGGAACCATCAAAACTCTATTTCAAAGCCGTCTTCACAAAAACCAAACTTTGGTCAACTTTTTCCACTTAATCTTTCAATCTTGGGACTAAGTGTCCTAATTCATCCAGATACTTTCCCGAAATAAATCCTACCACACGGCAAGTGACATAACCACAAATGAGCATAGAAGAAGCAATAAATAAGGGAACATGGATACAATACACAAAATGACCGGTCGTGTCATTACAGTAGTTGACAGCCAGAATGGAACAATTCGTAGTGAGTCAATGTGCCGTGTGTGGTGAGAATTTTTTATAGTCCATGTTGTTGTAATTTTGTCAAAAACTTACCCGGAATGTGTGTTGAAAAGAAATTCTAGGTGATGCTTGGTATGAAAAATGAGTTTAGGCTTTCTTTGATCTTTTTGAGCTTGAATTCTTATCATAAATAAAATTATCCCTTGTTAACCCTTTTGGGCATATAGAATTTTATTTGGCACCCGCTTTACAAGTCTATTCCCTTTTCTTCTTAATTAATATTATTTTTATTCTTTTACCTCTTAAAGCACTTTAAGCTCCAACGAGGAACACCTAGCGTGAAACTCGTGTCGTGAACTCTGTGGAGCGCTACAAGACAGGCCTCGCGAGCTCCTAGTCCGTGCATTAAATATTTTTCACTTGGTTTTGGACTTGGGGAATCTGACCCTAGCCTATATACCACACCATTTTTTTTTACCAACCCTCTAAAAAGATAAAAGTAATTTTTAAGGGTTGAAATGATTTTCAACTGAAAGTGACCAAAAATTGTGTGTCAAAGGATTTTTCGGAGTTGCCACTTGACATTTGGTTTCGGTGTACCAAGACACCGTTCTTTTTAAAATAATTTTTTGTTTTAAACACATTTAGACTCTAAAACTAGTTTTCACCAGAAATTCTAAGGGAATTCACTTGACTCGGGGAGAAGGTATTAGACATTCCCCGAGTCCCGCAATGATTACGGTTTCATACATGATCAAGTTGAGGTAAAACACACAATAAAAATAAATACCAAGGATTCAAGGTCGTCCCCACCTGAATAAAAGAAGAGAAAATAAAAGGAAATAAAAATAGTAATGAAAAATGTACTAAGGGGTCGTTTGGTAGAGTGTTTAAGAATAATGCTGAATATGATGTATTAGTAATGCTGGTATTAGTTATGCTTGCATTAGTTATGCTGATATTAGTTATGCTGACATATTTCTTATCCATTGTTTGGTTTGATGTATTAAAGCATTGCACAATTTTTTAAAAGAATTATTTGTTTACAAAAATATCCTCACAACCAGTCCATCACTTTATATATTTAAAAGAAATATATGTTGAGGAATGTTTGTATATGAAAAAAGTTTTAAATAATTATATGATTTGACTACCTATATTGTAGTATAAAACTTAATATTTATTTATAAAAAAAATATATATGTTAAGTATTTATTTATTTACCAGGGATATAATTTTATTTCTCATTTTCTTGGGTTATTTCAAACTTGCATTTTATATAATAGCATATTTTAATCAAGTATAAATTTTGAAGGACATTTTTGTCTTTAACTAAGTTAATGTATGCATTAAAACCCATTGCACTGTTAATACCATGGTTTCTTATGCATTAGTTATGCATAAGATAATACCAAATATGGTGTATAACTAATGCTTGCATAACTAATGCATATGTTCAAAAAGTGTACCAAACAAAGTATTACTAATACACAAAGCTAATGCATGCATTAGTTTACCTAATGCATCCAACCAAACGACCCCTAAGAATCTTGTCGCCTCCTCCAACAATGTCCCCCTTTAGCCTTCAATTACATGATTCTAGGGGCATTCCCCGGATAAAATATTTACAAGTTCCTCGGAGCATTCTCCGAATAAAATAATAAACTAAGAGACAACCTCTAACCTTGAAGTAAGTGGAAAGTTCTAAAATTTACCTACCCAAGTGTGCTCGGTGTAAACATGCTACTAGCGAACAATGTAATAAAAATATTATAAAATAAATAAAAGAAAACTTATTTCATGTTCATGTTTTGTTCATATATTTGACCAAGCCCAATTCTTAAACATGCAAGTCAACAATTTAAAAACTAATGGGCTTTGGCCTCCCAATTTCTCCGGCCCAACAAACATTCATCCAAACAAATATGGAAAAAAACGCCGTATACCCATCTATAGAAACTCTTTTCTCTATATGCCTAAATATAAAAATTACATAGGAAATCCTTACATAATTACATCGTATATCCCATTTACTAATATACAGAATCTTAACTATCAATAATTTCGGGGATAATATCCCTTAAATGTAGCCATGATTATTGTACGTGTATGTAGAGAATATTATTAAGATTCACATATCTCCTAATCAAGACCTATTCCTCTTCTCCACTATATTTTATTTTCAGTATTCAAGTTTTATGCAATTCAATAAAACTTCATCAGTTGCAATGGAAAATATACCAATCATGATTTAACATGGCGGAGTATGGGATAGCGACAATTAATCGTACTCCATCCGTTTTAAACATGGACCAAAATTAAAGAACATAAGAGAAGATTATTCATTAAATAAATTTTTTTTATTATGGAACCTTAGTCCTTATTTTCTTCTATACAATACAAATTTTATACCATAACTAGCCATTGTATACTATTAAAGTATGTTAGTATTCCAATCAAAATAAAATATATATAATAATATTCCAATAAAATGAAAGTATGTTTAGTTTGAATACGATATTCTAAATTTGAATATTATGGAATCTTTCGTTTGAATAATATATTTCAAATTAGAATATTATGGTATATGTATTTTGAATATTGTATTCTTCGTTAGAATATCATGGTACGCTGGTTTGAATATTATATTCTTCAATAGAATATTGCAATTAGGCATGTTTTGTTTGAATATTGTATTTTAAATTAGAATTGTGTGGTATATTTTATTTGAATACTATATTCCAAATTAGAATATTGTGATATTTGATTTGAATATTGTATTTTTATTAGAATATTGTAATATGCTGGTCTGAATAATATATTCTAATATTGTATATTGATTTGGATATTGTATTCCAAATTAGAATATTTTCACTTTATTTTAGTTTTTCTTTTGATTACATGATGGAAGAGAAGAATAAAAAGGATGGAGGACTACATTGGACAAACAAATGGCGAAGAAGTATTATCTTGTCCATAATAAATCTGCATTACTGCAATTAAATCTGAGTTCTAAAGTACTCATTCATCTATTGGTTAATCAACGATACTTTCAATGAGAGACTACCGGATTCAAGGTCCAATCGTCTTACCTAGTCAAGAAGGAAAAATAACCGACGAACTCAAGCTGATGTCGTGTAGTAATTGTATATTTGTTTTCCTTTAATGAAAAACCCAAAAGAATGTGACTAAGATTAATGATGTTTTGGTTTTTAAAATTCTGATTGTTTGTTTTGGGTTAAGGGCAATCGGTATGCCAAGATTTTATTTGACTGAAGATAGAAGATACGTGAGAGAATCAGTGAGAGATAATCTAGTTCCTTGAAAGGTGGAATTTGTTTAATTGTATATAATGATATTAAAATTTTTAAAATGAAATAAACTTTTATAAAGTAGGTATACAAGGTAAAATAAATATTTTAAAAGTATATGGAGTTAACTGGTGTTTCTAGTAGGCATACCGCATAGATTTCTCAACAAATATTTGTCGAGAACAAATACTCAGGGAACAGATGTAAAACCAACATTAGTAAATAGCTCAAATGAAAGAACGAAATAACATGAGAACAACATTAGATCATTGTGACACAAGGACGCCCAAAGGGAAAACCAATATCAAAAGGAAATTCATGACACATGAAGCAAAGTGCTAATTAGAGGATCGAACCAGGACCATATTGATTCATGGAATTCTACCGTGATTAATAAGTTTTCCTAACAAAAGTGTGCTCAAATAACATTCCTGTGAAACTATTCTAATTCATCAAACCTAAGCGTTATTTGATTGAGAATTATTTCATGAAGAATAACTAGACACTATGAAATTAAGAGATATTATTTACAGGGAACAATGAGTAAAGTTATGACTCCAAAATAAAATAGATGATACCTAAATTGTTCCTTTTAAAAGTTATTACTTGATACATATTAACCAGACTTAAACAAAAACCAATGAAGAGCTTAAAAAGCCTTTGGTGCTAAGGAAAACAACGAGAAAGATGCTTGAATTGTGATTCCATAGACTCAAAAGAAGACAAGACAAAATTAACACTAACCGACGACACCACATAAGAAGACCAACAATAATAAACCTTAAAGGCTCTCAAAATAAATTGAATATCACTATAAGATGTAATGACCCGACCGGTCGTTTTGTGTAATTGAGTCTCGTTTATCCTTTTGACGCTACACACATGTGTATTTGTGGTTTTATGACTTGCGAGGTTGGTTAGGTTCGTTCCGGAAAGGTTTTGGGTTGATTTGGACCCTTTGGTTCTTGGATTAAAAGCGTAAGTTGAAAGTGTTGACCGAAGTTTGACCTTTGTGAAAATAACCCTGAAATGGTATTTTGATAGCTCCGATAGGTTCGTATCGTGATTTTGGGCTTGGGTGTATGCGCTGAATTAAATTCAGAGATCACTAGGTGTTTCATGTTTCCATGATCTGAAAGTATTATGGTAATCCATCGCATGTATTATATTTCACCGTAGTCCATTGGACAAGGAATTGAGTTTTGATGAGGAGTTGTTAGCTATCTTGGGCAGGCAGGTCCGGATGTTAAGGTCAAGGAACATTGCTTCAGTGAAGGTTCAATGGAAGGGTCATCCTGTCTAGGAGGCGACCTGGGAGACCAAGCACGACATGCGAAGTCGTTATTCTCAACTTTTCGTCACTTCAGGTATGCCTCTATTCACGTTCGAGGACGAACGTCTGTTTTAAGAGGGGGGAAGGTAACAACCTGACTGGTTGTTTTATGTATTTAATCCCCGTTTACCCTTTTGATGCTTCACACATGTGTACTTGTGATTTTATAATTTGCGGGGTTGGTTACTTTCGTTCTGCGAAGGTTTTGGGTTGATTTGGATCCTTTGATTCTTGGTTTAGAATTCTAAGTTAGAGGTGTTGACCAAAGTTTGACTTTTGTGAAAACAACCTGCCAATGGTATTTTGATGGCTCTGATAGGAGTGTATCATGATTTTGGACTTGGGTGTATGCCCGAAATTGAATTCTGAGGTCTCTTGGTTAATTTGACTTGTTTTTCTGAAAGTTGGCAATTTGAGATTTAGAAATTTTCCTAAGTTTGAGCATAAGTTATTTTACAGCTATCGAGTTCAGAATTTGGTGTTGGGTCTTGGAATCTATTTGTTTTACTATTTGAAACTTGTCTGCAAAATTTGGTGTCATTTGGAGTTGGTTTGAAAGGATTCGGACGCTTGGTTGCAATTATAGAGGTTCTTGAGTTTTTTTTGAAATTCATGTATTTTGATATTGTGGTGTTTTGATCATGCGAGCTAGTTCGTATAATATTTTTAGACTTGTGTGAATGTTTGGTTTGGAGCCAGAAGTGCTCGGATGAGTTTTCGACGTGTTTCGGAATGGTTTGGACTTCTAGGTTGCTGTGTACTGGTGTCTCATGTGTCACAATTGCAAACACAAGCATCGCAATTGCAATCATAGTAGAGGTGCCACATGTATCGTATTTGCGATGCCTTGATCAAATTTGTGAAGAATAGGCTAGACTGGGTAGGTTCACATTTGCTACATTTTTGTCATTTGCAATGGGAGAAGGCTTTGCAACTGTGAAGCCACTGTCAAATTTGCAACTTCCCCTTAGGTTGTCAAGCGCCACAATTGTGAGGCTTTTTTCACAATTGCCAGGGTTCGCAATTGTGAACCCAGTGTCACAATTGCGGCATCTACAACTAAACAAAAGGGCTAGAAAGACGAGCTCTAATTTTAGAACCTTTGACTCGGTAGGAGGCGATTTAGAGAGGGAATTTTTACCTACAATCAAAGGGTAAGTAGTTATAATCAATTTATAACTATATTTAATGATTATATATGGGATTTAACATCAAATTTCTGAGAATCAAAAAGGTTATTCTGAGATTCTTGTCTAAGTTTTAAAAAATAAAAATTTGGGATTTGAAAATATATATATATATATATATATATATTATATATATATATATATATATATATATATATATATATATATATATATAGACTCGTGGAGTTATGGGTAGTCAAGATCTACTCTTGGGCTCAGGTTTTCACCGGGTGGGACCGGGTTGACTTTTGTTAACTTTTGGAAAATTGTGTAAAGATCATAGCTTTATTGATTGAAATTAGTTTCTCTTGCATTGTTTGATAATATTAAGTCATTTTTTTGTTAGATTTGAGTCGTGCGGAGGCAAATCATAATAGAAAAGCTATTTTTAAGTGTTGATTTGGCCTAGTTGAGGTAAGTATCTTGTCTAACTTTGTGTGGAAAAAACTACCCCTTAGGATTTGGGTTGTTTGTACTATTCAAATTATGTGGAAGACGTGTACATGAGGTGACGAGTGTGTATACGGGCTTATATATGGTATTAGACCGGTTTACACTCTTAGGCTACTTATAAGAACCTAATTGAAGTTATTATTATTTGTTTTCGTTGTTAATTTTATTCTCACACACTTTAATTGAAATTGTCATTACATGTTCTAATTTCCATCATCAAGTTACTCTTATGTGCATTGACTTGTAGTAGTTGTTACATGCCATTTCTTCTATTGTTGAGTTATTCTCATGTATTTAGACTTAGTCGCTATTTCATATGATCTCTTTCATTGCTAAGCTTATGACATGTACTTGAATTGGAAGTAACCATTTCATGGAACACCTTCATTGTTGAGTTATCGAAGTTGTAAATGTAAAAGTTATTAACACATTGTAGTTGACGTTGTTAATTGCTGAGATACCTTTCCATGTTGAGTTATTTCCCATCCCTTTTGTTTCTATTGAGATTCTTGTATACATTGTGGTTGAGCCTTGGGCTATATGTTGTGGTAACATCGGTATTGTTGATTTTTACAATGTTGTGGCATATGGGCACGTGTGGTGCGATTTGATTATTTTGTTGTGATATTAGTATATGCGGTGGTATAAGGATAGAGGTTGATATGCATGCAGAGAGATAAAGTGAGATTTATACGTGTGTTGCTAGTAAGAGAATTATTTGTAGCTATTTCAGAAAAAATATTTTTAAAATATAAATGCAAGGCTCACGCGACAATATAAGGAACATTGTGATTCTGACTTGTGAAATGTGAATATGAGGTGTGGTACCTCGGTATAATTCTTGGTGTACATTCCATGTTGGGAAGGCTTGATGATTTGAACGATTGTTGTTCTTGTTTCCTTATTTCCTTCTTTTCCCATTTTGATTGTAATTGGTTACTTGTTTTCTTTATCACATATACTCTCTTGATGTCATTTGCTCTTTATTTCCGTTGTTAGCCCTGTATTGATAAATTACTTTATTATCCTTTATTTGCCTTAATTTTCCGTTGTAGATTATATTATATTATGTTCAGGTTACTATGTCTAGTAGATGTCTTGACCTGGCCTAGTCACTATTTTATCGAGGTTAGACTTGATACTTACAGGGTACCGTTGTGGTGTACTCATGCTACGCTTTTGCACATTTTTGTACAGATCCAGGTACCTATGTTGGTGCTAAACTCCAGTAATCGACTAGTTATTTTGGAGACTTCAAGGTATATCTGCTCGACGCTCGCATGCCTCGGAGTCACCTTCTTCTATTGCTTTACTGCTGTTTATTTTTATTTTAAATAGAATTATATTTAGAGATAATTAGTGCATTCTCTATAGAGCTTATGACTCAGTTCCACCGGTTTCAGGATGTATTTGGTAGTTGTAGCGTTTGGGCTTTATGATGATAGTTTAATAGTTTTAATTTGATATCTAAGTTGTTATTTCTGTTAATTCTCAATGTTTGTTAGGCTTACCTAGTCTTAGAGACTAGGTACCATCATAAATCCTAAGGTGGAAATATGGGATCGTGACAATGGAGTAGCATAAGCAAGGTTTAATGTAAGGAATCATGAACAGTAAAAAACATGACTTACACGTCACCAGACCTTAATTAACTTCATTAACAGTTAAATGCTTTTAAAATATTTATCACTAAACCAGAATTAGACCACGCTTCATTACCAAGAAAGGAAATGAAAACCAACAGTCATGGATGGGATAACATCATGCTTCCAATCACACCAAACAAAAGAAATAAGAACAAGTAAAGAGATGGACCTTAAATTGCTTTCCGATTAATAGAGTTTCAGCAGCTATAGAAACTGACGACAACAATAACAACCCAGTATAATCCCACTAGTGAGGTCTCGGGAGGGTAGTGTGTACGCAGACCTTACCCCTACCCTGGGGTATAGAGGCTGTTTCCGATAGACCCTCGGCTCCCTCCCTCCAAGAACTCCCCGCCTTGCTCATGGGGTGACTCGAACTCACAACCTCTTGGTTGGAAGTGAAGGGTGCTTACCACAAGAGCAACTCACTTTTGTCAGCTATAGCAACTGAATCGAACAAAATTGAGCAGTGAATGAGTCCCGAATAGAACATTCTAGTGGAACCTTCAGACAAAGGCAGCGAACCGCGACCGGAAACTCCAACGGCAGACGAGAACTTGAACCCGAACCCGACCACAACTCAATCAAACTCCATATTTGAAACTCAAATTAAAAGGAAGAAACTAACAGTATTTTTGTGATATATTTTTCTTTTTTGAAATTCAGTCACAAACTCCCTAAAAAACAGAGACACCTCCTATTTGTTTTATGTATTTTTTGAATTCAAAACGAAGTAGAAAATTAGAAGAGAATTAAGGAGAGACCCTAGAATTGTCACGATCCCAAAATCCCACCGGAGGTTGTTGCGATGGCACCTGGTCTTTAAGACTAGATAAGCTTAACATTCATGAATAACTTAACAGAAATAACGATCTAAGAAAATAAAATAACCAATAAAGCAAATAATAACTCCAAAGCGAAAATATCAGGAAAAATAAGATCCTAAAACCGATAGAACTGAGTCGTAAGCTCTACAGAAATAATCTATGAATCACTAATACAATACTGTCTCAGTAAAAGATAAACAGTAGTAATGTGATGCCTGCGGACGTCGAGCAGATATACCTTGAAGTCTCCGAAAAGATAACTGAACGATCACTGGCGTCTGGCACCAGCAGATGTTCATGGATCTACACAAAAATGAGCAGAAATGTAGTATGAGTATATCACAACGGTACCCAGTAAGTATCAAGTCTAACCTCGGTAGAGTAGTGACGAGGTCAGGTCAAGACACCTACTAGACGAAGAAACCTGTGCAAAATATAACATAAAGCTAAAAGTTGAAATAATGACAATAAAGCAATACAATAAGGTAAGCTAACAACGGAGTTTAAAGCAATAAAGGCAAAAAGGAGTGAACACATGATGAGAACAACAAGTAATCAAATACTAACCATTACAAGTAAGACAAAGAAGGAAACATCAAGAACTGTTCAATAACAAGCCCTTTTTAACACATAATGTATAACGAAAATCACAACCGAGGTAACACACTTCATAACCTCATTTAACAATCAGAATCACAAACATTCCTTATACCGCCGTGTGAACCTTACATTTAGATATTTTTGAAAATATTTTTCTCAAAATAGCTACACGCACATTAGCCTCCTTATGTCGCCATGCGGCTTCAACTAATTTCCTTACTAGCAACACGCACATAAATCACACCTTATGCCGCCGCATGCATATTAGCCCCTAGCCTTATATCACTGCATACGCATCAATATCACAACACAATAACAACTCACACCACAAGTACCCCTGTGCCGCAA
This sequence comes from Nicotiana tabacum, assembly GCF_000715075.1. Classification (NCBI taxonomy): domain Eukaryota; kingdom Viridiplantae; phylum Streptophyta; class Magnoliopsida; order Solanales; family Solanaceae; genus Nicotiana; species Nicotiana tabacum. The sequence goes on from NC_134102.1 coordinate 80,232,323, forward strand.
CTTGCTAAAATCAACAATACCAAAGTTACCATAACATATATCCCAGAGCTCAACCACAATATGTACAAAAATCTCAATAATAACAAAATGAATGAGAATTACTCAACAAGGAGAGATATCTCAATAATTAACAACTTCAACCTCAATGTGATAATATCTTTCATAACTTCAACTTCAATAACTCAAAATGAAGGTATTTTCACGAAATAACAATTTCCAATTTAAATGTACAACGTAATCTTAACAATGAAAGATATGGTATGAAATAGTATCTACATCTAAATGCATGAAATAACTCAACGCGAAAAGACATCGTGTAATAACAACTCCAAATAAGAAGAACCCGAGGATAACAGAGGTAACATGACAATAAGAGAGATAACAAAGGAAATTAAGGCATATAAAAGCATGGTTGACAATAAAGGATGATGCATGTGATAAAAATATCAAGTAAATCATGTAAGAGCAATTTAACAATGGAAGATATAACATGATAGTACAATTTCTAATTAAATTCATGAAAGAATCTAATAGTCTAGTCCGGTCAAAAATACCACACATAAGCCCGTGTACACACTCGTTACCTCATGTACACGTCTTTCACATAACTCAAATAACCCAAATCAACCCAAGTCCTAAGGGGTAGTTCTCCCACAGAAAGTTAGACAAGATACTGACCAAATCATTCCTCTAATAAGCTTTTTCCGCAAAAATCCAACTGCGGACTGCTCGAATCTAGCCAAAATAACTTATTACCATAAATACAAACCATAGGAAGCAATTCTGGATAATAAAGTTACAATCTTCAATGAAAATCAAAAAGTTAACTCCAAAAGTCAACCCGGGGCTCGCACCACGGAACCCGACCAAACATAAAATCTGAATACCCAATCCGATACGAGTTTAACCATAATAAAATTATCTAATTTTGACCACAAATAGACCTTATAATCCTCAATTTATGGTTTAGGAAAGTTTTCACAAAAATCCACAATTTGTCTAATTCAAATCACTAAATAAATGATAAAACTAATGATGGGATCATGATTAATGAACAAAATCGAGTAAAAAATACTTAACCCGATCCAATCCTTGAAAATTCCCTCCAAAATCTCCCAACACCGAGCTCTCTAACTTAAAATGTGGAAAATAAAATAAAACCCTCCGTTCCACGCTTTTCTGACTAGTGATTTCTGCACCTGCGGACAAATGGTCGCTTTTGCGACTCCGCATATGCGGAAATACCATCACAGATGTAGCTACACTAAAGATCAGGTATTCTTGCTTATGCGGACAAAAAGGCTGTTGATACCCAATTATTCCCTCATGTTTTATAAAGTATTTCATATATTTTCAAAATACCATTTTGCATTTTTTCCCAACTTACAAGGTTCATATAAGTATTTTCTATAATTTTTAAAGCTTTAAATTTGATTTTCTCGCAAATTAATCTGCTTAAATATTTATTAATTTTCTCATTCAATAATTTTAAGGTGTTTTAATCATCCAATTTATCATTCTATACCCTTATGCAATTTATAATACTTTATCTCTTTTTACATAATATATTTGTATTTTTTCTATTTTATCTATACTATTTACAATAATAGCTTGTATCCAGGCATAAAAAATATGTTTATTATTTATTAAATAATTGTTTACAAATTATTTTTAATGAATTTCATGTGTTTAAATAATAACCCAATTTGGAACAAATTCAGACCAAAGCTGGCTCAAACGATTAAGCCCACATCATCCCACCTCTCAGCAGCCCAAACCAAATACCCCTTTATTAAACTCGGTCGCGACCTGCTCCTGTTGACCAGCCCCACTCTTTATTTTTATCTCGGCCGTTGATCTTAGAGATCATTGGCCCACAAGCCATCTCCCTTCTTCTAGTTAACCTCACCCCAAACCCTAGCCTTGTTTTACCCGGTCAGCCACCTCTATACTCTCTCAAACCTTCCCTTCTCCTCACAAGTCCTAGACGTCGCCCCAATTCTTTCCTGAATCCAACCTATCCATTGATTCTTACCATCATATACTTACCTTGGACTTATACCGCTATTACCTGCGTAAATATGGTATTACTTAGTACTTGTCCAATTTTGACAAGTACCAGTCTCCGAATCAAGGGAAATCGGCTTTACTCTTTAGGATTTGGACGATATTTTGTTTGTATGCGTTCATAGCAAGGCTATGAGGGTCTGATTCACCGAGATCTCCGACCAATTTTTGATCCTTGTTAAACTAGGGTTTACCTGATTTCTTCTCCTAATCCGATTCTAAATTTACTTTTGCATGTTCTTCTTTCCTTGTTTATGTTCGATTGATTGTATTTCTTCATTTGTGTGTTAATATTTACTACTATATAAACCCCCTTACACGTTTCCCCTCGAAGACTTAATTAATGTTACCACTACTTTTATTCTGTCAACTCTCACTCTTTTATACTTTCTGTAGTCTTGGTTGTGGCCGGCTGAAAGCCAAGTCTACCAGAATCCTCCCTATCGACAACCCTAGTGTGAGCACTACTCGGGGCATATTTTTGGCTCCTGTGAACTCTAATGCATTAGGGTTTGGGGTCTCATTTGTTCTCTTTTTGCTACTGATAATCAAGCTGTTGTTGGCACTTGATTTTCTCCGCTATTTGTTTGTTAAAACTTCAAACCGGTAAGTGTTCAAACCCTCACAATTCAACTTCATTTGTTTGTGTTTATGTTATGAAAACTTGTGCTACTTGGATTTCTTTGAGTTAATGTGTTTTTGATATTATTCCACTTCGTATACAATTATGCTTGTCTTAGTGCTACTCTACAGTTTCACTAGCTTCAATTCTATTCAAGTCCCGATTTTAACTCATGTATGGCTAGCTAAGTTGATTCATGATGCCTGTCTGACTTGTAATTAACCCGATTGACGTTGATTGCACCTTGTCTTGATTTCTTTTACTGAAATTTGTACGAAACTAGGCTCCTGCTCAAAATTACTTCAATATCTTCCCTATTGAATCCTTTATGCATAGCTTATTGTTTCTCTGCAAATCATGTGACAATATTGTCTAAATTCTTAGCCTAATATGCTTTCCTGACATTATTAGCCTTAATGCATGCCCATTATAGGTGTCCAACCTGATTGATTGTCCATCTTCATGTTTAAGTATAACTGGTTACTTAGGTCTGTTGCTTATCCTGAATCCATGACTTACATTCTCCTAGGGAACTAATGCATGCCCAGAATTTGATTGAATGTGCATTTTCCTTGCTAAGTCCTTCGGGTACAACCTACTACTTTGTTGATATCAACCTTTGATTATATGAATTCCATATGCCAATGTTGTTACAATCCGAGGTAGACTTATTTCTTTACTTTGATGTTGTATGCTCACTGATTGGTTAAGACCCCTGGGGTGAATTCCAATATATGTTTAGCCTATTCTTCCTATGTAACCTAGAATAAGCCCTAGCCGTCTTCATGTGATGCATATTTGCCTTTTAATCTGGAAGTTAGTTCATTCTCATCTTCCATGAATTCTTACATGTTGGATTTAGAACCTCTGCGTTGTGACTGGTATTTGCCTGGACATTCTACATGTTAAGTTCTGCAAGTTAGTTAGGCTCTCCTGTCAAAGTTTTCTTGTGAAACTGTTTCCATTTTTGCTTGGTCTAATTATGACTCTCTAGGCTTCTCTGTCAGACTCGCATGTTTAAAGTCCTACTGAGATTAGTTTGAAATCATGCCTACTTTGAATTCTTGCTTTTGATTTGCTATGATGTTCAAACCTGTCATTGGGAACTTGCTTTTGTGTATGCCATGTGTTCTTGTAAGGCATTTTGTGTAACTTATTTGTGTGTGTTTGTCAGGAAATCCTTGCTCTTGTTAGCTATAGTGTTGAGGGATAAAATTTTTAAGTCTTAAAGTTGTTTGGTTGGCCTAGTACCTAGCTTATGAATGGTGTTGTTATGGCTATTTAGTATTCAATGGGTACACAAGGCAGTTGTTTTATGATTTGGTCCTGGCTGTTGGGCCAGTTTGGTACTCAGAACTGAATCATATTAATAGCCACTTGGAGTGTGGGCCTGCTCATCTACCTAAGGTTCCAAGCTCAGTTGAATGCCTAGAAGCAGCCTTGGGTATCTTGTATTTGTTGTATTTGGGCCTGTAGTAACCATATTATGTATGTCATTGTTCCTCTGTTTGGGCCAGTAATAATGAATGATGGTGAATTAGTGAAAAGGATGGCTGGGGTATTCTAATTCTCACATGAACGGGTAGAAAACATATCCATAGGATTTAATTACCTTGTTTGCTATTTGTTTGACGTGCTACACATGCATAGAAATCATGCCTATAGGAAATCAAACACTTCACTTACTCAGCTTGCCTAATGCCCGCACAATATCAGAATATGCTTGAGTAAATGCTTTACTTGCTCCCATGTCTACTTCTATGCGTTATTAGACAGCATGCCTATAAGAATCAAACATCAATAACTATTTTCTTAGTTGTGTAAGTGCAATATAATTATTATATAGCATACTTATAGGATTGCACTAATACATGCCTTTGCTAATACTCATCTAGATACCATGTCTATAGGGCTTTAATTGATTAACTAATCGACCACTTCTGTTGTTCTTATTACACTATGATCCTAGATAACATGCCTATAGGAATAAGCATGATACAATTGCGTTCAAATACCAACTATTAGAGAACCTTCCAATAGGATACTGCTACTCGCTTAGAAAGCATGCCTATAGGATCAAACACGAATAATTAAGAGTTTTCTAATGGCTTTTACTGCCACATGGCATAAATAACTTAGAGATCATGTCTATAGGTTTTATAATACCTGTAATCTGTAAAGTCGATTACAGCACTGCATGTGAGATGCTTTTTAAAACTAGGATCACATAGAAGCCATGTCTATAGGTCCTAAACGACGCTAGTATGCCTCGATTCTAAATCTGCCCACTGCATAATCTGTCAGCGTGCCATTGTTGCTTATGTGTGGAGGCTAACTCGATCCATTCGTTGTCTTTATGTGTAGTCCTACCTGCTTTGAATGTGTGCCAAGTTTTATCCTTTAAGCACCCTAAGTAATGTCTAGAACCACCCAAATAATAGGTCCAAAGCCTCTTAGACCATAGGCATAAGACGGGTAGTGCACGCATAGGACACAATTTAGAATTGAACTAGAGCGCTTAAAATAAAAAAAAACTTATGTGTAGCAGGAGATGATAGTTTGTACCCGCTGAATAATATGAGCAACCCTACCCTAAGGGAGTTACGAAGTATTATTTATGTTGCACGGTGTGATCCTTTAGGCTAAAAAACTTAGGACCCCCCTTTTTATATGTTTATTATCCGCGCGTTGTTTCTTTGAACTTAGAACAATTAGGTTGTATCTTGTAACCTCTAAAGACTTGTACCGATCATTTATATATAGTTTAATCCCTTCACATGTGTGATTTTTCCTTACACTTGTTTCACATCGTAGTTAAACCTTAATTCTCTTTCTTCACTCACTTACATGATCACATAGGACAATTATAATCCGATAATCCCACATAGCATTAATTTCGGCCGTGACTCACAAATTTGGACCTCGAAGAGTGATTAACACCTTCTATTCGAGGTAATTTGATCCCTTACCCTATATTTGGCAAAACGGACTAGTTAAAACATAGTTATTTGTAAATAGGTGTCGTAACGCACCTTAAAATCATTAAGGTGGCGACTCTTTTCTTTTAATATATATTTAAAAGAGTTATCACACGACAAAAACTGCTTTCGCGAGAAAACGGAGCGCGACAAAGTGCAACTACGCTTCTTCTATGGTGGAACCCTAGCACTTCTGCGGAACCTGACCGCACCTGTGGTCCTTAGCCAATTAACCAAAATCCGCTTCTACAGACATTTCACGACCCAAATCCTAACCTATCCTGATGGCGCCTAACGTGATACTAGGCAAGCCAACATTTACGAATAACTCTAACACTTTTAACGGAAAATGGATTTAAAGCAATTTAAATAATAAAACTTCTCATAAACAGGATAAGAAAAAAATCCAAAACATAACGCGGAAATTCTAAACATCGGGGTGTCACAGAGTACATGAGCATTTAAGTATCATAAATCTAGAAATTACGGTCTATAATAGTCTGAAACTAAATACAATCAGTGGAAGGATAGGGAAGGAGATCTCCGAACGGTCAACTACGCAGCGAATCAACACCTACCGTGTCCGGAAATATCTGGATCTGCATACGAAATGCAAAGTGTAGCATGAGTATAACCATAAGAGGTTAATTTCAACATAAGAGAGAAGGCATGCTTTCAAGTTCGACAATTTAAGTCAAATTAGTTAACTTATGGCAAGACAGTGAGACGTTACAGATAAGTGTAACAATAATGAAATCAAATGCATACTCTAAGAGCAATAGTCACTCAGTTCTCTCATTCACTCTAACCTCACGATAACCCATTCCTGATAATCACTCATTCCTCTCAGTCGCTGAGCATTCGGCACTCACTCAGTAGGTACATGCACTCACTGGGGGTGTGTACAGACTCTGAAGGGGCTCCTTCAGCCCAATCACTATATCAATCCAGTCATGGTATAAATCAATGAAACATGCTGCGGCGTGCAGCTTGATCCCATAAATAGTCTTACAATTAGCCCTCAGCCTCACTCAGTCATCAACCTCTCAGTCTCGCAGGCTCACAAAAATCATGAAAATCAGCCCAAACAGAAATGATGTAATGTGTCAACAAGGAACAAAAGAGACTAAGATATGATATGTAGCTAAAGTGGATACTAAGTACAACAATAGTTTAGGAGACAATTTAACGTGTAACACGGCCTCTATGTGTCCCTACAGTACCAGCACATATCCTAAACACAATTTCTAATATGGTTTGCAGTTCATTTGTTATAACACGTGGAGAATATACAGATAACAACAATATTTCAACTATATAGTTCCGTGAAATTTGACCAAGTCATAATTCCTACGTTGCACGGCCACATGCCTGTTACCTAGCATGTGCGTCACTTCCAAACCAGTCACAAGACATAAAATATAGAGTTTCATACCCTTAGAACCAGGTTTAGAATTGTTACCTCTCTCAACCCGAGCAAATCTCTACTCCAACACACCTTTTCCTTGCAAATCAGCCTCCAAATATCTCGAATCTAGCCACAAACAGTCAACACGGGCTAAAGGAAATAATTCCATAAGAAAATGCTAAGTTATAAATCAAAAGTCAAAAAGCGACTCAAAGCCGGCCCCCGGGCCCACGTATCGAAATCCGACAAAAGTCACAAAACGCGAAAGCCCATCTAACCACGAGTCCAACCATACCAATTTTGTCAAAATCCGACACCAAATCATCACCCAAATCCGCAAATCAAAACCTCCAAATCCCTACCCTCAAACCCTCAATTTACACCTTAAATACACACCAACTAGGTGGAAAAATCAATGGGGAAACAAGATTATTGATCAAAAATGAACGCAAGGAAATTACCTCAAGAATATCCTCGAAAATCCTCTCAAAAATCGCCAAACCCGAGCTCAAGATGTTTGAAATGAAGCCAAAATCGCGAACCCTTGTGTTTAACTTTCTGTCCAGCACTTCCGCTTCTGCGGACACTTAACCGAATCTGCAATGTCGCAGAAGCGACCAAAATTCCGCTTCTATGGTGAACCACTGGAGCTGGGACTCTGTTTCTACAGCAGCCCTTTCCCTCGCATCTGCATAATCGCAAGTGCGGAATTGCCCATCATACCTGCGCAAACATCCGCTTCTGCGCCCATTACTTCGCTCCTGCGACCATGCAGGTGCGGAAAAATCTTCGCACCTGCGACCACAGTCCTTCCTATGTCTGGCCACATCTGCGCTCCTTAGCTCACACCTACAATCAAAGTTCCACAGGTGCGATTACACCAGCACACTTCAGCTACAACAGTCCTCCAACTCAAACTTTGATCTGAAATCACCCTGAGGCACACGATACATCAACCAAACATACCAACAAGTCTTAAAACCTCATACGAACTTAGTCGAGCCCTAAAGTCACATCAAATAACATCAAAAACACCAATCACACCCCAATTCAAGCCTATTACAACTAAGGAATTCCAACATTTACAAACGACACTGAAACCTATTAATTCACGTACGATTGGCCCCAAATTTTGCAAACAAGTCACAAATAACATCACGGACCTACTCCAACTTCCGGTCCACTCCTGGTCAAAATTTCCAAAAATCCAACATTCGCCATTTCAATCCTACTTCTACTACGGACCTCCAAATCACAATCTGGACACGCTCCTAAGTCCAAAATCACCCAACATAGTCGTTTACACATAAGTCAACATCCGGTCAACCTTTTTAACTTAAGTTTCCAACTTTGAGACTAAGTGTCTCACTTCAATCCGAAATCCCTCCGGACCCAAACCGACTACTCCGGCAAGTCACAAAACAACTATAAAGTACAAAATGAGCTGAAAATTAGGGAATGGGGCTACAACTCTCAAAACGATCTGTTGGGTCACCACATCCTCCCCCTCTTAAACAAAAGTTCGTCCTCGAACTGGTCTAGAAATGTATCTGGAGTCTCAAATAGGAGTGGATATATTCTCTGCATCTCCCGCTCGGTCTCCCAAGTAGCCTCTTCAACTAGCTGACCTCTCCATTGCACCTTCACTAAACCTATGTCCTTTGACTTCAAGTTTTAAACTTGCCGATCCAAAACGGCCACCGGCTCCATATCATAAGTCAAATCACCATCCAACTAAACTGTAATGAAATCCAAAACATGAGATTGATCACCGACATACTTCCAGAGCATAGAAACATGAAACACTGGATGCACACTCCACAAACTAGGTGTCAAGGCAAGCTTGTAAGCAACCTCCCCAATCCTCTGGAGTACCTCAAACGACCTAATATACCAAGGGCTCAACTTTCCCTTCTTCCGAACCTCATAACTCCCTTTATGGGTGAAACCTTAAGCAGCACCTTCTCCCCTACTATGCAAGCAACTTCACGAACCTTTCTGTCGGCATAACTCTTCTATCTAGACTGTCATGCGAAGTCACTCCTGAATGAATTTAACCTTGTACAAAGCATCCTAAACCAAGTCATTACCCAATAGCTTAGCCTCACCCAGCTCAAACCAACCTACCGGAGATCTACACCGTATCCTATACAAAGCCTCATATGGATCCATCTGAATGCTCGACTGGTAACTGTTATTGTAGGGAAACTCTCGAGCGGCAGAAAATGATCCCAAGAATCACCAAAATCAATGACACAAGCGCGTAACATATCTTCCAATATCTGAATAGTACTCTCGGATTGTCCATCCGTATGAGGGTGAAATGTTGTGCTCAACTCAACCTGGGTACCCAACTCTTGTTGCACGACTCTCCAAAACTATAATGTAAACTTCGTGCCTCGATCTGAAATGATGGACACTGCACACCGTGAAGGCAAACAATCTCTCGTATGTAAATCTCAGCCAACCACTCTGAAGAATAATTAGTCCCAATTGGAATGAAGTGCGCGGACTTGGTCAGCCGATCCACAATCACCAAAATAGCATCGAACTTCCTCGAAGTCTGTGGGAACCCAACTACAAAATGCATGGTGATATGCTCCCATTTCCACTCTGGAATCTCTATTCCTTAAAGCAATCCATCCGGTCTTTGATGCTCACACTTTACCTGCTGATATTTGAGGCACCGTGCTACAAACCCCACTATATCCTTCTTCATTCTCCTCCACCAATAATGTTGCCTCAAGTCCTGGTACATCTTTGCTCCACCTAGTTGAATGGAATACCGCAAATTGTGGGCCTCCTCAAGAATCAACTCACGTAGCCCATCACCGTACTGAACCGTGTCCTTAAAGACAAGCAAATAAGGATCATCATACTGGCGCTCTCGGATGCGATCATCTAAGAAAAAGCGAGAAACCACACAAGCTAGAACCCCACTGGGCTCCAAAATATCTAATCTCATGAACTTGTTGGCCAAGTCCAGAACATCCACTGCAAGAGGTCTGTCACCAACAGGAATGAATGTAAGGCTACCCATTCTCACTGTCTTCCTGCTCAATGCATCGGCCAACACATTAGCCTTCCCGGGATGATACATAATGGTGATATCATAGTCCTTTAGCAGCTCCAACTGCCTCAAATTTAGATCCTTCTGTTTGAACAAGTGCTGGAGGCTCAGGTGATCCGTAAACACCTCACAAGACACACCATAGAGATAATGCCTCCAAATCTTCAATGCATGAGCGATGGCAGCTAACTCCAAATAATGGACAGGGTAGTTCTTCTCATGGGGCTTCAACTGGTGCGAAGCACAAGCAATCACTCTACCCTCCTGCATCAAGACACACCCAATACCGATTCGAGAAGCATCTTAATACACTATATAAGAGCCTAAAGTTGAAGGAAAGACTAGAACTAGAGTTGTGGTCAAGGCAGTCTTGAGCTTTTGAAAGCTCTCCTCACACGCATCCGACCACCTGAAAGTAGCACATTTTTGGGTCAATTTGGTCAAAGGCAATGCAAAAGACAAGAAACCTTCCACGAAGCGACGATAATAACCGAGCCAACTCTGAACTGCCTCTATCTTTTTAGGATCCACCTGAATCCCCTCACTAGACACCACATGCCCCGAGAATGCCACTGAACTAAGCCAAAACTCACATTTGGAGAACTTGTCATAAAGCTTCTCCTCCCTCAACCGATGCAACATAATCCTCAAATGTTGAGCATGCTCCTCCTAGCTACGAGAGTACACCAAGATGGCATCAATGAAAACTATGACAAACGAGTCAAGATAGTGTTGAAATACATTATTCGTCAGATGCATAAATATTGCTGGGGCGTTGGTCAGCCAAAAGGACATCACAAGGAACTCACAATGACCGTAACGAGTTCTAAATGTTGTCTTTATAAAACTGAGTCCCGAATCTTCAACTGGTGATGCCCAGATATCAAGTCAATCTTAGAGAACACCCTCGCTCCCTGAAGCAGGTCAAATAGATCATCAATGCGTGGTAGTGGATACTTGTTTTTTATTATGACTTTGTTCAACTCCCTGTAATCAATGCACATTCTCATAGTACCATCTTTTTTCTTCAGAAACAGGATCGGTGCACCCAAGGCAAAATAGTAGGCCTAATAAATAGCTTATCAAGAAGTTCCTAAAGCTTCTCCTTCAATTCCTTCAACTCAGTCGGTTCCATGCGATACGGTGGAATAGAAATGGGACGAGTTCCCGGCACCAAGTCAATACCAAAGTCAACGTGCCTGTCGGGCGACATGTCCTACAGGTCTATAGGAAACACATCTGGAAAATCTCACAAAACTGGAACAAAATCAATAGTAGGAGTATTAACACCAACATCCCTCACAAAGGCCAAATAAGATAAGCAACCCTTCCTAATCATCCACTAGGCCTTCAAATATGAAAGCACTCTGTTGTTAACAGAGTCTAGAGAATCTCTCCACTCAATCCTTGGCAACCCTCGCATCACCAATATCATGGTCTTAGCGTGACAATCCAGAACATCATGACATGGAGACAACCAATCCATACCCAAAACCACGTCGAAGTCCACAATATTAAGAAATAAGAGATCAATTGTAGTCTCCAATCCCCCAATAGTCACTACACATGATCGATATACGTGATCCACAATAATAGTATCGCCCACTGGCATAGATACATGAACATATGAAACTAAGGGCTCGCAGGGCATATCCAGATACTGAGCAAAATATGATGACACATACGAATAAGTAGAACCATGGTCAAATAATATAGAGGCATCCCTGTGGCATACTGAGACAATACCTGTGATCACTGTATCAGAGGCAAAAACATCTGTCCCGGTAGGAATAGCATAGAATCGGGCCTAGCCTCCCCCTGATCTGCCTCCCCCTCTTGTGCGACCGCTAGTTGACTGAGCCCCACTCTGAGCTGGCTGGCTGGTTGGTGAAGTAACTGGTGCTGAAGTCATAGTCTAACTCCTCTGTTGTACTCGACTTCCCGGGTGTCGAGGACACTACCTCCAAATATGCACAAACTCCATGCACTGACGCAACTCCCCCGTGCCGGTGGTGGGTACTGAAGGGAGCCATATGTACTGGAATAACTGCTGGAAGGACCCGGCATTGATGAACCCTTAACTGATGGAGCACGAGATTAACTCTGAGCTGGAAGGGCACTGAGAGATGACTGACCCTGATGAGAACTGCATGAACCATGGCTGGATGATGCACCACGATGAATTGGACGAGCCGTCTGAGCATGCCTATAAGGACGACCCCTGTCGTGGTAGAATTGACCCCTAGAAGGAACACCGCTGAAATCACCTGATCCATGAGACCTATTGGCCTCCCTCTCGCCTAGCTCGTAACTACAGACCATATCTATTTGCCGAGCAATGTGGACCACTTTGTCAAAATTAGCACCAGATACCCTTCCCCGAGTCATAAGCAACCGCAGCTGATATGTGAGGCCATCAATGAACCTCCTGATCCTCTTCCTATCAGTGGGAACCAACCAAACTGCGTGACGACCCAACTCAGAAAACCTCATCTCGTACTGCGTCACAACTGCTCAAACTGTTTACGCAACTCTTCTCTGTGAAATTGCGGCATGAACTTCTACAAGAAGAGAGCGGAGAATTCCTACAATGTAAGTGGTGCTGCACCGACCCGCCTGCGCCTCTCATAAGCCTCCCACCATCTGAAGGCAGCCCCAGTGAATTGAAAAGTAGTGAATGAGACCCCAATGGTCTGTAGAATACCAGCTGTGCGAAGTATCCGCTGGCACTTATCTAGGAAGCCTTGAGCATCCTCTTACCCAGCACTGCTAAATGATGGAGGCTGAAGCCTCCCAAATCTCTCATGTCTCCTCTGCTCATCATCAGTCATAACAGGGACCACCTGACCTTGAGCAGCTGCAACCGGCTGGGCTGGTAGTACCCCCGGTGTCTGGAGTCCCTTCATCACCTGCTCTGGAGTACAGGTGGCGGAGGTATGAGTACCTCCCCCGGCCTAAGAAGTGGTTGGTGCGGCCTGAGCCAAAACCAGCCGAGGAAGGCTCGTGCAAACAGTCAATATCTAGGCCAAAGCCTCCCGAAGTCTTGAAATCACAATGGGCACAGCTGGTACCTGATCTGGTCCTACTGGCTCAATCACATCTGGAACCTGCTCCTGAGCTGTAGCAACCGGTGGGTCTGCAAGTGTTGCTCTAGCTACTGCACGAGTTGCACCTCTACCTCTACCGCGACCCTTACCGTTACCTCGGCCTCTCGTGGCCCTAGCTGGTCGTACTGGTGGCTGTCCATCCAGCCCGGTAGCATGTGTCCTCACCATCTGTGTGAGAATAGAATACAAAAATTTAGTTACCAGAGTCAACAAATTCGCACGATATAAATACAAGAATATGATGTTTCCTAAGGGTTCGGTAGCCTCTAGAAGATAAGTACAGATGTCTCCGTACAGATCCGAAGACTCTACTAAACATGCTCATGACTCGTGAGATCTATGTAACTTAGGCTCTGATACCAACTTGTCATGACCCAAATCCTAACATATCGTGATGTTGCCTAACGTGGTATTAGGCAAGCCGACATTTACGAACAACTCCAACACTTTTAACAGAAATTGGATTTAAAGCTATTTAAATAATAAAACTTCTCATAAACAAGATAAGAAAATAAAATCCAAAACACAACGCGGAAATTCCGAACATCGGGGTGTCACTGAGTACATGAGCATCTAAGTATCATAAATATGGAAAATATTATCTATAATAGTCTGAAACTAAATACAATCAGTGGAAGGATAGGGAAGGAGAAATAAGGTCTGCGAAAATGCCGAGCAGCTACCTCGAAATCTCGGTAGAGTCAATTGTGCAGTGAATCAACACCCACTGTATCCGGAAACACCTGAATCTGTACACGAAGTGCAGGGTGTAGCGTGAGTACAACCAACCAAGTAAGTAACAAGACTAAATAAAGAACTGAAAGTAGTGACGAGCTTTACAATTATAGGTCAATTTCATTAATTTCAACATAGGGGAGTAGGCATGCTTTCAAGTTCGCCAATTTAAGTCAAATCAATTAACTCATGGCAAGTCCAAGTGAAGTAGAATATAATATCTCTCAGAAATTTCAAAACAATGAGACATGATAGATAAGTGTAACAATAATGAAATAAAATGCATCCTCTCATAGGAACAGTCACTCAGTCCTCCCATTCACTCCAACCTCACGATCACTCATTCCTCACAATCACTTATTCCTCTTAGTCGCTCACCACTCGGCACTCGACACTTGGCACTCGTACTCAGTAGGTACATGCGCTCACTAGGGGTGTGTACAGACTCCGGAGGGGCTCCTTCAGCCCAGGTGCTATATCAAGCCAATCAGGGCATAAATCAATGAAATATGTTACGGCGTGCATCCCGGTCCCATAAATATCCTCACAATCAGGCATTCGGCCTCACTCAGTCATCAACCTCTCCAGTCTCTCGGGCTCTCAGAAATCATGAAAATCAGGCCAAACAGAATAATGTGACGTATTAACAAGGAACAAAAGAGACTGAGATATGATATGCAAGTAAAATGGAGATTGAGTACAACAGTAATTTAGCAGACAATTTAACATGTAAAACGGCCTCTGTGGGTCCCTACAATACCAGCACATAGCCTAAACATGATTTCTAACATGGTTTGCAGTTCATTTGTTATAACACATGGAGTATATACGGATAACTATAGTAATTCAACTATACAGTTCCATGGAATTTGACCAAGTCATAATTCCTACAGTGCACGCCCACATGCGCATCACCTAGCATGTGCGTCACCTCTAAACCAGTCACAATACATATAATACGGGGTTTCGTACACTCCGAACCAGATTTAGAACTGTTACTTACCTAAATCCGAGCAAATCTCTACTCTAACACACCTTTTCCTCGCATATCAGCCTCCAAATGTCCCGAATCTAGCCACAAACAATACGATACAATCCACACGGGCTAAAGGAAATAATTCCATAAGAAAATGCTAAGTTATAAATGAAAAATCAAAAATCGACTCAAAGCCGTCCCCCGGTTCCTCGTCTCAAAATCCGTCCAAAGTCACAAAACCCAAAAGCCCATCTAACCTTGAGTTCAACCATACCAATTTTGTCAAAATCCGACGCCAAATCGTCACCCAAATCCCCAAATCAAACCCTCCACATCCCTAGACTCAAACTCCTAATTTACACCTTAAACATACCAACTAGGTGGGAGAATCAATGGGGAAACAAGATTATTGATAAAAAAACGAGCACAAGGGACTTACCTGAAGAATACCCTCGAAAATCCACTAAAAAATTGCCAAACCCGAGCTCACAATATTTGAAATCAAACCAAAATCGCGAACCCTTGTCTTTAACTTTCTGTCCAGCACTTCCGCTTTTGGAGCTGGGCCTCCGCTTCTGCGGTCTTTTCCCTCACATCTGCAGAATCGCAGGTGCGGAATTGTCTATCGTACCTGCGCAACCATCCGCTTCTGCGCCCATCACTCTGCTCCTGCAACCACGTAGGTACATAAAACTCTTCGCACCTGCGACCACAGTCCTCCACAAGTCTGGCCGCATTTGCACTCCTTAGCTCGCACCTGCGATCAACGCTCCGTAGGTGCGATTACAGCACCAAACTCAGCTACAACAGTCCTCCAACTAAAACTTTGATCGAAAAATCATCTGAAATTACCCCGAGGCTCCCGGGACCTCAACCAAACATACCAACAAGTCTTAAAATCTCATACGAACTTAGTCGAGCTCTCAAGTCACATCAAACAACAACAAAAACATAAATCGCACCCCAATTCAAGCCTATTGCAACTAAGGAATTCCAACTTCAACAAACGATGCCGAAAACTATCAAATCAGGTATGATTGGCCCCAAATTTTGCACACAAGTCACAAATGTCATTATGGACCTACTCCATTGCGGACCTCCAAATCACAATCTGCGCATGCTCCTATGTTCGAAATCACCCAAAGAGCTAGCAGAGCCATCAAAACTCCATTCCGGAGTCGTTTACACATAAGTCAACATACGGTCAACCTTTTCAACTTAAGCTTCCAACTTTGAGACTAAGTGTCTCAATTTATTTTGAAATCTCTCCGGACCCGAACTGACTACCCCGGTAAGTGACATAACAAGTGTAAAGTACAAAATGAGCAGTAAATAGGGGAATGGAGATCCAACTCTCAAAACGACCGGCCAGGTCATTACAAGAAGATATTTGCATCAGCGGATGCACACCTACGGACCCAGCTTTACAACCCTCTCTTGCATCTCTAGCCAATGAGCCGCTTCTGCCGTGCTGCACCTGGGACCCTAATTGTGCAGGTGCAAATGACCTAGACTTCAGCAGACGTAATATCATCCAAGTCTCCAAATGAGTCTGAATTCAACCTAAATCACACCCGGGGCCCCGAGACCCTGTCCAAACAAAATTCAAGTCCCAAGACTCAACACGAATCTATATGAGGCTTTAAATCATATCAAACAATATCAAATTTACGAATCGTACCCCAATTCAAGCCTAAAAACCTTCAACTCCAAAAGAGCTCAAATTTTGCATGCAAGTCCCAAAGGATACAACGGACATATACCAACTCCTGGAATAACAATCCGAACCTTGTATCAATAAAGTCAACCCTCGGTAAAACTAATAACCTTTCAAACCTTCAATCTTCCAACTTTGGCCAAAATGCATTAAATCAACCTACTAACATCCAAATCAACATCCGGACATGCGCCTAAGTATAAAATAATCATACAAAGCTATTGAAACTATCAAAACTCCATTTCAAAGTCATTTACATAAAAGTCAAACTTCGATCAACTCTTTCAACTTAAGCTTCCAACTTTGGGACTAAGTGTTCCAATTCACTCAGAAACTCACCCGAAACCAATCCAACCACCCCGACAAGTCACATAACCACAATTGAACATAGTGGAAGAAATAAATAAGGGAAAAGGTCAAAATACTCAAAACGACCGGTCGCGTCGTTACAAGAATCTTCTCTGCCTCTTTTTTTTCGAATGTAAAAACCTCTGAGAATCTTAAAGAAGCTCGATATATAGGTCCTCTACAAATTTATTCTCCTCTACTCCAAGAAATCACCCGTAAATCATAAAAATAAATCCAAAAATCTCTTCTGTTGGCAAAATAAGACAGAAAGATGGAGTAGATCGAGTGTAACTCGATCTTACCCACCGCATATTTCCTATTTTCACCTAAAGGAGAATATCTGAAATGAAAATAAGGATAAAACGCGTGAATTGGATGTGAATAATTTGGTTGATGACTTGGATGACGTGGGAGAACGAGAGACGAGAAGGGGGGACCATATAGCCTAGGGCTTACACAGACTGGCTGGATTCTAGAATTCTCGGGGTGTTTGGGGTGGTTGGCAGCGATAGTACGGTGGTAAGAGGCGAGTGGTGAGACAGGCTAGTGAGAATAAGGGCTACGTCTTTTTACTGGATTTTTATATTACTGTAGGGATGAATAATAGCCATTAGATTAGAGAGGAATAAATGTCTAGGATTAAAATTGGAAATGGGGCAAGTCAATAGGTTAAATACGAGTTGTGGTTAATGGGTCAAAGGTGTTGTGCTATTTAAAATTGGGCCTTATGCTCTGCTGGACTTTTGATCCAAGCAATATATTACGATAGACTTAGTCCAAATCAATTCTTTTCTTAAAAATGTATTAAAATTAAACTACTACAAAAGTACTAATTAATCTTAGTCAAATAAAATAAAGTACTAAATTAAAGTAAACTATACTATAAAATGTAGTAATTATGGTTTTGGTCTTTTTCAGGATTAAAGTTAAATAAGGATAAAAACATATTAATATTAATATAATATTACTACAAAAATGCTAACAACTAAGATATAAAGTGAAATTAATTTTTTATGTTTTTTATTTTTAAATACTAAAACAATAAAATAAAATACTATATATTAAAATCCTAGAAAAATTAATATAAACTCAAATAGATATGTATAAAATACTATAGTAGCTTGAAAACACGACAAGTCAAAAATTTTGAAGATGACAAAGGCATAGAAAGATAAACGGAGCACGAAATTCATCGATTCTTTCATCTCTCATCTAGTATTCATAGCTTCTATGCTTAAAAATAATACTTTGATTATTTGTAATGACTCGGCCGGTCATTTTGTATATTGTTGCCATGTTTCCCATTTTATCGCTTCTTATATACTCATATATGGTTATGTAACTTGCTTGGGGTGGTTGGATTGGTTTCACGGAAGTTTTATAGTGAATTGGTACACTTAGTCCCAAGATTGGAAGCTTATGTTAAAAGAGTTGACCGGAGTTTGACTTTTATGTAGACGACTGCGGAATGAAATTTAGATGGTTCTGATAGTTTCGTAAGATGATTTTGGACTTAGGCAGATGTCAGGATATTGATTTGGAGGTCCGTAGGTCATTTTGGTTTGAATTGGCAAAAGTTGAAAGTTCATTAGTTTCAGTATGCTTGAATTGGGGTGTGATTTGTGATTTTGATGTGGTTTAAGGTTTCGACTAAGTTTGTATAGTGTTTTAGGATGTGTTGGTATATTTTGAAGGAGTCACAGTGGCATGGGGCCTGATTCAGATTGAAATTGGATTGATATTTAGACTTAAGGAAATACTTATGGCTTTAGGTTTGGTGCAATCGCACCTGCGTGATTTTGGCCACTGGAGCAAGACTGCATAAACGACCACGGGGTCGCAGAAGTGGTTTCGGGTTGGAGATAGGAAGATGCGCAGGTGCGAGATATTTTCCACACTTGCGAACTCGTATGTGCGGGAAGCCGAGTGCAGAAGTGAAGAGGAGAGGTGGTATGGGTTTCTACAGATGCAAAAAGGAGAATCCAGGTAGGCATTGGTAGAAGCATATATTGAACCATAGAAGCAAAGTTCGGCCGGAATGTCTGGAACCGTAAAAGAGGAGGCTTAAGCGCATGTGCGCTTCCGCGGGTGTGAAGTATTCTTTTGCAGAAGAGGATGGTCTAGGAGTTAATGAAATTTGACACCTACGATGGTTTGTCCGCAGGTACGGTGCCGCAGGTACGGTGGATGGGAGCGTAAATGCGAAAAGCCTCGCAGAAGGATTAAAACGGGGGTTTGAGTTATTTCTCGCATTTTGGACCTGTGGAACTCGGCTAGGGGCGGCTTTTGAGAGAGTTTTGGCTACAAATGAAGAGGTAGGTGAATATTCATCACTTTTATTGATAATTATTGTTCACCCATTGACTTTTACACCTAAATTATGTATGTTTGAGGTGAAATTTGGGGATTTTTGGACTATGTATTGGAGGATGAGATTTGGAAATTTAAGGGTCGATTTGTGAGTTGGACTCGTTAGTGAATGGGTGTTCGGAATTTGTGAATTTTGTCGGGTTCCGAGGTGCAGGCCCGGGGTTGACATATTGGGTTTGTCATGCCCCAAACCTGGGGAGACGTGGCCGGCACCCGATGCCATATTTGGCCCAAGCGTACCACTCTGTAACTGTGAACTCTAGAAGGGTAACCCTCAACTTAGGCCGATGAGGCCATATTATGAATCATCTGAATATATCGTCCCTCTCATCTGAGTGGTAAACATATCCAAAACCTCATATATATAAATATATATATACAATTGCACATGATGATGAGGCCGCCATGAATCTACTGATATAGAAAATATACAGGACTCATCTGCAAGCCTCTAGAGATAACTAAATTGTATCATGGTCGGGATAGGGCCTTCAATCTACCCATCAAACCTATTTATATAAAATAAACTCCAAGGTCTAAACCTGGTAACTCTGAGGGAGAGGAGATTACCAACCAAGCTGATGTTTGACTCTGTCTGCTGGAAAGTTCTATCCAGCTGTCTATCAGTTCCTACAGGCATGAAATGCAGCATCCCCGGCAAAAGGGACGTAAGTACATAATAATGTACCGAGTATGTAAGGCAAAAAAATAACTGAAAGCTGAAACTGAACTAATAATATAATAACTAAAAGTAATTAGGAGTCAAAGATGATTTGAAGATATGCTTACGTGTTGATACTGACTCAACTCTCTCAATATAGTATATAAAATAGTTGTTCGGCCCCATAAGGCTCGGTACATATAACTGCTCTGTCATAGTAGGCTCGCTCATAGGCGCTCGGCCATTCAAGTCTCGGTATCTTGGCCATTCTGGGCTCACTCATAGGCGCTCGACCATAGTAGACTCGGTATATAACTTACCATTTGATCAGAGGTTGCCCAATAGGGGCCTGCCCATCGATTATAGCTCGATGGTGGTGAAAGTACTGTAATACTGTATATATATATATATATATATATATATATATATATATATATATATATATATATATATATATATATATATAGAGAGACTGCCTTCTTGACTGGAAGAAAATAATGCTTAACTGAATATGAAGTCCCGATAAGGGAGAATACTGTAATTTCTAAGACTAGGATAATGTGAATAAATTCAGAAATACGAACTTCTCTTTATTTCTCGTTATCAAACACATGTAGTTACAAGATCATGCCAAAATAAAGGAAAGGTTTAGCCTTAACATATCTTAACCTCGGTGAGTCCTTAATAGCTTCCAAGACACTCTTTAAACAACTCAACTCAGTTTACCATAGCATAAGAAGATTCAAAATCGGTGCTGAGTAAAAGCAAAATCCGTAACTTAAGCTACTAGCTCGTTTATGTAAATTTGGGCAGCATCTATCCTGTAACAAGGGCCTTCTCTAATACAATATACCAGTATCCCAACAATACCAGTCAATCTTAAATAATCTAGAAAAACTCGAACCAAAAATTCCCTAAGCTTATAAGCACCCTTAATCACATCACAACACCATATAGACTCTCTTCTTCACTTAGGCTAACCTTTGAGGTTAAGTTTAGGTAAAACACCATTCTATTCGACTTGGAACCCTTGAGAACTTTTATAGAGGTGTTGAGAGAGTTTGGGACCTGCCCTTGATCGAAAATGACCAAAATAAGTAGTTAAAGCCCTTTAAAATGTTCAAGGGTCGTCCATTGCCTAAGTGGGTCCCATTGAGAGATGTTTGCGTGGTCTCGCAAAAACACGAATATCCCTCAACTCCAATGGTGTATCGATGAACTGTTTAATGCGTTAGAAACTAGACTCGTAGATATTCAATTTTGTAGGTAGAGCATCCCATAATTCTATGTATATTGGGAGAAAAGCTCAGGTACATTTGACCTAAGTTTCAACACATTTATGAATGCCTTGTGATAACTTTCTCCAACTTTTGTTCCACAACTCACTTGACTTCAAAACATAACACGCGACTATCATACGACTAAAATAACTGATAACATAATCTGCTTATAATGTTAAGTATCCGAGTCCCACCCCAAAAGTATATGTTATAACATTCCCAACTTGTCGACTTTCGACGAAACGTATTTTCTTTAATTCGTTTAGCTTCTAAGCCTTCAAACCCTCTTGGTACTTGGTATTCATGATCTTAAATATTTGTAACTTCCATATTAACATGATTAACTAACTTTGTAAACTTATCAAAGATGATTTTATTTCTGAGCTTACATCAATTGACCTCTTACATATGAAAACATGGGGTGTAACATCATTCTCCCATTTGGCACATTCGTCCTCGAATGTGGACGGATGCGCTTATCAGTCTCATAACCTATAGCTCTTACAAATACTTTATTGTTGTCCTTTCCATCTAGTCGATTGTTCTGTGAATAAATCCATAGGCCAGGTCATTCCCCCATTTAGGCCTCTTTCTCATACCACGACTTGTGGTCAGAATTCTTCCAATCTCGTAACTATTGCTACCTTATGTCATGCAGCATGTACGACTCTATCCTTATATGTGTGCCTATGTGACTCTTCTCTCCTTTGTTCTACAACTTTTATCCAATCTCTAGGCCTCACTTTGTGAACATATATAGAACTATGACAAGATGTCCCTCTAGGCATCTATAGGTGTACTAAAGTTATTCGCTCGATACTTGTCGAACTTACGACTGCTACTATATCTTGTTTCATAGCCTCTATTAGCTATTCTTATGGCTTAACTATATCTAGGTAGTTTATACTATACCACAACACTTGCTTTGATTTATTACTACCAAGGTCTGCTACCCAACTCTAGGTTACTCTCTCGCTGCTTATCCTATATGTATAAATTTAAGTCCCTTAATGTTTCCTCATTACTGTTCATCTTAAGAATGACAATCTAATCTCATCTCATACTTTGTAACATTTATTCATCTATTGTTGATTCACCTTAATGTTGATCTATGATCAACCACTAATAACTTGAAACCTCTTACATAATACATTTTCACTAGGGCTCATGTCTCGTCGGGAACACTTGTAGTTTTTGCCAGATCCATCTAGGAATGATACTAAACTTCAATAACCATATGTTATAGCATCCCAATGCGATTCATCTTATTGGGGTATTCCAATCTCATGCAATTCATGAAATGACTTCTCTTTGAATTATTACTCAATCGAATGCCTAATAGTCATCCTCTAATTATTTATCACAATTACACTCTCATTCTATTACCAGGGAAATATTCCATATTTTCTAAATGCCCCTAGTCTTAAACTCATCTAAGTTCATTCAATCTATACTGAGTTTTTTATAACTTACAAAAACTATCAGCTCTTTTGTTTTGATGGGTTTAATCCTGAGGACTTACTTATTCTCGTCACCATCTCACTCACCTTTTCTTATCTTTACTCATTTGTACCTAAAACCTTGTCGCTCTACCATACTTTAGCTTGCGACCTACACATATCTATTTATACTATTCGCGACCTTCCTTTAACATTCTAGGACCATATATTTCCTTATGTTATTCTGGAACTTCAAGCGAGAAACCACATCGTCTCTATCTCTTCTTTACTCTCTTAACTAGACCTCTCGGTACTTGGAAACCATAGGCTAGAAGATATGTCACTGATAATACCACTATCATTTGTGGATACTGAATCACGGTGCTTCTAGCCCTCTATCTAAAGTATGGACTATTCACAACCTTCTGCACTTTAGTATCTCTACCTTCTTTACCTTTACCTTTCTTATCTTTAAATCTTGTATTGTATCTTCTATCGCTTTCATAACCTTCCTTCCACATAGGTGGAATTAACGTCCACAACTTGAAGCTCTACAATCCGGTGAGAGCTTCATACTTACTCCTTATGAGGCTGGTACTTTTCCATCTAGCTTTATTGTAGAACCGTTATTGAATATGGCCGTTGTACTAGTTCTATCGTACCTCTGATATTAAGAGTGATTCAGCAATGTTCTGAATCTAGATTTCTATAATTATCTAGATCCAATAATCAAACTCTTGATTTACTTAGATGATATAACTCTTTAGTTTCATCTTCTCTCTCATCCTTTAAGTAGGCTTAAGTTATCTTCCAATCTGCTGCTCAGGGTATTAGTTATTATTTTCACCTTTCGGGGGCGCTATGGAACAACCATAATATAATCTTCTAACAATTCAAGCCTTTGTATGAGAGGTGGACTCAATTTTTTCATTTAACTTATACTGGAGTCTCCTATAGCTTTAAGAACGTCAACATATACGCTACATGGATAATAGTTCGAAATCATAAGTTGGTTCATAATGTAACTATCTCTGGGTCATTGATCGAATAATTCCTTTCGCACCTTCTCAACTTTCTTTAAAAGTAAGCACTTACATTTCCTGGTCATTCTGCCACTTGTTCCATGAATACATGGCTTATCTTAGTGCCCACACCTATTTGAATTTCGTGCAATTCCTATGATCTCAAATATTTTAGAGTGGATACAACGTTGTAGTGAGACTGTTGTTACATGATCATTTCTT
Source organism: Nicotiana tabacum (assembly GCF_000715075.1). Taxonomy (NCBI): domain Eukaryota; kingdom Viridiplantae; phylum Streptophyta; class Magnoliopsida; order Solanales; family Solanaceae; genus Nicotiana; species Nicotiana tabacum. The sequence goes on from NC_134102.1 coordinate 80,256,345, forward strand.
CTTTAGCTCACTACTCTTATGTTGAAGCCTTCTTCCTTATTTTCTCAGCTAGTCTTTTGTTGTAGCACTTAGGGAAGACCATCTGACTCCTGTAAAGATGGGAGCTTTTTACATCATATACCCGGCGAAATTTTTGATATACTTACTCGCCTATAATTATCCGTAGTTACTTACATCTGCGCCCTTGGGCTCATACGGTTACTTCTGAACTAAAAATTTGACATACTCCTTAGTGACACTATCTTTTATTTACGTAATACTTATATGATACATTTAACTACCATAACTCCTATCTGAATATTTCTCAAGGATTACGATGTCATATCTGTCAGGTTGAATTTCCTGTGCTAGGTTTCAATATGTTTATCTTGCATGATCTGATGAATTATCTGAGACCTCTTGTCTAGCCATAACTAGGCTCTTCCTGGATCAACTACTAACTACTTGTCAGTCCATGTTCATATCTATAATCTGTGTAACCTCTCTTGGGCTATGTGTTTTGTGTTACCTTACCTTTCGCACTAGATCCTAATGTATCAAGTGTCCATTCACACTTATTTATCAATAACATTTTGGTTGGGAACCCTTACTGCCTCTCCCCGGCGTCGTGCTTGAAAAATGTTCTGGAGTCGTAACATATCTGTAGGATCTGAATAAATGCAATCTCATTCCTTTTGACTTTTTACCGCATTCTTTCTCTACTATTCCATAGCTACTTGAACTTCAAAGATGATCTGGAGATATACTTACCTGCTGATACTGACTCAACTCCTTCAATATAGTAAGTAAAATAAATGTCCGGCCCTATAAGGCTCGGCTTTTCACGACTTCACTGACTCTTACTCGCCTTGATGTAACCCTTCTCTACCAGGGATAACTGAATATTTTTTGTGCGAGAGGGACACCTAGTGTAACTAGCACTGTTAGTTCCTTAAGATTAACTCTGCTCACAGTGCTTGCTTTAGGGAAGTGTCTTCCTGAATGACCTTTAAAGGTTATTCTTCCATTGTCCATTCTATCATTATCAAAACTCGATCTCTGAAATTCTCACGATGATGATTATTATCAAATCCTTCAGTCCCTAAATCATGTTCGGTTTTATCTTGTTTACTAACCCATACTAATTTTTATTACTCTCGGGGTCTAACTTAGCTTGTTGGTAATCATGTGGGAGTCACCAGCCTATACTCTCTTATTGTCTCAAGGCCTGTCACCTCTTCTCTTTTCCTTATCGTGACTATAGACTCTATCATCTTGTCATATTTTGATTTACCTTTATCACCCATTTATCATACCTTACTCATAATGCTTCATTTACTCTCTTCTTATTCTCCTGCTAATATTTCTATCTATCACATTATTCTGAAAACTTCAACAAAACCTTGTTTCACTTTAGCTCCCCTGGCTCATTCCACCCATTTGGGTTACTCTAACCCCAGCTGGATCCTGATATCCCATCATTCTCTTAAACTATATTTGTTAGCTTCCATTGGGCATAACTGAGATGGGTGTGGCCAATTGTACATACCTCTATTGCTGTTGAAAGTAAACTCATACTACTTGTATTTCTCTGCCTGAATTTTAAATATTGATAATCTTCACTAACATGGTACCTCGTACCCTCCTTTACCTTGATTCAATTATATGTTGAAACATAAATGTTTACCTTATGATACTCCTATGGCCTGCTATTCACTGGATGTATTTGATATTCCCATCTTAGGGTGTTAAGCTGGAAATTTGCACATCAAGTATGCACGATCTGATAGGGCCTCAAACAGGGCCACGTCGTCAAGAACTCTCTCTCTATTAGTGCCCTTACTTGTTGCTATATTAGCCCTCTGGCTAGATGTAATTTTTTCTAACTGAAAGCATCTATATATCATTAGCACACATAAGTCTTGGCTCGAACTCTTATGACTCAACTCTAGAGCACGCTTTGGATTTGAAAGAAAGGTAGCAGACTCCTAAATGCCTTGTAGCATCCTGTTTATATAATGTGGAGCACAACATATCTATAAACAAGGCTCTACTAGACACGACTTGTAGATTCCCTAGGATAGAACTGCTCTGATACCATGCTTGTCACGCCCCAAACCTGGGGAGGCGTGGACGGCACCCGGTGCCATATTTGGCCCGAGTGTACCACTCTGTAACTGTGAACTCTGGAGGGGTAACCCTCAACTTAGGCCGATGAGGCCATATTCTGAATCATCTAAAAATATCGTATGCCTCATCTAAAGGGTAAACATACCCAAAAACTCATCTGAATCATCTGAAAATAACGTCTCTCTCATCTGGGGGTAAACATACCCAAAAGCTAATATATATAATTGTGCAGGCCGACAAAGCCGCCATAAACATCTACTGATATAGAAAATATACAGGACTCGTCTACAAGCCTCTAGAGATAACTGAACTGTACCATGGTCGGGACAAGTCAAACCTGTATATAAAATGGACTCCAAGATCTAGACCTAGTAATGCTGAGGGACTGGATCTTACCAACCAAGCTGATGTTTGACTCTGTCTGCTATAAAGGTCTATCTAGCTGTCTATCAGGTCCTGCAGGCATGAAATGCAGCATCCCAGGCAAAAGTGAGGTCAGTATGTAATAATGTACTGATTATGTAAGGCAACAAAATAACTGAAAGTTGAAACTGAACTGATAATATAATAACTGACAGTAACTAGGAGTCAAAGATAATCTGAAGATATGCTTATCTATTGATACTGACTCAACTCTGTCAATATAGTAAATGAAATAGTTGTCTGGTCCCAAAAGGCTCGGTACATATAACTACTCTGCCGTAGTAGGCTCACTGTCATGAGCCAAATTCTGAGTAGTCATGATGGCACCTAACCCAACCAGCTAGGTAAGCCAATTAACCACTAACCAATTCTAATAACATTTAATAAAGTAATTAAGTAAAGAAATATCTAAATCTTATACATTCCCCAAGGACTGGTAGTACAAATCATGAGCTTCTAAGAATAGAGTTTACAAAGCTGGTATGAAATAAATACATCATCTATTTGAAAAGTACATAAACAGAGTTTTATAAATCTAAGGCTACCATGAATAAGAGGCAGCTACAACTGGAACGCAGGTACACCTTCAGATCCCGCTCCCAACGAACACAGCAACATCAACAGCCAACATCTGCACGCAAAGTGTAGAGGTGTAGTATGAGTACAACCAACCCAATGTACTGAATAAGTAACAAACCTAACCTATAGGTTGAAAGTAGTGACGAGCTTGTACCAAGATTAGAGTTCAACTCCCATAACCAATAAAAGTTCATAACAACATAAAGCAAGTAATACAAGAAATAACTCAGAGATAAAATGCTCAGCTTAAATCGTGATTTCTGAAAATAGTTCCGCCTTTCAAGTATATTAGTTAAAACCCCAATTCGTTTACCGAAGTTGCTAAAAATATGAGTAAGTTTGAAAATCATAATTTTCCCAAAAATCCTTTCGACAATAAATAAGATGTTTCATTTTCTTTTCAGATATCTAGTGAAAATGCATCAATATGCGCATATGTCAATATGTGTGAGAAGTCATGAATGACGTTGTACTGTACAACATGAGGAAAATACATCTCTATGCATGTATGTCATGTGTGCATGTCAATGCAATGTATTTTAGAGATGAACTCATGTACTCACACTCTCAGAGTACTCAATCCGCAATATACACATCAACTGGTCATCAGTCACTTAGTACCGAGTGGGGACAATCTAACCCGTGGGGAAGATCCATCCCCAGGTATAAATGCTTCGGAGAAGATCCATGTCTAGGGAAGATCCATCCCCCAATATAAATCAACCGTGCTCATTGGGGATGTGTGCAGACTCCGGAGGGGCTCCTTCAGCCCAAGCGCTTTAAACCTCGTCCTCACTCAGTCATCAACCTCTCCAGTTTCTCGGGCTCACAATGACATGAACTAGCCCAAAAATAATGATATGATGTATCAATAAATAACAATAGAGACTGAGATATGATATGCAATGAAATGAATATGACTGAGTATGACATTGCAATGTAAACAAATAACTCAATAGCAGTAATGACCTCAATGGGTTCCAACAGAATAAGCATGTAGCCTAGACATGGCTTCTAACATAAATCACAACTCGATAACTCTAGTACGTAGAGAATTAATGATTTCAGATAAAGTCGCAGTTCACATGGTACACGCCTACACTCCCGTCACCTAGCATGTGCGTCACCTCAACACCAAACACATAACACATATATTCGGGTTCCATACCCTCAGCTCCAAGATTAGAAGAGTTACATACCTCGAATAAGACGAATCCAATGTTAAGCAAGCTAAACAATGCGCTATAGATCCCATTCTGCACGTATCAACTTCTTAACCACTCGAATCTAGTCATAATTAATTTGATTTAGTCCACACAAATTTTTGGAATTAATTCTTTATCAAAATACTAATGTTTTCCCAAAAAATCTGAAATTACACTCTAAACATCGTTCGTCGAGCCCAGGTCTCGAAACCCAACGAAACTCACTAAATCCGACAACCCATCCAATTATAAGTTCAGCCATACTAATTTCACTCAAATCCGACTCTGAATCGGTATTCAAATATTGAAATGCATTTTATGAAATTGTAGAAAATTCCTCCAATTTCTCTCAAAAAATCAATAATCTAACACCGAAAACGAAGATTCATTCTCAGAATATAATCACAAGGGAGTCAAGAACACTTACCTCAAGTTGTGTGGAAAAATCGCTCAAACCGAGTTCCAAAATTCAAAAACGGCTAAATATAGCTAAACTCCGAATTTAAGGCTTTTGCCCAGCGACTTCCGCATCTGCGGACAAGAGGTCGCACCTGCGACCCTAGCTTATGCGGAAAAATGCACTCATTTGCAAGCCAGGCCGCTTTTGCGATGGCCATGGTCGCATCTATGATGCTCACTTCTGCGCACGTGAACCGTATCTGCGGTTGCACAGGTGCGTTCAAGCACCCGCATATGCGGTCCTCATGCCCAGCTCCCTTCATGCTTCTGCGATGGCGCTGCCGCTTTTTCGGCTACGCACCTGCGCCCGACACTCCGATGGTGCGGTCACACCAGAACCAGAAAAATTCCAGCCTTAGCCGAAACTTCCAAAATGCTCTGAACCTCATCCGAAACTCACCCGAGCCCCTCGAGACCCCGTCCGAACATACCAACAAGTCCCATAATATAATACGGGCATTCTCGAGGCCTCAAATCACACCTAACAGCATCAAAACGATGAATCACACCTCAAAGCAAAATCTATGAACTTTGAACTTCCAAATTCTATATCTTGTGTCGAAACACATCAAATAAATCCGGAATGACTTTAATTTTGGACACAAGTCATAAATGACATAACGAAGCTATTCCAATTTCCAGAATCGGATTCTGACCCCGATATCAAAAAGTCAACCCCACGGTCAAACTTCCCCAAAAATTTAATTTTCGCCATTTCAAGCCTAATTCCACTACGGACCTCCAAATATATTTTTGGACACGCTCCTAAGTCCAATATTACGGAGCTTTTGGAATCATCAGAATTTAAATTCGAGGTCGTTTACACATAAATTAACATTCGGTCGACTTTTCCAACTTAAGCTTTCCATTATGAGACTAAGTGTCGCAATTCATTTAGAAATCTATCTGGACCCGAACTAACTAATCCGATAGGTCATAATACAGCTATAAAGCACAAATAGAGCAATAAATGGGGGAACGGAGCTGTAATGCTCAAAATGACCGGTCGGATCATTACATTCTCACCCAGTTAAACATACGTTTGTCCTCGAACGTGCCAAGAGTTGTTTCCAAGCCAATAAATAACTATTCCATCTTAACACGCACGTACCCGGGGTTGATCCAATGTCACCTTATTCTATATAGGCCTGACAACACAATACAACTGAAAATCATTAATTTAACCTTAACCCAAATCTCACAGTTACACACTGTATGAGTCTGAACAAGCTGCATCAAGCCATAACCATAACCCCAGATATAATCACATAACATACTACACAACTGGCATGGTCGCAACATCATTACCGATCACAATAACTACTCCAGCCAACCTGGTACTGGTATTAAACCCCATATCAAATAACACCCGTTCCAAAACCTTCATACACTGCTGATAATGAAAGAAACATGCTCATGATCCCTTATCAGATCAACAAGTCATGGAGCTCTGTCGCCCCAACTAGAACCATAATCACTTTCTAAGCTGACTTTCAATGCCATCCTCCCAAATATACCGTTTTAAACCTGATATTACCCATTCTAGGTCCAATGACCATATATTAAAACACAACTATCCCACATTCATGCCGCACCAATATAACTCAGAGCCACAAACCGTTCCATCTATGCGCCAATACGCAACAATTAAAATGTACTCAGTCATGGAAAATGACTCAAATGAGAGAACTGTCCCGCAATATTAACAAGCACCGCCACAACGAAATGCTGAAAAATACATCACACACCGTAGAACTATCACATGATTCTAACACAAGGTTCATACCTTAACATTACTCTGCTGCAATGCATGACCCATCCAAACGCTGGTCCATATTATATACCTCGAGCCACCCTTCTCAAAATCAATAACCACAGATTGGTAAATGACACAATGCCACACAAAACCTGAAAGAACATAACCAATATGCAATTGATCAAGCAATACCCAAATACTCATCTCGCTCGAATTCTACCATGAGGCCCCCAATAGAACTGCACCATGTGTGCATATAACCAATGAATCACAACTCCTTGTATCACAGAATAGTAACTCATCGATCATTTCAGAACACGAATAAGCTCCACAACAACCGAATGGCACATCCCTCAACAATAGCAGTATGGAGCCAACCAATCCAACTCTGTATAGAATACACATCCAAATTGGGCCTACCAATGGACCCCAAAATCAACACTGGTTACCCACAAATAGATAAATAATCCTCCAAAAATCCACAATGACTGAATCATAATACATTCTATCATCTGGATACCTTAGGCCATGACTTCACAGTCCACAACCATGAAACAATCTACTCCTGAAAACTCCCAATTTCCAAATCCATAGAACACATGAATCAACATTTTTGATCCCAATTCTAGCTTTCGAATGACTAACACATCTTTCATGCACAGTTATCCTACGAGGAATACTTCCATAATTTAAAACATAGTGCACCTTCTGAATGTACACTCTACTCACACAATACCAAATAGTTATAGCATTAATCTAAACATCGAAAACCGTCTATTCCATCTAAGAATTTATGACCTCCCCTTCAAAACTAAATCATGACCTTGAACACGCAAACCTTACTCCCACACCACACACTGCATATATCATGCCATCATATGAAAAATACTAGAACCTCATAATCATTCTGAGTCACAAGTAGGATACATATCCAATCAGCCAGAATCCTTCCATTTGATCCCATCCGGTAGAAAATCACAATACTCAACATGCTCCTCAGGCCGGTATGAAATATCCATCTCATACCGTGGTAGAAGTCCTCAAGAATACTTTGGAATCCATTGCACATAATCAAGCGATAAGAACTAAATATCTCTAAATCAACCAAGCCACGCAAGTCGCCAAACCCAAGAGTATGGCCACAAAGCACTTGTAGAAAAAAAAACACATATCATAAGTACCCCAAGAACCAATCATATCCATTACCATACTGATCCAACCTACTACCAAGCTGTCCTATTTCTCCGAGTCCCTTTCGAATTTGTCTTCAAATTGATACTTCTCCTTGATAAACACTATGATCTTTAACCACAACCCTAGTATAGAACAACAACACCCTAAGGGCCATAAGTCACTGAATTCCCTCTTAAGTAACCCAAAAGCACTAAAAACGAGGCATCCACTCTAAAAGACCTTATCTAAATTTAAAATTGTTCCTCTTACCTTTTCTTATACTGAAATGTAGAATCCATATGCATACATAATTACTAAGTCTTAACTCCATCCAATGCAAATAACTGATTCTAGCGATATACGAATCTGAAAACTTTTCAGCTGCCACTTATACGATTTTGAATCCATTGGCCCCTTCTCGAGAGTCACCCACTTTGCTCAAATCTGAAAATTATGCCGCCCAAACGGGCTAAAAGACACGTGTCCCATTAGCACATCACCTCTTAAAGAAGTTACCCTACCTTAATAACACCGATCAAATTCATACTTTATGCGCACTACATCCTTCAAAAAATTATAGCTGACTCATCCCATGATTTTCCTATACTCCTAAAGTGCCATAACCCATATCCAGAAATTTCCTTACTCGAGTCATTCTCGAACTACACCTCTGCAAGTCATCATTGATTCCCAAGTATACCTCAGACCAAAACTAAAATTTAACATATAACCATGAATTGAATTATCAATAGCAGGCTCCCCCACTTGGCCCAAATCCATAGATTAAAACATACAATAACTCACAATACCCATACTTTATTACTGCAATAATACTGCAGTCAGTTCAACGAAAATTCTTCTCAAACTCATACAACGCCAACCATAAAAATACCTCAATCGTCCGCTAAGATCGCATTCATTTTCTTAACACTTAAGTCAACTTTATCAACCGGATTCAAATTCAAATCTCAACACATAGGACCCGCTGGTAGGAAAGAAACTATCCACTCACACTATAAGGAACACACCTACGTAGATTACTCCGCAGGGGATAATCCACCTGCTTAGCCTCGAATTGGTATCTTATTATGCCCTTTCCCAGTCACAATTACTATGTAATCACTTAGTCTATCTTAGTCCAAACTCATTAACCATACATGAAAATTTAATTTGTACCAAAAATTAACAACTTGAAAGATCCTTCAAAACATTCATACTAGAGATTGTACGTCACATCAAATCGAAAATCAAGCACCCAATGGACTTTCCTTTACATTTCAAGGAAACACTTCTTGTCATATTCAAATCGTCTTAACACATCCCGCAGTAACATCATACTCATCACAAAGCCATTCCATCGCTCATCGAGCCACAAATTCCACTCATAGGGACATTACCGGACATATGAGTCCAAATGTACAAGTTCCAATAGAAGCTACCAAGCTTAAGCTCTGGTCTATCCATGACCTCAAGTCCTCCACACCGGCCCATCGCCAAAACACAAAATACACATCTCAAACCTCGTTCATGGGATCACAAGCCGGTCATGCACAACTGATACCGAGCGCTCATGTGCGCATACGAATGCGTGGAAATAATTCAAAGAGTTATGTCTCAAGCTAAATCAATTCTGCACGATAAGGAAAGAAAATGGGAAGTATATATCCTAAATGCCCTGTAGCCTCTCGAAGATAGGTATGGAAGTCACCATACTGATCTGCAAGTCTCTACTAGACACTTGTTCATGACTTGTAGAACCTATGAACCTAGAGCTCTGATACCACATTGTCACGAGCCAAAATCAGACTAGTCATGATGGAACCTAACCCAACTCACTAGGTAAGCCAATTAACCACTAACCAATTCCAATAACAATTAATAAAGGAATTAAGTAAATAAATATCTAAATCTTATACATTCTCCAAGGACTGATAGTACAAATCATGAGCATCTAAGCATAGAGTTTACAAAGATAGTATGAAATAAATACATCATCTATTTGAAAAATACATAAACCGAGTTTTATAAATCTAAAGCTACCCTGAACAAAAGGCAGCTACAACCGGAACGCAGGTACACCTTCAGATCCTTCTCCCAACGAGCATAGCAACATCAGCAGCCAACATCTGCACGCAAGGTACATAAGTGTAGTATGAGTACAACCGACCCATGTACTCAATAAGTAACAAACCTAAACTTAGGTTGGGAGTAGTGACGAGCTTGTACCAAGATGAGAGTTCAAATCCCATAACCAACAACAATTCATAACAACGTAAAGAAAGTAATACAAGAAATAACTCAGAGATAAAATGCACAACTTAAATCATGATTTCTGAAAATAGTTCTGCCTTTCAAGTATATCAGTGAAAAACCCAATTCGTTTACCGAAGTTGCCAAAAATATGAGTAAGTTTGAAAATCATAATTTACCCAAAAAACCTTTCGACAATAAATAAGATGTTTCATTTTCTTTCCAGATATCCAGTGAAAAATGCATCACTATGCCCATATGCCAGGATGTGCGAGATGTCATGAATAACGTGATATTGTACAGCATGAGGAAAATACATCTCTATGGATGTATGTCATGTGTGCATGTCAATGCAATGTATCTCAGAGATGAACTCATATACTCACACTCTTAGAGTACTCAATCTCACCGTCTCACACATTCCACTCATCATGCTCAATCACTCGGTACCGTATATGGCCAATCTGGCCGAGGGAAGATCCATCCCAAAATATACACATCAACTGATCATCAGTCACGAAGTACCTAGTAGGTACAATCCAACCCGTGTGGAAGATCGATCCCCGGGTATAAATGCTTCGGACAAGATCCATTTCCAACGAAGATCCATCCCTCAATATAAATCAACCGCGCTCACTGGGGGTTTGTTCAGACTCCGGAGGGGCTCCTTCAGTCCAAATGCTAGAAACCGCATGGACAACTCATGTGCCATAGTACCAATATTTCAAAATCAGGCCCTCGGCCTCACTCAAGCATCAACCTCTCTAGTATCTCGAGCTCACAATGACATGAACTAGCCCAAAAATGATGATATGATGTATCAATAAATAACAACTGAGACTGAGATATGATATGCAATGAAATGAATATGACTGAGTATGAAATTGCAATGTAAACAAATAACTTAACAGCAGTAATGACCTCAATGGGTCCCAACAGAATAAGCATGCAGCCTACACATTGCTTCAAACATGAATCACAGCTCGATAACTCTTGTACGTAGAGATTTCATGATTTCAGATAGGTTCAGGTAACTATACAATACCACAGAAATAACGGAGTCACATTTCACACGGTTCATGCCCACACGCCCGTCACCTAGCATGTGTGTCACCTCAACACCAAACACATAACACGAATATTCAGGGTCCATAACCTCAGCTCCAATATTAGAAGAGTTACTTAGCTCGAACAAGACCCATTCTACAAGTATCAACTTCTTAACGTCTCGAATCTAGTCACAATTAATTTGATTCAATCCATAAAATTATAGTAATAAATTCCATATCAAAATATTAATGGTTTCCCACAAAATCCGAAATTACACTCTAAACATCACTCATGGTGCCCACATCCTGGAATCCGACGAAACTCACAAAATCTGACAACACATCCAATTACAAGTTCAGCCATACTAATTTTACTCAAATCCGTCTCCGAATCAGTGTTCAAATCTCGAAAATTAATTTTATGAAATTGTAGAAACTTCCTCTGATTTCTCTCGAAAAATCAATAATCTAATGATGAAAACGAAGATTAATTCATGGAATATAATCACTAAAGAGTCAAGAATACTTAGCCCAAGTTGTGTGGAAAAGTTCCTCTCCAAAATCACGCAAACCGAGCTCCAAAATTCTAAAATGGCTCACTAATGTCCGAATATCAACCATAAGCACGCCAAGTGCATAATGCAAATCCTGGGGAGACGGGTAGCATCGTGCGCTATAAAACCCGAGCACAACTAAGGTGCGATATATGTTCTGCATCTCGAGCGCCATCCTTTTCACATAACACCACAGTTGTACGGGACCTCAATACATTGTACAAATAATCAAGCCGTCTCACAGCCCACACGACACTATAAAGTATCACACGAAATAGCTGGCGACAAAGTTAACATCCCACGCCCGAATATTCTTCCATAAGGAATGCTATGCCGAATGAACACACCTGAGCTGATATAGAGTACACATCCATATTTGGACCCATCAACGGACCTCAAACCGAGCTGGTATAGAGTAAAATTCTTCGTAGAAGTTCCATCAATACCCCACAACCGCTAATCTGCTTACGAGAGATATCCTACCTGTGGAAATTCCATGCCGACATCCTCCAACAATGTTGCACCGAGTACGATGGCCCAATCAAATACTCAGGGAGAAACATCCTGCACCACATCCGTAGTACCATTAAAAATTTTCTCGATCCCCAATTTATAACAAGCGCTTCATGTCGCATAAGATTGAATAGGAAGGAACTTGAGGCATAAGCCTCAAAGGAATTGAATCGCACGATGAGGAATCAAGAAGGGAAATGCTCCTAACAGCCCTGTAGCCTCTCGAAGATAAGCACAGACGTCTCCGTACCGATCCGCAAGACTCCATTAGACTCGCTCATAACTCGTGAGACCTAAGTGAACCTAGTGCTCTGATACCATGTTATCACAACCCAAATTCCATTAAGGTCGTGATGGCACCGAACACCACTGTCAGGCAAGCCAACAATAAATACTAAATTGGCTTCTCATTTTTATTACGTTAGAAATCATATTTTCCTTTAATATACATAGTAAAAAATGGGAATTTACAGAGCAAATAATAATACTTTTAACAAATTCAATACAGAACAACCCATAATCCTCCCAAAACCCAGTGTCACAAATGCATGAGCATTTACTAGGAATATAAAATAAAATACAACAACTGTCCGGAATCTGAAGGAGACTCTACTGGCTGGGGATCGTAATATAGAATGCAGCTCACCTAAGTCTCCACATTAACTATACCTCTGCGCCCACAAGGCCGCTAGACATATACGTACCTGCACAAAAATGTGCAGCAAGTATAGCATGAGTACGTAAACAATGTGTACCCAGTAAGTATCAAGCCTAATCTCGAAGAAGTAGTGACGAGAAGTCGACTTTCACACTCACTAAGGGTCAATAATATTAAAAATAGAAATATTAAATCAACGTGATTTATAGGCTTAACAATAATTTTCTTTAACCAGCAGCAATAATTAAATTCCTTCAAATGCGACCATTTCTAATTTATTAATTAATTTCACAAGTTGCAATAATTAACAAAGTATCGTGTAATTATTATTATTATGCACGATGTCTGTCGAGGCCGTTCGGCCCGATCCAAAGTATTGTGTACACTGCCGAGGGACGTGCGGTACGATCCATAGATGCATCTATACTGCCGAGGCGTTCGGCCCGCTCCACAAGAAAGGATGACATTTTCTTATGTACCTCCGGAATGGGAATATATTTATATTTATTAAGATTTACACACTAGGATGTACAGTTTGTAGCAACAGTTAAATAATTTGAACAAAAATTCAAGTATGTGAAATTTCCAATATTTCAATTAACTGAAAGATGCAATTATCACAGGAGTCCTAAACTATCCGGACTTAGCAATATTAGTAGCTACGCACGGACTCTCGTCCCCTCGTGCGTACGTAGCCCACACAATTAGCAACAATTATTAATTTAAATCACCTAGGGGTAAATTCTCTCTTACTAGGTTAGACAAGAGACTTACCTCGCTCCGAAGTTCCATCGACGACTTTCAAGCCTTTCAAACAACTCGACCAATGCCTAACGCTCCAAAACTCACTTTTGCTCTATTAACATCCACAAGCTTTTAATCCTCCTCGGACATCGTAACATTTAGTAAAATGCTCATACGCCACCAACAAATTGATATCTACAATTACAATCCCAATTACAATCAAAATATGACTCAAAAGTATTTATCAATATCCATTTATGGCTCACAAGTTGGCTACAAGCCTCCAGCTCAAATCGTCTAATAGGTTCACTTACTAGCACATTCAACTCCACTATTATCATTTAATACCCATTTGAAGTTATCAATGATACTACATTAATTCTCCAACACCGCCAAATTACTATTCATCGTCTTCCTTAACAAACATTTCCAAAACATTTAATTTGGTGATTACTTAGTTGAACACTTCCAACTAAGCTAGAAAATGATTCCATAGGTTCATTGCATTCTTTAATTTCATTTCTAAGAACACTATTTATCTTTCCCTCATTTTCTCAAGAACAATATTCATGCCATGAACTAGGGTTTATGAAATCAATTATCCAACCATAACAACTTGAAACAAATATTAGAATTACTCTCACCGACTCATAAGAAATGAGATTGAAGCATTAGTATTACCTTCTTGAAGCTTTTCCTTAAAATTCCAATGTTTGAAAATTTTGGTGTTCTTGAACAACTTGAAATATTTCTAGGGATTTCAAAGATTGAAGGATGTTAATACTAGTGTTAATATGATGTTATAAACTTAAAATATCCAAAACAAAACTCACCTTGTATTCTTAAGTAGTTCGCAAGGTCGAATCCACCATGAAAGAACCAATCCCTAGCTCAAGAAAATCCCCAAAAATGGCTGCTGCCCGTAACTGCCTTATATAGGCACAGGTGCTTCGGCGAGTTGTACCTTGCACTGTGTAGGTTGTACCTCGTATTACAAGTTTTCCCCTGCTAGAGACCTTTTACTAAAACATCCTTAACTCCTTGTAGAAATATCCAAATGACAAACGGTTTAAAGCGTTAGAAACTAGACTCGAACATCTTTCATTTAATAGGTTTTCCACCATATAAATCCTTCTATATATGTATATATAGGCATGCTCGTCCAAAGTTAGGTTTTGTGTGTACTCATTTGGAACTTTAGTCTATCATGTAATTTCTAACTTGACTTAAACTTAGGGCTCTCCTTAGACCCCACATCGCTTATAATATGACTCATACACTTATTAACATACGAACCTGCTGGAAACTTCAAATCCCGATTCCGAGGTCATTTACTCAAAAATCCAACCTTAGTCAATTCTTCCAACTTAAAGCTTTCCAAATGAGAATTTTCTTTCCAAATCAACTCCGAACTTCCCGAAATTAAATTTCGACCACGCGTACAAGTTATAATATCTGAAGTGCAGCTGCTCAGGGCCTCAAACCATCGAATGACATGCTAGCGCTCAAAATGACTGGTCGGGTCGTTACATTGGTGTATGTTCGGATCGGGTTTTAGATGACTCGGGAGCGTTTCGGCGCCAATTGTGAAAGAATTTCATAAATTTGGTTTGAAGTGCATTTCAATGTTATCGATATTAGTTTGGGATTACGAGTCTAGGAATAGCTCCGTAAGTTGATTCTGGTATTGGAAGCACGTTCAGATGTGGATTCGGAGGTCCGTAGGTCATTTCGGGGTCATTTGGCAAAAGTTAGAAATTTGAAGGTTTTTGAGATGTTTGACCGGGAGTGGACTTTTTGATATCGGGGTCGGATTCAAATTTTGGAAGTTGGAGTAGGTTCGTAATGTCAGTTATGACTTGTTTACAAAATTTGAGATAAATCGGACATGATTTGATAGGTTTCGGTATCGAATGTAGAAGTTTGAAGTTCTAAAGTTCATTAACCTTGAATTGGGGTGCAATTCATGATTTTAGCATTGTATGATGTGATTCGAAAGCTCGACTAAGTTCGTAATATATTTCGAGACGTGTTGGTATATTTGGTTGAGGTCCCGAGGCCCTCGGGTGGATTCCGTACAGTAAACGGATAGAGTTTGGGCTTGGAGGATTGCTGGAGCTGCTGTCACATGGTGTAACCGCACCTGCGAGGTTTTGGACGCAGGTGCAGAGCCGCAGAAGTAGCCAAGAGGGTCGCATAAGCAGTTTTGGGAGAGCTGGGCAGTGCCCGCAGGTGCGAGATTTCTTTCGTATCTGCGATGGTGCAGATGCGGCCTCCTGGAGCATAGAAGCGGAGTGGAGTGCAGGAGCGAGGTGCATTTGCACATCTGCGGTATAGCAAGAGTGGATCATTTGTCCGCAGGTGCGAAAAGGCGGCCTCCAGTGTTTTCCATAGAAGCAGTCTTGATACCGCAAAAGCGATGCCGCAGAAGCGGCCTTTGGCTTTGCAGGTGCGAAAGTCGCCTGGGCAGAATGCATAAGTTAGCCAAATCGGGTTTTTGGCTCATTTCACCTCTTTTTTCTTAATGGAGCCATCCTTGGGTGAGATTTTGAAGTGCTATTTTGTCATCTTTCATGAGGTAAGCAATTTCCACATATTGTGAGTTAAATACATGGTTTATATAAGGATTTAAACTTAGAAATTAGTAGAAATTTGGGATTTTGAAGAAAAGCCTAGAAATGGGTATATTTTGAATTTGACCACGAATATGGACATGAAAATTGAGAATAAATTAAATATTTGAGCTCGTAATGCTATGGGTAGTGTTTATCTTTGAAAATTTTCATAATCCGAGCACGTGGTCCCGAGGGTGATTTTTATCGACTTTTCGAGCGGAGTTGGAAATTATTGAAAAATGAATTATAATGAGTATTAGAATATATATTTATGAATTTGCACTTTTATTGACTAGTTTTGGAGCGTTGTGCATTGGTTTCAGTTGTTGAAAAGGCTTTGGAGCCAGTTATGGAATTTTGGAGCGAGGTAAGTCTCCTTTCTAACCTTGTAAGAGGGAATTAACCCCATAGGTGAATCAAATCAGTATGTGTTTCTATTTGTAGGGGCTACGTACGCACGAGGTGGCGAGAGTACGTGCGTAGCTACTATTATGCTTATGTCTGGGTAGTCTAGGACCCAAATCATGTTGTACTTGCGATGTTTGCGCCCTACTTATTAATTTAATTGTTTAAAATATTTAGAAACTCGATAAATGAATTGTAAAAGGGTTAAACTTCATTTACTTGACCGTTAAATGAGAAATTTGAAATTCTTAAAATATTTGCCCCTTAGTAAATCTTGAATTGGTTGTTTATTGTGTTTTCTCTTTTGTGGAGCGGGCCAAACGCCTCGGTAGCAGATAGATGCATCTATGGTTCGTGCCGTTCAACTCTCGGTTGTGCACAATTTGAATATTTATGTTGGATCGGATCATACGACCTCAACATGATTTGCGCATGATATATCTCTGGAATTGATAATAATTGATATTGATTTCCTTGGCTCGAGATACAAAAATATTAAATGACAAAAATAAATTTGGAAATTTCTTATTAACAAAAGAATTGTTTAGTTATTTTATGATATTGAGCTTACAGACGTTCTACGTAAACCATGCTTAATTATATCATTGATATTTTATTTATATCCCATAGTAAGTGTCGAAGTCGACCCCTCGTCATTACTTCTTCGAGGTTAAGCGGGATACTTACTGGGTACGCGTTGATTTATGTACTCATACTACACTTGCTGCACATTATTTTGTGCAGGTGCATATATGTCTAGTGGCCTTGTGAGCGCAGATGCGCAATTATTGCGGGGAATTAGGTGAGCTGCATTCCACATTATGAGTCTGCAGCTAGCAAAGTCTCCTTCAGAGTATTTATATTTCTCCTATCCAAATCTATATTCCAGACAGATGTTGTATTTTAGTTTACATTCCTAGTTGAGGCTCATGCACTTGTGACACCGGGTTTTGGGGTGATTTTGGATTGTCATGTATTGAAATTGTTAAAAATATTATTATTTACTGTGTAAATTCCATCTTTTACTATTAAATGATTTCAAAAATATTAAAAATGTGAACCAAATTAATTATTTAGTTTTTGCTTGCCTGACAGCGGTGTCCGGCGCCATCACAACCTTTAATGGATTTTGGGTCGTGAAAACATGGTATCAGAGTGCTAGGTTCACTTAGGTCTCACGAGTCATGAGCGAGTCTAGTAGAGTCTCGCGGATCGGTACGGAGACGTCTGTACTTATCTCCGAGAGGCTACTAGACTGTTAGGAGCACTCCCCTTATTGATTACTCATCGTGCGATTTGATTCCATTGAGGCTTTTGCCTTCATTTCCTTCCTATGCAATCTTGTGCGACGTGAAGCGCTTATTATAAATTTAAAAATCGAAGAATTTTAAATGATACTACAGATGTGGTGCAAGATGTTTCTCCTTGCATATTAGCTTTGGGCTATTGTCGTCGCCTTGTGGAAGGTCGTTCTGTCATTTCAGCTCAGTATCAGTATTGCCTATGGTTTGAGATTTGGCACTGATTGTTATGATAATTCGTGCATTGCTATGGCATAGTGTTGGTGTAATGGTAGGGTTCTTATCTATGGATTATGGTAGTAAATGACATGATAGAAGGACTTCTCATTTCACGGCTTAGAGGTTCAGCATTTAGTTTCTTCAGAGGAGAGGCAATCGTACTACGAACGTTCAGGTTTGGGTTGATTGAGTAACGAGAATTGGTATTTTCGAGCGTGGTGGAATTTTCATCTGTGATGTGGTGACGCCGTCCTGGATTGGATGCGTTAAGTTAGCCGGTGTTATGCTCTTCTTCAATTCGCCTTTGGGGCGGGGTATTGTGAAATGGTGCCAGAGAAGCGATTGTTAAAAATAATGGGGTGTAGCGATTTTGGAATCAAATCCGTGCTTCTAGTGTTGATGGCTCGAGAAAGATGATCTTCAAAAAGGTTTAAAGTTGGTAGCGATCGATTGGTTCAAGCGCTACAGAGATAGATTTTGATTTAAGGCAACAACGAAGGATGAGGAAGGACATGTGGGAGGTGTCTTGCGGTTGTTAAAATTCCAAAAGGCTAAGAGTTAGAAACATAAGTCGAGTAGTTGCTTAAAGGAGAAGGTTTGACCAAAGTGAGAGAGTGGTACATCAACATACGGGTTCTATAGTTTGGTAGCCACACGCCTTGGGGGAAAGTTAGAGTGATTTAAGATTCATGGTGGACAATGGCTAGGTCTATATGCTTAATTTGGAATATTGGCTTCTATATTGAGGAAGATTGGGTGAGACAGGAAGGAGTTGCTTAATATGAAGATAGATGCAACATGACTTTGGATTGGAATGTATCGTCGCACCATTAGTTGATGTCAATGGGTAGTGAACAGACTTGTACAGGTGGTGAATGAGCACGGGCTTAGGAGGGTTTATTGGTTTCGTAGTAAGTGTACTCGGTGTAGCATCATTGAAAGAGGTCGGCATGGAATGGATATCTCCCATGAGCAGGTTAGCGATTTTGTGGTCTTGATGAAGCTTCTACAAAGAATTTTACTGGCTATCCGGTAAGAGGTCGAGTATGTAAATGTGGCTAGTGATTCAGAGCGTTCATAAAATGGTTAACAGGAATATTTTGAGGAATTTGGCGGGTCGATTGTGCGAGGTCATGTCAGTAAGGAAGAAGGAATCTTGGTAGATTCCAGGGTTATAAAATGGTAGCTTCAGGCTAAGTGGCAGAGCCCCACCGCCTACGATTGGATTTCATGGTTGTGTACTTGTGAGGTTTATGGTTATCGACATATTGGTGGGTTATTATGACTAAGGAAAGAGAACATCAGTGGTAAATTGAGCTAAGGATTTGAGGAGTGTGTGCTACAATTGGCCTTATCGATTCATGTTCAGGCTTTGGGAAGACTCAGAGTTTATGCTTCGTGTAGATGTGATGTACAAGGAAAGTGAGTCAGCCGAGTGCTTCTTTAAGAAGGTGTTCATGTGCTAGCATAGCCTTGGAGTTTGATCATAATTGGGAACAAGTTAGAGTGGGTTACTCTCAACAATGGTTCTAGTGGGTTCAAAAAGAATTCAAAGTGCAATGCCTAAGGATTTCGAGCCAGTAGTATGGTTACGTATTGAGCTTTTGCAGTGGATTATGAAAAGTGACTTGGAGTGTTCTATATTATCTTCGGTCTGCGGTGTGGCATTGGAGGAATGGAAGAAAATAACTTCGGATTCATAGAGGGATTTTCAGAATGGGTGTACTAGTTGAAGATGCGAATATGCGCATAAGGAGGGTGTGAGATGGTTCGTGGGTTTTGGAGACAGCGTGGTCTCGTGAAATAAGGTCACTCTTGATGAGTGCGGATTTGGGTTCATAATGTTTTGAATGGAGCTATTAGTATTTCTAGGGCATGTCCTGGGTAAATTCGAAGAAGTGGCTCGGTTGATAATGGTTGAATCAGCACGATTATGGCAGTGACCAATTTCTCCAGCGTGAAGTTATACATGTGGTTTGTGGTTGTACACTTGGGTTTGAGCGCCACCATAACTTGGTTGATTTGGGAGGTATTCGATTCGTATGGCTTTGTTGTGTAAAGGGATTTCCGGAAGACTTATGGCAGTTTAGATTATGACATGAGGTTGTATTTTCTGCGGTTATGAGAATTCGGTCGCTTGTTGCAATGGTTCTCCTGAAATGAGTTAAGTTAAAGGTTGCTATATGAGTGTTTATTCTATTAGTGGATCAAGGGTATTTATGGAATTCTTGTGCTCTCACGTAGTGTCATGTTAGATGTAGTGAGCGGCACAAAAATCTAAAGCTGAGGATCAAGGTTGCGGTTCAGTGTTGACAAGAATGTCACGAGCTCGGACGAGCAGGAAAGAATTCAGATGGTTAGAATCAAGTGGTATTGTCTTTAGCGTCACATGAGATCGGTGTCCTGTGTAAGAGGCTTTGGGTACTGATTTGCGAATTCCTGATTTGCTTTACAGCATTAATATGGCCGGTGGTCGTGGGAGCGTATTCCACGGGAAGATTGTATAAGTGCGACATATAGTCACCTGATTTATTAAAGATTGAAATCGAGTATGGAGATTTTTGTACTATCGCTAATGTGAGGGTTTAGGCCTGGAAAGTCGCTCTATTCAGTTGGTTGTGAATCGTGGAAGTTTATTCCGGATTCCACGGTTGTTCTTGCGTGTCATGGGAAAAGGGTCATTGTGGATCCTTAAGAGGTTATTTGCCGAAGCATGGTATGATCAGAATTAGTTTGAGGACCGTTGATGGGTCCAAATGTGGATGTGTACTCTACACCAACCTGGATGTGTTCATTCAACATAGCATTCCTTATGGAAGAGTATTCGGGTATGGGATGTTAATTTCGTCACCAGCTATTTCATGTAATACTCTACTGTACCATGTGGGTCGTGAGACGGCTTGATTATTTGTACAATGTGTTGAGGTCATGCGTAGCGGTGGTGTTATGTGAGAAGGATGGCTCTCGAGATGCAGATCATATATCGCACCTTAGTTGTGCTTGACTTTATAGCATATGACGCTACCCGTCTCCCAGGGTTGTATTATGCACTTGGCATGTCTATGGTTGATATTCAGGCATTTCATGAGTATAAGCATTACGGCTCAATGTTTGTTTTCTTTAGATTATTATGTGTGGATCGGGTGGCACACCGCCACGTGTATGTTATTTGGATCGGGTGGCACGCCGCCACGGGTATCATGGTTGGATCGGGTTGCACACCGCCACTGTATCATGTGTGGATCGGGTGGCACGCCGCAAAAGTGTTATGTTAAGTATAGTTCCCTATACCTATTCTTGTGTGTTTTGCTTCTCATTTTCTCCGGAAGGTTCATAACATCTTTTCAGTTGTTTAATTAGTCACGTGGGTTGAGCAGTTTTTTCCAAGGTTCATTTTTCCTTGTGTATCACATGTGAGTTTGTAACTTGTCGGCGTATTATGGCATCATATGAGCCTTTTGGTAGTGTTTGAGGTGGCTTATTATCTGAGCAGCTTGTACTGGGTGAGACGAGATTATTGGACCTAGGATCAATGCGATCAGATTTATATGAAGTATATTAAAGAGTAAATGTTATTATTCAGTCCAGAATGAGGTAATGCTTCTTGTCGGGAGGAGAGACTCCATAAATTGTAATTCGGAAGGTGGCTATGAGTTCCACACATCGTCTATGTCGTGGCATTTCAAGAGTCGGAGCAAGACTTATAGGTGTCATGAGGTGTGTCGTGAGCATCAGATTCGTGGGATTTCTGATATTGTGGCCTGAGAATGTTATTATAGGCATGTGAATTATGCGGTGCATGATGTGAATTCAGTAAAGGGCATACAATCATGATTTTGGTGATGTTTGATGTGATTTGAGGCCTCAAGCAGGTCCGTGTTATGTTATGGGACTGGTTGGTGTGATTGAAACAATGTTCGTATGTTGGAAGCAGGCCTAGTAGAGAATTTCGGATGTTGGAATTTGGCTCTAAGGCTAACTTAACTAAATAAAAGGGAGAATCATCAGATTTGCTCGAGCCAATGTGCTCAACTGGGTTGTGGGAGCACGGGTAGGTGCACGAGGTGTTAAACAATGATTTCGGACAACTCCAGATCAGTTCTTAGCACGTTCAAGGACGAATGTATGTTTAAGTGGGAGAAATGTAACGACCCGACCGGTCGTTTTGAGCCCTAGTGCGTCGTTCGGCGGTTTGAGGCCTTGAGTAGTTTCACTTCAGGTATTATGACTTGTACGGGTGGTCGGAATTGAATTTCGGGAAGTTCGGAGTTGGTTTTGAAAGAAAACTCTCATTTCGGAAGCTTTAAGTTGGAAGAATTGACTAAGGTTTGATTTTTGAGTAAACGACCTCGAAATTGGGATTGGAAGGTTCCAACAGGTTCGTATAATGGGCGTATGTTTGGATCGCGTTTTCGATAACTCGAGAGCATTTCAGCGCCTAAAGATAGCCATGGCCGCATGTGCGATGCTCGCTTCTGTGCACGTGAACTGCATCTGCGGTTGCACAGGTGCGTCCAAGCACCCGTATCTTCGATCCTCACACCTAGCTCCCTTCACGCTTCTGTGATGGCAGTGCGGCTTTTGCGGCTCCGCACTTGAGCCCAACACTCCGCAGGTGCGTTTCACAACCCCAAATTCCCTCTGTATGATGTCGTGATGACACCTAGTCTCTAATACTAAGTAAGCCTATCAATGCTGAATAACTGAAATTTAATCCTAATAGTCGAATAAATAAGAACTACAATGTAACAAATTTTAACTTCCAAAACCCGGTAGGAATAAGTCACAAGATTCTAAAAAACATTCCCCAATGTCTCTATATATCAGAGTCTAAAGAAAATAAATAAGTAACATAATAAGGATAGAAGGGGACTCCGGAGTCTACGGACGCTGGCAGATATACCTCGAAGTCTCCGTACACAGGTAGCTCACTGATAACTGGGCTGGTAGGAAGTACTTAGATTTGCAAAAAAAGATGTGCAGAAGCATAGTATGAGTACACCCCAGCGGTACCCAGTAAGTGCCAAGCCTAACCTCGGTAGAGTAGTGACGAGGTCAGGTCAGACCCTACTGGAATAATAAAAGACATGGTGAAATGTTTAAAAATATAATAACAATGGAAATGAATGAAGTAAGTAGCATGTCACCATTAAAGAAAATAGAAATTTATAACTTTAAGAAAATCACAACAACAATCAAAGGCAGATGCAGCCATAAAGAAATATCAACAAGGGCACTCCCAAGGTACCGCCTCGTAGTCCCAAAATCTTAAATAAATTGACACTATCTCAATTCCTTATATCACAGCGGGAGCCTTCACATTTCATTTTAAAGAAAACATTTTTTCCCGAAATAGCATCCCGCGTTTTAGCCACCCTTATCACACCGCACGACTTCTAGTAGTTCTCCCACTAGCCACGCGTATCAAGCCACCCTTATCTTACTGTATGCGTTTCAACACCCATACCTTATACAACTGCATGCGTATCAATATCACAATATATCACAATCTGTACCTCAAGTGCTCAAATATTTTAATTTACCAAAATTAAATCAACAACAACAATATTTTCTACAATAAGGAGCTCACAGCTCAATCACAATGAGTACAAAATCTCACAAATTATCCAGGAATGAATAACTTAGCAAAATAATATTTCACGAATTTAACACCTTACCTTAATATCAAAAATTTTAAATGTAAAATATTTATTTTAATAATATTTAAATTAAGAAATCCAACCTTCAAATAATGCATAAAACAAAAGAAACATGGTTTCAACTAAATAGGTAAAACAATTAACATGAAAATGTCAGGCAAATTTAAGAATATAAAATAGATTAATCATGATGAATATAACAGGATAAAATAACTTAATTAATATGCATCAGTAATCTACACATTTTAAAGATATAAACTTCCACATTTATCCCGTGTACATACTAGTCACCTCGTGTACACGACTTTCCACACATTACAATTATCACATCAATACCAATCCTAAGGGAAATTTACCCCACACAAGGTTAGACAAGTCACTTACCTCAAACCGCGCTCAATCAGTCAAGTAGTATGCCTTTTCCTCGATTTTCCGACTCTGATCGGCTCGAATCTAATCATAATTAATTCGATTCAATCAATACAAATTATAGGAAATTATTCCATATAAAAATACAATTTTTCTAACAAAATTCAAAATTTAGCTCAAAAATTGCCTGTGGGGCCCACATCTCAGAACCCCACAAAAGTTACAAAATCCGAAAGCCATTCAACCACGAGTCTAACCATACCAACCTCAACTCGATCTCCAAATCTTCAAATCGTATTTTCAAATCCCTAAGTTCAAATCCCCGATTTACACCTTAAAAACATGTAATCTAGTCGGATTATTCAATGATAATTCAATATTATGGAGTAGAAATGATCACAAGTGACTTACCTAAAAAATTTAGTTATTTCTCTCTGAAAATCACCCCAAAACCGTGCTTGAACGTCCAAAAATGGAAAAACTCGGAACCCCTTCGAAATGTATACTGTCCAGGGGTTCCGCACCTGCAACTCACTTAGCCGCTTCTGCGGTCTTGCAGGTGCGAGAAACCAACCGCTTCTAGAGTTTGCCAAAGCCTCCGCTTCTGCGAGCTAGAAGCCGCTTCTGCGGGCTCGCATTTGCGAGGCTCGATCCGCTTTTGCGCCCATCCGTCTGCATCTGTGATCACGCAGGTGCGGAAATTTTCTCGCACCTGCGACCACTTCCTCACAGCCCCCTGCCCGCACTTGCTCTTGCCAGGCTCACTTCTGCGAGCTCGCACCTGCGAGCCCATTTCCGCAGGTGCGATTGCATCAGATGACAACAGGTTTCAAATTTTTCCTCTAAGTCCAAATTTGATCTGTTAACCATTCGAAACTCACCCGAGACCCTCGACACTTCAAACAAATGCACCAAAAATTCCTAAAACATCATACGAACTTAGTCGAGCCTTCCAATTACATCCAACAATGCGAAAACAAAATCACACCCCAATTCAAGCCTAATGAACTTTGAAATTTCCAAATTCTACAAACGATGCCGAAACCTATTAAATCAATTCCGATTGACCTCAAATTTTGCACACACGTCATAAATGACATAACGGAGCTATGAACATTTTCATAACAGAGCTATGAAAAATTTCAAATTTTTCACACACGTCAAACCCCCGGTCAAACTTCCCAAAAATTTAACTTTCGCCATTTCAAGCCTAATTCCACTACGGACTTCTAAATAATTTTACGGACACGCTCCTAAGTCCAAAATCACCATACGGACCTACTGGAATCATCAAAATTCCATTCTGGGGTCGTTTAAATATAAGTTGGCATCCGGTCACTATTTCAACTTAAACTTTAAACCTTGGTAAGTGTTCTAATTCATTCCTAAAACCTTACCGGACCCAAACTAATTACCCTGGCAAGTCACATAACAACTGTGAAGCATAAATTAAGCAGTAAATGGGGGAATGGGGCTACAACTCTCAAAATTACTGGCCAGGTCGTTACATCCTCCCCCTTTTAAACAAACATTCATCCTCGAACGGGTTTAGAAATATACTTGGAATGGTGAAAAGATGAGGATAGCAGCTACGCATATCATGCTCGGTCTCCTAAGTTGCCTCCTCAACCGGATGACACCTCCACTATACTTTTACTGATGCGATGCACTTCAATCTCAACTTTCTAACCTGTCTGTCCAGAATGGCCACTGGTTCCTCGACATAAAATAGATCTTTGTCCAAGTGGACTGAGTTGAAGTCTGACACATGAGATGGATCGTCGTGATACTTTTGGAGCATGGAAACATGGAACACTGGATGAACTGCAGTGAGATTAGGTGGTAATGCGAGTCTATAATCCACCTCTCTAATTCATTCAAGAATCTCAAAAGGCCCGATATACCTCGGTCTCAACTTGCCCTTATTCACGAACATCATAACACCCTTCATGGGCAAAACCTGGAGCAAGACCCGCTCACCAACCATGAATGAAATATCATGAACCTTCCGATCTGCATAACTCTTTTGTCTAGATTGGGCTGTACGAAGTCGATCCTAAATCAATTTAACCTTTTCTAGAGCTTCTTGAACCAAGTCCGTACCCAATAGCTTGGCTTCACCCAGCTCGAACCAACCCACTGGAGACCATCACCGCCTACCATATAAGGCCTCATATAGCGTTATTTGAATTCTCGACTGATAACTGTTGTTTTAAGCAAACTCCGCAAGTGGCAAGAACTGATCCCAGGCACCCCCAAAATCTATCACACTCGCACGAAGCATATCCTCCAGTATTTGAATAGTGCGTTCGGACTGCCCGTCCGTCTGAGAGTGAAATGTTGTACTCAAATCTACCCGAGTACCCAACTCTCATTGTACGGCCCTCCAAAATCGTGATGTAAAATGCGTACCCCGGTTAGAGATGATAGATACCGGTACGCCATGAAGCCTAACAATCTCGCGAATGTAAACATGAGCCAGCTGCTCCAAAGAGTAAGTAGTAACCACAGGAATGAAATGAGCTGACTTGGTCAACATATCCACAATCACCCAAACTGCATCGAACTTCCTCTGGGTCTGTGGGAGCCTAACAACGAAATCCATAGTGATCTGCTCCCATTTCCATTCTGGAATCTCTAACTTCTAAAGCAATCCACCCGGTCGTTGATGCTCATATTTCACCTACTGACTATGTAGGTACCGAGCAACATATTCTACTATATCTTTCTTCATCCGTCTCTATCAATATTGTTGTCTCAAGTCCCGATACATCTTCGCGGCACCTGGATGAATGGATTACCGTGAACTGTGAGCCTCCTGGAGAATCAACTCACGCAAACCATCTACATTAGGAACACATAGCCTACCCTACCTCAGTAATACATTGTCATCTCCAATAGTGACTTCTTTGGCGTCACTGTGCTGAACTGTGTCTTTAAGGAAAAGCAGATGGGGGTCATCATATTGACGCTGCCTGATACGATCATACAGAGAATACTGAGAAACCACACAAGCCAAAACTCATCCCGGCTCTGAAACATCTAATCTACAAAACTAGTTGGCTAAGTACTGAACATCTAAGGCTAAAGGCCTCTCTACTATTGGTAAGTATGCTAAGCTACCCAAACTCTCTGCCTTACGACGCAAGGCATCACCAACCACATTGGCCTTTCCGGGATAATAGAGAATGGTGATATCATAATCCTTAAGCAACTCCAACCACCTCCGCTGCAACAAATTAAGATCCTTCTGTTTAAACAAATGTTGTAGACTCCGGTAATCGGTGTAGACCTCATAATGGATATCGTACAAAGAATGACGCCAAATCTTCAAGGCATGAACAATAGTTGCTAACTAAAAGGTCATGGACCGGATAATTCTTCTCATGTACCTTTAACTGTTTGGACACATAGGCAATCATCCTAACATTTTGCATCAACACTGTGCCGAGACCAATGCGCGACGCATCACAATACACAGTATAAGACCCTGAATCTGTAGGGAATACCAATATTGGGGTTGTAGTCAAAGTTGTGTTGAGGTTTTGAAAGATCTCCTCACATTCCTCGGTCCACCTGAACGGAGCACCCTTCTAGGTCAATTTGGTCATAGTGCAGCAGTAGAAGAGAAACCCTCTACAAATGGTGATAATACCCTGCCAAACCAAGGAAACTCCGGGTCTCCGTAGCAGAGGACGGTCTGGACCAACTCTGCACTGCTTCAATTTTCTTCGGATCCACCTGGATCCCCTCGCACGAAACTATATGACCCAAAAATCCCACTTACTCAAGCCAGAATTCACACTTCAAAAATTTTGCATATAACTTCTTTTCTCTTAAAATCTGAAGCACAGTCCTCAGGTGCTGCTCATGATGAATGAGTCAAGATAGGGCTGAAATACAATGTTCATCAAATGCATAAATGTTGTTGGTGCGTTGGTCAGCCCAAAAGACATTACAAGGAACTTGTAATGACCATGCCGAGTCCTAAAAGCAGTCTTCGGGATATCTGCCTCCCGAATCTTCAGCTGGTGATAGCCTGAACGCAAGTCAATTTTAGAGAATACCCTGGTACACCCTGAAGCTAATCAAATAGGTTATCAATACGTGGTAATGGATACCTGTTCTTTATGGTAACCTTGTTCAACTAGCGGTAATCAATACACATCTTCATTGAACCATCATTCTTCTTTACAAATAAGGCAGGAGCACCCCAAGGCGATACACTGGGCTGAACAAAACCCTTATCAAGCAGCTCCTGTAACTACACTTTTAATTCTTTCAATTCTATTGGAACCATACGATATGGTGGACTAGAAATGGGCTGGGTTCCCGGTAACAAATCAATGCCAAAGTCAATATCCCTGTCAGGTGGCGTACCTGGAAGATCCGCTGGGAATACATCTAGAAAATCCCTTACTACCGGAACTAACTCCACGGTAGGAGTATCAACACCAGCATCTCTCACATAGGCCAGATATGCATCACACCCCTTATCAACCATTCGCTGAGCTTTAAGAAATGAAACAACCCTGCTAGGAACATAATCCAAGGTACCTCTCCACTCTATCCACGGTAGAACTGGCATAGCCAATGTCACCATCTTGACGTGACAATCAAGAATAGCATGATAGGGCGACAACTAGTCCATGGCCAAAATAATATTGAAATCCACCATACTGAGCAATAATAAATCAGCTCTGGTATCAAAACCACTAATAGCAATTAAACACGACCGATACACACGGTCAACAATAATAGATTCACCCACGGGTGTAGATACATAAATAGAAGAACTCAAAGAATCACGAGATACACCCAAATATGGGGCAAAATAAGATGACACGCAAGAATAAGTGGAGGCTGGATCAAATAAGACAGATGCATCTCTATGACATATCGGAATAATACCTGTGATAATATAATCGGATGCAACTGCCTCCTTCCTAGCACGAAGGGCATAATATCTAGCCTGGTCTCCACCTCTAGCTGGCTGTGCAGGTGGAGTGGCAACTGGTGTAGTGATCATGGCCTGAGAAGCCTGAGGGCCCTATGAATTGGGTGGGGCCTAAGAAATCTTTGGAAGTGTACCCCTCCTAAGTATGGGGCAACCCCTAATTATATGACGAGTGTCACCACACTAAAAACAAGCCCTCGGAGGATGTGGCTGTTGGGACTGGCTCGGGACTGATCGACTAGACTGCCTACTAAAGGCACCCCGTACAAGAGGTATAGTAGACAC
This sequence comes from Nicotiana tabacum, assembly GCF_000715075.1. Lineage (NCBI taxonomy): Eukaryota > Viridiplantae > Streptophyta > Magnoliopsida > Solanales > Solanaceae > Nicotiana > Nicotiana tabacum. The sequence continues at coordinate 80,285,628 of NC_134102.1, forward strand.
TGGCAGTGCATAATATGGAATCTGAGGTCTGGGAGTAGCCGGAATACCAATGAAAGCTGGAATGTTGAATGGATAGGACGACTCATATAACCTCTACCATGACGGGCTGTAGCTGGGGCACGAGAATTATTATATGTGCCAGAATATCGAGGTCTCTTAGCTTCCCACTCTTCTCTCTTCCGAGTTTGCATACCCTCCAATCTCCTAGCAATTGACACCATCTGTTGGTATGTGATGTCCATCTCCAGTTCTCAGGCCATACTGAATCTGATATTAGGGTGGAGCCCCTCAATAAATTGGTGAACCCGCTCTCGAACAGTAGCAACTAAGGTTGGTGCATGCCTAGCCAAATCACTGAATCGGACCGCATATTCTGACACGGTCATAGAACCCTGGTGCAGCTGCTCAAACTCTACACGCCATGCATCTCTAAGACTCTGAAGAACATACTTCCTCAAGAACATATCTGAAAATTAAGTCCAAGTGAGTGAAGCTGGCTCAGCCGGACTATCCAACTCATATGCCTGCCACCACTAGTAGGCCACTCCTCTAAGCTGGAATGCCGTGAAAGAAAACCCACTGGAATCCACAATACCCATAGTAAGGAGGATACAGTCCTCAAGAAAACCTTGAGCATCCTCTGAAGCTAAAATGTCTGAATGTGGGAGGGTGGTACTTCTTATACCTCTCGATCCTGAGATGTTCCCCCTCTAAAACTGATGCCCTAACCTCGGGCCAAATTGGAATAACTGGTTGCACTGGTATAACCTCTTGGGCATGGTCAACCTAGGCCCATGGCTTTAGGGTACTGGCGGCGGGAGTCTGTGCTCCTCCCCCGGCCTAAGATATGACAGGAGCAACTCGAATTAGCCCTGCCTGAGCTACAGTGCCAAACATGCTCAAAACCTGGGCAAGAGTCTCCTGAAGTGCAGGGGAGGTAACAGGCTTCTCAGGTGCCTGCTCTCCAACTGGAGCTACTGGTGGCTCCTCTGCAGCAGCTTGTGCAGGTGCCCGGGCTACACCACGTGGTCTACTTTGGCCTCAGGTACGACCTCTCCCCCGACCCTGGCCTCTTGCGGCTCCAAAAGGGAACACGGGTGCTTGATCATCGGATCCAGTTGTGCGTGTCCTCACTATCTATGTGAGAATAAAAAGACAATGGTTTAAAATTTTAAAGTCAACAAATGCGCACGATAAGGATTCAAAGAAGTAAATATTTTCCTAACAGTTTCATAGTCTCCCGAAGATAAGTACAGACGTTTCCGTACCGATCCGCGAGACTCAACTAAACCTGCTTGTGACTCATAACACCTATGAACCTAGAGCTCTGATACCTATAACACCCCGAAAAATTTTGAAGTATTTCAGTGTAAATCCCCAAAAATTTCGCAAGTGAATTCAAGGCTTCGTGGTGCTGGAGTAGGCTTACGTGTTTGAGGATGGTATAAGATCTTCGTGGCAAGCTTACGAGCCGCGGTTTAGACTTTTTGGGTTGAACAATTCACCGAAATGTAAATTTTGGCGGAAAAGCGCGTTTATGCGATCCATTATGCGACCGCATAATCACTCTGCGGGCCGCATAATGGCCGCAGAAGTGAGCAGGAGAAGAGCCAGCATGGGGGTAATTATGCGGTCGGCTATGCGACCTCATAACTGTTATGCAGTGCATTATGTGATCGCATAACGGTTATGTGGACCGCATAGTGACCGCATACACGGACAGCTTTTTGATCGTTTTGGTCTGTAATTATGCGACCGATATGCGGTCCGCATATCCATTATGCGGTCGCATATGCGACCGCAGAACCTATTCCGGAGCTCCATTTTTTGGGTTTTTAAAACCCGATCCTACTTCGTTAAATACACGCTTTGGGTCATTTTTTAGCAAAAATCTGATGTTTTAGAGAGAAGGGAGAGTGTTTTAGAGAGAGAGGAAAACCCTAGGCTCATTATTCATCATGTCTTGCTCAAATCTTGAAAGATTAACAAGGAAACCCCACAAGTTCTTCATCTAAGAGGTAAAGTTCCATACCCTTATTTTCAATTTCGAATTTGGGTAGAAGATGTTTGATTAAGAGTATGATTCATGGGTATGACATTATTATTTATACATGCATGTACCAATAAGAATTGTGGGAAGATTGTTGAGCTGAAATAAGTAAGGATTGGGTTGTGGAGTGAAGGAAATCTTGTAGAAGAACCTTGTGGTTAAATTTGCACACCTAGTGTCTGATAAAATGCTCAAATGAGCTGAGACCATGAATATCTTCCTAATTATGGTTCAATTTTGTTATGTATCAAAATAGATCGGGATTGCTAAGAATTCTAGATCATTCTAAAGTTAAGGAAGCTCGATTGAGGTATGTTGGCTAAACTTTCTCTCTTGGAATTGAATTCCATAATGTTTCCGTAAGTTTCAAAGTATGGGTTACGTATTAAAAGTTTATGGCTTGAGTCGTGTTTCAATGAAATATAGTATGCCAAATTGCATGAGAAAATATCAATATTCTTAAGACTCTTAGTTGCTCATATGTGTACCTAAAGGCTTGATTTGGAAATATTTTATTGTTGATAATCTATAAAGATGGTTGGAAGTGAAATAAGCTAATTGGGGATATAGAGTGTGGCCAACATACCAAGAATTTAAGTTATGATTGTGTCTAGTAGTGCAAATGATTTGAGAAGATGCGATAAGGAATGTGCAATGAGCCTCGACTCAATTGTTTAAAAATGACTTCGAAGATAGAATTGTCTAAAAGCTTTTATACTAAATTCATGCCCAGTAGAGGTTGCTTTAACTAACGCTTTGATTTATAAATATATCCAGTGTGATTCGAGTTCTATATACTCATGTGTTGAAATTGTACATTGTCATTTCTGGGGAAGGGTATTGCAAGAGTAAATGGTGTATTGACTGTTTATGATTTTTCATGCGTGTTTCTATTGTTGGATGGTATGCCTCATTCTTTGGGAAGAAACCATTTGTATTTGAAATTTCCATTTCAAATGGACTTGAAGTATATGATTTCTGAAATATCCTATATGTTGATACTTGATGGTGATCTTTGAAATTGAAAGAGGTGAAAGTGTGGAATATAAAATACGGTCATCGTGCCAGGAATAAAGAATCTTGTGAATGGCCTAATGAACCAAGGAAATATTGTCGTTGTGAATGACTGGAAATACTAATGAGAATTTATACAATTCGAAAGATGTTGAGGTAAGTACAATTGTATTTATGATATTTCTGTTTGAAAATCAAATCAAAAATATTTTTTGGGAGCATCATTAACAATACCGAGGAAGGGTGGGTGTGGCCAACATGCCAAGAATTTAAGTTATGATTGTGTCTAGTAGTGCAAATGATTTGAGAAGATGCGATAAAGAATGTGCAATGAGCCTTGACTCAATTATTTAAAAATGACTTCGAAGATAGAATTGTCTAAAAGCTTTTATACTAAATTCATGCCCATTAGCGGCTGCTTTAACTAACGCTTTGATTTATAAATATATCCAGTGTGATTAGAGTTCTAATAATCATATTGAGCCTCCAAAATAGTCCACCAACCAACAACATTACTACCAAGCCTTTCGATATATATTTCACAAGTTCTAGCTTCAACGACTTAGCTGCAACTTGGATAATCTTAAATATATATAGAGTAAGAGGTTCCTTACCTTTAAACAGAAAGAACAACTCCAATTTGACCTTAATTTTCCACGAAATATCCCTTTAATTCTGCCACAAGAACAAGGAAGCGAAACTAGCAATTAATTCGGGTTTTTCGGCACTAGAATTACTTTAGAAGACTTGAAATCACCTAGGGTTGATATTAAAAACTTGAAGGTGTATTTACAGGACACAAAACACTTAAAACAACCTCCCACACGAGCTAGAACAACACAAAAATCAGCAACAACAAGAAGAACAAGAAACTTACTAGCGCCACGGGATTCCCGACATTTGATTTGTGTTGTTTGCCCTTTGTTTGGGTCTTGGATCAATGAGAAAACCTTGAGAGAGTGTTTTTAGGGTTCTAAGGTCTGAATATACTGAAAAATAATGACTTAAAACGGGGTTGAGGTATCTTATATATATCCATATTTCTTCAACCGCCTATGTGGGCCCCATAGAGAGCTGCTTGGCTCACTCTCACAAAAATGCGAATATCTCTCTATTCCGAGATTGTATCGACGAACGGTTTAATGCGTTGAAAACTAGACTCATAGATCTTCAATTTGATAGGTAGATCACCCCATAATTCCAAGCATATTGGGAGAACAATGTAGTAACATTTGACCTAAAGTTTAAGTAAAATTATAAACGTAAGTTGCGACAACTTTTATCGACTTTGTTTCATAACTCGCTTGACTTCAAGACTTATGATACGGATATTATATGATTCAAATACATTAAAACATGACCTCTTGGGACAATTAATCACCTCTAGTGTTACCCGAAAATACGGGTTACAACATCCTTTATTCGTTTAACTTCTAATACTTGTTAACCACTCTTGTACACCCTTGTATCGTTTAAGACCAATAGGATTAACTTCTTATCATCTCAAAGATAATCTCTTCTTGGATTTACGTCGACTAACTTACGGCGTGATCTAAGGTACGCGAATTTGGGTTGTAACACCCTCTCCCCCTTAGGAACATTCGTCCTCGAATGTAAGGGTTTATGGGGTGTCTAACTCATCGTGGATTCCGACGGAAATTTCCGGCTGAGCTTCCCCTGTAAAATGGACACTAGCCAAACTTGCAAGCAGTTAAACCCAACCTATGGCCTTACAAGACTATACAAAGCATTATGGATATGTACATTATCTGCATATCACCATTTTGTATTAAAAAAAAGTATTCACAAGCTATTGCTTACCTCATAGAGCCGTTCCACCTTATAATGCGTCCTTCTTTCCCTCGGCATCCTCGTTATCTTCACTCTGGAATAGGTAAGGGTATTTAGACTTCATCTCCTCTTCTGCTTCGCATGTCATTTCTTCTATATTCTTGTTCCTCCATAATACTTTCACGGAAGCTACATCCTTTGTTCTCAACTTGCGGACTTGTCGATCTAATATAGCCACTGGCACTTCATCATATGATAGATCCTCTGTAACTTGTACATCTTTGATAGGGACGACCCGAGAAGGGTCTCCAATACATTTCCTCAACATAGATACATGGAATACCGGGTGTACAAATTCCAATTCGGATGGCAATTCTAACTCATAAGCAACCTGTCCAATTCGTCGAAGAATTTTGTACGGCCCAATATACCGCGGACTCAACTTACCCTTCTTCCCAAAATGCATAACACCCTTCATCGGCGAGATCTTCAAGAAAACCCAATCACCAACCTCAAATTCCAGATCACGACGTCGGACGTCGGAATAAGACTTTTGCCTGCTTTGTGCCGTCCTCAGTCGCTCTTGTATCACTTTCACCTTCTCAATGGCTTGGTGAATCAAATCTGGCCCATATAATTCTGTCTCACCTACTTTGAACCATCCAACTGGTGATCTACATCTCCTCCCGTACAGTGCCTCATACGGGGCCATTTTAATACTGGAATGGTAGCTATTATTGCAGGCAAATTCTATAAGTACCAGATGGTCATCCCAATTCCCCTTGAAATCTAGAACACATGCTCGTAGCATATCTTCAAGCGTCTGGATGGTACGTTCAGCCTGTCCGTCAGTCTGCGGATGGAATGCAGTGTTGAGATTTACTTGTGTGCCTAAACCCTTCTGAAAAGACCTCCAAAAGTTAGCCGTAAATTGAGCTCCTCGGTCTGATATAATAGATACCGGCACACCATGAAGCCTAACAATCTCCTTGATATACAACTTCGCATAATCTTCAGCCATGTAAGTTGTCTTAACTGGCAGAAAATGGGCAGATTTTGTAAGTCGATGAACTATCACCCAGATGGAGTCAAACTTATGATAAGAGCGAGGTAATCCAATAATGAAGTCCATATTAATCACCTCCCATTTCCAGGTCGGAATCTCTATATTCTGAATCAATCCACTAGGTTTCTGATGCTCGATCTTTACTTGTTGACAATTAGGACACTGGGCTACAAATTCTACAATAGACTTCTTTATATTATCCCACCAATACTGCTTCTTAACGTCATGATACATCTTTGTCGAGCCAGGATGGATAGAATATCGGGACTGGTGAATCTCAATCATAATCTTCTCTCGCAACCCTGCCACACTAGGTACACATAATCGGCCCTGGTATCTCAGTGTCCCATCTTCTCCGATCTTAAAAGCTGTAATCTTACACTGCTAAATTCCCTCTCTCAATCTTACTAAGGTAGGATCTTCATATTGCCGTGCTTTTACCTCGGCTACCAAAAATGATTCTGCTGTATTCTGTACAGTAACACCTCCGTCATCAGAGTCCAACAATCTGATTCTCATGTTGGCCAGCTGGTGAAGCTCTTTGGTCAACCCTTGTCTACCTGCCTCAATATGTATTAAGCTTCCCATTGACTTACGGCTGAGAGCGTCTGCCACAACATTAGCTTTACCGGGATGGTACAATATCTCGACATCGTAGTCTTTCAGTAATTCAAGCCACCTACGCTGCCTCAAATTCAACTCCTTCTGCTTGAAGATGTATTGTAAACTCTTGTGATCTGTGTAGATGTCAACATGGACGCCGTATAAGTAGTGCCGCCATATCTTCAAAGCATATATTACTGCAGCCAATTCCAAATCATGAGTCGGGTAATTCTTTTCATGCTTCTTCAATTATCTTCATGCATAAGCAATCACCTTCCCACGTTGCATCAATACGCACCCCAAACCTATACCTGAGGCATCACAATATACCACATAACCTTCTGTTCCTTCTGGGAGAGTGAGCACTGGCGCGGATGTCAATCGATTCTTTAGCTCCTGAAAATTATGTTCACAAGCATCAGACCACTGGAACTTGGTAGCTTTCTGTGTTAACTTAGTCAATGGTGCTGATATAGAGGAAAACCCTTCTACAAACCGCCTATAATATCCTGCTAGCCCCATGAAGCTGCGGACTTCTGACGGTGTTGTAGGTCTCGGCCAATTCTTCACTGCATCGATCTTCTGAGTGTCGACACTAATACCCTCATCAGATATCACGTGGCCAAGGAATGCTACTGAGTTCAACAAGAATTCACATTTAGAGAGCTTAGCATATAACTTATGATCCTGAAGGGTCTGGGCATAAGCCTGAATACGGGAAATATCCATGCCCTCTACCAAGGAGGCTGTTGTTCACTCATTTATCAGATGTGGTCCCAACCCGTTCACGAATAGATGCACCCTATCACTCATCTCGGCCACCATATGGGGAGCATACCTTGCTAAAGAATCAAACTGTATACTATACTCTCGTACACTCATATTACCCTGTCGAAGGTTCAAGAACTTATCAGCTCTAGCTCGTCGTATCTCAACTGGCAAGTAGTGACGAAGAAAGGCCTCAGAAAATTCCTTCCACACGGCTGGAGGAGTGTTCGGACCCCTAGATCTCTCCCAACTATCGTACCAGTAACCGATAAGAAGCCAACTCTATTGCCTCCGTATCACTAGCATGCATAACCCGCAATGTACGATGAATCTGATCAATAAATGTTTGTGGATCCTCCTTGGGGTCTGATCCGGTAAACACTGGAGGGTCTAGATTAATAAAATAACGAACTCTCGCACTAATCGGTTTATCAACAGCACCGTTATTTTTCCTCTGAGCCTGAGCAGCTACCAAGCTAGTCAATAATTGCACTGCACTGCGCATATCGTGGTCTGTAGTGCTAGACGGAGGAACTGGATGTACTGGGTGCCTCCTAATATCCTCTGGAGGAGACAGAGAGGTATGAGACGGCATCTCATTCTGAGCCTCACTTTGGCCTGCTCTGGCTGGAGGCACCTTAATGTTACCCTCTCCCACAGCTGTATCAAACCGTTTACTAATTGCTTGCTTCCTAGTCGAAGGCATCGCTGAAAGAAAACAAGGTAAATATTAGATATGAACACTTACTACTCAACTTTACGCACGATCTAGATTCAGGAAGAAGGTAACAACCCTAGATGTCACGTAGCCTCCTGATTATAAATGTGGCGCGCTACACATCCATAATCAAAACTCTACTAGACACGGCTCATAGACATCCCCTAGGACAGACTTGCTCTGATACCAAGTTTGTCATGACCCAACTGGAGGGTCATGACTAGCACCCGGGCCATACTTGCCGAGCACCAACGTACATTTTATCTAACCTTCCTTATTATCTTTAAGGGCTGACAAGATCAATATAAATAGTAGACATGGATCATGAACATCCAACAATGAAAGATAATGTCATGAACAGACATAACATGGGATGACAAGACTGTCAAGAAACTATATATAAGGTACGAGCTATCATGATTCCATGAAAGACTATACAACATAAATCAGCCGAAAAGGCATTCTAAACCATACATAAGTCGACACCTGTCTATGAGCCTCTAAAGGAACATAAGTGCTACAACATTGCCGGAACAGGGCCCCGACATACCCATAATGTCTATAACAAAAATGCATACCAATACCAAGTCCGGAGAAGGGATCTCGCCAATAACCGCTGAACTGGACAGCCTACTGTGGTGGGGGAGCTACGTCTACCTGTCTATCAGGACCTGCAGCACGATATGCAGCGTCCACAAATAAAAAGGACGTCAGTACGAATAAAGTATTGAGTATGTGAGACAAGAAAGCATAAGTAAGAACAGTAATGTAAACAGGGATAGAGAATATACAACCTGTGACATCTGGGTACCTCTGAGGGCTACTGACATGAAACACATGATACATACATATATATACATAAACTTTTAAAACATACGCCTTTGTGGGCATCACCATCATCATATCATACCCGGCCGTAATAGGCTCGGTAAAACGTAGCCGGCCATCATAGGGCTCGGTAGAATCATACCCGGCCACGTGGAGCTCGGTAAAATCCAACTGATCAGTGGTTGCACAATAGGTGCCGTACCCGGCCAACTATAGCGCGGCTCGGTAGAGTAAAATAGATACATATATATGATGCATGCTGGACTCATTGGAATCACATTTTGAACCTTTCGGAGTGACGTAAGGTCGGTATCCTTCGTACATGTTATTAGGATTAAATCTTCATCAAGAAACTTATAAGAATCAGGAACTACCAACAACATTGATAATATAGGAATAAGAGAAGTAACATCAATATCAATCGTTTCATAAGAAGGGCAGCAATGTAAGTACTGCTAGCTTCTAAGAGTAGAGTATCTTTGGGAGCTCGTTCATTACATTATGTACAATCGGAGTCGTGCAAAAGAATGAAGGGGATAGCCTCACATACCTTGTATATACTGCCCAACCTCAAGCTATGCAAATGTCACGACTCCTTAGTCTACAATAAGAGAAATGGCACTATCATTATCGTTTAAGCGTCGTAACTATTATGTATCGACCGCAACCTATTTTACGATGAAACGGACAGCACCTCCCCTATTTATATGACTTCCCACAAGTCAATACAATCACCAAAAAGCCCAAACAACATCATTAATAATCATATTGAGCCTCCAAAATAGTCCACCAACCAACAACATTACTATCTAGCCTTTCGATATATATTTCACAAGTTCTAGCTTCAACGACTTAGCTAAAACTTGGATAATCTTAAATATATATAGAGTAAGAGGTTCCTTACCTTTAAACAGAAAGAACAACTCCAATTTGACCTTAATTTTCCACGAAATATCCCTTCAATTCTGCCACAAGAACAAGGAAGCGAAACTAGCAATTAATTCGGGTTTTTTGGCACTAGAATTACTTTAGAAGACTTGAAATCACCTAGGGTTGATATTAAAAACTTGAAGGTGTATTTACAGGACATAAAACACTTAAAACAACCTCCCACACGAGCTAGAACAACACAAAAATCAGCAACAACAAGAAGAACAAGAAACTTACTAGCGCCACGGGATTCCCGACATTTGATTTGTGTTGTTTGCCCTTTGTTTGGGTCTTGGATCATGAGAGAACCTTGAGAGACTGTTTTTAGGGTTATAAGGTCTGAATATACTGAAAAATAATGACTTAAAACGGGGTTGAGGTATCTTATATATATCCATATGTCTTAAACCGCCTATGTGGGCCCCATAGAGAGCTGCTTGACGCACTCTCACAAAAACGCGAATATCTCTCTATTCCGAGATTGTATCGACAAACGGTTTAATGCGTTGAAAACTAGACTCATAGATCTTCAATTTGATAGGTAGATCACCCCATAATTCCAAGTATATTGGGAGAACAATGTAGTAACATTTGACCTAAAGTTTAAGTAAAATTATAAACGTAAGTTGCGACAACTTTTATCGACTTTGTTTCATAACTCGCTTGACATCAAGACTTATGATACGGATATTATATGATTCAAATACATTAAAACATGACCTCTTGGGACAATTAATCACCTCTAGTGTTACCCAAAAATACGGGTTACAACATCCTTGATTCGTTTAACTTCTAATACTTGTTAACCACTCTTGTACACCCTTGTATCGTTTAAGACCAATAGGATTAACTTCTTATCATCTCAAAGATAATCTCTTCTTGGATTTACGTCAACTAACTTACGGCGTGATCTAAGGTACGCGAATTTGGGTTGTAACACACACATACTAGGTGACGGGCGTGTGGGCGTGCACCATAGAAATTGTGATGTAATTGTTTCGTGGAATTTTGTAGTCAAATAATCTTGGCATTTTCCATGCAGTTTTATGTCTTAAAGAAATTGAGCTGACAATCATATTAAAAATCATGTTGAGGCTATGTGCCAGTGTTATTGGGACCCACAAAGGTCATATTGTTGTGAATTATTTGTTTTAAATTGAAAATTCATACTCAGTCATATTCATTTCATTGCATATCATATCTCAATCTCTATTGTTATTTATTGATACATCATATCATCATTTTCGAACTAATTATGGGATCGGGCTGCACGTCGCAGCAGGCCATATTGGCTTTATTATAGCACGTGAGTTGTCCGTGCGGATACATATATTGATACTATGGCACGTGAGTTTTCCGTGCAGCACGTGAGTTGTCCGTGCAGATTATAGCGCTTGGGCTGAAGGAGCCCCTCCGGAGTTTGTACACACCCCCAGTGAGTGCAGGTACCTACTGAGTGTGACTGCCGAGTGTCGAGCTATTAGGATGAGTGACTGTGAGGACTGAGTGACTGGGAGGACTGAGTGAAATGATATTCTGAGAGTATGCATATAATTTTATCACTGAGTTGCATCGCATTGACTTGCACACATAACATACAGGCATAGAGATGTATTTTTCTCATGTTGTACAGCATCACATCATTCATGATTTCTCACATATATTGACAGATGGGGATATTGATACATTTATTTTACACGGGTTATCTGCAAAGAATATGAAACGTCTCATTTATTATTGAAAGGATTTTTGGGAAAATTATTGTTTTTAAACTTATTCATATTTTTGGTAACTTCGGTAAACGATTTGGGTTTTCACTAATGTACTTGAAAGGAAGAACTATTATTTTTTGGAATCATGATTTGGCTGAGCATTTTATCTCTGAGTTACTTCTTGTATTATTTGCTTTATGTGGTTATGAACTATTATGGACTATTGGTTTTGGACCCGACCTTGGTACAAGCTCGTCACTACTTTCAACCTAAGGCTAGGTTTGTTACTTATTGAGTACATGGGGTCGGTTGTACTCATATTACACTTCTGCACCTTGCGTGCAGATGTTGGCTGCTGATGTTGCTGTGTTCGTTGGGAGCTGGATCTGAATATGTACCTGCGTTCCGGTTGTAGCTGCCTCTTATTCATGGTAGCCTTAGATTTATAACAATTTGTTCATGTACATTTCGAATAGATGATGTATTATTTCATACCAGTTTTGTAAATTCTATTCTTAGAAGCTCATGATTACCAGTTCTTGGGTAAAAGTATTGGTTTCATATATTTTCTTTAATAATTGTTATTGGAATTGAATAGTTGATAATTGGCTTACCTAGCGGGTTGGGTTAGGTGTTATCACGACTAGTTGGATATTGGGTCGTGATAAAGGAAAAGGACAGTGCGGTGCACTAAGCTCTCGTTATGTGCGAGTTCTGAGAAGGGCAAACATACATTTTCATATATTTCTACTTCTGATTTCTTTCCGAAAGCTCGCGTGTGGAGTATTGCTACCCCATTTTTTTAACCTTTGTAATAAATAAAAAATTACTTAAGATACTGTTCCAGCTATTATGTAGGATTTGTATTTGGATATTTGAAAGGTAGTCGGAGTTCTTTTTTATCTCGCAGTTTGATATGGTATGAACTTACATGTGATTCCTTTTGCTATGAGCTGAATTCTTTCTCGGGGTAGTATCTAAAACATAAGATAGGGTGGCAATGTAACCAATTGCTATAAATATTGAAGTGTTTCTTACTTAAACGAGCTTGAGTAAGACTAAGGCTGTCCAACGGGACGGGACGTCCCGCGTCCTGTCTCGTCCCACTTAATTCTAAACGGGATGGCCCCATGTTAAACGGGACACGGGATGGGACGGGATGGCCATTTCGTCCCGTTTGTTCTGTCTTGTTTCGTCCCGTCCCGTCCCGCCTGTCCCGCGTTCTTTTTTTGTTTTTTTGAATTCTAGCCGTTGGACAACGGCTCCAATTGCTTACTAAATTTTAGAAAAATTTTATTATGCTACAAAATAATTTTCTGGTATATATTATCCTACTGTTACACAAATATTATGGTATATTTATGGAATTTCTGTTGTATTTGGTAAGTATAAAATAAATCCAACTAATGCACCAGTCATTAATGAAATGATTGTAAAATTTAAAAAGTATTTTTTCTCTATTCCCCCAATTTATTTAATTTCTACTATACTTAACCCATCTTTAAAATTAAGAGGTGCAAAGGGATTTGTTCGTAAAATTTATGAGAATTTAGCAATTCAAGAAAATGAACAACTATCTCTTGAATACTGCCAAGCTAACATATACTCTTATATTAGATCAATGTTTGATAAATATAAATATATGGAAACAATAGGTGGTGAAACTGCTCCTTCTACTTCTAAGTCTAGAGTAGAAGTTCTATGGGAAGATATGGATGATATAACAGGTTTTGATTCCTCTATTGATGATTAACTTAATTCTTATCTTAATCAAGGATTGGAAAGTATTAAAGACGAAGAAGGCAACGAACAACTTTTGGCATAGTGGAGGGAGCGTGGCAATACTTTTGTCTCTAAGGGTTGAATTATTTTAATGAATTGTCTTACACTCTTACTTAGTTACTTAATGGCTTGAAATTTTATTAAATAAATTATAACTCTATTATAAATTTATAATTACTAGAATAATTCATGACAAGTCTTTTGTTTTAATATTTTATAATTCTTTACTTAGTTTCCTAATTTTTATTTAATTTTTAAGTTTATTAAATAAGTCAAAAAACTAGTTGTTGCAAACTTTAAAAACTTAGTCATTGTCAAAAGAATAGCCGTTGCCAAACTCAATGCTTAAATAATTTTTTTTTTAAAACGACACTTAAGGCCCGCGAACCCGTCCCGTCCCGTCCCATCCCGTTTGTTAGCGGGACGGGATGGGCCTACCGTCCGTCCCGTACCGTCCCGTCCCATCACGTTTTTTAGCGGGACGGAATGGGCTTACCGTTTCGTTCCGTTTGTCCCGTCTCGTTTCGTCCCGTCCCGTCCCGTCCTGTCCCGCCATCGTTCCGACTAAATGTCGTCCCGTCCCGTATCGTTAATTTTGTCCCGTCTTGTTCCATTGGACAGCTATAAGTATGACATCGTAAGATACATAATGAATAAAGATAAAAATAAACACTACTACAAGTACGACCAACAATTACTTTTTTCATTTATTTATAACTGAGACATGATGCAAACAAGGGTAGGTTAAGTGGAAATCATTTTCTAATACTAGGCTTAACTAGAAAAACATAGTACATTGTCATTAATTTATTTGTTAGAACTAGGTCCCAAAAAAGACCGTATGTCTAAAAGCCTTATTGGTAATTGGTTCATCAAGAACCCGGTAGAGTGCATGAGCATCTTCAAACTCGGATACAATATGCATCTTTATTGGTATTTACAAGTCCAGGAAAATGACCAGAACCCATTGGAGGGAAAGTAGGGACTGAACTAAATGCCTCTCCAACCCATGCCGCCTGTGATGCAAAACCCTTTAATCCCGTGAAAAGCTCTGGAGGCCAAAAACATATTTGTTTGAAATCACGACCAACACGCAGCCACCATCTTCCATTCTTCAGATCCTGCGTTGGATATATATATATAGACACACACACACACACAAAAGATTATGTATGTTCATACATTGTACGTTATAGTGAAAAATAATTATATATGCTCTTAATTTCTTTTCGAATATGATGAAATTTCAGTATGGCATTTATCTAACCCTTTGAATGAAGAATGTCTGATCGAATATGTGTCCAGGTGTAGAAGTCAGATATACCGTGTCCAAAGGTATTTGCGTATTCACAATTACGAATCTAGGGCAACGTGTGTTGAAGAATTGAGTTGTGCATGCCTGTGTCATGATGTAACAAATTTAACTAATCGTGAGTAATTAAGGATATTTTGTTAAAGCATGACTCACTAATATGTGAATAAACCAAAAAAAAAGACTTACTTTAAATAATGAAAAAAATCGAGTACGAGTATCACCATAAAGAATTGGATCCACCTAGATCAATACACCATTCATTGTCAACTTTTGATGCTCCTATCTATAGAATTAAAGCAAGAAAAGGGGATTGAATTTTACTTAGCAAAGTTAATTAACAGTAATACTTACACGCCACCCAACTTGTATTTGGTCACGGCCATTTTGTACCTTCACGACGGATGCACTACACTGGTTCGAAAGAACCTTTGGATTATAAATACTACTTGTTGTTCCAGCTCCCAAAATTTCGGAATCCAGGTCATTTAGTGTTTGTCCTAGAGCAAACTAAATGTTCAAAGCAGAATAAGTAACAAGATATGCTCACATTGGTTAATAATAAAAATATCCCTTTCTTGAAAAAAATTGCAAGTTCTTAACGAGGTATAGAAACAAATATAAAGGCAAGTCGCATTGAGATTAACGTCCATATGTACCACAAATCCAAAATCATAGAAAGAGCTCCAGTAAAAATGATAAGTGATGACAATAGTGAAGTTACCACTTGGAACATGTTTAATTTGTTGTTGTATATAATTATTTCAATTACAAATCTTTGTAAACTAGAATAAACAAAAACAATTTACAAAGGAGCAGCTTACGTGAAAGATGCCCCCAGCATAACTAGCATTAAATCTTCTTTCTCTAATGAGATCTTCTTTGGTAGTTCTTCTAATAGGAACTGTTCTCATTGGACAACCACCATGTCTCAGCCTGATTTTGCAGGATCTATTGGATGTTGCGGATTCTTTGTCATTCTTACTTTCACAATACAAGTACAACAGTAACAGTGAATAAGGATCTATTTACCAAATAGACATACCTGAGGATGATAAGTATGATTCTTCGGTAAAGGATGATCAAATGCAGGTTATAGATAGAAATTCACAGAGTCATAAATATCTCCATATTCGGTCTACAAAACAATAGAACTTATTACTGATTTTAAGTATAAATATTTATGGGTAACATCTTTTTTAGCTCCATGAAAAATGACATATATAATTGAAAATAAAACAGATAGATCAATTATTTCGAGAATGGACCAAAACAAAGAATAAGAATCTACTTTAATAGTTTTGACTGATGGCTTATTTAAAAGCTTTAGTTGCCTCTCCAATTCTTCATGGTCCTTCTTTAAAAAGCCCTCAACTTCATCATGGTTGAGAAAAATCATAATTGCAATCAAAAGTTGTACAACGCTTAGATGCATTCTTGTGATCTTCATCCTATAATAATTTTAAAATAAATTATTAGATACAAATAATAACTTAAAATTAAACATAAAAGCTAATAAGAGGAATGAAAAATTATGACTTCTGTGCAAATGGCACATGATAATCCATCATATCAAGGATGAAGTTTAAGAAATAAGAGATGAAGTACCTGATTCTTTTTTATGGACAGGGATAGTGAATGGTCCTACAAGAATAACACACTTTATATAGGAATCATCGGGCATTTCATATTCCCGTAATTTTATGTTTGCATTGCTTTACTTTTATTCGATTGATTCTTACAATCATTCTGTCCATAAATTAACATATATGTGATTTTCTCCCTAATTTCTTACATATTTATGACAATTATGGCTAACAAAAATCACCTATTCAATATTTGATATCGAACATTTAAATTGAATCTGCAAAATCTTACTCTTTTAAATGTCAATTATAGATACCTTCCTTGAGTTAACTATAGGCTATAACGCATATGTCTGGTGGTTCTAACTCTATAATAAAATTATACTCCGTAGTACTATGTAATTAACGTTGACACTTGATGCTGATTACGTTTATATTACATCATTGGCTAATATCAATTTTTAATAACTTATAAGATCATGATGTTGATACTATCGTATAATATTATATTCTGCAACTGCAAAGATAAGAGGAAGAAAATCATAACGAATAAAAGGACAACAAAATAAACCAGGAAAAAAAGGTTGGATGGGAATGAATGTAATATTTAGCTTGTCTTTTATTGTTTATTTTGGTACTCCTTTTATTTTAGATACAATTAATCTTTATGAGTGCACGCGAAAATCAAAAGAAATTAAATTGGAATTGTAGAATTAATTCGTCGCCTAGTAATACCGAAAAATATGGTACACCACGCTTATTCATTTTTTAATTTTGTAGTATTTATTTTTTTATATAACTTTTAATCATTGTCAGCGTACAAAATCAACTGGGATTGGAGAAGTTGAATGATACTTTAAGATTGAATTCATAATCATGTAGAAAAGAATAAAAAAGATGGTAGCAAGGTCATTTTAGTTCTGCCAAATTGTTGTGTTTTGTTACTTCGTGCCAAAGAATCAGAATGATTCCAAAATATTCATTATTTAATTTTATTTTTTGCGTTGATTTCCTTTCACTTTATCAGATTGACTCTTCTTACCATTCCATCCTTAAATTAATAAATATTATTCTTATATTTTGGAAAAATTAAATCTTTCATACTATATTTATTTTTGATATCTGGGTTCTTAATTATTCTTCCTCTTTTAGAGGAGTTAAAATCTTATTCTTATGAGTAACTTATGTTAATATATTTTCTGGATATTTTCGAGTAGTTGATGTATGCTATATCATTTAATAAAATAAAATATTAGAGATCTCAAACGTAACCTTCTCATTCAGATACGTTGACAAAGCAAAAAGAACAAAAATCATATCAGCATTTATAGATACTTATATCAAGTGTTATCTCCTTATGATTCGAGATATCACGCACCCTTCTTAGTTTAGTTTTTCTTTTTATGTCAAATATTATAACCTACTCCTCAACCAATCAATAAATCGGCAATCATATATCAACTTGATTTTTTCTTTCTTTTTTCTTAGATTTATAGGACTTTTACTGTGATGTCCCAAAATATCATTTTTAAATTTAATGATTAATTATGTGATCTAAGTACTATTTACCATTACTCGACTTGCGTGTGCAGTCAGTAAAAAATTTTCGGAAAGTTTTCAGGTGAAAAATGGATTAAAATGTAAATTAGATGTTTAAAACACAACTGAGCTGACTTTGGTCAATATTTTAAGTAAACGGATTTGGATCAGTATTTTGATAGTTCTGGTAGGTCCGTATCGTAAATTGGGACTTGGGCGTATGCCCGGAATCAAATTCTGAGGTCCATAGTCTGAGATATAGAATTTTGATGAAAACTTTAAAGTTTAAGTTCAAATTGTGATCGGATGTCAAATTATGTGCAAATGACCCCGGAATAGAATTTTGATGATTCCAACAGCTCCGTATGGTGATTTTGGACTTAGGAGCGTGATCGAAATTTTATTTGGAAGTCCGTAGTGGAATTAGGTTTGAAATGCCGAAAGTTGAATTTTTGGGAAGTTTGACCGAGGGGTTGACTTTTTGATATCGGGGTCGAAATCCAATTCTGAAAATTTTCATAGCTCCGTTATGACATTTATAACTTGCGTGCAAAATCTGAGGTCAATCGGACTTGATTTGATAGGTTCCGGTGTTGTTTGTAGAAATTAAAAGTTTCAAAGTTCATTAGGCTTGAATCTATATGTGATTCGTAATTTTAGCATTGTTTGATGTGATTTGAGGTTTCAAATAAGTTCGTATGATGCTTTAGGATTTTGTTGGTATATTCGGTTGAGGTCCCGAGGGCCTCGGGTGAGTTTCGGATGGTTAACGGATCAAAAATACGACTTAAACAGCTGCTGAAAAAGCTGCTGCAAATTCTCTTCTGCTGTGCAATCGAGCGCCCAGAAATTGAGCCGAGGATCGAAGGCAAGCTCGAAGGGCAGTGATCGAAGGCCCAGGATCAAGGGCTATGACCAAGGCCAGTGATCGAAGGCCATAAAGATCGAAGCCATGATCGATAGCCAGGATTGATGGTTGTGATCGAGCTCCAGGGTCGAGGACCATGATCGAAGCTATGATCGAAGGCCATGACCGAGGTCCATTATCGAGGACCATGATCGGACCCCATGATAGGACTCCTCTTAATCGGACTCCCCATGATCGGACTCCTATGATCGAGGTCCAGGATCGGACTCTCATGATCGAGGTCCAGGATCGGACTCCACGATCGAGGTCAGCCTGGACAGATCTGTAAGTTTTAAAAACAGGGGAGTTTTGTCCCATTCGCCATTTTTAACAACTTGGAGCTTGAGCAGAGGCAATTTTTAATATATCTTCAAGGAAAAATATTGGGGTAAGTGTTCATAACTCAATCTTGGTTAGATTACCCGAATCTATCACTGTTTTTAACATTTAATTGGTTATTTAAGTTGGAAAAATTTGAAAACCTTCTTGGTTAGATTTGTGAATTTGAGGGTCGAATCATTATTGAAATTTAGTCATTTTAGTGTGGTTAGACTCGTGGTTGAATGGGCGTTCATATTTCGTAACTTTCGCCGGATTTCGAGACATGGCCCCCACGGGCCATTTTTGAGTTAATTTTGAATTTTTATTGAAAAATGTAGTATTTTCGTATAGAATTAATTCTATAATTTTTATTGACTGTATCGAATTAATTATGACTAGATACAAGTCGATCGGAGCCGGAAAATCAAGAAAAAAGCATAATACTTGATTAAATTGGAGCAAGTCGAGGTAAGTGACTTGTCTAACCTTGTGTGGGGAAAATTTTCCCTACATTGATATTAATGTCATTATTGAAATGTATTGAAAGTCGTGTACACGAGGTGACGAGTGTGTACATGGGCTAAATATGAAAGATTATATTTTTAAATTGTGTAGATCGTTGTTGCACAGTTATTAAATTCTTTTATCTTTCTATATTCTTCATCATCGATCTGTGATATATATTTTTAATTTGTTTACCTTTTTCCCTGCTAATTGTTTTACCTGTTTAATTGAAACTTGGTTTCTTTTATACTGTGCATTATTGAAGGTTGATTTTCTTTAAATTAAATATTATTAATATGAAGTATTTGATATTTTTAAGTTTGATATTGAAGCAACGTATTAAAAATTTGAAATATTATTTTTCTGAATTATTTATTCTTGAATATTTTCGTAAGATCTTTTTTGGATTATTCTGGCATGAGCCGTGAGCTCTTTATTATTGAAAAATATTGCTGTTGATGTTTTTGTGGAAAATTAAAATATTGGGCACTTGAGGTGCAAATTATGATATATTGTGATATTGATACGCATGCGGTGGTATAAGGTCTGGGTGTTGAAACACATGCGGTGAGATAAGGGTGGCTTGATACGCGTGGCTAGTAGGGGTGACTACTAGAAGTCATGCGGTGTGATAAGGGTGGCTAAAATGCGGGATGCTATTTCGGAAAAAAAATACTTTCTTTAAATAAATTGTGAAGGCTCCCGCGGTGGTATAAGGAATTGATATATTGTGAAATTATTTATAATTTGGGACTATGAGGAGGTACCTCGGTAGTGCCCTTATTGATATTGATTTATGGCCATAGTTGCTTTCGATTAATTGTTGTGATTTTCATAAAGTTGAAGAAAATTCTGTTTTGATTCCACGAGATATTATTTACAATTATTTGGTGTCATTAAATGTGACATACTATTTGATTCATTTCCAATGTCATTTTATTTTACTACATTGATAAATATTTTACCATGTCATTATTTTAATCCAGTAGGGCCTCACCTGACCTCGTCACTACTCTACCGAGATTAGGCTTGGCACTTACTGGGTACCGCTGTGGTGTACTCATACTATGCTTCTGCATATCTTTTTGTGCAGATCCAAGTATATTTTACCAGCCTAGACGTCAGTGAGTTACCTGTGCACGGAGACTTCGAGGTATATCTGCCAGCGTCCGCAGACTCCGGAGTCCCCTTCTATCATATTATGTTGCTTCCTTTATATTTTATTTAGACCTTGACTTATAGAGACATTGAGAATAAATTCTTAGAAGCTTGTGATTTATTTCTACCGAGTTTTGGGAGTTGAAATTGTTTGAATTGTAGTTTATCTATTTCAGATATTATTATTATTCCGCATTGATAGGCTTACCTAGTCTTAGAGACTAGGTGCCATCACGACATCCTACGGAGGGAATTTGGTACGGAGACGTCTGTACTTATTATTCCGCATTGTAGGCTTACTTAGTAGAGTCTTGCGGATCGGTACGGAGACGTCTGTACTTATCTTCGAGAGGCTATGGAACTGTTAGGAAATATTCACTTCTTTGATTCCTTAAACAATTGTCTTTCTATTCTCTCACGGATGGTGAGGAAACGCACAACTGGATCAGATGATCAGACACCCGCGTCCCCTGTTGGAGCCGCAAGAGGCCGGGGTCGGGGCAGAGGCCGAGGAAGACCACGTGGTGCATCCAAAGCACCTGCACGAACTGCTGCACCAGAGCTCCAGTAGCTCCAGTTGGAGAGAAAGCACCTGAGACGCCTGCTACTACTCCTGCACTTCAGGAGACTCTTGCCCAGTTTTTGAGCATGTTTGGCACTTTAGCTCAGGCAGGATTAATTCCACTTGCTCCTGCCACATCTCAGGCTGGGGGAGGAGCGCAGACTCCTGCCGCCCGTACTCCAGATCCACGTGCCCAAGTTGACCATGCCCTAGATGTTATACCAGTGCAACTAGTTGTCCCAGTTCGGCCTGATATTAGGACAGCAGTTTCAGAGGGGGAGCAGCTCAGGCTCAAGAGTTATAAGAAGTACCACCCTCCCACTTTCAGCGGTTTAGCTTCAGAGGATGCTCAGGGTTTTCTGGAGGAATGTCACCGTATCCTTCATACTATGGGTATTGTGGATTTCAGTGGGGTTTCTTTCACGGCATTCCAGTTTAGAGGAGCAGCCTACCAGTGGTGGCGGGCATATGAGTTGGATAGTCCCGCTGAGGCATCTTCACTAACTTGGACTCAATTTCTGATATGTTATTAAGGGAGTATGTTCCTCAGAGTCTTAGGGATACATGCCCCGAAGAGTTTCAGCAGTTGCGCCAGGGTTCTATGACCGTGTCAGAGTATGCGGTCTGATTCCGTGATTTGGCTAGGCATGCACCAGGCTTAGTTGCTACTGTTCGAGAGCGGGTTCGCAGATTTATTGAGGGTCTTCACCCTAGTATCAGATACAGTATGGCCCGAGAGATAGAGATGGACATCACATACAACCAGATGGTGTCAATTGCTAGAAGATTGGAAGGTATGCGGACTCGGGAAAGGGAAGAGAGGGAAGCTAAGAGACCCCGAGATTCTGGAATATATAATAATTCTCGTGCCCCAGTTGCAGCCCATCATGGTAGAGGCTATGTGAGCCATCCTATTCATTCAGCACTTCCATCTTCCAGTGGTATTCCGACTACTTCCAGACCTCAAGTTCCATATTACGCACCACCAGTGTCTTCTGTACCTCCTGTACGGGGTGCTTTTAGCGGACAATCTAGTCGATCAGGCCTGAGCCAGTCCCAATAGCCATGTCCTCCGAGGGCTTGTTTTGAGTGTGGTGACACTCATCATATCATGAGGGATTGCCCCATAATTAGGAGGGGTGCACCTCCACGGATTTTTGAGGCCCCACCTATTCCATAGGGTCCTCAGACTTCTCAGGCCATGATTACTGCACCAGTTGCCACTCCACCTGCACAGCCAGCTAGAGGTGGAGGTCGAACAGGTAGAGGTCGCCCTAGAGGGGGAGGCCAGGCCAGATATTATGCCCTTCCTGCTAGGACAGATGCCGTTACATCCGATTCTGTTATCACAGGTATTATTCCAGTCTGTCATAGAGATGCATCAGTTTTATTTGATCCAGGCTCAATTTATTCTTATGTGTCATCTTATTTCTCCCAGTATTTGGGCGTATCTTGTGATTACTTGAGTTTTTCTATTTATGTATCTACACCCGTGGGTGAATCCATTATTGTGGACCGTGTGTATCGGTCGTGTTTAATTGTTATCAGTGATTTTGAGACCAGAGCTGATTTATTATTGCTCAGTATGGTAGATTTTGATATTATTTTGGGCATGGACTGGTTGTCACCGTATCACGCTATTCTTGATTGTTACGCCAAGACAGTGCCATTGGCTATGCCGGGTCTACCACAACTAGAGTGGAGAGGTACCTCAGATCATGTTCCTAGCAGGGTTGTTTCATTTCTTAAAGCTCAACGAATGGTTGAGAAGGGGTGTGATGCGTATCTGCCCTATGTGAGAGATGTTAGTATCGATACTCCTACTATAGAGTCAGTTCCTATAGTAAGGGATTTTCCTGATGTATTTCCCGCAAATCTTCCAGGTATGCCACCCGACAGGGATATTGATTTTGGTATTGATTTATTACCGTGTACTCAACCCATTTCTATTCCACTATACCGTATGGCCCCAACAGAGTTGAAAGAATTAAAAGAACAGTTACAGGAATTGCTTGATAAGGGTTACATTCGGCCTAGTGTATCGCCATGGGGTGCTCCTGTCTTATTTGTAAAGAGGAAGGATGGTTCTATTCGGATGTGTATTGATTATCGCCAGTTGAACAAGGTTACAGTGAAGAACAGGTATCCATTGCCACGTATTGATGAATTATTTGATGAGCTTCAGGGTGCCAGGGTATTCTCTAAAATTGACATGCGTTCAGGCTATCATCAGTTGAATATTCGGGAGCCGGATATTCCGAAGACTGCTTTCAGGACTCGGTACAGTCATTACGAATTCCTTCTGATGTCTTTTGGGCTGACCAATGCCCCAACAATATTTATGCATTTAATGAATAGTGTATTTCTGCCCTATCTTGATTCCTTCGTCATTGTGTTTATTGACGACATTTTGGTGTATTACCGAAGTCGGGAAGATCATGAACAACACCTGAGGACTGTGCTTCAGATTTTGAGAGAAAGGAAGTTATATGCAAAATTTTCAAAGTGTGAATTCTGGCTTGATTCAGTTGGATTTTTGGGTCATATAGTTTCATACGAGGGGATCAAGGTAGATCCAAAGAAGATTGAAGCAGTGTAGAGTTGGTCCAGACCGTCCTCAGTTACGGAAATCCGGAGTTTCCTTGGTTTGGCTGGGTGTTATCGCAGATTTGTAAAGGGTTTCTCTTCTATTGCTGCATCTATGACCAAATTGACCCAGAAGGGTGCTCCGTTCAGGTGGACAGAGGAATGTGAGGAGACCTTCCAAAGGCTCAAGACAGCTTTGACTACAGCCCCAATATTGGTATTACCTACAGGTACAGGATCTTATACTGTGTATTGTGACGCATCGCGTATTGGTCTTGACGCAGTGTTAATGCAAGACAGTAGGGTGATTGCCTACGCGTCCAGACAGTTAAAGGTGCATGAGAAGAATTATCATGTACATGACCCGGAGTTAGCAGCTATTGTTCATGCCTTAAAAATTTGGCGGCATTATTTGTACGGTGTCCATTGTGACATCTACACCGATCACCGGAGTCTACATCATCTGTTTAAACAGAAGGATCTTAACTTGCGGCAGCGGAGGTGGTTGGAGTTTCTTAAGGATTATGATATCACCATTCTCTATCATCTCGGGAAGGCCAATGTGGTGGCCGATGCCTTGAGTCGTAAGGCAGAGAGTTTGGGCAGCTTAGCATATTTACCGGTAGCAGAGAGGCCTTTGGCCTTGGATGTTCAGGCCTTAGCTAACCAGTTTGTTAGATTGGATGTTTCCGAGCCGAGTCGAGTTTTGTCTTGCGTGGTTTCTCAGTCTTCTCTTTATGATCGTATGAAGGAATGCCAGTATGATGACCCCCATCTACTTGTCCTTAAGAATACAGTTCAGCACGGTGATGCCAAAGAAGTCACTATTGGAGATTATGATGTATTACGGATGCAGGGCAGGCTATGTGGGCCTAATATGGATGGTTTGAATGAGTTTATTCTCCAGGAGGCTCACAGTTCGCGGTACTCCATTCACCCGGGTGCTGCAAAGATGTATCAGGACTTGAGACAGCACTATTGGTGGAGGCGGATGAAGAAAGACATAGTAGGGTATGTATCTCGGTGTATAAATTGTCAATAGGTGAAATATGAGCATCAGCGACCGGGTGGATTACTTCAGAAGTTAGAGATTCCAAAATGGAAACGGGAGCGGATCACTATGGATTTCGTTGTTGGGCTCCCACGGACTCAGCGGAAGTTTGATGCAATTTGGGTGATTGTGGATAGGCGGACCAAATCAACTCATTTCATTCCTGTGATTACTACTTACTCTTCAGAGCAGCTGGCTCAAGTATAAATTCGTGAGATTGTCAGACTTCACGGTGTACCAATATCTATCACCTCTGACCGGGATACACAGTTTACCTCATGGTTTCGAAGGGCAGTACAGCGTGAGTTGGGTACTCGGGTAGAGTTGAGTACAACATTTCACCCTCAGACGGACGGGCAGTCCGAATGCACTATTCAGATACTGGAGGATATACTTCGTGCGTATGTGATAGATTTTAGGGGTGCTTGGGATCGGTTCTTACCACTTGCTGAGTTTGCTTACAACAACAGTTACCAGTCAAGAATTTAGATGGCTCCGTATGAGGCCTTGTATGGTAGGCAGTGCCGGTCTCCAGTGGGTTGGTTCGAACCAGGCGAGGCTAGACTTTTGGGTACAGACTTGGTTCAGGATGCCTTGGAAAAGGTTAAGTTAATTCAGGATCGACTTCGTACAGCCCAATCTAGACAGAAGAGTTATGCGGATCGGAAGGTTCGTGATGTTGCTTTCATGGTTGGTGAGCGGGTATTGCTTCGGGTTTCGCCTATGAAGGGTGTGATGAGGTTCGGGAAGAAGGGAAAGTTGAGCCCTAGGTATATTGGGCCTTTTGAGATTCTTGAGAGAGTTGGAGAGGTGGCTTACAGACTTGCACTACCACCTAGTCTTTCTGCAGTTCATCTGGTATTCCATGTTTCTATGCTTCAGAAATATAACGGTGATCCGTCTCATGTGTTAGACTTCAGTTCGGTTCAGTTGGACAAAGATCTATCTTATGTTGAGGAACCAGTGGCTATTTTAGATAGGCAGGTTTGAAAGCTGAGGTCAAAGAACATTGCTTCCGTGAAGGTTCAATAGAGGGGTCATCCGGTCGAGGAGGCGACTTGGGAGGCCGAGCATGATATACACAGCTGTTATCCACACTTATTCACCAGCTCATGTACTTTTTCTAACTCCGTTCAAGGATGAACATTTGTTTTAGAGGTGGAGAATATGATGACCCAAAATTTCATCTTTAAATTTAATGATTAATTATATGATCTAATCACTATTTACAATTACTCGACTTGCGTGTGCAGTCCGTAAAAGTTTTCAGGTGAAAAATGGATTAAAATATGAATTAGATGTTTAAAACACAACTGAGTTGACTTTGGCCAACATTTTGAGTAAATGGACTCAGATTAGTATTTTGATAGTTCCGGTAGGTCCGTATCGTGAATTGCGACTTGGGCATATGCCCAGAATCAAATTCTGAGGTCCCTATCCCGAGATATGAAATTTTGATGAAAAATTTAAAGTTTAAGTTCAAATAGTGACCGGATGTCGAATTATGTGCAAATGACCCCGGAATAGAATTTTGATGATTCCAACAGCTCCGTATCATAATTTTGGACTTAGGAGCGTGATCAGAATTTTATTTGGAAGTCCGTAGTGGAATTAGGCTTGAAATGCCGAAAGTTGAATTTTTGGAAAGTTTGACCAAGTGGTTGACTTTTTGATATCAGGGTCGAAAACCGATTCTGAAAATTTTCATAGCTCTGTTATGTCATTTATGACTTGCATGTAAAATTTGAGGTCAATCGGACTTGATTTAATAGGTTCCGGTGTTGTTTGTAGAAATTGAAAGTTTCAAAGTTCATTAGGCTTGAATCTATGTGTGATTCGTGATTTTAGCATTGTTTGATGTGATTTGAGGTTTCAAATAAGTTCGTATGATGTTTTAGGACTTGTTGGTGTATTGGGTTGAGGTCCCATGAGCCTTGGGTGAGTTTCGGATGGTTAACGGATCAAAAATGGGACTTAAACAGTTGCTGCAAAAGCTGCTGCAAATTCTCTTCTGCTCTGCAATCGAGCCCCCAGAAATCGAGCCGAGGATCGAAGACAGGCTCGAGATCCATGATCGAAGGCAAGCTCGAAGGGCTGTGATCGAAGGCCCAGGATCGAGGGCTATGACCAAGGCCAGTGATCGAAGGCCATAAAGATCGAAGCCATGATCGATAGCCAAGATTGATGGTTGTGATCGAGCCCCAGGGTCGAGGGCCATGATCGAAGCTATGATCGAAGGCCATGACAGAGGTCCATGATCGAGGACCATGATCGGACCCCATGATCGGACTCCCCTTAATCGGACTCCCCATGATCGGACTTCCATGATCGAGGTCCAGGATCGGACTCTCATGATCGAGGTCCAGGATCGGACTCCACGATCGAGGTCAGCCTGGACAGATCCGTAAGTTATAAAAACACGGGGGTTTCGTCCCATTCGCCATTTTTAACAACTTGGAGCTTGAGCAGAGGCGATTTTTGATATATCTTCAAGGAAAAATATTGGGGTAAGAGTTCTTAACTCAATCTTGATTAGATTACCCGAATCCATCTCTGTTTTTAACATTTAATTGGTGATTTAAGTTGAAACAATTTAAAAACCCTCTTGGTTAGATTTGTGGATTTGAGGGTCGAATCGTTATTGGAATTTAGTCATTTTGGTATGGTTAGACTCGTGGTTGAATGGGCGTTCATATTTCGTAACTTTCGCCGGATTTCGAGAGATGGCCCCCACGGGCCATTTTTGAGTTAATTTCAGATTTTTATTGAAAAAAATATAGTATTTTCGTATAAAATTAATTCTATAATTTTTATTGACGGTATCGAATTAATTATGACTAGATACGAGTTGATCGGAGTCGGAAAATCGAGAAAAAAGCGTAATACTTGATTAAATTGGAGCAAGTCGAGGTAAGTGACTTGTCTAACCTTGTGTGGGGAAAATTTCTCCTAGAATTGATGTACACGGGCTAAATGTAAAAGATTATATTTTTAAATTGTGTAGATCATTATTGCACAGTTATTAAATTATTTTATCTTGCTATATTCTTCATCATTGATCTGTGATATATATTTTAAATTTCTTTACCTTTTCCCCTGCTAATTGTTTTACCTGTTTAATTGAAACTTGGTTTATTTTATACCGTGCATTATTGAAGGTTTATTTTCTTTAAATTAAATATTATTAATATGAAGTATTTGACATTTTTAAATTTGATATTGAAGCAACGTATTAAAAATTTAAAATATTATTTTCCTGAATTATTTATTCTTGAATATTTTCGTAAGATCTTTTTTGGATTATTCTGGCATGAGCCTTGAGCTCTTTATTATTGAAAAATATTGTTGTTGATTTTTTTTTTTGTGGAAAATTGAAATATTTGGCACTTGAGGCGCAAATTGTGATATATTGTGATATTGAAACGCATGCGGTGGTATAAGGTCTGGGTGTTGAAAGGCATGCGGTGAGATAAGGGTGGCTTGATACGCGTGGCTAGAAGGGGTGACTACTAGAAGTCATGCGGTGCGATAAGGGTGGCTAAATCGCGGGATGCTATTTCGGGAAAAAAAGGCTTTCTTTAAATAAATTGTGAGATATTGTGAAATTATTTATAATTTGGGACTACGAGGTGGTACCTCGGTAGTGCCCTTGTTGATATTGATTTATGGCCATAGTTGCCCTCGATTAATTGTTGTGATTTTCATAAAGTTGAAAGAAATTCTGTTTTGATTCCACGAGATATTATTTGCAATTATTTGGTGTCATTAAATGTGACATACTATTTGATTCATTTTCATGTCATTTTATTTTTACTATATTGTTAAACATTTTACCATGCCATTATTATATTCCAGTAGGGCCTTACCTGACCTCGTCACTACTCTACCGAGGTTAGGCTTGGCACTTACTGGGTACCGCTATGGTGTACTCATACTACGCTTCTGCACATCTTTTTGTGCAGATCCAGGTATATTTTACCAGCCTAGACGTCAGTGAGTTACCTATGCACGGAGACTCCGAGGTATATCTGCCAGCGTCCGCACACTCTGGAGTCCCCTTCTATCATTTTATGTTTCTTCCTTATATTTTATTTAGACCTTGACTTATAGAGACATTGAGAATAAATTCTTAGAAGCTTGTAATTTATTTCTATCGAGTTTTGGGAGTTGAAATTGTTTGAATTGTAGTTTATCTATTTCAGATATTATTATTACTCCGCATTGATAGGCTTACCTAGTCTTAGAGATTATGTGCCATCACGACATCCTACGAAGGGAATTTGGGGTCGTGACATTTACTAATTTAGTAATTCTCTGGCTTTTATTGTACTCCTTTCACAAGTACACTAGTGAATTTTAACGCTTAACATAGTTGTAAATGATGTGAGTAAACTTATACAAAACTATTTGTCATGACCCGAAATTTTCACCTTCGGGACCGCGATGGCGCCTAACATTTCACTTTCTAGGCAAGCCAACGTTAGAATAATTGTAACCATTTTTAAACAATTTAAATTAAACGGAAGTCAATTACTGAAATGAAGTGCGGAAGACCATAACAATCGAATCATCCAAATACATCCCCGAATCTAGTGTCACAAGTGCACGGGCTACTAGAATAATACAAATAAAGGTATGAATAAAATTCAAGATGTTTGAAAGATAATACACATATAAGATAAAGTAGAAGGGGACTTCAGAACTGTGGACGCTGTTAAGTTATACCTCAAGTCTCCTCTAGGTAGCTGAATCTGAGCAAGTCTATGGTACACCGATGGGACCAACTCCAAAATCTGCACAAGAATTGCAAAATGTAGTATGAGTACAACCGACCCCATGTACTCCGTAAGTGTCGAGACTAACCTCGACAAAGTAGTGACGAGGATATGACAAGACACGTACGTAAACAAATTGTGAAATTATATACATATACGAAGCAATAATGAACACATTAATTAATAAATTTTACAAATTTGGGAGGGAACCTCTGAAGGGAAATAGTATAAACATTTTCAGCCAGGGAAGTGTCATGTAGCAACCAAATAATTCACCAATAACAAATTAGGTAGCTGAAATAATAAAATGGCACGACACCGCCCTTCGTGATTTTACTCTCATTCTTCCCATGAAATAATAAATAAATAATATAAATGTCACGGCATCACCCTCCGTGCTTTAACTCTCTTTCTTGCCACAGTATGATGAATAAATAATTTAAATGGTACGGCATCATCCTTCGTACTTTAACTCTCTTCCTCACTTATAAATCAATAAATAATAGTGGGAAAATGGCACGGGATCACCCTTCGTGCTTTTACACTCTTCGTTACCATGAAAATGATAATATAAATTCGGAAGAGTATTTAAATGCGGGGATCTATACTTATCAACCAATTCAATACCAGAATACCGACCTCACTTTCCAAAATATTCAACAATAATTAAATTAAAAATAATTTCATGAAAAGTGGTCAAATAACCAAAATAAAACTTAAGCAGGAATATCTTAATTAAATAGGCAATTATTCACAATGAAAAAATTCCACATGCATTCTTTCACTCAACCACATCGCATAAGTACACGTCACCTCACATATATGTTGTACCCGCACATTAAATCACGTAGCAAATAGACAAACAAGTCTTACTCCCTCAAGTCAAGGTTAACCACGATACTTACCTCGCTTTGCAACCAACTCAAGATTCCAATAAACCTTTGCCTCGCGAATTGGTGTCCGAATGCCTCGAATCTAGTCACAAACAATTCAATATACTCAACATGAATTATAAAAATCAATTCTATATGAAAATACTAAATTTTCCAATAAAAATCCAAAACTCAATTCAAAATTCAACAGTGGGTCCCATATCTCGAAACCAGACAAAAGTTACAAAATGTGAACGCACATTCAACCACGAGTCAAACCATATAAATTTTATCAAATTCCGGCATCAACTCGACCTTAAAATATCCAAATCGTAGTTTCAAATCTCTAGGCCCAAATCTTCGAATTTCACCTCCAAAACACTTAATCTAGTCGAAATACCTGTTGATAATTTAATATTATTGACTAACAATGATTACAAATGACTTACCTCAAGTTTTCTCGTGAATCCTTGCCCAAATATTGCCCTAACCCATACTTGAAATTTCCAAAAATGATAAAAATCTCGGACCCCTTTGTTTTTAATACTGCCAGTGTTTCTGCATCTGCGATGCACTTGGCTGCATCTGCAGTCTCGCAGATGCGAGGATGGTGGTCGCTTCTGCAGACTCACTTCTGTGGTCCAATGCCCCATTAGCATAGGCCGTATCTGCGACCATTTTCTCGCTTCTGCGAGCTCACACCTGCGGTCAAAAATCTGCAGGTGCGATTGCACCACCACCACCAACAACAACAACAACCCAGTAAAATCCCACTAATGGGGTCTGGGGAGGGTAGTGTATACGCAGACCTTACCCCTACCCCGAAGGAGTAGAGAGGCTCTTTCCGAAAGACCCTCGGCTTAAAAAAAAACAAAAAGACAGAAGGGCAAAAAGGGAGACAATATTAGTATCACAACAACAATCATAGGATAAATAGGAACACCATGAAGTCCAGAAGAAAGATGCAAAGTAAAGGGAGACAATATTAGTAAATATTAGTATCACCACAACAATCATAAGAAATATAGAAACACCATAAAATCTAGAAGAAAAATGTAAAGCAAAAGCGATAGCTAGTAAATAGGACCTGCACTGAAAAGCGAAATAGTAAGCCACAACATTCCCAGTAGTTATGTTAGACAAAAACCCTACATGGCTAGTCCTACCATGTTACGAAGTAAGGCACGACTCAACTACCTCCTAACCTACAAACTCGACCTCCACATCTTCTTATCAAGTATCATGTCCTCGGAAATCTGGAGCCTCGCCATATCCTGCCTGATCACCTCTCCCCAATACTTCTTAGGTCGCCCTCTACCTCTTCTCGTGTCCTCCGTAACCAGCTGCTCACACCTCCGTACCGGAGCATCTAGGCTTCTCCTCTGAACATGTTCGAACTATCTAAGCCTCGTTTCCCGCATCTTGTCATCAATGGGAGCCACATGCACCTTCTCCCAAATATCATCATTCTTAATCTTATCTATCCTAGTGTGCCCGCACATCAACCGCAACATCCTCATTTCTACTACTTTCATCTTCTGGATATGTGAGTTCTTAACGGGCCAACACTCAGCCCCATACATCATGGGCGGTCTAACCACCACTTTATAAAACTTACCTTTGAGTATCGGTGGCACTCTCTTGTCACACAGGACTCCAGATGCTAACCTCCACTTCATCCATCCTACCCCAATACGGCTTGTGACATCCTCACCGATCTCCCCTCCTCGTTGATCTCCCCTCCCCCCTGGATAACCGAACCAAGGTACTTGAAGCTGACTCTACTCGGGATGACCTGCGAATCAAGCCTCACATCCACGCCCACTTCCCCTAGCTCAGCGCTGAACTTACACTCCAGGTATTCCGTCTTCGTCCTGCTCAGCTTGAAACCCTTAGACTCAAGAGCCTGTCTCCAAACCTCTAGCCTCTCGTTAACACCGGCTTGCGACTCATCAATCAGAACTATGTCATCGGCGAATAACATGCACCATGGCACATCCCCTTGAATATGGTGTGTTAACGCGTCCATCACCAGGGCGAATAAGAACGGACTGAGCGCAGAACCTTGGTGTAACCCCATTACAACCGAAAAATGCTCAGAGTCGCCTCCTACTGTCCTAACCTGAGTCTTAGCCCCATCATACATGTCCTTAATCGCCATAATGTAGGGAACCGACACACCTTTTGCCTCCAGGCATCTCCAGAGAATTTCTCTAGGAACCTTGTCATACGCTTTCTCTAGGTCAATAAATACCATGTGCAGATCCTTCTTCCTCTCTCTGTATAGTTCCACCAACCTTCTAACAAGGTGTATAGCTTCTGTAGTCGAATGACCCGGCATGAACCTGAACTGGTTGTCGGATACAGACACTGTCATCCTCACCCTCGCTTCAACCACCCTCTATTACACTTTCATGGTGTGACTCAGTAATTTGATACCCCTATAATTGTTACAACTCTGGATATCACCTTTTTTCTTATACAATGGAACCACCGTACTCCACCTCCACTCATCCGGCATTTTTTTTCCCTTAAAAATAATATTAAATAACCTAGTCAACCACTCCACTCACAGGTGCGATTGCACCAGAAGGCCAAAATTTTAAATTTTTCTGAAGTCAAAATTTTGATCCGTTAACCATCCGGAATCCACCCAAGGCCCCCGAGACCTCAACCAAATACACCAACAAGCCCTAAAATATCATACGAACTTAGTCGAGGCCTCAAATCACATCAAACAATGTCAAAACCATAATTCACATCACAATTCGAACTTAATGAATTTATGAAAATTTCAATTCTAAAATTCGTGCAGAAATACGTCAAAACAGTTCAGAATGACCTAAATTTTTGCATATAAGTCCTAAACGACATAACGGAGCTATCCTAACTTTCGGAATCGAAATACGAGCCCGATATCAATAAAAGTCAATTTGTAATCAAACTTTGAAATCTTTAAGCTTTCAAACTTCTAATTTTCAATAATTGGCGATAACTCAAGTTATGGACCTTCAAATTAAATTTCGGGCATACACTCAAATCCCAAATTACGATACGGACCCACCGGAACTGTCAAAACACCGATCCGTATCTGTTTGCTAAAAATATTGATCTAAGTCAACTTAGTTGAGTTTTAAAGCATTATTTCTCATTTATATCAATTTTTCATATAAAAGCTTTCCGGAAAAATATACGGACTGCGCACGCAAGTCGAGAAATACTGGATAGTGCAATTCGAAGTCTCAAAACACAGAAATAAAGATAAAATTTAAAGATGACCTCTCGGGTCATCACACTATTATACTCAATCAAGTACATACATATTTAATATTAATATTTTTATTCGCATATAAATATTTACAATATGTATATATTTTAGAAGTTTTTGTTTGCACGGTGCCGTCTAAGAAATCCAAAATTTTTGCTCCAATGAGAGTGCTTTATTATAACAAAACCTTGGGTGGGGTGTGTTTGGGGTAAGCGTAAATACTAATTTAGTCTTTGTAATATGCGACTGTATATTTAACCTTGAGTTAGTTAAACACACACGCACACTCTCCCTCTCTCTATATATATTTATTTATTTGGCCCCTTTACATATGAAATACAGAGTATATTATATATATTTAAATTATTTTCAGAACACCCACAAATACGAAGTAACATGACAAATTTAACATAAGACATGAGTAAGTAAAATGGTTTGGTAGTTAATAATTTATTAAATCTATGGAGATTCACTCACAGAAGGATTAAAAGTGCATATATCTATTAATTGAAGGTTAATTATGATTAACCAAATATCAAAAGGACCCAAATTAGAAAATATTGAAGTACACGCTAAGAGTCAACAAACATTCTGTACATTGCTTAAGATATTCAGCAAAGTTAAATAAAATCTTCGCCCAAAACTTATAATTTTCAATAATTGGCGATAATTCAAGTCAGGGACCTCCAAATTAAATTCTAGGCATACGCCCCAATCCTAAATTACGATACAGACCCACTGGGACTTTTAAAACACTGATTCGGATCCGTTTGCTAAAAATATTGATCGAAGTCAACTCAATTGATTTTTAAAGCATTATTTCTCATTTTTATCAAATTTTCACATAAAAACTTTTCGAAAAAATATACGTACTGCGCACGCAAGTCGACGAATGCTAAATGGTGCTATTCGAGATTTCAGAATATAAAAATGACAGAAGCGGTCTTTGGCTTCGCAGGTGCGAAAGTCGCATGTGCAGAATGCATAAGTTAGCCAAATCAGGTTTTTTTGCTCATTTTACCTCTTTTCTCTCAATGGAGCCAGCCTTGGGTGCAATTTTGAAGTGTCATTTTGTCATCCTTCATGAGTTAAGTAATTCTCACATATTGTGAGTTAAATACATTGTTTACATATTGATTTAAACATGAAAATTAGTAAAAATTTAGGATTTTGAAGAAAAACCTAGAAATTGGTATTTTTGAAATTTGACCACGAATTTAGGCATGGAATTGAGAGTAAATTACATATTTGAGTTTTTGATGCTATGGGCAGTGTTTATCTTCAAAATTTTTTGAAATTCGGGACCGTGGGGCCGAGAGTTGCTTTATTGATTCTTCGAGTGGAGTTGGAAATTGTTATAAAATAATTTATAAATAGCATTCGAGTATGTATTTATGGAGTTGCACATTGATTGACTAGTTTTGGAGTGTTGGGCATCGGTTTGAGTTGTTAGAAGGTCTTGGAAGCCGGGTATAGAATTTCGGAGCGAGGTATGTCTCCTTTCTACCCTTGTAAGAGGGAATTAATCCTATAGGTGAATCAAATCATTATGTGCTTCTATTTGTGGGGGCTACGTACGCACAAGGTGACGAGAGTCCGTGTGTAGCTACAATTATGCTTATGTCCAGGTAGTCTTGGACCCATATCATCTTGTAATTGCGATATTGCGCCCTACTTGTTAATTTAATAGTTTAAAACATTTAGAAACTTAATAAAGGAATTGTAAAAAGGTTAAACTTCATTTACTTGACCGTTAAATGAGAATTTATAAGTACAGGAATGAAGTCAACAAATGTGCACGATGAGGAATCAAAGAAATGAATATTTTTCTAACACTTTCGTAGCCTCCCGAAGATAAGTACAGACGTTTCCATACCGATCCGCGAGACTCTACTAAACCTGCTTGTGACTCATAACACCTATGAACCTAGAGCTCTGATGCCAACTTGTCATGACCCCAAATTCCTTCCGTAGGATGTCGTGATGGCACCTAGTCTCTAAGACTAGGTAAGCCTATCAATGCGGAATATAACTGAATACAAAACTGAAATTTAATCCTTAACAGTCGAATAAATTAAAACTGCAATTTAATAATTTTAACTCTCCAAACCCGGTAGAAATATGTCACAAGCTTCTAATAATTTATTCTCTATGTCTCTATACATCTGAGTCTAAAGAAAATAAGGAAGACAACATTATAAGATAGAAGGGGACTCCAGAGTCTGCGGACGTTGGCAGATATACCTCGAAATCTCCTCGTACAGTTAATTCATTGATGCCTGGTCTGATAAGATATACCTGAATCTGCACAAAAAGATGTGCAGAAGCATAGTATGAGTAAACCACAACGGTACCCAGTAAGTCCCAAGCCTAACCTCGGTAGAGTAGTGACGAGGTCAGGTCAGGCCCTATTGGAATAATAAAAGACATGGTAAAATGTTAAATAATATAATAACAATAGAAATGAATCAAGTAAGTAGTATGTCACCATTAAATTACACAGAATAAGGGCAAATAATACCTCATAGAAAGAAAACAGAAATTTAAAACTTTAGGAAAAATCACAATAATGACTAAAGGCAAATGCATCCTTAAAGAAATATCAACAGAGAAACTCCCGAGGTACCGCCTCGTAGTCCCAAATAATAAATAAATTTACAATATCTCATTTTCTTATATCACTGCGGGAGCCCTCAAATTTAATTTTAAAGGAAATATTTTTTTCCGAAATAGCATCTCGCGTTTTAGCCACCCTTATCACACCGCATGACTTCTAGTAGTTCCCCTACTATCACCGCATGCGTTTAACACCCAGACCTTATACTACCGCATGCGTATCATTATCACAATATATCACAATTTACACCTCAAGTGCCCAAATATTTCAGCTTACCAAAATAAATCAACAACAATATTTTTTTACAATAAAGAGCTCACGACTCATGCCAAAATAAATCAACGATAATAATATTTTTCCACAATAAAGAGCTCACAGCTCAATCACAATGGGTACAAAAATCTAACAAAATATTCAGCAAAAATAATATTTCACCAATTTAACACCTTGTCTAAATATCAAAAATTTAAATGTAAAATAATTCATTTTTTAATAATATTTAAATTTAAAAAATTTACCCTTCAAATAATGCACAAAGTAAAAGAAACAGAGTTTCGACTAAACAGGTAACACTTAGCAGGAACAGGTCCGGCAAATTTAAAATAAGAAAATATATTAATGATGAAGAATATAACAGAATAAAATAATTTAATTAATATGCAACAATGCTCTACACAATTTAAAGACATAATATTCCTCATTTATCCCGTGTACACACTCGTCACCTCATGTACACGACTTTCAACATATCAACATTTTCATATCAATACCAATCCTAAGAGAAATTTTTTCCATACAAGGTTAGACAAGCCACTTATCTCAAACCACACTTAATCAGTCAAGTAGTATGCCTTTTCCTCGATTTTTTGACTCCGATCGGCCCGAATCTAATCATAATTAATTCGATTCAATCAATACAAATTATAGGAATAAATTTCATATGAAAATATAATTTTTCTAACAAAATTCGAAATTTAACCAAAAAATCACTTGTGCGGCCCACGTCTTGGAATCCTATAAAACTCACAAAATCCGATAACCCATTCAATTACGAGTCCAACCATACTAGTTTCACTCAAATTCGGCGCCGAATCGACACCGAAATCTCAAAAAATCTTTTTATGAGATTTCAAAATTTTGCCCCAAATTTTCATCTTAAAACACTAATTAAATGATGAAAAACAATTATATATTCGTGTGTATTGACCAAAACCGAGTTAGAATTGCTTACCCCAATATTTTTTCTTGAAAATCTCTCAAAAATCGCCTCTCCTAGAGCTCCAATTTGTCAAAAATGTAAAATGTGACGAAGCCTCCGTTTTATAACTTAAAGTCTCTATCCAGGCGCTGCCCTTGATTTTGACCTCGATTTTCTAACTTCGATTTTGACCTCGATTTTGACAGATGAAGGAAAAAACAGATCAGCCAAAAACTAGCAAACTCAACTTCAGCAGTCTCCCAATTTTAATTCTTGATCCGTTAACTATCCGAAACTCACCCGAAACTCTCGGGACCTCAACAAAATACACCAACAACTCCTAAAATATCATACGAACTTATTTGAAACCTCAAATCACAGAAAACAATGCTAAAATCACGAATCATACCCCAATTCAAGCTTAAGGAACTTAAGAATTTCCAACTTCTACATTCGATGTCGAAACCTATCAAACCAAGTCCGATTGACCTCAAATTTTTTACACAAGTCATAAATGATATAATGGAGCTATAAAAATTTTCAGAACTAGATTTCGACCCCGATCTCAAAAAGTCAACTCCCCAGTCAAACTTCCCAAAAATTCAACTTTCGCCATTTCAAGACAAATTTCACTACGGACTTCCAAAAGAATTTTTGGACACGCTCCTAAGTCCAAAATCACCATACAGAGCTATTGGAATCATCAAAACTCTATTTCGGGGTCGTTTACACTTAAGTCAACATCCGGTCACTATTTCAACTTAAACTTTAAACCTTGGAACTAAGTGTTCCACTTCATTCATAAAACCTCACCGGACACAAACTAATCACCCCGACAAGTCACATAACAAATGTAAAGTATAAATTGAGAAGTAAATGGGAGAATAGGGCTACAACTCTCAAAACGATCGGTCGGGTCGTTACCTGAGGTATGTTGTGAGCATCAGATTCGTGGGATTTTGGCTATTATTGTCAAAGGATGTTATTATGGTCATGTGAATAATGCGGTGCATGGTGTGAATTCAGTGAGAGTATACGATCATGTATTGGTACATCATATAGTAATTGAAACGTTGTTCGTATGTTGGAAACATGCCTAGTAGAGAATTTCGAATGTTGGAATTTGGCTCTAAGGCTTATTTGCCTAAATAAAGGGGAGGATCTTCAGATTTGCTCGGGATAATGTTCTCAACTGAGTTGTGGTAGCACGGGTAGGTGCACGAGGTGTTAAACAGCGATTTCAAACAACTCCAGAGCAGTTCTTAGCACGTTCGAGGACGAACGTATGTTTAAGTAGGAGAGCATATAATGACTCGACTGGTTGTTTTAAGCTCTAGCACATCGTTTGGCAGTTTGAGGCCATGATCAACTTCACTTCAGGTATTATGACTTGTGCGTATGGTTGGAATTGAAATTCAGGAAGTTCGGAGTTGATTTGGAGAGAAAATTCTAATTTCAGAAGTTGTAAGTTGGAGGAGTTGGCCTGCGAAAATAAAGTCCGAATAAGGAATTCCGTTGACCGGGGAGAAGATTTAAGGTATTCCTCGAGTCTCGTGGTTCTAGCACAGTCGCTTTATTGACTGAAAATGTCTTGAATTAATTTTGGATAAACTCTGATTTATTAGTTTTCATATTTTATCTATCCGCTTTTAATTGTTAAAATATGAAATTATCTTTGAAACGAATCATGTGTGAGAATCCGTTTTGTTTATTATGCCAAAATTACGTCATGCGTACGTGTACACAATTGATAGCAGTTTATTATATTAAGATTGTTTTGGCCAAAGTTATGCGAATACATACTTTAGTTTTAATTTTGGAAATCACAATTATGTCACGCGAACGTGTACACAATCACGATTGAGCATTGAGCATTTTAAAAAAACTAATATTTAGCAAATCAAACAAAATTCACCGTTGAACATTTTGAACAAAGCAGATTATGTGAAAAATCAATAAATAAAACAAAGCAACAAAAACTACTGATTCATGAACTTCTATTGCAGCTCACTACATTCGATCATGGAAATATGCATCATATTGATATCAACTTAACCAAGTGACAAGATAAAAAGGAACGAACCTTCATTGTTGCCAAATACTTTTCAATATATTGATAAAGAAGAAACTTGTATAATAGCTTGGAACCAGGACAATACCGTCAACCTCAACAGATCCTCAAACTCGAACAAGAATACATTGTCATTGGATGGATTATAGACTGGTTTTAGGTTTTGGAACAGTCATTTTTGGTTGGTTTCTCGCAGCCATTGTTGTTGCGTGTTTTCCTAGCTATTGCAACTGATTCTTTGATGGGGATGAGCTGGTTTGGAGCTGATTTTTGCAGCTATTTTCAGGTGGTTTTTAATGTTATTTTAATGGAGTTTTACATGGTTTTGGGGCTGGTTTCGAATCTAGCTTAGCTATAATTTTGGTGGGTTTTTTTTTGGAAGAGATCCCGTTATGGCTGCCGCCTCTTTTTTGGTTTTCGAAGATCAACTCCCCTTATTTGCGTGTGTTCTTCATTGTATGTCTGTGAGGTCAAAATAGGTGGGTATGATTGTAGATGTTAGAGACCAGGAGAGAGGGGGGACCGGTTCTTGAAGGAGGGATGTGTGTGTGTGGGGGGGGGGGGCTGTGAGTGGGGACAAATATGGGGACACGCATGGGAGATAATGGAAAGTGGAGTGGGGACAAAGTGTTGGGGGACAAAGAGTGGGAGACAAGGGAAAGTGGAGTGGGGACACGCGTGGGAAGATAGGTGCTCACAGCATGCTCCTCTTTGCTTGAAAATATGAAGAGTTTTCAGGCAAAGAAAAGATGAGCGATATGACTAATTTTTGGCCATACTATTATTCAAAAGGGAAGAGATAAGAGAAAAGGGTGCAACCAAGTCTTGGTTTGGACAACCTACATATCCCGGGAATAAGGGAATCAAGTCGCGTGTGGTTCAAGAAGAGTGATGGAATAATGAGTTGGGGTGTCGAGTGAGGTTCCGTCGAGGCTCCGGTCTGTAGTTCTGTTATTACATCAAAATCAAAAAGAAACTAAACAAACCTATCAGCTATGAGTTACAAGATTCATATCTATAAGTCTTATGAAGCTTGATCTTGAATCTTGAATGGAGAATCATGCATGCTTTTGATTTGAACTTTGATGCTCGCTAGCTGCAGGTGCTAGTTCATTCTTTTACGGCTTCTTCTAATCAAAACGAGAAATTCAATGCTCGTGACTTTAGTCATGTCACGAGCCTTTTCATCTAATTCTGTATTCTGGATTCATTTCTTTTTATTTTCTTTTCTTTATTCTGGATTGAGAATTCTTCTTTTGGTCATCTTGAACCCTATGCCTCGAGGTAAAAACCTGCCGAGACACCAAAAACAAACAAACAAAAAAAAATTTTTGCCCCAATTTTTACTAGGAAAACTTCATGAGTTATTGTAACAAAATTATAAACTACTTCTTTATTAAAAGCACTAGAGTGTCAGGAATTGTGTACCCTCGGAAAACATGAAGATGATTATTTATTTTTTGGAATGATGTACCCTATATTAATAAAGATATCAGGGAGTGGTGTATCCTACATTTAAGCTCAAATCAACTAGGGCGTGGTGTACCCTATGTTACCAAAAGGAAATGTAACCAGGGATTTGCACCTTGTATTACTGAAAATGAAATGTAACCAGGGATTGATGCTATGTATTACTGAAAAGGAAATATAACCAGGGGTTGGCGCCATGTATTACTAAAAAAGGAAATGTAACCAAGGGTTGGCGCCCTGTATTACTGAAAAAGGAAATGTAACCAGGGGTTGGCACCCTATATTACTAAAAAAGAAATGTAACCAGGGGTTGGCGCCTTGTATTACTGAAAAGGAAATGTAACCAAGGGTTGGCGCCCTGTATTACTGAAAAGGAAATGTAACCAGAGGTTGGCACCCTGTATTGCTGAAAAGGAAATGTAACCAGGGGTTGGTGCCCTGTATTACTGAAAAGGAAATGTAACTAGGGGTTGGCGCCTGTATTACTGAAAAGGAAATGTAACTAGGGGTTGGCGCCCTGTATTACTGAAAAGGAAATGTAACCAGGGGTTGGCGCCTTGTATTACTGAAAAGGAAATGTAACCAGGGGTTGGCGCCCTGTATTACTGAATAGGAAATGTGACTAGGGGTTGGTGCCTTATATTACTGAAAAAGAAACTAGGGAGTGGAGACCCTATGTTGGAAAGAATACTAGGGAGTAGAGACCCTATGTCTAAAATAAAATCACTAGGAAGTGGAGACCTTATGTTAGAAAAGAGACTAGGGAGTGGATACCCTATGTCTAAAATAAAAGCAACTAGGGAGTGAAGACCCTATGTTGGAAAAAAGACTAGGAAGTGGAGACC
The DNA here is from genome assembly GCF_000715075.1 of Nicotiana tabacum. Classification (NCBI taxonomy): domain Eukaryota; kingdom Viridiplantae; phylum Streptophyta; class Magnoliopsida; order Solanales; family Solanaceae; genus Nicotiana; species Nicotiana tabacum. The sequence continues at coordinate 80,327,532 of NC_134102.1, forward strand.
CTATGTTTAAAATAAAATCAACTAGGGAGTCGAGACCCTATGTTGGAAAAGCAGAAGGTGCCCGTGAGAGTTTTCACCAACAATACCCTATCATTTTAGTTCTCTCATTTGATTGCATCAGATCCAAGTAAATGTATCCTCCTATTTTTAACCTCTTTGCCGATTAATCGGAAGGACTTGAATAGGATTTGGGGTAAAAATAATTTGGTTTGAATTACAACTTTGGAGCCTTTCAGGCGAAACTATCGCCAAACTATTATAACATCTGCCCCAGTTTCACTTTTGGGGAAATTTGAAATTTATTTTGGTGTGACTGAACCCTAGAGAGAGGCTTCCTATGTATCCTTTCGGATTCAAGTCAAACGTAGTTCAATGTAGCTATTTTTTGTTTGTTTTTTGTTTGTTTTTGTTTTGTTTTGTTTTCTCTTTGATTTTCCTTTTTTTTTTTAGATTTTCATTCATTTTGTTTCCAATAATAGCTTCCAAGTTCCAAAGAGGGTAATAAAAAAAAAGGAACCGGCTCAAAGGATTTGCAAAAGGTAGATAGTACTTGGATAGTGAGAAAGGAAGCCTTCTTCATCCCAACAAGAGAACATTAATGTTATATAGAGGATCAAACATAATACCTTTTGACTGCACCTGCGTTGATTGTTGTTTCAGCGATATTTTCTTCGATGTTTCCCAAGTACAACACTCTCTTTTGGCAGTACTTTCGTTACAATGTATGGACCTTTTGAAATTTTTGATTCTTTATTTTATTTAAAATTATCTTCATTGCATTCTAATTTTTGATTCATTATTTCAAAGTCTGACAGCGTTTTAGGATCTGGGCCTAAAGTCCGCAGGCATGTGATGTCATCAAAATATGCATTTAACAGAACTGAAAAGAGAATAAGAAAAATGACAAGATTAAGAAAAGAGACATTCCTAGATAATGAAATATTAGTTTCATTTGATTTAAAAAAATATATTTTAAAGATAGAAGGGTTTACATCGTAAAGTAAAACAACAAAGTTAAACATCTGGATCACACCCTGAAATAATCCGAAAGCGAAAAAGATAGCAAGACCGGCTACCGAGACTCTTGTCTGATAGGGAACTTTCAGGTTTGGCGACCGTTTTTTGGCTTTTCTTCTGTCTCGGCAATGGATGTAATAGCCTTCAGTGCCGGATCAAATTCCTTATCTTCACAAATCATTCCGACTACTGGCCTAGTGTTGTGAGCAGGCAAGGGATTGTTTGTTACATCATGAGCCTCCTCGCCCTGAAGAACTATTGCCTTGACTTCGATGAGGTCTTCCACTGCTCTTTTGAGAGTCCAATAATCTTCAGTATCATGTCCCACTACTCCGGAGTGGTATTCACATAAAGCATCAGCTCGGTGCGAGGGGGACTCGGGGTTTGGCTGGTTCGGGGCCACTAGCTACAACAGACCTAGCCTGACTAGCTTTTGGAACATGCTAGAGTATGATTCACCAATAGGGGTGAACTGATTACTTCTGAGGGGATCTCTTGGGCGAGGATTGAATTGGGAAATATTTGGTTGGGATTATATGGAGCTTGGTAGGGACAGACATTTTCGGGAGGTGGAGCTCGGTCTTGTGTATAATGTTGTGGCCCCATGTAAGATTGTGCATTCACCACCGCATAGGGAGGCGGTGCCATGACAGAAGGAGCATCTTGATTGGGATAATAGTGTTGTGGGACCTCAGGAAGCATATATGATTGGTTGAATGCACTGCGCCCCCCTCGAGCTGGAAGCCATCATGGATCTCTATTCCCTCCAGTTTCTATTCATCAAACCCTCGGAACTATTCTGAACGGCCTGTATTATGGCCTTAAAAGCAGCTCGACTCAAGATTCGGCCCATTTTCAAACCATTTTTGACTATCTCCCCAATTTTGACAGCCTCAGCGAATGGTCTACCCATAGTAGACATCATGTTCTAGAAATAATCAGGCTCTTGAGCCTATAGAAAAACAGTGATCAGCTCATAATTATCCATGGGTGGCTTAAATCTAGCCGCTTTCTCCCTTCACTTGATGGCATACTCCCTAAATCTTTCTGTTGGCTTTTTCTTCATATTGGACAGCGAATTGCGATCCGGCGCACTATCAATGTTATATTGAAATTGTTTGATGAAGGCCTGGGCCATGTCATCCCAGACATACCAGTGAGAGATATCTTGTTCAATGAACCATTCAGAGGCTACCCCCACAAGACTGTCATGACCCAAAAACCTAACCTGTCGTGATGGCACCTATCGTGAAACTAGGCAAGCCTAAATCCAACATTTTTCTCCATTACAGTAAAATCATCTTATGAAATTAACAGCGAAAGGATTTAACATTAATAAAAGCCCATTTGAACATAGAATCTACCCGATATACAATACAATTGTCTCAATAATCGGGGCGTCACTGAGTACATGAGCGTCTACTAACCGGAACATAGTCCACAAAAAATATGTCTACAGAAATAAACTCAAAAGTACAAATGAACTAAGGAAGAGAATAATCAAGGTCCGCAAACGTCGTGCAGCTACCTCAATAATCCCTGACTCCAAATGCAGAAAAATCAGCAGCCGCTGCCGTGACCAGAAACACCGAGATCTTCACACAAGGTACAGGGAGTAATGTGAGTACACCAACTCAGTAAGTAACAAGTCCAAACTTTGGACTGAAAGGTAGTGACGAACTCAACCTCAACAGGTATAACAGAAAATAAATGTGCCGAAAACTAGGCATGCTTTCAAGTCAAATATACAGCTCAAAACAGTAAAGGAAATACAGGTATGGACAGAGTAAGGTATACAACTTAGCTATCTCTACATGCCAATGCACAGACTGTATGAAATGCACCATGTGCTCACACTCTCAAGTGCTCAACCACTCGGTACTGTATATGGTCATCCGGCCCAGGGAAATCCATCCCGGAATATATATACAACACTGACTATACGTCACCAGTACCGAGGAAAAAAGGGCAATCCAACCCTGTGGAGAAATCCATCTCCAGGTATCAAGTACTTTGGACAAATCCATGTCCAGGGAAATCCATCCCTCAATAATATCATCTGCGCTCACTCGGGGTGTGTTACAGTTACAGACTCCGGAGGGGCTCCTACAGCCCAAGCGCTATCATAACCAAGCTCTCGACCTTACTCAGTCATCAATCTCTCCAATCTCACCCACCAGCTCACAATGTCATGAAAACATCCCGGACAATGATATGATGAATCAATAATTAACGGAGATTGAGATATGATATAAAAATGCATGAACATGACTGAGTATGGAATATTAATAAAAATTATGAGATGACAACAAGAATCAACCACTAAGGGTCCCAACAATACCATCATAAAGCCTAACACATGATATATAGCATAATTTACAACTCAATTACTTTATCACATGAAGAAAGCATAGATATCAACAGGATAGAGTCACTAAACTGTGCCATGGAATCACCCAGGTCACTATTCTCATGGTGCACGCCCGCATGCCCGTCACTTGGCATGTGCGTCACCTCAATTCCATTCACAAATTACAAAATTTGGGGTTTCGAACCCTCAGAACCAAGTTTGAAAGCGTTACTTACCTCGAACCTAGCAAAATCCAAGTCCAAAATGCCCTTGCCTCTCAAATAGGCCTCCAAATATCCCAAATATTGCCACAAGCAATACAATACAATCAATATAGGCTAAAGGGGGCAATTCCACAAGAAAACTATCAAATTAGAGTCAAAATCTGAATTCAACTCAAACTCGGCCCCGGAGCCCACGTCTCAAAATACAACAAATGTCACAAAATCCAAAAGCCCATTCACTCACGAGTCTAACCATACTAAATTCATCAAAATCCGGCATCATTTGGTCTCTCAAATCTCCAAAATCCACTCTCCAAAATCCCAAGCCCTAACCCCAATTTTTACGTCAAAACCCCGCTAATTAGGTGAGAAATCAATAGGAAAACACCATAGCTAAGGATAATTAGGCTCAAGGAACTTACCTCAGTGATAACCCTCGAGTTTCCTTCAAATATCACCCCAAAAGCTCCAAAGTCCGTGTCCCAAATTCTGAAAATGAGGAAAAATCTCGAAGTCCTCCATTTATACTTTCTGCCTAATGAAACCGCATTTGCGGTCCCTTTGTCGCTTCTGCGATGCCGCACCTGCGTAATTTCCATCGCAGGTGCAGAACTCACTTAAAATCCTAGCATCCGCTCTTGCGGCTCCAAGACCGCATTTCCGTCCATCGCAGGTGCGAGAAATTCATCGCACTGCGGTCGCCCAACGCACTTGTGCCTGCCTGCCCGCATCTACGACTCACGCAGGTACGAGCATACCTTCGCACCTGAGGTTCCTTCCCAAGTCCTCCATGTCCGCATCTGCAGCTCCTCAGTCGCTCCCGTGGGCTCGCACCTGCAGCTCCCACTCCGCAGGTGCGGAAGACACCAGAACCAGCAGCTTCAGCTGCATGTCATCAACTCCAATTCTTCTGTTAATCACCCGGAATCACCCCGAGGCCCTCATAACCTCAACCAAATATACCAACAAGTCATATGACCCCCTACAAACTTAGTCGAACCTTTGAGTCACCCAAAATAACATCAAACACCAAATTGCCCTCTGATTCAAGCCTAGGACCTTCTAAACTTCCAAATTCCGCAACCGACAATGAAACCTATCAAACCATGTCCGAATGACCTCAAATTTTACACACACGTCAAAAATGACACCACGAACCTACTCTAACTTTTGGAAATCTATTCCGACCCCCATTTTAAAATTTCCACTGCCCGCCAAAATTGCCAAATTTTTAACTTTTGCCAATTCAAGCCTAATCCTCCTACGGACCTCCAAATCACATTTCGGACGCGCTCCTACGTCCACAATCAGCTAACAGAGCAAACGGAACCATCAAAATTCAAATTCGAGATCGTTTACACATAAGTCAACATTTGGTTGACTTTTCCAACTTAAGCTTCTAATAAAGAGACTAAGTGTCTAAATTTACTCTGAAACCACTCCGGACCCAAACCAACTAACCCGGTATATCACAATATAGCTGAAAAACACAAAAAGAAGCAGAAATGGGGGAAACGGGGCTATAACTCTCAAAACGACCAGCCGGGTCATTATATCCTCCCCTCTTACACAAACGTTCGTCCTCGAACGAGTCTAGAAACATACATGGAGCCTCAAATAGGTGGGGATATATGCTCTGCATCTCCCTCTCGGTCTCCCAGGTGGCCTCCTCCACAGGCTGACCTGTCCACTGCACCTTCACTGAAGCTATATCCTTTTATGTCAACTTCCAAACCTGCTGCTAAAAAATATCCACCGGCTCCACATCATAAGTCATATAACTATCCAACTGAACTGTGTTGTAGTTCAAAACATAGGACAGATCGCCAATTTACTTTAGGAGCATAGAAACGTGAAACACTGGATGCACACTCGACAAGCTGGGTGGTAAGGAAAGCTTATAAGCCACCTTCCCTATCCTCTGAAGCACCTCAAAAGGCCCAATGAACCAGGGGCTCAACTTTCCCCTCTTCCCAAACTTCATAACACCCTTCATGGCTGACACCTTCAGCAAAACCTTCTCTCCGACCATGAAAGACATATCACACACCTTCCTGTCCGTATAGCTCTTCTGCCTAGACTGTGCTTTGCGAAGCCGCTCCTGAATCAATTTCACCTTGTCTAATGCATCCTCGACCAAGTCAGTACCCAAGAGCCTAGCCTCACCCGACTCAAACCATCCTACTAGGGATCTACACCCCATTCCATATAAAGCCTCGTACAGAGCCATTTGAATGCTCGACTGATAACTGTTGTTATATGCAAACTCCGCGAGCGGCAGAAACTGGTCCCATGAACCACCAAAATTGATGAAACAAGCGCGTAGCATGTCCTCCAATATCTGAATAGCGCACTCGGACTGTCCATCCGTCTGAGGGTGAAAGGTTATGATCAACTCAACCTGAGTACCCAACTCTCACTGCACGGCCTTCAAAAACTATGATGTAAACTAAGTGCCCCTATCTGAGATGATGGAAACTGGGACACCATGCAGGCAAACTATCTCTCGGGTGTAAATCTCAGCCAACCTTTTTGAAGATTAAGTAGTACCAACTAGATTGAAGTGCGCGGACTTGGTCAACCGATCCACAATAACCCAAATAGCATCAAACTTCCTCGAAGTCCATGGGAGTTCAACTACGAAGTCCATGGTGATCCGCTCCCACTTCCACTCTAGGATCTCTAACCTCTGAAGCAAACCACCCGGTCTCTAATGTTCATACGTAACTTGCTGACAGTTGAGACACCGAGACACAAACCCAACTATATCCTTCTTCATCTACCTCTACCAATAGTGTTGTCTCAAATCCTGGTACATCTTCGCGGCATCCGGATGGATGAAATACCGTGAGCGGTGGTCCTCCTCGAGAATCAACTCCCGAAGCCGATCCGCATTGGGTACACATATCCGGCCCTTCATCCTCAATACGCCATCATAACCTAGAGTCACATCTCTAGCATCACCTCTCTGAACCCTATCCTGAAGAACGAGCATGTAGGGGTCATCATACTGATGCTCCCTGATACAGTCATAAAGAGAAGACCTAAAAACCATACAAGCCAAACCCGACTCGGCTCCGAAATATCAAATCTGACAAGCTTGCTAGCTAAGGCCTGAACATCTAATGCCAAAGTTCTCTCTGCTGCTGGAAGATATGCAAAACTCCCCAAACTCTCCACCCATCTCCGCTGGCGCAAATTAAGATCCTTCTACTTGAACAGGTGCTGCAAATTTTGGTGATCAGTATAGATCTCACAATGAACTCCGTACAAATAGTGCCACCAAATCTTTAAGGCGTGCACAATAGCTGCTAACTCAAGGCCATGGACATGATAGTTTTTCTCATGAGTCTTCAACTGGCACGAGGCATAGGCAATCACCCTACTCTCCCGCATCAGAACACATCCAATACCTATCCTCGAAGCAGCATAATACACGGTGTAAGAACCTGAAGTTGACGGCAGAACTAGAACTGGAGTTGTGGTCAAAGCTGTCTTGAGCTTCTGGAAGCTCTCCTCACACTCATCCGACAACCTGAATGGAGCACCCTTTTGGGTCAATTTGGTCAAGGGCGATTCAATAGATGAAAATACCTCCACAAAGCGATGGTAATAGCCCGCCAAACCAAGGAAACTCCTAATCTCCGTGGCTGAGGACGGTCTAGGCCAACTCTGCACCGCTTCTATCTTCTTTGGATCCACCTAAATACCCTCACTAGACACCAAGTGCCCCAAGAATGCTACTGAACCAAGCCAAAACTCACACTTGGAGAACTTTGCATAAAGCTTCTCCTCCCTCAATCTCTGTAATACAATCCTCAGATGCTGAGCATGCTCCTCCTGGCTACCAGGGTACACCAGGATGTCATCAATGAATACAATAACGAATGAGTGCAAATAGGGCTGGAATACACTGTTCATCAAATGCATGAACGTTGCTGGGGCATTGGTTAACCTAAAAGACATCACTAAGAACTCATAATGGCCATATCGGGTCATGAAAGATGTCTTAAGAATATTCGAATCCCGAATCTTCAGCTGGTGATACCTAGACCTCAAATCAATCTTGGAGAACACCCTCGCTCCCTGAAGCTGGTCAAATGGATCATCAATGCGAAGCAAAGGATACGTGTACTTGACTGTGACATTGTTTAACTGTTTGTAATCAATGCACATCCTCATGGAACCATCCTTCTTTTTCACAAATAGGACCTGTGCACCCTAAGGTAACACACTAGGTCGAATAAACCCCTTATCAAGGAGTTCCTGAAGTTGTCCTTACAACTCCTTCAACTCCACAGGTGCCATATGATATGGTGGGATAGAAATGGGCTGAGTGCCCGACACCAAATCAATACCAAAGTCAATATCTATGTTAGGCGGCATGCCCGACAGGTCTGCACGAAACACATCCGAAAAATCACGTACCACCGGAACAGAATCAATGTTAGGGGACTCTGCACTAACATCCCTCACAAAAGCCAAATAGGATAGACAGCCCTTCTCAACCATACGTTAAGCCTTCAAAAATAAAATCACCCTACTAGGTACATAGTCTATAGAACCACTCCACTCAACCCTTGGCAGCCCCGGCATCGCTAACATCACGGTATTAGCGCGACAATCTAGAATAACATGACATGGAGACAACCAATCCATACCCAATATCACATCAAAATCAACCATACTGAGCAGCAAAAGGTCCACTCGGGTATCTAGACCCCTAATAGTCACCACATATAACCGATATACGCGGTCCACAATAATAGTGTCACATATAGGAGTAGATACATGAACAAATGAGATTAAAGGCTCACGGGGCATATCCAAAAAATAAGAAAAATACCAGGAAACATATGAATAAGTGGACCCAGGGTTAAATAATACCGAGGCATCTCAGTGGCAAATCGAAACAATGTCTGTAATCACAGCATCTGAAGCAATGACATCTGGTCTGGCTGGGAGGGCATAGAAACGGGCCTGGCTGCCCCCTGATCAGCCTCCCCATCTCGGATGGCCCATAGCTGACTGAGTTCCACCCCTAGCTGGCTGAGCGGGTGGTGGAGGAACTGGTGCTGAAGTCGAAGGCTCACTCCTCTGCTGAGATGAACCTCCCGTCAGGCGGGGACAAAACCTCTTCATATGACCCAAATCCCCACACTCAAAGCAACCTCTATCGGCTACTGGGGACTGAAGGGTACCCCGAGCACTAAAATAACTGTTAGAAGGTCTAGACACAGATGAACCCTGAGCTGATGGTGCATGCGACAAACTCTGAGCTGGTAGCACACCGAATGATGTATGGCCCTGCTGATAACCATGGGGCCCATGTTCGGATGATGCACCCCGGTGCACTGGGCGAGCTTTCTGAGAATGCCTGAAAGGACGACCTATACCTTGCTGTAACTGGGCCCCAAAAGTAGCACCACTAAATCCCCCCTGTCCACGAGGCCTTTTGGCCTCCCTCTCGACCCGCTCCTAACTACGAACCATCTCAATCTGTCGAGCAATGTCGACAACCTCATCAAAAGTATCACCAAACACTCTCTCTTTGGTCATAAGCAATCGCAACTGATAAGTGAGGCCATCTATAAACCTCCTGATCCTCTCCTTATCTGTGGGAACCAACCAGATAGCATGACGGGCCAACTCCGAGAATCACATCTCATACTGCATCACAGACATATCACCCTGACGAAGCTGCTCAAACTGCCTGCGCAACTCCTCTCTCCGGGACTGAGGCATGAACTTCTCTAGAAAGATAATGGAGAACTGCTGCCAAGTAAGGGGTGCTACGCCAACCGGCCTACGCCTCTCGTAAGCCTCTCACCAACTGAATGCGGTACTAGAGAACTGAAAGTAGTGAATGAGACGCCACTGGTCTCCAGAATAACTGGTGTACGGAGTATGCTCTGATACCTATCCAAGAAACTTTGTGCATCGTCACCCTCTGCCCCATTGAAAGATGGAGGCTGGAGTCTCCCAAACCTCTCCAAACTACGCTGCTCATCCTCAGGCATAGCAGTAACCACATAGTCCTGAGCAGCTATAACCGACTGGGCTGGTGGTGCCCCCGGTGTCTGGAATCCCTGTACCACCTGCTCTGGTGTGCGGGAAGCGGGAGTCTGAGCACCTCTCCCGGCCTGAGAAGTGGCTGCTGCGGCCGGAACAGAGACCGGCTGAGCAAGACTGGTACACGCGGTCAAAATTTGAGCTAAGGCCTCCTGAAGGAATCACAATAGGCATAGGTGGTGCCTGAGCTGGCCTCGCTGGGGCATCCATAACTGGGACCTAGTCCTGATCTAAGGCAATTGGTGGATTTGCAGGTACTGCCTCAGTTGTTGTGCGGGCTGCACCTCTACCCCTACCGCGGCCTCTACCGCGCCCTCGGCCTCTTGCAGCCCTGACTGGTGGTACTGGTGGTTGTCCATCCTGCCCGGTAGTATGAGTCATCCGCATCTGTGAGAGAATGAAACAACAGATGTTTAGTTACTAGAATCAACAGATTCGCACGACAAGAATTCAAGAATTTGGAATTTTCCTAAAGGTTCTGCAGCATCTCAAAGATAAGTATAGACGTCTGCATACCGATCTGCAAGACTCTACTAAACCCGCTCATGACTCGTGAGACCTATGTAACCTAGGCTCTGATACCAACTTGTCATGACCCAAGAACCTAACATGTCGTGATGGCGCCTATCGTGAAAGTAGGCAAGCCTAAATCCAACATTTTTCTCCATTATAGTAAAATCATCTTATGAAATTAACAGCGAAAGGATTTAACATTAATAAAAGCCCGTTTGAACATAGAATCTACCCGATATACAATACAATTATCTCAATAATCGGGCGTCACTGAGTACATGAGCGTCTACTAACCGGAACACAGTCCACCAAAAAAATGTCTATAGAAATAAACTCAAAAGTACAAATGAACGAAGGAAGAGAAGAATCAAGTTCCGCGAACGTCGTGCAACTACCTCAATAATCCCTGACTCCAAATGCAGAAAACTCAGCAGCCGCTGCCGTGACCAGAAATGCCTGGATCTGCACACAAGGTACAGGTAGTAATGTGAGTACACCAACTCAGTAAGTAGCAAGTCCAAACTTTGGACTGAAAGGTAGAGACGAACTGAACCTCAACAGGTATAACAGAAAATAAATGTGCCGAAACCTAGGCATGCTTTCAAGTCAAATATACAGCTCAAAACAGTAAAGGAAATATAGGTATGGACAGAGTAAGGTATACAACTTAGCTATCTCTACATGCCAATGCACAGACTGTATGAAATGCACCATGTGCTCACACTCTCAAGTGCTCAACCACTCGGTACTGTATATGGTCATCCGGCCCAGGGAAATCCATCCCGGAATATATATACAACACTAACTGAAAGTCACCCAGTACCGAGGAAAAAGGACAATCCAACCCTGTGGAGAAATCCATCTCCAGGTATCAAGTACTTCGGACAAATCCATGTCTAGGGAAATCCATCCCTCAATAATATCATCCGCGCTCACTGGGGGTGTGTTACAGACTCCGGAGGGGCTTCTATAGCCCAAGCGCTATCATAATCATCAGAATAACCGCTGCGGCACGCATCCCGATCCCATAACCGTCACTTATAACCAGGCTCTCGGCCTTACTCAGTCATCAATCTCTCCAGTCTCACCCACGGGCTCACAATGTCACGAAAACATTCCAGACAATGATATGATGAATCAATAATTAACTGAGACTGCGATATGATATAAAAGAGCGTGAACATGGCTGAGTACGGAATATTAATAAAAATAATGAGAAGACAGCAAGAATCGACCACTAAGGGTCCCAACAATACCAGCATAAAGCCTAAACATGATATATAGCATAATGTACAACTTAATTACTTTATCACATGAAGAAATCATGGATATCAACAGGATAGAGTCACTAAACGGTGCCATAGAATCACCCAGGTCACTATTCTCACAGTGCACGCCTGCATGCCCGTCACTTGGCATGTGCGTCACCTCAATACCATTCACATAACACAAATTTTGGGGTTTTGAACCCTTAGAACCAAGTTTGAAAGCGTTACTTACCTCGAACCGAGCAAAATCCTAGTACAAAATGCCCTTGCCTCTCAAATCAGCTTCCAAACATCCCGAATCTAGCAAAAAGCAATACAATACAATCAAAATAGGCTAAAGGGGGACACTCCACAAGAAAACTATCAAATTAGAGTCAAAATCCTAATTCAACTCAAACCTGGTCCCCGGGCTCACGCCTCAAAATCCAACAAAAGTCACAAAACCCGAAAGCCCATTCACTCATGAGTGTGACCATACTAAATTCATCAAAATCCGACATCATTTGGTCTCTCAAATCCCCAAAATCCACTCTCCAAAATCCCAAGCTCTAACCCCCAATTTTCACGTCATAACCCCAGTAATTAGGTGAGAAATCAACAGGAAAATACCATATCTAAGGATACTTAGGCTCAAGGAACTTACCTTAGTGATAAACCTCGAATTTCCTTCAAATATCACCCCAAAAGCTCCAAAGTCCGTGTCCCAAATTGTGAAAATAAGGAAAAATCTCGAAGTCCTCCATTTATACTTTCTGCCTAGTGAAACAGCATCTGCGGTCTCTTTGTCGCTTCTGCGACACCCCACCTACGGAATTCATCACACATGCGGCCGCCCAACGCACATGCACCTGCCTGCCCGCATCTGCGACTCATGCATGTGCGGGAATACCTTCTCACCTGCGGTTATTGACCAGGTCCTCCATGGCCGCATCTGCGGCTCCTCAGTAGCTCTTGCGGCTCCCACTTCGCAGGTGCGGAAGTCACCAGAACCAGCAGCTTCAGCTGCATTTCATCAACTCCAATTCTTCCGTTAACCACCCAGAATCATCCTGAGGCCCTCGGGATCTCAACCAAACATACCAACAAGTCATATTAACCCCTACGAACTTAGTCGAACCTTTGAATCACCCAAAATTAGAGCAAACACCAAATTACCCTCGGATTCAAACCTAGGAACTTCTAAACTTCCAAATTATGCAACCGACGCCGAAACCTATCAAACCACGTTCGAATGACCTCATATTTTACATACACGTAAAAAAATGATACCACAAACCTACTCTAACTTCCGAAAATTCATTCCGAGCACGATATCAAAATTTTCACTGCCGGCCAAAATCGCCAAATTTCCAACATTCGCCAATTCAAGCCTAATGCTCATACGGGCCTTAAAATCACATTCCGGACGCGCTCCTAAGTCCACAATCACCTAACAGATCTAACGGAACCATCAAAAATCAAATCCGAGATCATTTACACATAAGTCAACACCCGGTTGATTTTTCTAACTTAAGATTCTAATAAAGAGACTAAGTATCTAAATTCACTTCGAAACCACCTACACCCCTCAACTTGTTGCAGTAACTTAACAAACTAACCCGGTATATCACAATATAGTTGAAGAATACAAAAAGAAGTAGAAATGGGGGAAATGAGGCTCTAACTCTCGAAACGAACGGTCGGATCGTTACAAAGACTTTCCCCAAAATAAGCCGTCAGTAATTCTTCTTTTCCACCTGCACCCCTCAGCTTGTTGCAGTACCTTTTCAAGGGGGCAATGGGGTTGCCGTGTCCATCATATTTCTCAAATTTTGGGGTCTTGAACCCTGGTGTCAAATGGATATGAGGGAACATGCATAGATCATTGAATGAAACACTTTTGTGGCCACCTAGTCCATGTATGTTCTTTATGTTCTGTTCAAGACTTTTAATTTTCCTGTCCATCTCATCCGGCTTAACCGTCTTGGCAGGCTTTTCATTTTCCACTGGTGACTCGTACTGAGGAGTCTGATTGTATAGAGCCGAGACCCTAAAATCCATATTTGGAGAGTAGTATTGGCCATCATAAGCATGTGATTGTGGCTTGTTGTTTGGCCTTGTCATAGGAGGTGGTGGCGAGATTGTATATACCGGCGCGCCAGACACGACGAGACAGGTCTTCCTGACCGGTGCGACTGGAGGTCGCATATTAGAGGTACCAGGGGTAGCATGAAGGTTGTAGTTTGGAATATACCCTGGTGGTACAATGTGATCACTCACTGAATAAAGCGGTGGTTGAGTAGCCTGGGGTACAATGGAAATTCCCTCTAAGGGACCCTGGGGTGGAGGCTGACCGGAAATCCAAGCTTGATATACATCAGACAGTTGTTGTCTCAATATTCTTATTTCCTCCGACTCTTGCTCATCTTACGGACCTTGGGGATTGTCACTGACTAACTCGATTTCATCACTGTTATCCATTACTACTGTTCCCTTTGATCTGGTAAAGTAATGATGTGTTGCCAGTTTCACCACAAACCAACCACCTTAATCTTACTATATAAGATACAACAAACATGTTAGGGTTAGGCATTTTAACGATATAGTAAAAAAAAAAATTGTACAAAACTGGGGGAAAGATTTTTTTTTTTTTTCAATTCCGCTCAACTAATTTTCTAAAGTCAGTCAACAATGCAAGCAAGCCTTCCAAATAACGAAGCAAGTAGCACATAAGTGAACATGATGGTCGCAAAAAGTATACTCGTCTTATGTGGACCCGGCCCCTATGCCGAGTTTCGTTAAGTCAAATGCACATAATGCAACAAAGCGATCCTACTAGGAATAACCAAGCATGTGGCTTGTTCTTCTAGGTTTTAAAAATCCAAGGGGATGAGGTGTATCTAGACTGACCATAAAACGAGCAGACAACTCGAGTTGGGAAGGAGTAGTGTACCGGGAGCAATACTTCTCCGGCTTAACTACTGGAACATCCCCGTTCTTAAACATGGGTGACTAATAATCCTTCACCGAGAGCCCAGGCCCACCGGCTTTATCTCAAAGAAGAATGGGGCGCGTCTCCGCAATTCCCAGGGTTATATTCAGAAGACTTAGAGGGGTGCGTGAGAAGATAATTTATATATTCAATTCAACAATATTAAAGCAGTAAAAACTGGACAAGTAGCACATTAGCCCTAAATAAATCACAATATATACAAAAATTAATAAAGCCAAATAAAGTCAATGTACAAGCTCAAATTCTTGATGTCCCCAGCAGAGTCGCCAGAGCTGTCACACCCTGATTTTACCCCCCAAAAGAATATATGTGTTTTATGAATTGTTATGGGTTAAAGAGTTTTTCCAATTAAAGTGACATCTTTGATGTAGGAATTATTTTATTATTCAGAGTCGTCACTTGGAATTTGATTTTTTGGTGTTCCAAGTAATATTTTATTTGAATCCCTATTCAAAGGAAGATTTGACTCTTTTATTATTGGTCTGCGAAAACAAAATCCGGGTAAGGAATTCTGTTGACTGGGGAGAAGGTGTAAGGCATTCCCCGAATCCCGTGGTTCTAGCACGGTCGCTTTATTGACTGAAAATGGCTTGAATTAATTTTGGATAAACTCTGATTTATTGGTTTTCATATTTTATCTATTCGCTTTTAATTGTTAAAATATAGAATTATTTTTGAAACGAATCACGTGTGTGAATCCGTTTTGTTTATTGTGCCAAAATTACGTCTTTCGTACGTGTATACAATTGATAACAGTTTATTATATTAAGATTATTTTGGCTAAAGTAGTGCGAACACATGCTTCAGTTTTAATTTTGAAAATTACAATTATATCACTCGAACGTGTACACAATCACGATTGAGCATTGAGCATTTTAAAAATAACTAATATTTAGCAAATCAAATATTAAGCTAATATTTATCAAATCAAACAAAATTCACCGTTGAGCATTTTAAACAAAGCAGATTATGTGCAAAATCAATAACATAACTAAGAAAAATATAAACTAAGACGAAAAAAAATAAATAAAATTACGGATTCATGAACTTCTATTGCGGCTCACTATATTCGATCATTGAAATATGCAGCATATTGATATCAACTTAACCAAGTGACAAGATAAAAAGGAACGGACCTTCACTGTTGCCAAATGCTTTTCAATATATTGATAAAGAAGAAACTTGTATAACAGCTCAGAACCAGAATAATACTGTCAACCTCAACAGATCCTAAAACTCGAACAAGAATACATTGTCATTGGATGACTTTTAGACTAGTTTTAGGTGTTGGAACAGTCATTTTTGGTTGGTTTCTCGCAGCCATTGTTCCTGCGGTTTTTCCTAGTTGTTGCAACTGATTCTTTGATGGGGATGAGCTGGTTTGGAGCTGATTTTCGCAGCTATTTTCTGGTGGTTTTTAAGGTTTTTTTAATAGAGTTTTACATGGTTTTGGGGCTGGTTTCGGATCTAGCCTTAGGTAGAATTTTAGTGGTTGTTTTTTTTTGGAAGAGATCCCGTTATGGTTGCCCCCTCTTTTTTTGGTTTTCGAAGACCAACTCCTCTCCTTTGCGTGTGTTCTTCAGTGTATGTCCGTGAGGTCAAAATATGTGGGTATGATTGTAGATGAGAGGGACCGGGAGAGGGGGGCGGTTCTTGAAGGAGGGACGTATGGGGGGTTGTGAGTGGGGACAAACATGGGGGACAAGCATGGGGGACAAGAGAAAGTGGAGTGGGGACAAATTGTGTGGGAGGGGGGGGAGGGGAGGGACAAAGAGTGGGGAGCAAGGGAAGGTAGAGTGGGGACACACGTGGAAAGATGGGAGCGGGAAAGATGGAGTGAGAAGTGAGGTATTGATGAGATGAGTGGGAAAAAAGTCGAGCATGGTAAAAAATTATGTGCTCACAATTTGCCCCTTAATAAATCTTGAAATGGTTGTTTTAAATGTATTTTTTGTTTTGTGGAGCGGGCCGAATGCCTCAGTAGCAGATAAATACATCCATGGTTCGTGTCGTTCGATCCTCGGTAGTGCATAGTTTAAATATTTATGTTGGATCGGGTCGTACGACCTCGGCATGGTTTGCGCATGATTTAATTGGTTGCTTGGGAATTTATAATAATTGATATTGTTGCATTGGCCTGAGTTACAAAATGATGAACGATGAAAAATAAATTTGGAAATTTCTTATTAACAAAAGAATTGCTTACTTATTTCATGATATTGAACTTACGGTCGTTCTACGTAATCCATGCTTATTATATCATTGGTATTTTATTTATAGCCCATAGTAAGTATCGGAGTCGACCCCTCGTCACTACTTCTTCGAGGTTAGGCGGAATACTTACTGGGTACACGTTGATTTACGTACTCATACTACACTTGCTGCACATTTTGTGCAGGTACATATATGTTTAGTGGCCTTGTGGGCGCAGAGATGCGGTTATTGCGGGGACTTAGGTGAGTTGCACTATATACGACGATCCGCAGCCAACAGAGTCTCCTTCAGAGTATTTATATTTTCCTGTCCAATTTGTATTCCGGACAGATGCTGTATTTTATTTTACGTTCTTAGTTGGTGCTCATACACTTGTGACGCAGGTTTTGGGGTGATTATGGGTTGTTTGGTATTGAAATTGTGAAATATTTTTATTTACTCTTTAAGTCCATCTTTTATTATTAAATTGAAGAAAATCATGTTTTCAAATACTAAAATGAGTAATTAAGTTAATAAATTATTGTTGGCTTGCCTGACAGCGGTTTTAGGCACTATCAGGACCTATAATGGATTTTTCAGGCATCATCTCACACTCTCTCTCTCTCTATATATATATATATATATAAAGTTGGGAATAGTATGAAATACGGAGTATATTATATATATTTAAATTATTTTCAGAACACCCACAAATATGAAGTAACATGACAAATTTAACATAAGACATGAGTCGTAAAATGGTTTAGTAGTTAATAATTTATTAAATCAATGAAGATTCACACACAGAAGGATTAAAAGTGCATGTATCTATTCATTGAAGGTTAATTATGATTTACCAAATATCAAAATGACCCAAAGTAGAAAATATTGAAGTACACGCTAAGAGTCAACAAACATTCTGTACATTGCTTAAGATATTCGGCAAAGTTAAATAAAATCTTCATCCAAAACTTCTAATTTTCAATAATTGGCGATAACTCAAGCTAGGATCTCCAAATTAAATTTCGGACATATACCCAAGTCCTAAATTACGATACGGACCCACCGGAATTGTCAAAATACCGATCCGGATCCGTTAGGTAAAAAATTGACCGAAATCAACTCAATTGAATTTTAAAGCATTATTTCTCATTTTTATCAATTTTTCACATAAACATTTTCCGAAAAAATATATGGATAGTGCATACAAGTTAGGGAATGCTAAATGTTGTTATTCGAGGTCTCAAAACACAGAAATAAATATTAAATTTAAAGATGACCTTTCAGGTCATTATACTACTCAATCAAGTACATACATATATAAATTAATATTTTTATTCGTATAAAAATATATACAATATGTATATATTTTAGAAGTTTTTGTTTGCACGGTGCCGTCTAAGAAATCCAAAATTTTTGCTCCAATGAGAATGCTTTATTATAACAAAACCTTGGGGGGGAGGGGGGGGGGAGGTGGGTAAGTGTAAATACTAATTTAGTCTCTCTCTCTCTCTCTCTCTCTCTCTCTCTCTCTCTCTCTCTCTCTCTCTCTCTCTCTCTATATATATATATATATATATATATATATATATATATATATATATATATATATATATATATATATATATATATATATATATTTATTTATTTATTTATTTATTTATTTGGCCCCTTTACGTATGAAATACAGAGTATATTATATATATTTGAATTATTTTCAGAACACCCACAAATATGAAGTAACGTGACAAATTTAATATAAGACATCAGTAGTAAAATGGTTTAGTAGTTAATAATTCTATTTTCCTCAACTGGACGTCCGAATCACGTTAAATCAACTCCGTTTCTCATCAAATTTCACAGACAGGTCTTAAATATCATAATGAACCTATACCGGGCTCCGAACCAAAATATGGACCTGATACTAACAATGCCAAATATCAATCAATTCTTAAAAATAAATAATTTCCAAACTTTTAATTTTCATCAAAAATTCATAACTCAAGCTAGGTACCTCAGAATTTGATTCCGGGCATACGCCTAGATCCCATAATTCGATACGGACCTACCAGGACCGTCAAAGCATGGATCAAGGCCCGTTTACTATAAATGTTGACTGAAGTCAACTAAAATTAATTTTTAAGGCAAAAATTCTTATTTTCATTAGTTTTCAACATAAAAGCTTTCCGGAAACCTACCCGGACTGCGCACAGAAATCGAGGAGGGTAAAAATGAGATTTTTAAGGCTTAAGAGCGAAGATTCGAGTTCTAAAACATAAGATGTCCTTTTGGGTCATCACATTCTCCACCTCTAAAACAACCATTCGTCCTCGAACGGACATAGAAAAGTACCTAGGCTGGTGAAAAGGTGGGGATATCTACTCCGCATATCGGACTCGGACTCCCAAGTACCTGCCTCAATAGGCTGACTGCTCCACTACACCCGAACTGAAAGGTAACTCTTTGATCGCAACTGGCGAACTTGTCGGGCTAGAATTGCCATCGGCTCCTCATCGTAAGTCAAATCCTTGTCCAATTGGATAGAGCTGAAATATAACACATGGGACGGATCGCCATGATACTTTCGAAGCATGGACACATGGAATACCGAATGAACAACTGCTAAACTGGGTGGCAAAGCAAGCCTGTAAGCCACCTCTCCCGCTCTCTCCAAAATCTTAAAAGGTCTGATATACCTAGGGCTCAACTTGCCCTTCTTTCCGAACCTCATTATACCTTTCATGGGTGATACCCGAAGTAACACTCTCTCTCCGACCATGAGTGCAACATAAGGAAATCTACGATTGGCATAACTCTTCTGCCTGGACTAAGCTGTGCGAAGTCAATCCTGAATAATCTTGACCTTGTCCAAGGCCTCCTGCACTAAATATGTACCCAACAACCGAGCCTCCCTCGGCTCAAACCACCTAACTGGCGACCTGCACCGTCTACCATATAATGCCTCATAGGGTGCCATCTGAATGCTCGACTAGTAGCTATTATTGTAGGCGAACTCTGCAAGGGGCAAGAACTGATCCCATGACCCTCCGAAGTCTATAACACAAGCGCGTAGCATATCCTCCAAGATCTGAATAGTACGCTTAGATTGCCCGTCCGTCTGAGGATGAAATGATGTGCTCGGCTCAACCCGCATACCCAACTCACGCTTAACTGCCCTCCAAAAGTGCGAGGTAAAGTGCGTACCTCGATCAGAAATGATAGACATGGGCACACCGTGAAGACGGACGATCTCACAAATGTAAATCTCTGCCAACCGCTCCGAGGAATAGGTAACTGCCACAGAATTGAAATGCGCTGACTTAGTCAGCCTGTCTACAATGACCCAAACTGCATCGAACTTCCTCTTAGTAAGTGGGAGTCCAATAACAAACTCTAGAGTAATAGGCTCTCACATCTACTCAGGAATATCTAACCTCTGAAGTAAACCACCAAGTCTCTGATGGTCACACTTTACCTGCTGGCAATTTAGGCACCGAGCTACATAGGCAACTATGTCATTCTTCATTCGCCTCCACCAATAATGCTGCCTCAAGTCCTGATACATCTTGGCGGTGCCCGGATGAATAGAATATTGGGAACTGTAGGACTCCTCAAGTATCAACTCACGAAGTCCATCCACATTAGGCACACAAATACGACCATGCATCCTCAAAACTCCATCATCTCCAACAGTAACCTGCTTGGCACCACCGTGCCGCACTGTGTCTCTAAGGACAAGTAAATAAGGATCATCATCCTGCCGATATCTGATGTGCTCAAACAAAGAATATCGAGTAACTGTACAAGCTAGAACATGGCTGGGCTCAGAAACATCTAACCTTACGAACTGGTTGGCCAAGGCCTGAACATCCAATGCAAGCAATCTCTCACCAATTAGAATATATGCAAGGCTACCCATACTGACTGACTTTCTACTCAAAGCATCGGCCACCACATTGGCTTTCCTGGGATGATACAATATAGTGATATCATAGTCTTTCAATAGCTCCAGACACCTCCTCTGTCTCAAATTGAGTTCCTTCTGTTTGAACAAATACTGCAAGCTCCGATGATCAGTGAATACCTCACATGGCACCCCGTAAAGATAGTGCCTCCAAATCTTCAGCGCGTGAACAATGGCTGACAACTCTAGATCATGAACAGGGTAATTCTTCTCGTGAACCTTCAGCTTCCGCGAAGCATATGCAATAACCTTGCCACCCTGCATCAATACCACACCCAGACCAATATGAGATGCGTCACAATATACTTTATAAGATCCTAAACCTGTGGGTAACACCAATACCGGTGCCATAGACGAAGCAGTCTTGAGCTTCTAAAAGCTCGCTTCACACTCATCTTACCACCTGAACAGGGCACCCTTCTGCGTCAATCTGGTCAATGGGACTGCTATGGATGAAAACACCTCTACGAATCGACTGTAATGGCCCGCCAAACCCAAGAAATTACGGATCTCTATAGCTGATGTGGGTCTTGGCCAGTTCTGGACTGCCTCAATCTTCTTAGGATCCTCCTAAATACCCTTTGCTAATACAACGTAACCCAAGAAAGCAACTGAACTAAACCAAAACTCTCATTTTGAGAACTTAGCATATAACTGGCTGCCTTTCGAGTCTGAAGAACGATCTGAAGGTGTTGCTCATGCTCTTCTCGACTGTGGGAGTAGATCAAGATATCATCAATAAACACCACCACAAAGGAATCCATGTAAGGTTTGAACACCCGGTTCATCAAATCCATGAATATTGCTGGGGCATTTGTTAGCCCAAATGACATCACTAGAAACTCATAATGTCCATACCGAGTCTGAAAAGCTATCTTAGGAACATTGGATGCCCTAATCCTCAACTGATGGCAGCCAGATCTCAAATCAATCTTTGAAAACACCTTGGCACCCTGAAGCTGATCAGATAAATCATCAATCCTCGGCAATGGATATTTGTTCTTGATGGTGACTCTGTTCAACTGCCGATAATCTATACACGTCCTCATCAATCCATCTTTCTTCTTCACAAACAACACAGGTGCACCCTAGGGCGAGATACTAGGTCTATTGAAGCCCTTATCAAGCAAATCTTGCAACTGCTCTTTCAATTCTTTCAACTCTGGCGGGGCCATGCGATATGGCGGAATGGAAATAGGTTGAGTGCCCGGAGCCAAATCAATGCAGAAATCAATATCCTTGTCGGGTGGCATCCCCGGCAGGTCTGCAGGAAACACCTCTGGAAACTCACGAACAACCGGCACCGAATCTATGGAAGGAACCTCTGCACTAGAATCACGGACATACGCCAAACAAGCTAGACACCCCTTCTCGACCATATGTCGAGCCTTCACATAAGAGTTAACCCTGCTGGTAGAATGGCCAAGATTTCCTCTCTACTTTAATCGAGGTAACCCCTACAAGACTAAGTTCACTTTCTTGGCGTGACAATCTAATATAGAATGATAAGGTGACAGCCAAACCATACCCAGTATGACATCAAAATCAACCATGTCGAGAAGTAAGAGATCTACACGAGTCTCAAGACTCCCAATGGTGACCACACACGAACGATAAACAAGCTCTACTACAATAGCATCTCCCACTGGCGTGGACACATATACAGGAGCACTCAAGGAATCACGGGGCACAACCAAATAGGAAGCAAAATAGGACGACACATAGGAGTAATTAGATCCCGGATCAAATAGAACTGAAGCATCTCTACTGCAAACTGAAACAGTACCTGTGATAACAGCTTCAGATGACTCAGCCTCAGGCCTGGCTGGGAAAGCATAAAACCGGGGCTGGGGCCCACCACCCTGAACTACGTCCCTGGGACGACCTCTAGCTGGCTGGTCTCCACCTCTAACGGCCTGACCTCCACCTCTAACAGTCTGGCCTCTACCTTTGGCTGCCTGACCCCTGCCTCTGGCTGGCTGAGCAGGTGGTGCAGCAACTGGTGCCGGAACCATGGCACGAGAACTCTGATGTTGTGAGCTGCCCGTTGCCCAAGGGCAAAATCTAGCAATGTGCCTCGAATCACCACAAGTATAACATAACTTCGGTTTATGTGACTGCTAACCCTGAAACTGACCCTGTCGACCTAAATAACCACCCTGATGACTCTGGAGTGGAGGTGCACTAATAGGAGCTGGTGGTGCACTGTAGGCTAGCCGGTCGGAATAATACATCTGAGGGCCACGACCACCTGAGGCGCTGAATGAAACGACCTGGGAGGATGGACTCTACCAAAAGTACTCCTGCCTCTAGGTGAGGCACGCTGAACTCATCGGAATGACGAGGTCTCCCTGAGTAAGAATCAGTTCGACTCGTCTGGCAACATTAGCAGCCGCCTGAAAAGAAATCTCACTCCCCGTCTCCTTAGCTATCTGCAATCTGATAGGCTGAGCAAGTCCATCAATAAACCTCCTCACCCTATCTCTCTCGATGGGAAGCAGACGAATAGCATGACCGGCCAAATCTACAAAACGGGTCTCATACTGATTAACAGTCATACTTCCCTGCTGGAGACGCTCAAACTGACGGTGACGCTCCTCTCTCAATGTGATAGGCAAAAATTTCTCTATGAAGAGCTGAGAGAACTGGTCCCAAGTAAGAGAAGGCGACCCAGCTGGTCTGGTCAATAAGAAATCTCTCTACCATTTCTTGGCGGAACCCGTCATCTGAAATGCAGCATAATTGACCCTATTGGTCTCCACTATACCCATGTTCCGTAAAACCTCATGACAGCTGTCAAGATACTCCTGGGGATCCTATGAAGGAGCACCGCTGAAGTGAACATGAAAGAGCTTGATAAACATGCCTAATCTCTATAAGGCCTCAAAAGACATAGCCGGCCCATATCCGACCTGTGCCGCAATAACCGGCTAAACTAATCTGATTGGCTGAGCTGTTGGAGGCTGATACTGGGGAGCTATCTGCTCCGGAGCGGGAGTGGTGGGAGTCTGGGTTCCTCCTCAAGTTTGAGATACTGCTGGTGCCATGGGAAATATGCCAGTCTGGGCCACACTCTCTATAAGGCCCACCAAACGGACCAACGCGTCTTGAAGTACTGGGGTAGCAATGAACCCCTCTGGAACCTGAGCTGGTCCGGCAGGAACCGTCTGGGCTGGAACCTCCTTGTCAAGCTCTATCTGAGGCTCCACTGCTGGGGCTGCTGCTCGGGCCCTAGGCTGAGCCCTGCCCCTGTCCCTGCCCCTACCTCGGCTTCTGGCATGGCCTCGGCCTCGACCTCTGCCCCGCGTAGGAGCTGTCACTGGAGGCTCTAACTGTTGCTCGGCTGAGGAAGCGGTACGTGTTCTCGCCATCTGCGACAGAAAAAGAGTAGAAGAGTTCAATCAGTATTGAGAAAGAAAAGTCGCACGACAGAGAAGAATATGACTAATTTTAGGTGCTCACAGCATGCCCCTCTTTGCTAGGAAACATGAAGAGTTTTTAGGCAAAGAAATGATGAGCGATATGACTAATTTTTGGCCATACCTTTATTCAAAGGGGAAGAGATAAGAGTAAAGGGTGCAACCAAGTCTTGATTTGGGCAACCTACATATCCTGGGTATAAGGGAATCAAGTCACGTGTAGTTCAAGAAGAGTGATGGAATAATGAGTTGGGTGTCGAGTGAGGTTCTGTCGAGGCTCCGGTCTATAGTTCTGTTATTACATCAAAATCAAAAAAAAAAAAAAAATCTATCAGCTATGAGTTACAAGATTCCTATCTATAACTCATGGAAACGCCTGGATCTACTCACAAGGTGCAGGGAGTAACGTGAGTACACCAACTCAGTAAGTAACAAGTCCAAACTTTGGATTGAAAGGTAGTGACGAACTCAACCTCAACAAGTATAACATAAAATAAATGTGCCGAAACCTAGGCATGCTTTCAAGTCAAATATACAGCTCAGAACAGTAAAGGAAATACATGTCTGGATAGTGTAAGGTATACAATTCAGCTATCTCTACATGCCAATGCACAAACTATATGAAATGCACTATGTGCTCCCACTCTCAAGTGCTCAACCACCCGGTACTGTATGTGGCTATCCGCCTTAGGGAAATCCATCCCGGAATATATACAACACTGACTGAAAGTCACCCAGTACCGAGGAAAAAGGGCAATCCAACCCTGTGGAGAAATCCATCTCCAGGTATCAAGTACTTCGGAGAAATCCATATCTAGGGAAATCCATCCCTCAATAATATCATCCGCGCTCATTGGGGGTGTGTTACAGACTCCGGAGGGGCTCCTACAGCCCAAGCGCTATCATAATCATCAGAATAACCGCTGTGGCGTGCAATCCGATCCCAAAACTATCACTCATAATCAGGCTCTCGGCCTCACTCAGTCATTAATCTCTCCAGTCTCACCCACGGGCTCACAATGTCAAGAAAACATCCTGTACAATGATATGATGAATCAATAATTAACTAAGACTAAGATATGATATAAAAATGCATGAACATGACTGAGTACGGAATATTAATAAAAATAATGAGATGACAGCAAGAACCGACCACTAAAGATCCCAACAATACCATCATAAAGCCTAAACATGATATATAACATAATTTACAGCTCAATTACTTTATCACATGAAGAAAGCATGGATATCAATATGATAGAGTCACTAAACGGTGCCGTGGAATCACCCAGGTCACTATTTTCACGGTGCACGCCCGCATGCCCGTCACTTGACAAGTGCATCACCTTAATACCATTCACATAACACAACATTTGCAGTTTCGAACCCTCAAAACCAAGTTTGAAAGCATTACTTACCTCGAACCGAGCAAAATCCTAGTCTGAAATGCCCTTGCCTCTCAAATCGACCTTCAAATGTCCTGAATCTAGCCACAAGCAATACAATACAATCAATATAGGCTAAAGGGGGCAACTCCACAAGAAAACTATCAAATTAGAGTCAAAATCCGAATTCGACTCAAACCCGGCCCACGTCTCTAAATCCAACAAAAGTCACAAAACCTTAAAGCCCATTCACTCACGAGTATAACCATACTAAATTCATCAAAATTCGACATCATTTGGTCTCTCAAATCCCCAAAATTCACTCTCTAAAATCCCAAACCCTAACCCCCAATTTTCACGTCAAAACCCCACTAATTAGGTGAGAAATCAATAGTAAAACACCATAGCTAAGGATAATTAGGCTCAAGGAACTTACCTCAGTGATAATCCTCGAATTTCCTTCAAACTTCACCCCAAAAGCCCTAAAGTTCGTGTCCCAAATTGTGAAAATGAGGAAAAATCTCGAAGTCCTCCATTAATACTTTCTTCCTAGTGAAACCGCATATGCGGTCCCTTTGTCGATTCTGCGACGCCGCACCTGCGGAATTTCCATTGCAGGTGTGGAACTCACTTAAAATCCCAAGACCGTATCTGCGTCCATCGCAGGTGCGGGAAATTCATCGCACCTGTGCCTGCCTGCCCGCATCTGCGACTCACGCAGGTGCGGGAATACCTTCGCACCTGCAGTTCCTGCCCAGGTCCTCCATGGCTGCATCTGCGGCTCCTCAGTCGCTCCTGTGGTCTCGCACCTGCGGCTCCCACTCCGCAAGTGCGTAAGACACCAGAACCAGCAGCTTCAGCTGCATTTCATCAACTCCAATTCTTCCGTTAATGACCCAAAATCACCCCAAGGCCCTCGGGACCTCAACCAAACATACCAACAAGTCATATGACCCCTTACGAACTTAGTCAAACCTTCGAATCACCCAAAATAACATCAAACACCAAATTACCCTCGGATTCAAGCCTAGGAACTTCTAAACTTCCATCAAAAATGACCTCAAATTTTACACACACGTCAAAAATGACATCACGAACCTACTCCAACTTCTGGAATTCCATTCCGGCCTCGATATCAAAATTTCCACTCCCGGCCAAAATCGCCAAATTTTTAACTTTCGACAATTCAAGCCTAATCTTCCTACGAACCTCCAAATCACATTCCGGACGCGCTCCTAAGTCCACAATCACCAAATGGAGCTAACGGAACCATAAAAATTCAAATCTGAGATTATTTACACATAAGTCAACATTCGGTTGACTTTTCTAACTTAAGCTTCAAATAAAGAGACTAAGTGTCTAAATTCACTCCGAAAGTACTCCGGACCCGAACCAACTAACCCGGTATATCACAATATAGCTGAAGAATACAAAAGGAAGCATAAATGGGGGAAATAGGGCTATAACTCTCAAAATGACCGACCGGGTCGTTACAAAGACTTTCCCTAAAATAAGCCATCGGTAATTCTTCTTTTCTACCTGCACCCCTCAGCTGGTTGCAGTACCTTTTCAAGTGGGTGATAGGGTCACCGTGTCCATCCTATTTCTCAAATTTTGGGGTCTTGAACCCTGGTGGCAAATGGATATGAGGGAACATGCATAAATCACTGAATGAAACACTTTTATGGCCACCTAGTCCATGTATGTTCTTTATGTTCTGTTTAAGACTTTTCATTTCCTGGCCATCTCATCCGGCTCAACCGTCTTGGCAGTCTTTTCATTTTCCACTGGTGACTTTACTGAGAAGTCTGATTGTATGGAGCCGAGACCCTAAAAGCCATTTTGGAGAGTAGTATTGGCCATCATAAGCATACGATGGTGGCTCATTGTTTGGCCTCGTCACAGGAGGTGGTGGCGGGATTGTATATTCCGGCATGCCAGACATGACGAGAGGGGTGTTCCTGACATGTGCGACTAGAGGTCACATATTAGAGGTACCAGGGGCAGCATGAAGGCTGTAGTTTGGCATATACCCTGGTGGTAGAATGTGATCGCTCTCTGCATGGAGCGGTGTTTGAGTAGCCCGGAGTATGGTGGAAGTTCCCTCTGAGGGACCCTTGGGTGGAGGCTGACCGAAAACCCGAGCTTGATATACATCAGACAGTTGTTGTCTCAATTTTCTTATTTCTCCCGACTCCTGCTCAATTGACGGATCTTGGGGATTGTCACTGACTAACTCGATTTCATCATTGTTATCCATTACTACCGTTCCCTTTGATCTGGTGAAGTAATGATGTGTTGCCAGTTTCACCAAAAACCAACCACATTAAGCTTACTATATAAGAGACAGCAAACGTGTTAGGGTTAGGCATTTTAAAGATATGAATCACACGTAATATGCCACGCTCCTTCATTATCACCATTTTTTTCTTTTCACTCACGCCTCATTTTCATCCCTCATCTTAGAATCGTTGAAAAATATTTTGATCGAACCTTTTGTGGGTTGCCTCGTATCATATCGCCGCATGAATTAGATCATTACGTAGTTCAGGGAGATCAGGAATAAACTGACCCATTTCTTTTTTTTTGGATTTTCTAAGCAAAGAGTTCTAAAGAGGGAATCAAGGAAAGGAAAAATTATTTTGATTTTTTTTTTTTTTTTGAAAATTGGGGTCAGAACGTGTCACGATCCAAAATCCAAAAAAGGTTGTGATGGCGCCAGACACCACTGTCAGGCAAGCCAACCATAATCAATTACCTTAATTACCCATTTTATTATTTTTGAAATAGAAAGTTCTTTAATAAAATTGTAGAGATAAAACTCATAGAGTAAATGATAAAAATATTTGCAGCTAAATTTCTAAACAATTCACAACCATTCCCAAAATCTAGTGTCACAAGTGCATGAGCATTTACTAGAGAATTAAAAATAAAATATAGCATCCGTCCAGAATACAAATTAGACAGGAAAATATATAATAACTTTGAAGGAGAATCTGTTAGCTGCGGATCGTAATATAGAATTCAACTCACCTATGTCCCCGCAATTATTAACCACACCTCTGGGCCCACAAGGCCGCTATATATATATGTACATGCACAATAAAATGTGCAGCAAGTGTAGTATGAGTACGAAAATAACGTGTACCCAATAAGTATCAAGTCTAATCTCGAAGTGGTAGAGACGAGATAGCCGACTTTGACACTCACTATGGGTCAATAATAATAATTGAAATAAATTATAATTATTCAAATCAGCATGGTTCATAGAGTTAACAATAGTTTTATTCAATTAGCAGAAATATTAAAAATCCTTCAAATGCAACAATTTTCCAATTTATTTATTTAAATCATGCAATTTCAATAAAACTTTCAATTTATAAAATAGCTTTACAAGCTGCAATTCAATTTCAATAAATTTTCAATCTATCAATTAAATCTCATTTACATGAATAACAATTTAATTCCTTAACAAGCAAGAATAATAATTCATTAAATTTCAAGGATTTTCCAATTTATCAATTAGCTTCGCAAGCTGAAATAAATTATTAAAGTATCGTCTAATTATTATTATTAAGCACGATTTATGCCGAGGACGTACGACCCGATCCAGAGTGTCATGTACACTGTCGAGGGACGTGCGGCGCGATCCATAGATGCATCTATCCTGCCGAGGCGTTCAGCCCGCTCCACAAGAAAGGAGGATTTTTTTTTATGTACCTCCGGAAGGAGAGTATATTTATTATAAGATAAATTCGAGAGGAAGAATAATTTCTTTTAACAATTAATTATTTTAAACAGAAAATCAAACATATGAGAATTCCATCCTTTAATATCTTTATCTAATAATTCACAATATATTCTTACATATCAATTAATATTAATTAAACAAAGAATATATTTTACACAAGTAGTTCATGCTTTGAGTCCTAAACTACCCGGACTTTAGAATTAATAGTAGCTACGCACGGATTCTCGTCACCTCGTGCGTACGTAGCCCCCGCAATTAGCAATAATTATTCAATTTAATCCCTATGGGGTAATTCCCCCTCACAAGATTAGACAAGACACTTACCTCGTCTCAAAGTCCACTTTTTCGATTACCACGTCGCTTTAAATTCTCGATTCGATGCCAAAAATCCAAAACTATCCAAATATTATATAAAATAATTAATATATGCTAAATGATTCGAAATTTATCTATTAAATAAATTACCTTATCCAAAATGGTAAAGTTCCTAAAATTCACCCCGGGCCTACGTGCTCGGATTCTGGAAATTTTCGGATGAAAACGTTGCCCACAATCTCAAGAACTTAAATATATAATTTCTACCCAATTCTATAACTATTTTCGTGGTTAAAATCTCATTTTTATAAAAATCTAGGATTTTCATCTAAATCTTTGATTTCTAAGATTTACTAGTTATAATCTACTTATAATCTATGTATTTAACTCAAGGTGTGTAGAATTAACTTACCTCCAAGTTGTTAGTTGAAATCCTCCTCTCAAAAGCTCTGAAATCGCTCGAAAATGGAGGAAAAATGGGCTCAAAATGTTTGAGCTCTGATTTTTAACCATTCTGCCAAGCAGTGGTTTCGCACCTGCGGAAGGGGTACCGCACCTGTGGCTTTCACACCTGCGGAAAAGCCACCAGGTGCGAGATTTCCCTCGCCTGCCAAGCCTCGCATCTGCGAAAATGCTTGCATCTGCGAAAATCCATCTGCGAAAATGCTTGCGATATTTCCCTCGCACGAGATTCCGCACCTGCGATGGCATACCTCCCCTTCTCTTTTGCTTCTGCGCATAAACCTCGCATCTGCGAGAATGTACCAGAAGCAGAAGGCTTCAGCTCTTCTTCAAAATTCCAAAAAATTTATCCGAGCCTTGCCCGGTTAACACCTGGGGCCCCCGCCCGAACATACCAACTGGTTTGAAATCATAAAACGGACTCGCTCGAACTCACGGAACGTGTAAAATAACATCAAATCTAAGAATCATACCCCAAACCAAATTGATTCAAATTTAAAAAATTTCAAGTTCTTTAATTTACGTCCAATGCGCCGAAATATACTTAAACTACTCGGAATGACACGAAAAATTTCGTGCAAGTCTTAAATCACTATACGGAACTATTCCCACACTCGGAATTCCAAACGAACTTCAATTACTCAAAAACCTACTCCAAACCAATTTTAAAGAACTTTAAACCTTCAAATAGTTGATTTTTACTATTAAGCGCCAAAATGTTCCCGGGTTATCAAAAACCCGATTCGAACATACGCCCAAGTCCGAAATCATCTTACGAACCTATTGGAACCGTCAAATCTCGATTCCGAGGTCGTTTTCTCAAAATGTTTACCGAAGTCAAACTTGGCCTTTTAAGGTTAACTTAAGGAACCAAGTGTTCCGATTTCAACCCAAACACATCCAAATCCCGAACCAACCATCCCCGCAAGTCATAAATCATTAAAAAGATATTCGGGGAGTTTTAATTAAGGGAACAGGGTTCTAAAAGCCGAAACGACCAGTTGGGTCGTTACATTCTCTCCCACTTAAAATATACGTTCGTCCTCGAACGTGCTAAGGAGTGTTACAGAGTTATCCAAAATTACTGTTTAACACCTCGTGCACCTACCTGTTCTACCACACCCAGTTGAGGACATTAACTCGAGCCAATCTGAAAATTCTCCCCTTTATTTAGGCAAATAAGCCTTAGAGCCCAATTCTAACATCCAGAATTCTCCACCATGCCTGTTTCCAACCTATGAATGTCGTATCAATCACTACACGATGCACCAATACAGGATAGCATACCTTTGTTGAATTTAGACCATGCACCACATCATTCACATGACTATAATAACATCCTCTGATAACGATAGCCAAAATTCCATGAATCTGATGTTCACAACACATCTCATGATACCTATAATTCCTGTTCCAACTCTTGAACTGCTTCCACAATGGAAGAAATGTGTAGAAATTCATAACCAACTGCTAAGTCAACAAATTATTGAGTTTCTCCTTCTGACAAGAACCATTGCCTCATTATGGACCAAATAATGGTATTTGTTCTTTATTATACTTTATATAATCCGATCGTACTGATTCCCGGATCCAATAGCCTCGTCTCACTTAGTATACGCTGCTCAGGCAATATGCCACATCAGACATGACAAAAAGTCTTCTATGATGCCACAATGAGCTAATAAGCTACAGACTCGATTGCGATACATAAGGAAAACAGACTATGGAAAGGATTACTCAACCCACGTGACTAATTAAACAACTGAAAAGGTGTCATGAACCTTCCTCAAAAAAATGGGACACCAAAACACACAAAATAGAATATAGGGAGCTATACTCAACATCACACTGTTGCAGCGTGCAACCCGATCCAAATAAAAGAATCTATATAAAAAAAATACCTACCGAGCTTGAATGCTCATTACTTACAAAATATCCGAACATCGGACACAAGCACGCTAAGTGCATAATACCATCCTTCAAAGGACCGACAGCGCCATACGCTACAGCACAACTAAGGTGCGATATATGATTTGAATCTCGAGAGCCATCCTGCTCACAAAACACCATCGCTACGTGGAACCTCAACACATAAGAATTTTATCAATCCGTTTAATAACTCACACGTCACAATATAGTATTACATGAAATAACCGACGACGAAACTACATCCAACGTCTGAATACTCTTCCATAGGGAGTGGTTATGCTGAAATGAACACATCCGGCCTGATATAGAGCCCATATTCATATTCAAATCCATCCACAGACCTCAAGATGATTCTGATCGCATCGTACTAGGCTAATGACCTTTCAAGTATCCATAATAACATTTTTTCCCATAACATACAAGAATAGCCATCATAACCGGAACAATACTTCCACAGTCGACCACCAAATGAACCAAGCACCCTCCAGGCATAAATTCTCGATTCAACGATATTACCACAATCTTCATACTTGGTTTCAATCTTCACTCAATCAAGTGACCACATGTTACTCTTACACAATCTTTCCGTGAGACACGCTCCCACGACTTTCCGCACCAGGTAAAAAGTCTGTACATTTATGCTACCGGTTACACTAATGTTGTAAAGCATATCAAGAATCCACAAATCAATACACAAGGCGAGATATGATATGTAATGATGAATGCGACTGAGTACATAACTGAAATTAAGCAAAGAACGACCACTATGGGTCATAATAATACCAGCATAACTAAACATGATTTCTAGCATCAATTACAACTCAGGTGCCCTAACACATAGAGTACAATAAAAATATTCAGAAAAGATAGCTACACAGTTCCATGGACTCGAACAAATCAGAATTCATACGGTGCACGTCCACACGCCCGTCACCTAGCACGTGCGTCACCTCAACATCCATTGCATAACACGTAATCCAGGGTTTCATACCCTCAACACCAAGTTTAGAAGTGTTACTTATCTTGAACAAGCCAAATCCAATACCGAGCAAGCTAGACGACGCTCCAAAATGCCATCACGCACGTACCGTCCTCTGAACGGCTCGAAACTAGCCAAAAGCAACCCAAATACATCAAATAATTCCAAAGGAAACAAACACAATCGATAAAGGTCGAATCTTTACTCAAAAGCCCAAAATCATCCCCAAAGTCAAACCGGGCCCAAATCTCGAAACCTGACAAAACTCACAAAATCCGACAACCTATTCAATTACTAGTCCAACCATACTAGATTCATTCAAATCCGACTTCAAATCTACGTTCAAAACTCAAAAATTCACTATATGAAGCTTTAGGCAAAACCCCCCAAATTTCTCTCTTGAAACCCTCGATCAAATGCCAAAAATGAAGATAGATTCTTGATATAAATAAAAAATGAGTATAGAACACTTACGCCAATCCATATGGTGAAAATCGCTTAACAAATCGCTCCAATCTGAGCTCCATAGCTCCAAATATTCTAAAATGGCCGAAACCCCTGAAATAGTACTTAATAATTCTGTCCAAGCATTTCTCTTACGCGAACGCGGAAAATCCATCACATTAAAAATGAAGAAAAATAATCTGCCACCAAAATACTCTACACGTTCGCGGCATAGCCCTCGCGAATGCGATTCACAACAACTCTACCTTACGCGATCGTGTAAGCTACTTCGCGAACGCGAAGGCATACCCCCCAGTCCCAGCTTCTCATCTCTGCCCTACGCGAACGTAGTCATAAGGGCGTGAACGCGATGCCCAAACCTCACAAAAGTGCGCAAACACGATGCCACTAGCGCGAATGCGATGAAGGAAAAAGACCAGCTCCTCTAATACACTACGCGATCGCGTCCCAATCTTCGCGATCGCAAAGAAGGTTTGAAACACCAGCACACAGTAGCTACCAGCAATGCCAAAATAAAGGAAAATGATCTGAATACCATCCAAAACATGCCCGAGCCCCTCGGGACACTATCCGAACATTCCAACAAGTACAATATCATAATACGGACTTACTCGAGGCCTCAAATCACATATAACAATATCGAAAAAATGAATCTCACCTCGAATCAAACTTAATGAACTTTAAACTTTTTAACTTCAAAAACTTGTGCCGAAACATATCAAATCAACTCGGAATAAACTCAAACTTTGCACACAAGTCCCAAATGACATAACGAAGCTATTTCAATTCCCGGAACCACAATCTGAATTTGATATCCTCAAAGTCAACCCCCGGTCAAACTTATAAACTTTCCAAACCTTCGAATTTCCAACTTTCGCCAATTTGTGCTGAAACATTCTAGAGACATCCAAATGCTAATCAGGGCATACATTCGAGTCCAAAATTACAATCTGGACCTAACAGAATCATCAAAATTCTGCTCCGGGGTCAAATTCACAGAATTCAAACTTGGTCAACTCTTACAACTTAAAGCTTCAACAATAAAATTCATTCTTCCAAATCGATTCTGAATAACCACAAAATCAAAACCAACGATTCACACAAGTCATAATACATTATATGATGCTGCTCAAGACTTCAAATAGCTGAATGGAATGCAAATGCTCAAAACGACCGGCCGGGTCGTTACAATACCCTCTTATTTATTTATAAAAAAATAAAGGCTACGACTTTTCATATATATTGAGGACAATTTCTAATACATTAAGGACCAAAATAGTTTAAGCCTTATACATTAATGACCATTTTGATTATTTTCTCGCTAACATATGCTCTTTCAATTTTCTTTAGGCTTCCAGAAAATACTCTTTCACCTCTTCATCTTCGCAATCGCGCGTTACAAGTTCAAGGTATGCTCCTCTTTAAGTTGTTATCTAAGAGCCCGTTTGGCCAATCCGTTAAAAATTGCTTATTTTGAAAAATACTTTTGTTCAAATGTGCTTTTTAAAAAGTACTTTTGCGAAATAACTGTTTGTGTTTGGCTAATTCATTTGAGTAGTACTTTTTGCAAGCTCATATGTTTGGCCAATTATTTTTCAGAAAGTACTTTTAATCATCAAATTACCAAAAAGGGCAGTAAAGGTCCAGTTTGTAATTAGTATTATTTAAAAATAAATAAAAAATATTTATTATAAAAGATTGCAATTAAAATTTAAAACATAAGTAAAAGTATAAATTAAAAATTCCAATCAATTTAAAATATAGTTATTCCAAAGCAATAACATTGAATATTCGGTATTACTTCTTGTTTACATATAATTTAAATACATCAAAATAATTTATTGAATATAAATTTAAAATTCACTCTTAGGAATAGGAGAAAGAGAATAAAAATATGATTGCATTAAAAAAAAAGAAGAAAGGTATAGCAGAAATTAAAATAAAAAAAATGGAAAGGAAAAATATTAAATTAATGAGAAATAATTTTAAAAATATAAATTTACTGTAAAGTTATTTTTGTAATTAATAATTTCTGTTTCTTGAAAAAAGTTAGAGTTTGTAAAATGAGAAAAAAAAAAAAAAAAGTAGGACACTGCTTTTGCTAATTTTCAATAGCACTTTTTCATCAAGCCAAACCCCTTCAATTTTTCGAAAAAAGTACTTTCCGACAGGCTCTAAAATCTTCTGTTTGTCATTTTTACCTTTCTTCAGATTTCCCAAAAATTTTGGCTGAATTTCATGGGTTTTGAAGGAAAGTTGAAGGTTTTAGTTAATCAGATTATGGTTGTAATTCCATTTGCTTTATAATTCTGTTTGAATTTCAAAAAAGTCCGTTTGTATTTCACTGGTGATGGGAAGACTCATTAGTAAGTTCATTAAGCCAACATTTAATATCAAACTATTTTTCATCTAAAAGAAGATAGCTGTTTGATTCAATTTTGTTAATTGTCACTCAGAGTGGTAATCTTGAGAATTCTCTTTGCAGTTTGTTACTTGTCCATTTATAAATGCTTGCTTGGAAATGTTGGTTTATTATTTATTTATTTTTGCTAAAACGACGATATATATTAAGCAGGAGATTCAAAAGGAGTTATTACAACAAGGGACCGATCTGAGCGATGCAGTTCCTAACAAGTTTTTGCGGTAATTTAAGAAAGCAAATAAAGGCATTGTGCCCCAAAAAATGTCTTCGCGTTCATCATATCCTTCCAGCTTCGGTGTGCTTGCATAATGTGCTAGAACATGTGCGATTGAGTTGGTTTCACGGTATATATGCTTGACTGGTGGTTGGTCCATTGCTGCGAGGAGGAACCTGCAATAATTTAGTAAAGTTATGTGAGCATCGTTAGTCATGTGGGGTATTATTACAAAGACCGCAGTCACATATATATGATATAATGAGGTGATGGTCAACAGAGGAATTTGGGGATGCACGTGGGCACTTGTAGGTGCTTAAACACTCATTAACTTTGACCATATTTAGTAAATTTACATAGGCAATCGTACAAATATTTAAATAAATATTGAGTGAGCACCCACAAGTAAATTTGTTTTTGCTCTTCTTTTGGAGTTTTTATCGGCGAGCACCCATAACTTTAAAATTTTGGATCCGCCACTGACCATTCGGACTAATTCTTCAGGTATATTGTTAATATTAACTACTGTTGCTTTCATCATAAAGCTTCTGTTTATTGTAGATATATGTGATTAGCTTTATTTTTGTTGTGGTTTGCTGTTGTACTGCATACCTTAGCAGTTCCTAATTAAGAATTCAAAGTTTGAAAGGTGAGATTATAAAAGTGCTTTACCTGATTTGGTGCATAGTCATGTATGAACTACAAGTAATGCCTTTAGCATTGTCCTATAACCACAGAAAAAAGTTTGTATGCATTTAAATTGTTGCTGTTAGGATATAGGGCATTAGCACTGGATCTCACAAGTCCTGTCATTGAAAAAACAAGTTGGTACTCAACCTGGTAACTGATGGGACTAACCGGTGATTTTGTTATACGTTAAACACCATTCACTTAGTGGAAAGGGGTTATATTTTAATATTCTTATTTATTGATCATTAACAAAAAGGTAATCCTTGATTGAGAAACAAAAAAGGCCTATTTCTTTAGAAAAAAAGAAAATAGGTTGATTGTAACGATCCGACCGGTCGTTTTGAGCTCTAGTGCGTCGTTCGGCGGTTTGAGGGCTTGGGTAGCTTCACTTCATGTAATATGACTTTTACGTATAGTCGGAATTGAATTTCGGGAAGTTTGGAGTTGATTCGGATGGAAACAATTCTCAATTTGGAAGCTTTAAGTTGGAAGAGTTGACAAATATTTGACTTTTGAGTAAACGACCTCGTAATCGGGATTTGAAGGTTCCAATTAGGGCTTGGCATAATTTGATAAATACCGAATTACCGTACCGAAACCGAAAATTTTGGTATTCGGTATTCAGTATTTTGGTATTCGGTATGGTATTTGGTTTAAGTTTAAAACAAAATTGGTATTAGGTATGGTATTTAGTATTTAAAAATGAAATACCGAAATACTGATACCGTACCGAAATATATATTATATTACACAATACATATTTTATTAATTATAACATTAATAAAAGAAATCTAAAATTTTACTTTCCTTTATTCTCTAAGTTCATCAATTAACTCTAAGCAAGTAACAAGACATTTCTCTAAGTTTTCTCTCTCTAGGTTGGTATTTACTGGTTTTAGACAAAACTTTTGTCAACAAATATTTTTAGTTTCGTACTTTTGAGTACTTTAATTAAGAATATTACCGTCTATAACTCTATGCACTAGTTAGTATTCAAACTGAATAAACCGAAGTTACCAAACCGAATAAACAGAAATCAAAAAGAGAAAAATCGAACCATACTGAATTTAATTAGGTACGATATTGGTATAGCATTTTACGAAATCGAATACCAAAAATACCGAACCGTACCAACCGACGAACACCCACACCCCTAGTTCCAATAGGTTCGTATGATGACTTCGGACTTAGGTGCATCTTCGGGTTGAGTATCAGGTGGTCCATGAGCATTTCGACGCTTATTGTGGAAAGTTGGAAATTCGAAGGTTTTAGAATTTCCTATGTTTGGTCTGAATGGGTCTTTGGTGTTATCGATATCCGTTTGGGGTTCTGAGACTTCGAATAGATTCGTATCGTGATTTATGACTTGTACGTAAAGTTTGGCGTCATTCCAGAATGTTTAAGTGTAATTCGGACCCGTTCATCGAAATTTGAATGTTTGAAAGTTAAAAGGAGAATTTGATCGTTGATTCATGGTTTTGATATTGTTTGGTATGATTTGAGGCATCGAGTAGGGTCGTGTTATATTTTGGGAGTGGTTTGTGTAATTGGATATGGTCCCGGGGGCCTCATGTGTGTTTCAGATATGTTTTGGTTGTATCGCGCTCTTATTTGATGCTTCAACGTCGTTTCTTTGGACATAAATGTACAATTTTGAGAAAACGACCTTTGATTTGTCATAGAATTCAACCATTAGATCCGTATCATAATTACAGAATCATAGCAACAAGAATCATCAAATTCCGAGGTCGTATAAGAGAGTTATGCCCATTTCGGTGTGAGAAAAGATTGTTGGTTTCTCGTGCGGACTTGGTTCTTCACGAACGCGAGGGAGGTCCCGCGAATGCGAAGAAGGAAATTTGGGTTGACAGGTCAACGCGAAAAATTGCTCTACGCGATCACGAAGGTGTCCCACGAAGGCGAAGAACAAAAATTGCCTAGACAGTGTTTTAAATGGGTAGACCGAGCATTTTAGTATTTTGAGCATATCTTGAGTTATAGAGCTCTGTTTGAGGTGATGTTCATGGCGTTGTTCTCGTCTCAACAAGGGGTTAAACATATGACCTTTATTTGGATGTTTTTACATGATTATATTCATTGGTTATCATTTTTATCCGTGTTTGGATTGTAGAAATTAGGGTTTTGAGCCCCAAAGTTATGAGATGGTAAATACTTGATTTGAGGGTCAATTCATGGGCGAAATTGGATGATTTTTGGAATATAAACTATATAAGTTATAATAATTATTTTTGATAATTTTCAAAATCCGGGCACGTGGGCCCGAGGATTGACTTTATTGACTTTTCGAGCGGAGTAAGGAATCATTATAAATTGTTAAATTGTAAGAATTAGAGTATATTTTGATTGATTTGCATGTTGCTTGACTAGTTTCGGAATGTTTGGCTTTGAGTTGAGGTGTTATAGAGGAGTTGGAGCCGGTTATGGTATTTCGGAGCGAGGTAAGTCTCTTGTCTAACCTTGTGAGGGGAAAACTATCCCCTAGGAGATATAATTATTATGTGCTACTAGTTGTGGGTTCTACCCATGCACGAGGTGACGAGTGTCTGTGCGTAGCTAAAGCATATTTGTGTCTGGGTAGATTTAGGACTTTATCATGTAATATTTGAATTATTTGAACTCACTCTGCTGGCTTAATTAATTGAATTTATGATTGCCTTATCACCTTGAGTTGTTGGCAGGTTATTTGAGAAACGGTAAAGGTTATATTCAGTTTGTGCTCATGTACTGTATTGTAAGCACGTGCCTCGTAATTTGATGATTTCCTTCCTTTCTTGTGGAGCGGGCCGAACGCCTCTGTAATATAATAGATGCATCTATGGTTCGTGCTGCTCGACCCTCGACAGTGTACATATTATTCTGGATCGAACCGTATGACCTCGGCATAATCGTGCGTTATATCGCTAGCAGCCCGAATATTCACGAGATTTTCCTTCCACTGATGCCCGACATTTATTATGGTGTTTCTTATCCATTGGTTTCTGGAACTTAATATATCTGAGCTATTGAGATAGAACACGAGACTGAGAAATTTATATGTTTAAAATAAATTTTTGGAAGATTATCTAACGTACAGTTTTATCCCATTATTGTTGTTGTGCTTCATATGTGCTTATGATTTATCATATTTCTTTATTGGACCTCTAGTAAGTGTAGATGTCGACCCCTCGTCACTACATCTCCGGGGTTAGGCTAGATATTTACTAGGTACGCGTTTGTTTAAGTAATCATGCTACACTTCTGCACTAAACGTGCAGGATCTAACAGGTTCAATTTGTGGTTATCGTGGCGCGTAGGCGTACTTGCTGAGGAGACTTTATGGCGAGCTGCATTCCAGCCTATGTATCGCATCCCACAGAGTCTCCACCACACTATTTACTTTATCCTGTCTTATTTACATTCCGAATAGATGTTGTATTATTATTGTATTCGTTAGTAAATGCTCATGCACTTGTGACACCGGGTTTTGGGGTGCTCTAGAATTTGTTTATAATTTTGTTTACCATTGAGACACATCTACTTTATATTTTACTTAAATCATATGTATGTACGATATTTGATGCATCGATCTCTCTATCTAATAAGATTCATG